>NC_039359.1:195583699-196226909 GCF_003573695.1 Papaver somniferum
TGAGCATATTTTCTGATATGGTAGAACGGTTCTTAGAGGTCTTTATGGATGATTTTTCAGTGTTTGGTTCAACTTTCGATGAGTGCTTTCATCATTTGACATTAGTGTTGACTAGGTGTAAGGAAAAAAATTTAGTGCTTAATTGGGAAAAATGCCATTTCATGGTTAAATCAGGAATTGTATTAGGGCACATCGTCTCTTCAAAGAGTATAGAGGTATACAAAGCCAAAGTTGACCTTATTAAGACTTTACAGGTCCCAAAAACCGTAAAAGATATTAGATCATTCCTAGGGCATGCAGGTTTTTACCGTCGATTCATTAAGGACTTTAGCTTGATTTCTAGACCTCTTTGCAATTTGCTTGCAAAAGATGTTAAGTTTATCTTTGATGATGCTTGTTTAGAGGCTTTTGAGAGGCTTAAAACTTTACTCACTACTTCCCCGATAGTCCAGGAACCTAACTGGAACCTACCCTTTAAGATTATGTGTGATTCTTCAGATTATGCTATAGGCGTCGTTTTAGGACAACGAGAAAACAAATTACTTCATGTGATTTATTATGCTAGCAAAACTCTGAATGATGACCAAATGAACTACACAACTACCGAGAAGGAACTTTTATCCATAGTGTTTGCCTTGGATAAGTTTAGGTCCTACCTATTAGGTTCTAAGATCATAATCTATACAGATCATGCCGCTTTGAAATACCTTTTATCTAAGAAGGATACCAAACCTAGATTGATTAGATGGATCCTATTGTTACATGAATTTTCCCCAGACATTAGAGACAAAAAGGGTGCAGAAAATGTAGTAGCAGATCACTTGTCTAGGCTAGTTGTTAATTCCCCTAGTGATTCCCTTCCTATAAGGGATAGCTTTCCTGATGAACAATTGTTCTCTGTTTCCCAGTCACCTTGGTATGCAAATATAATGAGTTATCTTTTTACTGGTCAAACCCCTCAACATTGGGGTAAGCAAGATCGTTCAAGGTTTTTAGCGAGGTTAAGCATTTTTTTGGGACGATCCTTATATGTTTAAGTATTGTCCGGACCAGATTATTAGGAGATGTGTATCTGAGAGTGACCAGTCTAGTACTATCTCCTTTTGTCATGAACATGCATGTGGGGGTCATTTTAGTGCTAAGAAGACTGATGCTAAGATTTTGCAGTGTGGATTTTACTGGCCTTCGTTGTTTAAAGATTCCCATAGTCATTGTGTTTCTTGTGAGCGTTGCCAGAAGTTAGGAGCCATTTCCCGTAGAAATATGATGCCTTTGAACCCTATTTTAGTGATTGAGGTCTTTGATGTGTGGGGAATTGATTTTATGGGTCCATTTCCTATTTCGTTTGGTTATCTTTACATACTTGTCGCTGTAGACTATGTTTCTAAGTGGGTTGAGGCGGTTCCGTATAAAATGAATGACCACAGGGTCATAGTCCAGTTTTTGAAAGAGAATATACTTACACGTTTTGGTACGCCGCGAGCTATAATTAGTGATGGAGGTTCACACTTTTGTAATAGACCGTTTGCTCTTTTAATGAAACAATACAGTATTACCCATAAAGTAGCAACCCCATATCACCCTCAGACTAGTGGTCAGGTAGAGGTTTCCAATAGGGAAATTAAATTTATTCTAGAGAAAACAGTTAATCCAAATAGGAAAGACTGGTCGTCGAGGCTTACTGATGCCTTATGGGCTTACCATACTGCGTTTAAGACACCCATTGGAATGTCACCTTATCGTTTAGTGTTTGGCAAGGCATGTCACCTGCCTGTTGAGTTAGAGCATCGAGCCTATTGGTCTATTAAGAACTTAAATTTTTCACTTGACAAGGCAGGAGCTCAAAGAAAGCTCCAGCTCAATGAGTTGGACAAGATTCGTAGAGATGCATACGATAGTGCTAAGGAGTATAAGAACAAAATGAAACTTGTGCATGATAGGAATATTTTACGAAAGTCATTTTCTCCAGGTCAAAAAGTTCTTCTGTATGAAACTCGTTTTCATCTATTCCCCGGGAAGTTGCGCTCTCGGTGGACCGGTCCTTTTGTGGTCCGTACTGTTTTTCCTCATGGCGCTGTTGAGATTGAGACACCAGATGGTAGTAGTTCTTCGAAGGTTAACGGTTAGCGATTGAAGCCCTTTTTAGAGCCTTTTCCTACAGGTGATGTTGAGGAGGTCCCTCTGGAGGACCCTGTTTACCTTGATTGACCATCGAGGCGATTTTGTATGTTGTATAATATTTTTGTAGGTTTTTGGTTACACTTCACCCAGGTACTATATTTCCAACTTCTCTCTTTACTATTTCCTCATGTTACTTATATTTTTGGTACTGGTATTTGATTAGAAACATTGAGGACAATGTTAGATTTAAGTTTGGGGGTGGGGTAGAACTTTTTATTAATTTTTCGTTGCAATAAATAAACTCCAGAGCCTATAAATTTATCCCTATTAAGGATGGCACTAACCAATCTAAGTGGATGGAAGCATTTTGGTTGTAGGAGTTGAGGAACCAATCTGACTAGATGGAAACATCTAAAGAGTCTATTCATAAAAGCACAGAGCTCAGGTGTTAGAAATAACATGATAGTTTCACCATATCTCGTTGAGTACTTTTCACTTCTATTTTTATTTTGTTTTGTTTTTAAACTATGTTTCTCTAAGTGATTAGGTGGGGCTCACGATTCAAGTTGTTACCAATGCTAGGGTGAATTAGAGTGATTGAGATACAAAAAAAAAAGAGAGAAAAAAAAAGACCAGACCATCAGACCAACTGGAATAAATTCAATAAAGTCGACCACTGGAACCCTTGTATATGACAGTTGTGTTGACCTAGAGTTAGGATTATCGACCACTGGTACCCTTGTATATGCCAGTGTGTTGATATTAGTCAGACCGGTATCTCAGTCCATTATGATAGGTTCATTTTGGCGGAGGCCTTCATACAGATATGAGAAACGCCGTTCACCTAGTAAACATCAAAACCATCTATGTTTTTCTATATCCATATTCTTGATCTATCCATATGATTAGTTTTGACTCCTGATATTGATGTCCATAGTGCGACTATCTGAGTAGGGATCTGTCACTTCATATGAATTTTAGTATGCTTGAGTGCAAACTCGTGTACAACAATTGGAATTTCACATCAGGGTACTTCCTCCTGTAGTCAATAAGTATGCCAACCAAGGAGATTCTTTAGTGCCTTCCAAGGTTCTGTGTAGATAGCTAGGGTCTGGAGTATAAAGGTTTTGTGGGTATACCTCCGGTAAGCCCTCCGGAGACAACACTCCGCTACTAGGGACACTTAGGGGTTTAAAGGCTTATTGCATACGCTAAATGCAATCGACGATGCTTGCGACAGTGAGTTAGGATTTTATTTCTATTTTATTTTTGCTCGAGGACTAGCAAATAATAGGTTTGGGGGTATTTGATAGACACATTTTTGTGTCCGTTTTGTCTGGATTCTATATATTGTTAGGGCTCATTTTTGTACTTATTATGGTGTTTTATTTATTTGTAGGTATTTTTGGCCAATAAACATTTTTGGAAAAAATTGGCTCGAAAAGTTTTCGGAAAGCACCCGGAGGACATTTGCTATTCAGACTCTCACTTTGGATAAGAGGTAACCTAATTATTAAGGGGCACCCCATTTCCAAGAAGTTGCTAATCGCACCCCTACTCTGGATAAGGGGCAACCATCTTCAAAATTTCAAAAATCAAGTTTTTGGCGGGAAAATAGTGCAGTGAAGAACAGTTTTGGCAATCGTGATTTTGAGGAGTTTGAGGTCGATTAAACCTCTGGTTTTCATAGGGTAGACTCCTTATGGGTCTAGGAATCTGATATGGGTGTTTAAATCGATTAGACTGGGCTCAATCGACGGATTTTTCTCACAACAGAAAATATGTAAAGTCACGTGTGTGACCTGTTTTAGGGAATTTTAGAGATATTAAAGCGCAGTAAACCTTCCCAAAGATTTGTATCTATCTAAGGAAGAGTTTAGAATAAAAAGGAAAGCTCAGAAACGCGTAGAAATTCTAAAACAAGAAATTGTCGCAACTTGGCCGTGAAGAGAAGGAAAGAGATTTTAGAAGATTTGGGAGAGATTTAATCGGTATTTTTGATATAAATAGATGTCTTGGGTCATATAGAAGAGGTGTCGAGAGTTTGGGAACCTAAGGAGATCCAGAGAAGAAGAAATCAGAGCTTTATCAAACTCTGTTTCTTCTTCTGCTGCTGCTGTTGAAGAAGAAAAACGCGAAGAACATTGACGCACTGTAAACAATCGCAGAATAGTGTCGTTGTTTAACAGCTGAAGAACATTAAGCTGTTCAGGGAAGTCGTATTCTAGGGTCTTAAAATCAGCGACAAAGCAACAGTTTTTCTGTAACAGTTCCATTGTAACAGCTGCTATGCAACACCAATACACTGTTGCAAACAGTCTGTGTTATTACTTTTCACTCTTTTGATCATCTTTTGAGCAACAAACACATATTTTAAGATCATGATTAATATGAGGAGATAAACCCCATTGCTGAGGCGATAGAGGAAGCTATTTTTCCAACAAAAAGTGGTATATTCTATTTTATCTTTTTTTTTGCAATAATTATATGATTATTTGCCTTGAACTATTATTGAATATGATTTTTATTTGAGTGATTGTGATCTATTTTGATGGAGTATGCTTAGTTTTAAGACTTTTGATGCTTCATACTTGGTATTTACAATTATTACCTTTTGAAAATCTACTTGTTGCAATATTTTAGAATCAAATTAAACAAGAAAATTGCATAAATATAAGTATTGGTTTAATCACTTTGAACTTGGAAAATAGTGGAATCTTAGCCTCGGTGTTTCTTTTAGTATTGATATCATCTTTGATTGAGTTTGCTATAATTTTTAGTGAGTTTTCTATTTTAATATTAGAATTTAAGTCTAATTAATATCCTTCACAAGTCTGAGAATAGAACCACTTTTACCACTATCTACAAATCACATCACTCGGTTCGACGAGCGGCGTTCCATCTATATTAATAATATAATTTCAGGTGAATTTCCTCTGCTGTGGTTAAAAGCTGAATCAAGCTCTCTTCCTGGAGCTTTCGGCCCCACCAAAGAGCATTTCGATCAATAGGATTTTTTTTTATTCACACCACCGTATTTTCCACACCACTTCTCTAGAGTAACTTGTGTCTCGATCATATATCACAATTCCCTGTAACCCATATACCACCGTCTACACACCAAACCCTAAACTGGAAATTGGTTTTAGTAAAACCTTTCTCGCAAAACCAATACCCTAATTTTGTTCTCCTGTTTCTCTTCCCTTTTTCCGATTCTATTCTCTTAGGTTTACTATACACCGGAAACCCCTTTACTCCCCTTTTCTTTCTTTTCTTATCCATTTACTCGCTGTTTCTTCTCCATTCTCTTTCATGTTTGTACTAATTTTCTATTGATTTCTTTATTTTTTATTTCGCATGTGATAATACCAACGAATATTTGATTTTGCAGTTAAAGGTTTTATTTTCTTATTTCGTGTTACGATTTCCATAATTTTCTGTTGATTTCTTTTCTCTTCTTTATTAATTTGTTTTTTAAAGTATCGCAGGTGATGATTGATGGATCTATTGCGAAATTCTAGCCCTAATTTCTTTTAAACATTGGGAGTAAGGACCTGTTGTTCCTACTTATTTGGTTCCGACCTGTTGATTTTTAATATCATAATTCTTCTGCAGCATTCCATAGAAGATGATATCCAATTGAGGGTTCGAGTGGTCTAGATATGAGTATTTGTAGTGCACAAATTGCCTTTTCTATAGGTGAAAGTAAATCATCACCTCAAAAGAAACCCAAAGGAAGGTAATATTGCATGTGTAAAGTTACATTTGATTTTCAGAAATAATAAAAGCTACATTTATGAGTATAATTATATTATGGGTCTTCTTTTCCCTGGGTTGGTTCTTTTCTATTTACTAAGAATATAACAAATACATGTCACATTTATATAGAATCTATAGTGTGTGAAAAAGCAGGGGTCTAACAACACCACCCAATATTTCGCTTAGAAATCTGTATGGAAAAACTCGAATATACTTTTAAGAGAATCAACAAGACTCAATCAATTAAAAGTATATCAACGAGTTTATATCTCTCTTCTTGATTTGATTTACTCAAGCAAGAACTGCGAGTTCTAATCAAATACAATGAATAACTTGGATGGTACCAAAGACCAATATCTAAGGATCAACCAATATCAATCAACAACCAAAGGTTGGATTTCCAATTGATTGATTCAAACGCACAACCTGTATTATTTCAATTATAAAGATAAACAATATAATGCGGAAAATGAAATAACACAGACACCAGAAATTTTGTTAACGAGGAAACCGCAAATGCAGAAAAACTCCGGGACCTAGTCCAGATTGAACACACACTATATTAAGCCGCTACAGACACTAGCCTACTCCAACCTAACTTCAGACTAGACTGTATTTGAACCCCAATCAATCTCCCACTGATCCAAGGTACAGTTATGATCCTACGCCTCTGATCCTAGCAGGATACTGCACACTTGATTCCCTTAGATGATCTCACCCACAACTAAGAGTTGCTACGACCCAAAATCGCAGGCTTTGACAATAAAAAAATCTGTCTCACACAGACAAGTCTATCAAAGGATCAATCTGTCTCCCAAAGATAAACCATAAAGGTTTTGTTCCGTCTTTTGATAATAATCAAGGTGAACAGGAACCAATTGATAATCCGGTCTTATATTCCCGAAGAACATCCTAGAGTTATCAATCACCTCACAACAATCTTAATCGTATGGTAGTGAAACAAGATGTTGCGGAATCACAAATAATGAGACGAAGATGTTTGTGGTTACTTTTTATATCTTGCTTATCAGAGATATCAATCTCAAGACAATCAATCTAATTGTACTCGTACTATAAATGATAAAAGATCAGATCACACAACTACGATAAAAGTAGTATCGGTCTGGCTTCACAATCCCAATGAAGTCTTTAAGTCGTTAACCTGATTTTAGAAGAAGAAAACCAAAGGTTAAAGGAGAATCAACTCTAGCATGCAAGCTAGTATCACACGTAAGGTGTGGGGATTAGTTTTGCACAATACTAGATGTCTCCTTTATATAGTCTTTTAAATCAGGGTTTTGCCTTGGTCACAAAGCAAACAATATCCACCGTTAGATGAAAAACCTGATTTAGATTCAAGCTAATATTTATCAACCGTTAGATAGAAAACTTAGCTTGTTACACACACTTGACAATGCACACTTCTAGGTTTGTTAACCGTACCCAAACGTATGCACTTGCTGGTTCAATAATAGTTAACCAAAAGGTTAGCCATATGAGCATTTCATACCAACCATGTTCTTCTTCACCATAACTAGTTCAAATGACTTCAAATGACCTAGTTACAGAGTTGTTCAATTGCAAGGAAATCTTATGTACTACACAAGACACAATTGAAGCAAAGATGATTTGATTCACTTGCATCGGTTCTGAACTTTTATAGCCACGGTTTGCAAACTGCATTCCTTAGTCCTTTTAAGTTTAAGTTCATAAATCATCTTTAGATATATAACCTTCTTAAGTTCGCAGACTAGGTTCGCGGACTTAAGCAACCGGGTAGAGTTTACAAACTCCAGCAGAAAATCTCGGCAAAAGACCTTCCGCCGGGTTCTTGGACTGGGTTCGCGGACGCAGCTAGTTCATCAACTCCAGCAGAATTTGTCGGGATGAGAAGTTCGGCAGTTCGCGGACTAAGTTCGCGGACTTGACAAAGCCATTCTTCCGGTTTCTCTTGATCAACAAAGTTCGCAAATTTTGGTTCAAGGAATAAGACTTATACATAAATGTGTTTCCACAAAAATGCTTACGTTCATCATTGGTTATGTAATCTAAACTCTCATTTCAATCATTGAAACATTCTTAGAGGACGTTATACAGTTGTTACACCATTTCTCGTCAAAGAAATTTTCAAAGTGATTGAAACATATCATGACTTTCGTCACTAGGTAAAGATAAACTTGATCGAAGCGAAAAGCTTATCAACACATATTTCGAGATATATATAGGCGAGGTATACTCGGATCGAAATACCAAATGTGTATAATCCAAGTCTATATATATAGCATACGAATTCTTGTCTCAAAGAGTAGGAGATAGAGTAGATATACTTTTGAGTGATCGATAAGTTCAAGTCTTCACATACCTTTTTGTCGAGAAGTTCCACCGGTTCCTTGAGTAGTTCTTCTGATCGTATGATGAATCGCCATGAAGTCCTTGAGCTCAACTACACTTTCTATCCTAGTCCGAGACTTATCTATAATAGACTAGAAATCAAGACTTATAGTTTTGATCACTAACATTGACAAACATGCTTGAGATAGCAACGCATGCGAGGTTGACCGAGCAATGCTCTAACAATCTCCCTACGCCTATGATCCCAGCAGGATACTGCGCACTTGATTCCCTTAGCTGATCTTACCCACAACTAAGAGTTTCTACGACCCAAAATCGCAAGCTTTGACAATAAACAAATATGTCACACAGACAAGTTTATCAAAGGATCAATCTGTCTCCCACAGAAAAACCTTAAAGTTTTTGTTCCGTATTTTGATAATAATCAAGGTGAACAAGAACCAATTGATAATCCGGTCTTATATTCGTGAAGAACATCCTAGATAAATCAATCACCTCACAACAATCTTAATCGTATGGTAGCGAAAAAAGATATTCCGGAATCACAAACAATGAGACGAAGATGTTTGTGACTACTTTTTATATCTTGCCTATCGAAGATATTAATCTAAAGCCAATCAATCTGATTGTACTCGTACGATAGAAGATGCAAGATCAGATCACACAACTACGATAAAATTAGTATCGGTCTGGCTTCACAATCCCAATGAAGTCTTTAAGTCGTTAACCTGGTTTTAGAAGAAGAAAACCAAAGGTTAAAGGAGAAACGACTCTAGCACGCAAACTAGTATCACACGTGAAGTGTGGGGATTAGTTTTGCACAATACTAGATGTCTCCTTTATATAGTCTTTCAAATCAGGGTTTCTCCTTGGCCACAAAGAAAACAATATCCACCCTTAGATGAAAACCTGATTTAGATTCAAGATAACATTTCTCAACCGTTAGATCGAAAACTTAGCTTGTTATACACAAATGAAATGCACGCTTCTAGGTTTGTTAACCGTACCCAAACGTGTACATTGTTGGTTCAACAATAGTTAACCAAAAGGTTAGCCATATGAGCATTTCATACCAACCATATTCTTCTTCACCATAACTAGTTCAAATGACTTCAAATGAATTAGTTAGGGATTCGTTCAATTGCAAGGAAATCTTATGTACTACAAAAGACACAATTGAAGCAAAGTTGATTTGATTCACTCGAATCGGTTCATGAAATTTATAGCCACGGTTTGCAAATTTCATTCCTTAGTCTTTATAAGTTTAAGTTCAGAAATCATCTTCAGATATATAACCTTCTTAAGTTCGCACACTAGGTTCGCGGACTTAAGCAACCGGGAAGAGTTTACAAACTCCAGCAGAAAATCTCGGCAAAGACTTTCCGCCGGTTCGCGGACTGATACTCACGCAACAAGTTTGTCAACTCCAGCAGAATTTCTCGGAATGAGAAGTTCGGCAGTTCACAGACTTGGCAACAAGCCATTCTTCCGGTTTCTCTTGATCAACAAAGTTCGCAAACTTTGGTTCAGGGATAGGACTTATGCACATATGTGTTTCCACAACAATACTTATGTCCATCATTGGTTATGTAATCTAAACTCTCATTCCAACCATTGAAACATTCTTAGAGGACGTTATATAGTTGTTACACCATTTCTCGTCAAAGCAATTTTCAAAGTGATTGAAACATATAATGACTTTCGTCACTAGGTAAAGATAAACATGGTCGAAGTGAAACGCTTACCAACACATATTTCGAGATATATATAGGCGAGGTATACTCGGCTCGAAATACCAAATGTGTATAATCTAAGTCTATATATAGCATACGACTTTTTGTCTCAAGAAGTATGAGATAGAGTAGATAGACTTTTGAGTGACAGATAAGTTCAAGTCTTCACATAACTTTTTGTCGAGAAGTTCCACCGGTTCCTAGTTCTTCTTCTTGTATGATGTATCACCATGAAGTCCTTGAGCTCAACTACATTTTCTATCCTAGTCCGAGACTTAGCTATAGTAGACTAGAAATCAAGACTTATAGTTTTGATCACTAACATTGACAAACATGCTTGAGATAGAACGCATGCGAGTTCGACCGAGCAATGCTCTAACAATCTCCCCCTTTGTTAATTTTAGTGACAAAACTATTGATACAAATGGAATACAAAAAAGATAAAGAAACTTTAGTAGCTCCTATTCCACATGTCTAATCTTCAACATTCCTTGAAATCTTCGTCATTTCCAAGTACTCCAATGATCCCAAAGGTTGTAAGTTTAGCATCACCGTTGTTGAAGATCCGTAGCTATAACAATGAGAAAGCATCGGTCTCCATCATTGTTATACAATGTCATAATATTATTACACAGTGTCAAAGTACAATTGTATCACAACTTCAACAATAATACTATGGTGATATGTATCACTCCCCTTATCTCACATGGATACCACTCCCCCTTACACAATGATCCGAAAGCCATATGTATTTGTTGTGTGAACTACATATTAATTCTCCCCCTTTTTGTCAATAAAATTGGCAAAGGTACAAGAACGGGATCATAATGAAATTTCCGTAAGAAACGTTTCATGACTAAAAGAAAAATACATACCATCTAATTTAGATGCAATCATATAGCCGAAGCTAATAGCATTCATCAAGGAGTTTAAAGATAAAAGATAACCCCTCTAATATTCCACAACCGCACTCCCCTCAAGATATTACCATTAAGCACAAGTTCAAAAGAAATCTCCCCCATTTGATGTCATTCCCGAAAGAAAAACAAGAGCGACCTTAATTTCGAAAGTAAAGAAGGATTTTTATTGGACACCAAAAACCATGAGATTGATTTTCTATATCCAAAAACTCAATCAAATTAATCACAAGTAAACCCATGATTAATTTAATCGGAATACGCAATCAAATTAAACACAAAGGGTGATCAAATTAATTGACTATGCTCGACATAAGAGAACTTATGGAGAATACGACTAACATAACCATTAGAAAATGAATAGGATAGTCGTTCATATACTCAACATAAGAGGAATCCTACGGAGTATGAAAATACTCAACTAGATTAATTACAAGAGAACCCATAATTAATCTAATTGGAATACACAACCAAACTAATTACAAAAGTAATCAATTTAATTGGCATTTATTTTGCTCGACATAAAAAAGCTTATGGAGCAATAACTAAATAACCAAACAAGATGATTAATTTAGTTCAAAAATGCTCAACGTGAATTACCTTACGGAACAACCAACAAAGCTAATCAAGAATTAATCAACTTGGTTGTATCGTGCTCAACATAAGACACATTACGGAGCCTCACAGTAATACATAAAAAATGGATCAGGGATGATCAATACTGCGATATACTCAAGGATTCATTCTATCTTCAATCACTATTTGCATAACGATAATAATAGACATAATCCTTGAAAACAAAAGATTTTAACCTATCTTCCATCAAAGAATTGACAATATAGGCTTAACTTTTGTATTTGTCAAAAGTCTATTCATTCTTTTAGCAGTACGTGAATACCGATCACAAACGACTTTAGTTTTGACAGAATATGGGACCTTCAAGTTCACGGACGCAAACATACATATCTCATAACAAATTGCAATATAAAAAATCATAAAGATTAATACTGCAAAAACATCATCCTCCAAATATTTTTAGAATTTAAATACCAATAAACCTAAAAAACAAGAAGATGAAAATAATAGCTATGTGTAGTCACAATCATTTCCATTCAAGCACTAGTTATTCTTCTAACTAAACCAAAAAGAAGACATACTAGGCAACAAAAAAAAAGAAGCAACAAGCTAAAGAAAACAGACTCCAGCGCTAAGCCTGAACATGAATTAAGATCAAAAGGACTGTTCAGGAACCTCACGAGGCATAGTATCTTCAAGCTTGTGATCAACAACTACCATTGCATTATCGGAGAGATGATTCTCTTTGTGAAGATCATTGATTTGATGTTTTATGTGACCAAGGTCAGAGACAACCTTTTCCAACTCAGTTTTCAACTTATCAAGACCTTTTAGAGTATCAACGAGCTGTTTTTTTGCTTCCCCAAAGTATTTAAGAAAGTCATGAACAACTTCAGCAGAAATCATATCATCCTTCTCAGCATCTTCATGAACGTGGGCAAAGAAACACGAAACATTAGGATGATCTTCTTCTACAATTGTTCTCTTCCTCTTAGATTCAACAACAATCTCTTTGTCAAGGAATCCTTTTGCAAAACCACCGTAGCAAGATGAGGAGGAAGACATTCCTGAAAACCCAAAATCCAACCTGGAGTACATGTACATGACTTGTAACCAAGAGGTCGGATATATATTCTTGGGGAAGATATTCTAGGATTTCTTAGGACCGTTGACTCGGGCCAGAACATGTATCCATTCGAGTACAACATTACCCAAAACAAAAAAACCGTAAAAACTTTTGCTACACAAAAAGGGCTCAATAAACTTCATAACTCAAAGAAGCAATTTAGAGCACTATAATAGCTAGAAACAACTTTCGAGAAGGAAAAAAAATTCTGAAGAAAAAATAAGAGACAATATCCAGACAACAAATAATTTTTGACCATAGTAAGTCTGCAAGCAATAGTTTAGATATAAACGATAAGAAGATAACTTAACTTAACAGACACAAAAGTCAAAATTATACCTAATTATTAACACATCTTACTCAAGAGGATTTTTATGAGTAATTCGTTTGAACCTTGTGATTAATTAGCACAAGTATGAGCAACCAGCTCATCAAGATATTTGTGTTTATGATCAAGTCTCTTTGTCATCAAAATACGAGACATAGTTGGAGTTCTTACCAGAAGGATTTTGACATGAGGCGGAAGACATCCTGTTGACAATTTATTTATATCCTTCACTTAACTCTTTTAGATTATCTCTCAACTCATCAATTTTCCTTCTTTCTCTTGGGATTTCATTCACGTTAGGGGTAATGTTGCTTCCAGAGAACATGACACGATCTTCCTTTAGATGATGTTTATTAAGATGTCTGTTCTGCTCTTGAGAATTCGAGGAACTCATTGAACTGACTTTCCTGGTAACATACACAGGGTACGTACAAAAACCAATTGGTTTAGACATACGAATGTCAGTTACACCTTTGAGAATTAAATCCAGGGTGTGTTGAAGTTGAACCAAGGAGTTTTTCTTCAACCTAGAGTTTCCCTTTCGTTTAACAGAACTCTTTGTCTCACAGACAAGACATACTTTCTGATCATCAAAATGATTTGAAAGTACGGTCTTAATATCATCGTTAGAAGATTTCTTTTATTCATTAGATGTGAAACATCCTTGATTGATGGAGACTTTAGGCACATCTGCTTTTACTTTTGAGTACGCAGCACCTTTAATAGTTTCATAGGTACTTGGCATGCCAGATTGCTCTGAACGTCCTTGAATAAAGATCTTACTCAAGCGATGTTCAATTTCCAAGGCATCTCTTTCGAGGCTAGCCTCAATAGTCGTACACGAAGACGGATCTTCAACATTACCTTTGAGTTTGCAATCTCTTATAACGCCAAGTAGAACATTGACATGGTGTTTTAATCGATTAATTCTATCAGCTTGGATTCTAGCAAGATTTATAATCAATTTACTCTATTCAGCTGCATCCTATTCATTAATAGAAAAAGTCTCTTTAGAAGGGTAATCAGAAACATACATGTCAGTGTTAGTCTGTCTCGTCAGAACACAAGGTTCGTCTATATTCTAGATTGAAGAATCTTTCTCTTTAATATAATTAGACGAGATAAAACTTTTATTTCTGGTGACGCGTTTATCAGAGATAATACTCTTGTCCATAGAGTCATATTGCTACAAACACAGACTTGTAAGGTCTTGAACGTGTTTGCCTGCTCTGATACCAATTGAAAAAGCGGGGGTCTAACAACACCACCCAATATTTCGCTTAGAAATCTGTATGGACAAACTCGAATATACTTTTAAGAGAATCAACAAGACTCAATCAATTAAAAGTATATCAACGAGTTTATATCTCTCTTCTTGATTTGATTTACTCAAGCAAGAACTGCGAGTTCTAATCAAATACAAGGAATAACTTGGATGGTACCAAAGACCAATATCCAAGTATCAACCAATATCAATCAACAACTAAAGGTTGGATTTCCAATTGATTGATTCAAATGCACAACTTGTATTATTTCAATTATAAAGATAAACAATATAATGCGGAAAATGAAATAACACAGACACCAGAAATTTTGTTAACGAGGAAACCGCAAATGCAGAAAACCCCGGGACCTAGTCCAGATTGAACACACACTGTATTAAGCCGCTACAGACACTAGCCTACTCCAAGCTAACCTCGGACTGGACTGTAGTTGAACCCCAATCAATCTCCTACTGATCCAAGATACAGTTATGCTCCTATGCCTCTGATCCCAGCAGGATACTGCGCACTTAATTCCCTTAGCTGATCTCACCCACAACTAAGAGTTGCTACGACCCAAAATCGCAGGCTTTGACAATAAACAAATCTTTCTCACACAGACAAGTCTATCAAAGGATCAATCTCTCTCCCACAGATAAACCATAAAGGTTTTGTTCCGTCTTTTGATAATAATCAAGGTGAACATGAACCAATTGATAATCCGGTCTTATATTCCCGAAGAACAGCCTAGATTAATCAATTACCTCACAAACAATGAGACGAAGATGTTTGTGATTACTTTTTATATCTTGACTATTGGAGATATCAATCTCAAGCCAATCAATCTGATTGTAATCGTACTATAGAAGATGCAAGATCAGATCACACAACTACGATAAAAATAGTATCGGTCTGGCATCACAATCCAAAAGAAGTCTTTAAGTCGTTAACCTGGTTTTAGAAGAAGAAAACCAAAGGTTAAAGGAGAATCGACTCTAGTATGCAAACTAGTATCACACGTAAGGTGTGGGGATTAGGTTTGCACAATACTAAATGTCTCCTTTATATAGTCTTTCAAATCAGGGTTTTGCCTAGGTCACAAAGCAAACAATATCCACCGTTAGATGAAAATCTTTCTCTCTGTTCTCTTAAAAAAAAGTTGGGTGTCAAATTTGATTGGAATCTGATGATTACTTTTTTTTTTTCCATTTCGAGCATCCGTTGATAATCTCCGTCGCTGTGAGGAGAAGAAGGAAAGCCAACCGGTCCAACCAACTCGGTTCGGTCCAGCTAACCCGGGTCAGTCCGTTCCGACCCAACCAATCCGGTCCAAGCTCGACCCGGTCCACCCAACCAACCTGGTCCAGGCGAACCGATCCGACCCGGTCCCGTGCCTGGTTTTCTGTTTCTGGGATGGGACGTGCGCGGCTAAATCCGTTCCGGTTCTGTCTATATACAGTGGGAACCAAAGCCCAAAGGTATGTAACTATAACACTAATGTGGGCCTTTACATTGAATACTTGCTAGACTTATTTATTTGTTTTTAGAACATGCCTAGCTTTGTTTATTTTTGTCTTAAGATAAGTACATATCATATAAATAATCAATTTAATTATGATTGTGTATCATTAAGAGTTTTGGCTTCAGTGTTATTTTATTCTCTTGAATATGACATTGACTATAGTTGAATGGTGTTTTTTTTTAATTGATTGTACCAGCTCAATTACAATGTACCCATTTTGTGTTTAGAAGTACTTAAACACCATTATTTATTGAATGATAAAAAAAAATCCCAAAAATTTGAATATTCCGTGGAATGTAATCCACTTGCTCGACTATTAAAGAGTCGGTAGTTTCTAAAGAATTGAAAATAAAATAACATGTATTCCAATTTTTATGGAAGAACTCACGAAAGATGATATGAGTCAGAAAATTTCCATTTCTCTATTTCATCCATGATACTAACGAACCAGTATATGATGAAGTATGACAACAAGAGAACTATCTTTAGTAACATATTCAACCTAAAGTAAGTGGTTGACATGTGTTGTGAGATTCTCTTGGCCTGTTGAGATAAAGAAATTTCTCAAATTAAGCTAAATGTAGCAAAATTGAAAATGGAAAGAACCCCGATGTAACGAGGGTTAGACGCACCAACTCATATAAAGCATGTAAAAAGGGACATGTATCATGAGACAAACATGTACTTTTGTCTTCGGTAGTAATAACACCAATACACAATTATCAACCAAGTATGGGATCAGCTAAAATGTAATTGTAACTCCCATCATAAATAAAAAAGAGTTGGAAATGCACCTAGTCATAGGTATTAGTATATACAATGTAATGTGTATATCATAGTAGCAACCAATTTCCACATCAACTTTAATGGCAACAAGAACTTTGCCGGGCCAATTGACTATATTATTGAGTTGAACTAGATCCAATATCTGCACTTATGGAACGAAAACAAGAGACATAAATTCTCTAAAGAACTTGAGATATATTGGGTGACACGTAATATATATATTCACTCTAAATTACTTGAGTTGATTCCCACTTTTATTACGTAATAAGGCCACACCACTTATTAAAACTCTCAAGACCCAAGTGTCTAACTCATAGTTGTTTTTCTTCCACTAGCTTAAGGAATTTAAACTAGTTGTTGAACCATTTCCTCATAATGTGACTACGAGGATTGGATCATCGAGCGAAGCATTACTTTGAATTTGTTTTCAAGACATAACAAAGACGTCACAAAATCTCTACATATTCCAAGAGATAATCACACCTTGTTAAATTCCACAGAAACCCATGCAAGTGGATATCATGTGGAAACTCTCAATGATGAGAATGTAATTGAATGCATCTTTTATAGTCTCTAATGTATTAGAGAAACTAGTGAGTCAATCTAGTTAAATGTAAATCACTATAGTATTTGGATTATTGAATCCATATTGACTCCGACGATGAAATGTTGGGAATTGGCTCATACAGGCTTTTGGCATAACCATAAAGCCACTTTAGTTGTGACATGATGATCGTTTTGAAAGGACTCATACGAACATCAATTTATTTCAGTGAACAAAAACGGGAGAAAGATTGACAGAATGCGAAATGAAGGCATATCTCTCAATAAGTGTTTTCTAAAATACTAGATGCACCCCTATTGCTATTAAGTAAGAAAGCATATCGCTCATTTCACAAAGTCTTCAGTAAAACAGGATCGAGACCATCCTAAGATGAAAATGGTAAAAAATCCATATTACAAAGAAAACAATGTGAAATTTAGAAAAATATTCATGCAGAATGCGGACCATTAAAGTGACTTATGGCTCTGGTGAATGTTTTGACACTTTGGACTAGTTATAGTTCCCAAGAAATTTTGCGTTTGGAAAACTACTGGCACATATTATACATGTAAGGTTTCACCACCCCTTGTAAATGCTAGCTAGTGTACATCAAAAGGACTTGATGGTAATTACGTATTTAATAGGATCAATGCAGAGCATCCTATACCATATGGTCTGGCAAAGGCAATCATCAAAGGTTACAGATGGTGCCTAAGCCATGGTTATGCGTAAAAACATACCTTTAACTGCTTGTGGAATATGCTATATTACATGCATCTTCACTTATTCATTTTAGACCCACAATTGGTCAACCATTCTTTGTATACCAGTTGGTAACTGGATATAAGCCTGACATTTTTTTTGTTCTTACGCATTTTTGGTTACACTAATATGTGCCCTTATGACTCCACATCGTACTATGATGGTTTATCAAAATGATTAAGTGACTATGTTGGACAAGAATTTCCAATAATTATCCGCATTTTTAAACCTTTTGATAGGCGATCTCTCAACCGTTGATTTGAGGATAGTCACTCTAATGGGATAGTCTTCCCGTTGTTAGAGGGAGACAGGATTTTTTTTTTCCGAGGGTACGACATAGAATATCGTGGTGTGTTCCCAATTTGTCTCATATAGACTCATATACTCCATAAATGAAATTGTGAAGTGAAAAAGGATTATCGATTTTCGGAATGTACACTGATATCGCTAAACTAACGAGATCACGCATACCAACTGCAAACGTGCCTGTAAGGTTAAAAATTCTTAGTAAAGGATATGCACCGTAAAACTAAGGTGTAACAACTATACTTGGTGGAACTGTGGTTGAGGCAATGGCTCCATAAAGGAAGATGGAGAGACCACTAGGTTCGATCAGTGCTCACCTAGAAAGAAAATAGGTGAGTTAGGCACAAACTAATTATATCATCTGAAATCATCTCATAAAATTGTCTCTAAATATGTCCATGAATCAAAAGGGAGGACCCTCCGAGGTTTTAAATGATTCTAGAGAACAATGAAATCCTAACAGATTATGAGAATGCACATGAGTCAATGGAAGGATCATGCGTGCACAGTGATGATATAATCCATAAATAGTTGCTCCAAAAGTAGAGCACAATGAGATCGAACCATGCTTTATTTTGATTAATTTCAAATAAAATGCATATTTGGCATATGCAATCCAGGTAGAACTTAGTTCTTTGATAAATATATGGGTATTTGGTGTGATACTGCTAACTAACCAAGTGTAAAGCCTGTGGGAAGTAGTGAGAAGAATGAGGTCTTAAAGTATAAAGAATAACCTTGTGGTACGAGGTTTCTCACAAGCTCCTTGATTGCATACTCTTTTGAACATTATAATGTTTAGTTAATTAGTTTGCTTGGTAGTTTCAAAAGAACTTGAAACATAGTAAATATGGTTATATCTTTGGAGATTTAGACTCAAAGATATTTGATAAACTGCATGATGGCCTTTTGCTTCCTAAGTCGAATGACTCTAAACCACGGAGTGTGTTTGAAGTTACACTAGAACACTCACTTATTGATTTAAACAATCAGGCGGATGTGGTATAGCCGTCTAAGTGACTATTTGATTGGGAAGGGATAAACAAGTACGGTTTTATGCCATGCGTATTAATTAAGTTCCCAATTCATAACTATAGCCATATATTTCAACGGTATGGACATGATAAGTACTCTCAATGGAATAAGATATCTTACAAGATATTTAAAATCTGAATTTTGAGATGAAAATCCTGGGAAATATCGATCTTATCTATGTTCTGAACCAGAAGACCGAGCTTGTGGTATATTATTCCACCAGTTTGTATATGTCCATTGTCAGGAAATTTAACAAGGACATGCATCCTGCTAGCACTCCCATGATTAGTCGAGTTCCATTGTACATAAATGGCCAATTCGTCTAAAGGAAGATGACGAAGTTGTGTCAGGAGATGAAATTTCCTTATCTAAGTATAATAGACGCATTATTGTACTTAACATAATGTACTCGGCTAAATGTTACATCCTCAGTGAACTTGTTAGCTAGATATAGCTCAGCGCCAACGCAACACCATTGGAATGGTATAGTGAATGTAATCATGTACTTCAAAGTAACCATTGACATAAATTTTTTTCATCCCTTCAAAGACATAAAAAGGAATGCTAACGAAAGTCCAATCCAAAGGTTGTTGATTATGGAAGAACAATAATATCTTCTCCAACGAAAGTAATCAGGGGGAGATATGGTAGACTATTTTCTAAGTCATTACCGATATTTAGTTCGAAAAGTACATGACTAAAGGAACTGTATGGAACAACTCTAAAAGTAATCAGGGGGAGATGCCGACATCAGGGGGAGGATCCAAGGGTATGATGTCGACATATTTTACTTCGATATTGAAGTTGTGTTGTACTCTTTTTCCCTTCGACGGAGAATAGTTTTTCCCAAAGGGTTTTGTTACTCGACAAGGTTTTTAGCAGGGAACACTAAAAACATCAAGTATGTTGAACGTTGAAGACATAAAGATCAGGTTGATATTACTGAAAATATCTGAACCAAAGAAATGAAACGTGATAGTATGTTAAGCAACGTAACTTCCAGAATCAACAACAGGGTCTTATAAACATTCAAGTCACCAAAGTAATGTGTGATAAGCTCCTTTTGATTACATTAAACTAATGAAAATTGTCTGAAATCAGGGGGAGCATCTAATGGTGTGGTGCACTATTTTCCTTCACCGATGTTGTTTTTTCCCACGGGGTTTTGTTACTCGGCACGGTTTTTAATGAGACAAAAACAAACACCTGGAATGTAATGTCCCATCTAAGGATATTGTCTTTCCCATGAGGATTTTCTTCCTTAAGAGTTGTGAAACAACTATTTAACTTCAACGGAGCAAAGTGATCATCTGCAACGGATCACCTTTACTTGCGTCTGTCCCATTGTACTCTTTTCCCTTCGTTAAGATTTTGTCCCACTGGTTTTCCTTGTCAAGGTTTTAATGAGGCAACATATTCGTGTCCAACTAAGTTTTCTTAACATTGTACTCGTTTTCTTTAGTTCAGGTTTTGTCCCTCTGGGTTTTCCTGACGAAGTTTTAACGAGTTAATTAACTTAGATTTGTCGGTCTTTGAAGATCGTATTGCATGAGATGAACTACATGTAAATTACGAGACACCATGTGAAGTACTACATGTGAAGAGTTGTACCAAGGTTTTATCCCACTGGGTTTTTCCTTGTCAAAGTTTTAGTAAGACAATTGATTTCGGCACAAGTCATCAAGGAGAGAACGACATTTGAAGAAGCACTCTGTATGAAGTTTTGTTATTGAACCGCACAAGGGGGAGTGTTACAGGGCCTACGGCCCACATGGATGTGCAGTCCAAAAGGATAGTCTTTTGGTCTTCCCTTTTCATGTATATAAAGTATTTATCCATGTAACTATACTAATTCTAATAAATGGAAAATCCTTCTCTATGTTCTCTTTATCTTTCCATCATCCACTGCAACAATATTAGGTTTTTAAGTTTTTATTTTAGTTAAAGAGTAATCTAAAATTTTTGTATTTGTGTTAGGATATCCCATAACCACTTTCTTGGAAACTAAGAATCCAAATGAAGCCCCTCTATTGGAGTGTGACGCCCCAATAATAGCCTTCATTTTTCTTTGTTAACACTTTTCCTAAAAGTTTAATTGTTTAGGCGGGCAATGGAATCTGCCGCAATGTGTGTTCCAACCTTAGAGAATTAGCAAGAGCTAAGCCCCTCTATTGGAGTGTGACGCCCCAGTAATAGCCTTCATTTCTCTTTGTTAACACTATTCCTAAAAGTTTAATTGTTTAGGCGGGCTATGGAATCTGCCGCCATGTGTGTTCCAACCTTAGAGAATTAGCAAGAGCGTCTGCATCAGAGGAATAGTAACGCTGCTTGGCTACTGTCATTCTTCAACCGTTCAACTGTCATGCTTGGTTGCTGTATTTTAAGTATATGTCCTCCGTCGGATACTTTATCTGGACCAAGATCAATTGGTTTCTAGAATACCATCGAATGCATGCCCATTGACAAAAGATTTGTAGTGTTTGTTTTTAAGTGTAAGGTAGTGTAAAATATGTAAGCAAGAAGTGCCCAGATCCTAAACGTAAGCTGGGCTCTTGAAATTCAACGACTCCAAAATATACTTACCTCTACAAACTTTATGATCTTATAACATATCTTTCCTTGCCAAGACTGCATGGCGTCTAGCTTCCCATCCCGAATCTCTTGTCTCTAGGTTGTTGAAGGCTAAGTACTATCGTTTTTCTCAGTTTTGGGAAGCAACTTCACCCGATAGGGCTTCTTGGAGTTGGCAGAGCATTCTGAAAGGGAAAGAATTAATTAAACAAGGCTTGAAATGGGCGATTGGGACCAGAGATAGGGTGAATGTGTGGAGAGATTCTTGGTGTTTCGAGGTACCTCTTTCTCAAATTCTTGGGGAGGCAACTATTACGAATCTCTGGTTACGTGTCTCTGATCTCATTCATCCTAGGTCCCATGATTGGGATTTAACTCCTATAGCTTTAGTTCTTCCTCCCTCAGTTCAAAATCAAATTTTAGCTATTCCCATCGCAAGGCATTCTCCTCCTTGTGACCAACAGATCAAATTTGAACAAACGTGGTCTTAATGTGCCAACTGTTTGTCCGCTTTGTCATCAGTCTGAGGAAAGTATTTTCCATCTTTTTTTGGCATGTGATTGCGTTCATCCTATTTGGGATGCTATAAGCTTTGCTTATACAGTCCAAGTCCAACGTTCGCAATTATCTCTTGACTGGCTTATGGGAGTATTGCGTTTACAGGCTGTTAAGGATGATGTTCAATGGGATTCCCTTATCCCTTATGTCCTCTGGAACATCTGGTGTGCTAGGAATAAAACTATTTTTTCCGCTAAACCCTTTGACTGGAGAGATGTTCTTGTCTCCTCTTATAATGCTGCGCTGGAGTTTTCTGGTGCAACTGAATCTAAGTCCGGTACCAATAACAGAACACCTCTTTTAGTTTCTTGGCAGCCTCCTAATAGTGACTATGTTAAACTTAATGTAGATGGCGCCAGGAATGATGCTGGTTATGCAGGTATTGGTGGACTTTTACGTGGAGATGATGGTTGTTTCCGTGCTGCTTTTGCGCACTATATTCACAAGAACTCTAATAATGTGGCGGAGTTGTGGGCTATTCGGGACGGAATGCAGTTGGCAGCTAGCATTGGTGTCACTAATCTGATTGTTGAAAGCGACTCCCACTATGCTATTAGCCTTTGTAAACACCAACATAATGCTACTTGGTATTGTACAGGACTGTTGAGAGATATTTTGGACTTGTCTCTTTCTTTTGATCATGTTAGTTTCCAACACCACTATAGGGAGGGGAATTATGCAGCTGATATTTTGTCCAAAAAAAGTTGCTAATGAATGTATATCTTGTGTATGGGTTGATTCTAATGGAAACTGCAAGATGAAACTTAGCTTGTATAAAGACTACTCTCTTTATTGATGTTTAGAAAATCTCTCAAAACTAAACACAAGCTTTAATCTTGCTCATATGGTCAACCACAACTTTGGTGATCATATATATATATATATAGAACTATGAATTCCTTTTCCTAGTCCTATTACCTTATTACATGTCTTTCCTTTTCTTAGAACTATATGACTTCTAATTCCCTTAGAATTACATCAATTTCCTAATCTTGTCCTAACAAGCTTGTTAGTGATTTCTATGTTGAAGTTTAACCAACATTCTCCCCGTTAAGCTTCAACCTTACCCGTGACATATGTTGTACTCCAATCAATTGTCTCATTTTTTCAAACTTGATCCGATCTAATGCCTTTGTCAGTATATCTGCTTTCTGCTCAGTTCCTGGTATGTGTTCAACGTTAATGACCTCCTTCTCGATGCATTCTCGTATGAAATGATACCTTTTGTGAATGTGTTTCGTCTTCCCATGAAACACTGGATTTTTAGTGAATGCAATTGCAGACTTATTATCAATCTTGATGAGAACTTTTTCAGGTTCTCTTCCTTTGATTTCACCCAACAGTTCTTGAAGCCATATTGATTGTTTAGCTGCTTCTGTTGCAGCCATAAACTCAGCTTCACAGGATGAGAGGGCTACAGTGTCTTGCTTCTGTGAACACCATGTAATAGGTGCTTCTCCTATATAAAATATATGAACAGTTGTACTTTTTCCATCATCTTGGTCAATATTATGACTGCTTCACTATACCCAACAATTCCTTTTGATCCTCCTCGACCATACTTCAATCCATAGCTGATTGTTCCTCTTAGATATCTCAATATCTGCTTTATTACATCACCATGAGACTTGCGTGGACTCTATATAACGACTTTCTACTCCCACAGAGAAAGCCAAGTCTGGTCTTGTGTGTAACAAGTATCTAAGGCATCCAACATTTCTTCTATAACTCGTTGGATCAATCTCAGCTTCTTCTTGTGCCTTTGAAACTTTAAGTACAAACTCCATTGGTATCTTAGTTGGATTACAAGTTTCAAGTCCTGCTTCTTTCAGAATTCTCCTTTCATAAGCTTCTTGTTTAATCTGAATCCCATCTACTCCTTGATGGACTTCTATGCCAAGGTAATAAGTGAGTTTTCCGAGGTATGACATCTCAAAATTTGATGACATTTCTCTCTTGAACTCATTGATCACCTTAAGGGAGTTGCCAGTCAAAAATAGATCATCTACATAGACTGCAATCATAAGAAGCGTTCCCTTTTCTTCTCTTCTGTATACTGATGTTTCTTTAGAGCACTTAACAAATGTGATTTCTCTTAAGATTTGATCTAACTTTGTATTCCAGGCTCGAGGAGCTTGTCTTAGACCATATAGAGCTTTTGATAACTTGTAAACCTTATGCTCTTGTCCTTTTACTTCAAAACCTTCTGGTTGTTCAACATACACATCTTCTCGCAATTCACCATGTAAGAATGCTGTCTTAACGTCTAAGTGGTGAAATTCCCATGAGTTTGATGCTGCTTATGCTATTAAGAGACGAATTATCTCTAGTCTAGCAACTGGTGCGAAAACTTCATCAAAGTCTATGCCTGATTCTTAAACGTATCCCTTAGCTACAAGTCTTGCCTTATATTTGTTGACAGTACCATCAACATTTCATTTTATTTTGAAGATCCACTTAAGACCAATCACTTTTACCCCACCTGGCTTATCAACTAGAAACCAAGTATTGATTGAAATAATTTCTTCTCTACATGCTTGTGTCCATTTAGTGGAGACCTTTGCTTCCTGAAAATTCCTTGGTTCATCATTAACAGAAAGTAGCATTATCTCACATTCTTCTGCAGCTTGAAGAACATAATCCTCAAGATACTCTGGCTTTTGTATCTGTCTTGTTTATTTTCGCAGTGGAATGCGTTGAGTTATTTCATCGATCTCTTCTTCTTCTTCTTCTTCTTCGTTATTCTCAGTGGTTTCATTATTCTCTTCTTCTTCTTGATTAACATCATTGTTTCCATTGGTATTGATGATTATGGGTCCTTCTCCTTCATCAATTACTTGACCCCATCTCATGTGAAACATTCCTGGATCCCTACTTGGTCCATCATTAGTTTCTTTCCAGTTCCAGTTTGCTTTTTCATCGAATACCACATCTCGACTCACTATCACTCTTTTCGTTGTTGGATTGAATAATCTGTAGGCTTTGGATCCAGGCTCAATTCCTAGATTCACATGAGTCTGAGATCGATCATCCAGTTTCTTAAGAGTTGCTGGTGGACCCGGGAAAGCGTATAAAATTGAAGCGAAATGAAACGGGCCTACAGTAATACCGCAAGTGCACGGTCGTCAGTTGTAGCTCGTGCAAGTACGGGTCGATCCACAGAGACTGGGGGTGTTTGGAGTTTCTAGCTATTTGGGCTCTAAATTGCTATTGGGCTTCTAATTGTGCTTTGGGCTTAGTGGGTTTTTGTAACAATGAAATGGTTTTGGGCTCAGTGGGTTTGGATTGACTGTGAACTTATGGGCTTTTGGTCTTTTGAATTGCACTGGGCCTTGGGCTAACAGTGACTGTGAATTGGGCTTTAGCTTTTCACCTGGGCTTTGATTAAGTCCACAGTGGGCTTTTGTAATGAATCTGGGCTTCAGCAGTAGCAGAAGCAGTGCACAGCAGCAACAGAAGCAGTGCACAGCAGCAGCAACAGCAACAACAAGTAGTAGCAGCAGCAGTGCAAAGGGCAGGTGCTCAGCAGGGAAAGGGAGAGAAAGCAGCAATGGTGACAGTGCAAGCCAAGTAATAACAAAACAGAGATAGTTGCAAACCAAGGCTACAAGCCAAGGGCAGGAGTGTGGAGATAAGCTGACAATGAAGTAAGAAAAAGGAAAAAAAGCAAAGCCAAGGCAATGGCTTTAGGCATTCATCTAGAGTGGGAAGAGAACCAGCTTGCTCACAGTCACTAGTGAGCACTAGTTTCTCCCCACTGCTCAATCAACTCAATGCTCTAAGGCTCTAACCTAGCATTGACACACAACAGTAAACTAATCCTAACATTTGAGAAGCTAACAGTTGACAAAACAAGAGATTCAAAACAGTGACAAAACAGGAAACAAAACCAAATAAACCAAGGCTGTTAGCCAAGGGCAGGGAGGAGAGGAAGTAACAAAACAGTTAAGTTGCAAGTGACTGTGAAAACAAAATGTGGGTTAAACTAAGGCTTTGAATCCACCCTTGTGTCCTAGACAAACAATGTGATCCTAGGTTGAGTTGAAAATCCTATGCATACATCTAGAATGGGAGGAAAACTAATTTGCTCACTAGTTTGCCCCTAGCATTGACTGTCTTTTGACAGAACAATCAATCACAGGCACTATGAGCATCAATCTCTTCCCATTGCTCAATCAACACACTGCACTAAGGCTCTAACCTAGCATTCCACTATCTAACAGTCCACTAAAGCATCATCTGAGCCTCAGCAGTGAACTCAGAACATGAGAAAACAGATGGAACAACACATGATTAACAGGAACAACACAACATTTAAACTACTAAACAGTGAATGAAAATTGCAAAAGAAGAACCCTAAAAATTAACAGTGAAATCAAATTAAATTAACCCAATTAGGGGGTATCTCGGCTAACCAAGAACAACCTTTAACATCCTACATCACTTCCCTATTTATAGTTTACAACAAAATACAAAAACCCTAATTCGAAACCCTAATTTTTGTGGGGAAAATCAAATTCTCTCACCAATTTCCTGAATTGAGCTCGACCCATGATTTGGGTATGTCCCCTATGCTCTTCTGAAGCTTTTCCTGCCCTCAATTTTGTCTTCTCCTCGCTGTTGGTGAAACCCTAGCTCGAGATTTCTTGTCAAACCCACACCTAGGGTTCAGAGATGTGAATTTGGAAAGAAGTCTAGGCTAGGGAGAGATGGCGTGGTGTTGTCGGGTGGTTGTGGTGGTGGTGTGATTCGATAAGAAGGTGTAGCTGGTGGAGGTGATGGAGTTGCAGAGCTGTGGAGCAGCTCTCTGCAGTTTGGGGAAGATGAGAAGAACTCGATGTTTTTGGGAGAAGGGTGTGTTTGGCGATGGGTATAGGGTGTTCGATACTTGGGTGTTAGGCGGGTTCGGCGAGGTTTGATGATCTGCGACAAGGAGCGATGGATGGGAAGATGGTAGGTGGATCCAACGGCGATACGGAGGTAAGCGTGGAGAGACCGTGGGATGAAGGGATGTAGCAAAACGGACGACCCAAGATGGAGATGGGCGTTGCGATGTAAAGCGGGGGCTTCGGAGTTTGATGTGCGATGATGGAGCGATCGTAGGATGCTGAAATGCTTCGATCTGACGGCTGAAATCCGAGACGGGCTTGGATAGTGGAAATGTGTTTGAGTAAGGGTTTTGGGCCTTGGGTATGCCAAGCCCATATCTTCTTTAAGGACAATTCTTCTTCTTCAAGCCCACTTCTAGCCTTTTGGTCTTGTGCACAACATTCTTCGCGGCTTCCTTGTGTAATTCCTCCCGGCTTTTCACTACTTTTCTGCTCTTTTCCGCTCTGCTATTCATCCAAACTTTATTTATTACCTAAAAATGCAAAATTAAGTAAGAAAAATATTTATTCTTGAAAACAATGAAAATACAGAATATGGGATAAAATGTAGAATTAATCCACAAAAGATGAGTTAAATGCCAAGAAAAATATATAGAAATATGCACTTTTTAGCACTCATCAAATACCCCCAAACCTGAATTTTACTTGTCCTCAAGTAAAACAAAACTAAGGAAATCCTACCTATACCACTGTCGCTGGTCTCTCGAATGCATTTAGCGTATGCACTAAGCCTTTTAAACCACTAAGTGTCCCTAGTGGACGAGTTGAAGTCTCGTGAAGGTTTGCTTAGAACGTACCTACAAAGTTCTAGGTCAAAATATAAGCTCAGATTCCATCAAATGTGACATGTGCAAGTCAGTTAAGCTCACAGCAAAATGGAGATGTCAATCTAGCTATCGAAGGCACAATCCTAGCACTGATAACAAATAAGGACATGTGATAAGAGTGTAAAGTGTATCTACACATGTGTAAAGAAAGATCGGATGTTATGACTACTAATCACCAAGAGATAGTTTCTCAGGCTAAGAACCAAGGTCGAAATCTAGCTAGTTGTCCGGACTTTACGAGAATTGTGAATGAGTAGGAGGTATTTCACAATTACTCGCGTTGTACATCAATGGCATACACCCTCCTTGCTTATTACAATGAAACAACAAAAGACTCTTTACATGACTCTTATTTACATTGACTACTCTCTTTTATTTTTGGAACAAGAGATGATGGAATTGATAAATACTTGATTTTTTTTTGTATTTTTCTGATATTTTTTTTTCTGAATATATACATCGTTTTTTTTTTTTTTTTTTTTGGAAAATGAAACACTTTTGATACACATACAAAAGGAAACAAAAGATTACATGACACTTTGCAAGAGGTAGCCCTTTTTGATGCACCCAGTTAAATTCGATGGTTGTCTTTCTTAATGTAACCTCCACCTTCTATCCAAACCAACCAAAGAACAAGCTAGTCAAGTTTCGTTCAGTATTCTAAAGTGATTGGCAATCGTGACTTCCTATCAAACACCTTGAAGATCGAGGCTATACATGTATTGGTAGATCGTGCGCGTGCAAATTTCTTATCACTATGTGAATTGTGCTAGAATCAGGGTGCCTAAATATCTAGACTAAGACTCCTAATAATTACATATTTGCACAAGAGTCAACATTTCAAGGTAAATGAGCTCCATTTTTTATGTTTTTTTTTTTCAATTTTTAATTTTTTATTTTCATTTTTTTATTTTTTTTATTTTTATTTTTTTTTTTTTCAAAAAGAAGGAGTTCTTGTTTTCAATTATGGCATATTATCAAAGTATCTACTTTTCACCCCTAAACCTAAACTAAACATTGTCCTCAATGTTTCAAAATATGAACAAAATTATAATACAACATATGAAGAGGATCATGTTGAGTAGAGAAAAAGGAAAGAGAATACCCGATTTCGGGGAAAGCAATATTAGAACTCCGTTATTCAAGGCAAGAATCCAACATATGTCAGCCGAGATCATATTGGATTAGCAAAATATATACAAAAGGAACAAAAAGGTTTTTAAGAAATTTTATCTACTGGATTATATACAAAAATTCACCATACACTAACAATCTAAAGAGTTGAGGATCAACCCAAAAGACAAAGTGTAGAGGTTTCAACAGCTTCACACAATAATAATATGGTAGGCATGCAAGTGAAGCTGTGAAACAAAATGAGCTACCCCCAAACCTGGATTTTACAGAAGATATTTTGAAAACAAAATCGCGCAGTTTGCGGGGGTTCATCATGCACAAGGTCTAGCTCGAAATGAACTGTGCTAGGGACGGGCAAACATGCTAATTCCAACTGTGGTTCCTCAAATGTATTATACTTAGAAGCAAAATAGTCCAAGAGGACTTGGGAAGCACACAGTTCCAAACCTAGATTAGGGACTCTCAGAAAAGTCGGTTTGACAATATGGGTACAAACCAAATCTAGGTTGGGTGGAAGGCCATCAGATTGTGACTTATGTAGGACGATAGGCACATCATTATAATCACATCAACATCTCCTAAGTCTTCTACAAGTGTCACAACATGCTTACCATGCTCACACAAATCAGAATCATCAACATCATCAGAAGAATTATTCTCATGCATCGGCAAATCAGTGGAAACATCACAACGTGACCCAGGTAGAGAATCAGACACAACAATTATATTTTCATGCATATTAGTGTCAACAGAAGATTCTATATTACCTAAGTCATCTTCATAGGACAGATGCACATGCTCAAAATCAGTATCAACATCACATGTATATGGAATACTAGAAGAAACATCATTCATGAAGGTCGAGGCAGAGAAGCCTAATGTATTTGAACCCAAAGGTTCCATAACATTTTCAGCATAGACATGTTCTTCTAACATAACATCATCATCATCATCATCATAGTAATATGCATACTTGTCCCTATTAGCAGTTGTGGTGTCATTAGTCAACTCATGTTTCTCTAGATTAGGTTCATATTCAATATCATACACATGAGAAGGACTAGACATGCTATTTCCAAAGTTCAATTCATTACCACCAATATCATGTGACAGTGTATCAGTTTCCCTAATGGACTCCCAGTGACGGGTTTTCTCTGCAATCTCAGCTAAAAATTTCCATGCATCATCCACAGTTTTATCAAGAAATTCACCATTACACATACACTCAACCATGGCTCGAGATTTAAAGTCTAGTCCCTCATAGAGGATAGCGACAAGTCTCCACTTCTCAAATCCATGGTGTGGACATTCGCTCAACAAATCATTAAAACGTTCAAAATAGTCAAAAACAGTTTCCTCATCCAACTGGACAAAACAATTGATATTTTGACGAATAGCGATGGTCCTATGATGTGGAAAAAATCTTTGGAAAAATTGATTAGTGAGTTGTTCCCAAGTGGTGATTGATTGTGGTCTCAAACCGTAAAACCATGTTTTGGCCCTTTCCTTTAGAGAAAATGTAAACAAACGCAATTTCAGAGAGTCTTCGGACATATGATCAGGTTGCATAGTCCGACAAATTTGTTCAAACTCTCTTACATGAGTATAGGGGTTCTCAGAATCGAACCCTCGAAATATAGGAAGTATTTGTATCATGCTTGCATTTATTTTAAAAGGGGTATTGGTTTGAGGTAATACAATACATGATAATGGAATTTTTATTGTGGGATACATGTATTCATGGAGAGCACTAGGTTGGCCCATATTGAAAAGATACAAAGCCCACTATTTGGTTTTAAAGGGTTTGGATTTTTTTTGGGGAAAAATTTGGTTTTGGTGGGATAAAATTTTGGTTTTGAAATGGGAGTAAAATAAAACTTTTGGTTTAAGATGGGATAAAAGAAAAAATTTGGTTGTTAATGTGGGAGAAAAATAAAATTTGGGTTTTTGAATGGGAGAAAAGTTTTGGTTTTTGAAATTAGGAGCAAAATTTTGGTTTTTTTTTTTTTTTTTTTAATTTAAAGAAAATAAAATTTGGTTTTTGAATGGGTTTGGTTTTGTCGGGTTTGAAAAAGAAATTTGGTTTTTAATGGGTTTTAAAAAATTTGGACCTAATGGGAAAAGAAAACACTTTGGTTTATTGGGTTTTGAAAACTTTGGTTTTAGACTTTGAAGACAAAGCCCATTTGGGAGCTTTTGGTTTTGATGGGAGCAAATTTGGTTCTAAAGAGGTAGAAAGTTTAGTTTTTAATTGGGAGCAAAAATTTTGGTTTTAGTGTTGGGAGCAAGCCCACTATTGGTCTTGTGTTTGCTTTGGCTCAGCTGGTTTGAAAACGTTTGGTGAAACTGAGTCCAAAATCTCGGCCTAGAATTTGGGTACTCGGCCCACTAACGAGTTAACCTAGCGTGATCGGTTACAAGCTCAGCTGGGTTTAAAAATCCAGAATACAAAATACAAGTCCAAATTAAACAAACTCACAAAAATTAAATACAAGCCCACAAATTAAACAAACAAGCCCACAAAAATTAATTACAAACCCAACAGAAAATAAAAAGCCCAAAAATTGGCTTTAATATTACACGCCCACAATTAAAAATTGGAAGCCCACAATTCGGGTTCTCTGAATGGGTTTACCTTTTTAAGCACAGCCCAGCTGCTCTGATATTGTTGCAAAAACCCAGTTGGGCTTTGGTTCTTTTCCTTGGTGGCGTCCCAGCAGAGGAAAACAGGTTCAGAACAGCAGGTCCAACAGCAAATGAAGTGAAGCAGATGCAGATGCAAATGCTATGCAGTGAAATGCAAAAATAGCTAATAAAACTACTAGAGAAACAAACCGAGTCCCCGGCAGCGGCGCCAAAAACTTGGTGGACCCGGGAAAGCGTATAAAATTGAAGCGAAATGAAACGGGCCTACAGTAATACCGCAAGTGCACGGTCGTCAGTTGTAGCTCGTGCAAGTACGGGTCGATCCACAGAGACTGGGGGTGTTTGGAGTTTCTAGCTATTTGGGATCTAAATTGCTATTGGGCTTCTAATTGTGCTTTGGGCTTAGTGGGTTTTTGTAACAATGAAATGGTTTTGGGCTCAGTGGGTTTGGATTGACTGTGAACTTATGGGCTTTTGGTCTTTTGAATTGCACTGGGCCTTGAGCTAACAGTGACTGTGAATTGGGATTTAGCTTTTCACCTGGGCTTTGATTAAGTCCACAGTGGGATTTTGTAATGAATCTGGGCTTCAGCAGTAGCAGAAGCAGTGCACAGCAGCAGCAGAAGCAGTGCACAACAGCAGCAACAGCAACAGCAAGTAGTAGCAGCAGCAGTGCAAAGGGCAGGTGCTCAGCAGGGAAAGGGAGAGAAAGCAGCAATGGTGACAGTGCAAGCCAAGTAATAACAAAACAGAGATAGTTGCAAACCAAGGCTACAAGCCAAGGGCAGGAGTGTGGAGATAAGCTGACAATGAAGTAAGAAAAAGGAAAAAAAGCAAAGCCAAGGCAATGGCTTTAGGCATTCATCTAGAGTGGGAAGAGAACCAGCTTGCTCACAGTCACTAGTGAGCACTAGTTTCTCCCCACTGCTCAATCAACTCAATGCTCTAAGGCTCTAACCTAGCATTGACACACAACAGTAAACTAATCCTAACATTTGAGAAGCTAACAGTTGACAAAACAAGAGATTCAAAACAGTGACAAAACAGGAAACAAAACCAAATAAACCAAGGCTGTTAGCCAAGGGCAGGGAGGAGAGGAAGTAACAAAACAGTTAAGTTGCAAGTGACTGTGAAAACAAAATGTGGGTTAAACTAAGGCTTTGAATCCACCCTTGTGTCCTAGCCAAACAATGTGATCCTAGGTTGAGTTGAAAATCCTATGCATACATCTAGAATGGGAGGAAAACTAATTTGCTCACTAGTTTGCCCCTAGCATTGACTGTCTTTTGACAGAACAATCAATCACAGGCACTATGAGCATCAATCTCTTCCCATTGCTCAATCAACACACTGCACTAAGGCTCTAACCTAGCATTCCACTATCTAACAGTCCACTAAAGCATCATCTGAGCCTCAGCAGTGAACTCAGAACATGAGAAAACAGATGGAACAACACATGATTAACAGGAACAGCACAACATTTAAACTACTAAACAGTGAATGAAAATTGCAAAAGAAGAACCCTAAAAATTAACAGTGAAATCAAATTAAATTAACCCAATTAGGGGGTATCTCGGCTAACCAAGAACAACCTTTAACATCCTACATCACTTCCCTATTTATAGTTTACAACAAAATACAAAAACCCTAATTCGAAACCCTAATTTTTTTGGGGAAAATCAAATTCTCTCACCAATTTCCTGAATTGAGCTCGACCCATGCTTTGGGTATGTCCCCTCTGCTCTTCTGAAGCTTTTCCTGCCCTCAATTTTGTCTTCTCCTCGCTGTTGGTGAAACCCTAGCTCGAGATTTCTTGTCAAACCCACACCTAGGGTTCAGAGATGTGAATTTGGAAAGAAGTCTAGGCTAGGGAGAGATGTCGTGGTGTTGTCGGGTGGTTGTGGTGGTGGTGTGGTTCGAGAAGAAGGTGTAGCTGGTGGAGGTGATGGAGTTGCAGAGCTGTGGAGCAGCTCTCTGCAGTTTGGGGAAGATGAGAAGAACTCGATGTTTTTGGGAGAAGGGTGTGTTTGGCGATGGGTATAGGGTGTTCGATACTTGGGTGTTAGGCGGGTTCGGCGAGGTTTGATGATCTGCGACAAGGAGCGATGGATGGGAAGATGGTAGGTGGATCCAACGGCGATACGGAGGTAAGCGTGGAGAGACCGTCGGATGAAGGGATGTAGCAAAACGGATGACCCAAGATGGAGATGGGCGTTGCGATGTAAAGCGGGGGCTTCAGAGTTTGATGTGCGATGATGGAGCGACCGTAGGATGCTGAAATGCTTCGATCTGACGGCTGAAATCCGAGACGGGCTTGGATAGTGGAAATGTGTTTGAGTAAGGGTTTTGGGCCTTGGGTATGCCAAGCCCATATCTTCTTTAAGGACAATTCTTCTTCTTCAAGCCCACTTCTAGCCTTTTGGTCTTGTGCACAACATTCTTCGCGGCTTCCTTGTGTAATTCCTCCCGGCTTTTCACTACTTTTCTGCTCTTTTCCGCCCTGCTATTCATCCAAACTTTATTTATTACCTAAAAATGCAAAATTAAGTAAGAAAAATATTTATTCTTGAAAACAATGAAAATACAGAATATGGGATAAAATGTAGAATTAATGCACAAAAGATGAGTTAAATGCCAAGAAAAATATATAGAAATATGCACTTTTTAGCACTCATCAGTTGCAGAATCAACTTTTGCGTATGCTTTGCAACCAAACACTCTTAAATGATCTATGTTTGGTTTTCTCTTTCGCAAACTTTCATATGGAGTCATGTCTTTCAGAGCTTTCGTAGGTATCATGTTTATTAGGTATGTGGAGTGTCGTACAGCTTCTCCCCATAGATAATTAGGTACCTGCATAGCTTTTAATGAACTTCTCGTCATCTCCATTAGAGTTCGATTTCTTCTCTCTACCACTCCGTTTTGTTGTGGTGTATATGGTGTTGTGAGTTGCCTTTTGATTCCATTTGACTCACAGAACTTGTTGAACTCTAAGGAAGTGAACTCTCCTCCTCTATCAGTTCTAAGCATTTTGAACTCCTCTTTTAACTCTTTTTCTATCAGATTTCTGAAAGCTTTGAATCTGTCAAATGCTTCACTATTTTCTTTCATAAGAATACACCACATATATCTTGAGAAGTCATCTATAATAACAAATATGTATTTGTTATTTGCAAGGGTTTGTGGTGTAATAGGACCACATAAATCAGCATGAAGAAGCTCTAATGGCTTTGAGGCTCTGAATGTTGTTACTTTTGGAAAACCTTGACGCGTTTGTTTCCCAACTAAACATGATTCACAGATCCCTGATTCATCGTTTATCTGTGGTAGCCCTCGAACCATCTTGTTCTGAGACATTGCCTTTAAAGTTCTAAAGCTTATGTGTCCTAATCTTGCGTGCCACTTCCATGTTTGATCTTCCAATCTCATATTCATACACAATGGCCTTCCAATCATGAGACTTATCTTGTAGAGTCTATTCTGTGAGCGTGAGACTCTAACTAAAAGTCTTCCACTTGGGTCATGAACTGTTAGATAATCTTGTCGCATTCTAACATCACATCCAACTTCTGTAGCTTGTCCTAAACTTAGAATGTTGCTTTGTAAGTTTGGGATGAAGTAGATGTTTGTGACAAGCTTCTGTTCTCCGGTCTTGATCTGAAATAGAATTGATCCTTTCCCTTCAATTTTTACAGAAGATCCATCCCCAAACTTCACTTGTCCTTTGATTTTCTCATTGAGTTCATAAAAGTAGTGTCTCTTACCAGTCATGTGATTACTGGCTCCATTATCTAAATACCAGATTCCTTCTTCTCCATCCTTTGATTCGTAGTTCTTTGGTATTAGTTTCCCTTCGTTTAAGAATACAACTTCGTGCATGAAAAGAGCTGTATCTGCTTCCCTTGTTTCATTCTTGTTTGCTTCTTCCATCTTTTGTATTCTTTCAGGGCATACAGAGGAGAAGTGTCCTGGTTTATCACATCTGTAACAAATAATGTTTGATCTATCCTTCTTTTCTTTCCCTTGGTTTTGATCATTCTGACTTGTAGTTCTATCTTGTGAGTTAAACCTTCCTCCCCTTCCTCGGCCTCTGTTTACTCTTCCACGACCTCTTCCTCTTGTCGCAGAGTTTTGTTGGTAAGAGTTTGTGTACAGGAGTTTTCCTTGAGTTTCTCCATTGTTTTCTTCATCAAGGATTCTCTCTTCATATGCTTTCAATCTTCCAATCATATCTTCATAGCTAGTCTTCTTTAAATCTAAGACTTGTTCGAGAGAAGCTATGATATGAATATACTTGGATCTTGGTAAACTATTGAGAAACTTCTTTATCAGTTTATCTTCATCAATGGATTGTCCAAGTGACGCAGATTTTGAGGCTATCTCTGATAGCTTTCCTGCAAAGCTATCAATAGTATCAGTGTCTTTCATCTTCACTCTTTCAAATTCAGACATTAAGGTTTTTCAGACGGGCTTCTTTAACTCGATCAGCTCCGAGATTACGTGCCTTTATTGCATCCCAAATTTTCTTTGAAGTTTCATGTTCACCAACTTGTAGAACAAGACATTCTGGTATTGCTTGAAAGAGTAATCCTATAGCGATGTTGTTCTTATCTGCATCATCTGTTCCTGGTTCAATTGTATCCCACACCTTATAGATTTTCATCAGTACCTTCATTCTCATGGCCCATACTGTGTAGTTTGTGGCGTTGAGGATTGGAACTTGTATTGATGGTGGCGTGAACTGTTTTGCACCCACAATGGTGGTTTCGTTTTCCATGGCTCAGAAACAAGCTCTGATACCAATTAATGGCAACTGCAAGATGAAACTTAGCTTGTATAAAGACTACTCTCTTTATTGATGTTTAGAAAATCTCTCAAAACTAAACACAAGCTCTAATCATGCTCATATGATCAACCACAACTTTGGTGATCATATATATATAGAATAATGAATTCCTTTTCCTAGTCCTATTACCTTATTACATGTCTTTCCTTTTCTTAGAACTAGATGACTTCTAATTCCCTTAGGATTACATCAATTTCCTAATCTTGTCCTAACCAGCTTGTTAGTGACTTCTATGTTGAAGTTTAACCAACAAATTCCCACATGATTTTTTGGGTAATGTTGTGTCTAGGGATGTTATGGGGAGTGCCTTCCCCCGATTTGTAAGGCTCAGTTATTTTTTTTTTTGTAATCGAATCTATCTTAAAAAAAAAAAAAAAAAAACTTTTATGAACCAGTGAGTTGCATTTTGATTAATTGACATTTTTAATGATGGAATATTTTTATTGCATGTTTCTATGTTTTATGATTAACTGACTACATTTTTAGTAATCCAATATTTTTAATGCATGTTCTTATGTTTCATGCTTCCAATATTGAATCCCTACAAACTTACTACCACAAAAATATATTTTTCTCTAAGAAATATATAGGCCCGTGCAAAGCGCAAAATCTAGTAAAATCTAGTAGAACATCCATCTGCTCAAAATTCTTATTACTTGCTTTGGACAAGTGGCGGGTTAATCTCTGCATATCTTGGCCGAATCACAACAAGATATATACATGAGGGGACGGTCCGTACGAATAGGTCAAAAACTTCTACTAGGTTCATCCAAGTGATTCTATCTTCTGATCTAAAGAGAAACCCAAGCGGCCACGTCCGCAGCATGCACCCATATCAGTTGACACCTACTCACGTTACGTGAAACGTGGCAGTGGCCAAGTCATTACACTAATAAACTCTCAGTATAAATCCACTCTCAGTGATCTAAATTATTTTCATCGATCGAAGATCTTCAGATCAAAATCTATAGGAAAAACGTAATTTTAGTTCTTCAGAGATAAAGAGAGTTGTCATGGCATCAGGTGGTCAACAATTTCCTCCACAAAAGCAACAGCAACAACCAGGGAAAGAACATGTCATGAATCCTATTCCTCAAGCAGCTCACGATGACTACAAACCTGCTAACAAACTTCGTGTAAAGTGATTTTGCTCATAGTAAATACACGTTTTTTCTGTGATTTTTTTAAAGTTATATTAGGAGTCTTAAAGTTTTAACCACAGTTTTGCTGCAAAATTATGTTGTCGGTTTCATGTCATGATCTAATTAGTGTGTGTGGAATTAAACAACCTTGCAGGGAAAGGTTGCCCTAGTTACAGGTGGAGATTCAGGGATAGGAAGAGCTGTTTGTTATTGTTTCGCTCTTGAAGGTGCAACAGTGGCTTTCACATATGTGAAAGGTCAAGAGGACAAAGATGCAAAGGACACGCTTCAAATGATAACAGAGGCCAAAACTCAAGATTCAAAAGACCCGATCGCAATACCAATGGACTTGGGATATGATGAGAACTGCAGACGCGTGGTTGAGGAAGTTGTGAATGCCTACGCACAAATCGACATTCTTGTGAACAACTGCGCCGAGCAGTATGAAAGTACGACAATCGAGGAGATGAATGAGGAGAGACTCGAAAGAGTTTTCAGGACCAACATTTTCTCTTACTTCTTCATGACTAGACATGCTTTGAAGCACATGAGAGAGGGAAGTAGTATCATAAATACTACTTCCATAAACGCGTACAAAGGCAATGCTTCTTTGCTTGATTACACTTCAACTAAGGGTGCCATCGTGTCTTTCACCAGAGGATTGTCTCTTCAGTTGGTTAGTAAAGGAATCAGGGTGAATGGCGTTGCACCTGGTCCAGTCTGGACACCGTTGATCCAGGCTTCTTTCTCAGAAGAGAAGATTAAGGAGTTTGGATCAGAAGTGCCAATGGGAAGAGCTGCACAACCGTATGAGATTGCACCATCTTATGTGTTCCTTGCTTCTAACATCGACTCCTCTTACATATCAGGACAAGTACTTCACCCAAATGGTAAAGTTACTAGAATTTGATCCTTCAAGCTAAGAGTTGGTTCGTTTGAAGACTCGTCCACTTTTAGTTAACTAACTGTTTTTTCTTTCAATTGTTCTTTTAGGTGGTGCCGTGATCAACGGTTGATAATTGCAGTGGGGTTGTTCAACTATGGAGCTTATTAATAGTATTAGGTCATCGCATATGGTCAGTGTGTTATATATATATATGTACTAGCAGGTCTGTTATGTTCGTTGGCAGTGCTGTTCGTATGATGTACGAAACTAGACTTTTTCTTTCTTTTGTTTTTGGTGTATCTACGTATCTAGTTAGTTGTACTTTTGGTGTTGTGCTGTATCTGGTAAAAATGGAACAAAGATGCTTTCTCCAGCTCCCATTTTCTTTCTTCATTGAAGAAGAATGATTTTAAAATAAAATGCGAAGAAGTGGTAACCAGAGATATTTATTATTGTTCAAGGCCTAAAGAGATGGCCTTAGATAGAGAGGTGATCCTCCAGGTAATAAAATGTTATAGCTGCGATGAAACAAAAGAAGCGTACATTCTTCAGTCTTATTGCACCTCTCACCCGTTCCTCCACCTGAGACCAATCTTGAAGAATCATCAAAATTGGTCCCATGGTTTAGACTCCGCATCTTGTTTATATTTTCATGGATTTTCTAAATTCACAGGACACTTGAACACACAACATATCCTTTTGAGATTAAATTTCAGAATAATATAATCTTATCACCGACGTACATAATCTCAAGGAAGATCCTGAATAGAAGTAGTCTTATATCAGTTTGAACTGTTTTTCATAGTTCCATCTGCTCTTTTGTGTGAAGAATTAGTATTACGCCTTGATGCCATTTCATAAAACCTCCATAAGAATGCAATTGCATAGAATCTAATAAAGCCGGCAGCGAAGATTTCAGCAAATGCAGTGAGGATTGACCTCTGTGGTGCAAAATCAGCAGCTCCTAAACACATCAAGAACCCTAGAAAATTGCATGAGACAAGGAAAGTTCCAGATTTTATTCCATCTAGAGTTTTCCTGGCAACTTCATCAGCTGTCATTGGACTTGAACATGCTGCAATTTTTCTCATAACTCTTGGTCTTCTTTTTCTCTCTGCAATATCAAGTAAATTAAAGAAAACAGAACCCATGTGTCAAATTAATCACTCACATGACCAACGAGTGGCGGCAAAAGTGCCTGAAACATGTGAACCTATAAAGATGCCAAACTAGATGCACTAGAGAAACGTGAGGCCAGAACTGAATTTTCCAGGTGATCCCATGAAATAAGAATTTCAGACAACCCTCGCATGAAATCATGTTTTAGGTGGACGCCTAAGCAGTGTATCAATACTGTCTAACAGCACAAAAGAGTAAGCATTAATGAATCCTACAAAAATGTGCACTATGTTTTTGACTTCTGCCTTGGCAAGGGCATACTTGTCGGAAAGCATGCAAGCAGGCTTTTTAAATTGGAAAATGCAACTATATACCTTCGATCAGGCCTGGGGTTGCAGTGTCTGGAGGGAAAATAAGAGAGACATGAATGTCGTCTGAAATTAGCTCCATCTGTAATGCCTCTCCCAGCCCACGGAGACCAAATTTTGTAGCCGAATATGTTGTGTACCCATAAAATCCACACTGCTTTGTAGAAGAAAAAAAAGAGCAAACAAAATCAAGTGGTTATGTTCTCGGTTTCAATTGCTGGAACCAACTAAATTACTCAAAGTATTTTATGTAGCCAAATCCATAAACTGGTTACTAAAGTATGGCGATAGTCCAGATTTACAAGTCTAAAATGTAAATCTGAGTTTATAATGACATCATGTAAGGTATACCTGACCAGCCTGTGAGGACATGAGAGCAATAGAAGCAGGGCCTCGAATTTTCCGGTTATTCTTCATCCTAGGTAAAGCTGCCTTTATCAAATTCAAAGTTCCCATCAAATTCACATCGACCATCATTTTAATATTTTCCATCTTCTGGAATTCTAATTCTCCACCGATGTACACACCTTGATTACAAACAAGTACATCAATAGGATCCACTTCATCCATAACTGCTTTTAATGTTTCAAAATCTCTAACATCAGCAATGGCGATATTAACATCAACACCAGTAGACAAATGTATCGAATCCCGAGCTTGTTCGAGCTTGTTAGGATCTCGAGCGAGTATGGTTACACGGGCACCCTCAGAGGCAGCCTGATGAGCTAGAGATAAACCAATACCACTTGACCCACCTGTGATGAAAATATGTCTATTTTTTACTGGGATCTTGATGGGTTTAGGTCTGAGAAGAAGGGTTAGATAAAGACTCATAATGAGAAGAAAAATGACAATTAGAATTGGTATTGTGGCCATTAAAGAAGAGCTAGCTCAAGCTTTGGATTATGATAAGTAGTTCATGAGTCCATGTATATATAGAATGTTCACACCCTAAAACAATTACAAGGGCAAGGTTATTTAGGGAGACTAACCCTAATTAACAAGTGATCACGAATGGTACACGGTACACAGTTAAAACAGCAGATTATTTCTTTTGATCGGTAAATTTAAAAAGACAGATCAAGAAGGAAGCAGTTTCTTCTGGACACTTAAGAGAAACGCAGTACAATAGTTTACCTGTTTCTATTTCCTACCAAACAACATTTTTAGTTCAGAAAGTGTATCTTTATTCATGCATGAAATACATTAACAGACAACAAAATGTAGGTAAGAATCAATAATGGCATCATTAGGGCTGAAGTACAAACTGCAGAGAAGTAGACAGTAGTAGCTAGCTCACGATAATTCACAGTACTATGAATGCAACAGTTTGCTGTTTAAATTTTGACAAAGTTGCAAAGTAGGTGTGTTCAAGAAAACAATATAGCTGGGAAGTGGCCCAACAAAAACTGACCCTTAATCTTTCCACTCCCTTGCACAAATTAGATAGTAACCGGTGTCGCACAAAGTGACCTTTAGATTCTTTACTCTAATCAATGTAACAGAATTTCTTGGAGTTTTAGACTGTTAACCAAGTATATTAACACACAAAGGGATGAAATGGAAAATCTTATAGATCAGATCTGTTAGTTGATCCAAAATCTTGTTGGATATTTTCAAGATTGTTTGCCGCTATCGGGGTTCAGGGAGGCGTAGTTCCTCCCGGCTGTGTTCGACCAGTGTCTCGTGGAAATATTTTTCGGTTTTACTTTGGAAAACCTAGAAGTTTCTATTCAAACTTGAACAAACGCGTTTCTCCCATAAGCCACCATAAATGGCTTTTAGAAGCGTCTGTTGGTAATGAAAAGACATTACTAACAGGCATGAATATCCCTATAAGTAGTGAAGGCATTCTCCCAATCAATTCAACTTGTTTTCTCTCTTTCTAAAGCATCATCAGAAACCTTTTTTGTGTGTTCTTGATTTGGTCAAGGGGTACAAACCTTGAATCCAATTTCTCAGTTATAGTGCTTTCACTGTATCCTGAAGGCATTATTTCGCATATCTGTTGTAATGGACAATTGATACTGGGAGGGTAGAAATAATTGTCTAAAAGAAATCTATTCGAGCCTTGAAAGTCAAGAGTACAACAATTTATCTCTGTCTAATTCATCCTCTATTTGAACCCATTTTCCAACAAATCTGCTTAATGGCAAAAATATGTCTTCGGCCCTAACCTTTAGACCCAAAATGGCCACTATGAGCTATGATGATCAACCGTGTGTCCCTAAATTTCCTCGACAACCCAAATTCTGCCTCAGGATTCAAAATCTATATTGAACCAAAAACCTATCATTATATTCAAAATATGTCACTCTAGTAAGACTTAGATAAATTATTCCGCTATAAATAAATAATTTCACCAAAATAATACTTTGTGCCAGACTTGGCCCAATATATTAAATTAATAACCTCATTAAATTTATAAGATAAGAATAATTTTAAGCTTTTAATATGACATAATTAATAATTTTTGTGATAAGTCTATATTATGGTGTGTTATTAAAATAGAAATCCAAAATTGTTTGTTTCTTGTTCATATTTATACAATATTGGAATTCATCTCTATTTTTTGTAGTCACTTTGAGATTTTTCGGAGTGCTTTTTTCATATTGAAGGAGAAAATTGTTTGGTTTTACTATTGATAGGATTGCTTGTTTATAAAAAATCAGCTTCACAACGTAACTATCATCCTTTATTTTTCTTCAACAGGATTTGATATACACATAACACAATATACTATCTGATATTATGCCAAATTGACAATAAAACCCTTAGGTATTTGTTACTCTACGAAAATGATCTATAAATTTATCATATTTTTTGGAGTTGAAATTTAAATTTGGAATGTTTCGATATATTAATAACTTATTAATTTATCGATGAATTATCGGTTCCAAATTTTTTAATTTATCATAGTTTTACTATATGTGACAAATTTCTATCTTACCAAAAATCTACATCAGAATCCAAAATTTTTCCTACGTGACCCAACATATGCTCCATTCTAACATAACTTGATATTTTTCACATGATCCAAATTTATCCTGTGGAGATTTTAAATATTTGTTATGTTACTTAAATTTTGCTTGATGATCACCTAAAAATTCTTAATTACTTCAAATTCTCCTTGTCGTCCAAAGTTCTGATTATAACATGGTCTGTCACGCGATCCAAAAGTATATCATGCCAAAAGATTTGTCATTGTATTTTCAACTCATTGCATTTAGTATTTTCCTTCCAATAGAAAAATCTCTAATGATAGATAACGTTTTTCACTACCTAAGGTTAACCCCTGTAACCCAAAATCTGCATTATGATCCAAAATATTCTATTTTCGCCCGCACTTTATCCCATGGCACAAGTATATTGGAAACCTTTTTGCAATTGTATCAAGTGGAACAAGTGGTAATCCCAAATCTATATATATATATATAAAATACTCTATAAAATGTACGTAACTTAAAATTTTGTATTCAGTGAGGTGAACAAGATCAGGAGGGGCTTGTTATCATAGTCCCAGTGAATAAGACCCTTATTCCTTAAGGGTAAGGTCGAACTCTAATGGAATGCAAGTCTTTTCTCTCTATTATGTCTTCTTTTATATTTATCCCGTGTTTTTTTTGGGTTTAACTCGAGTGAAAACGTGGGTCTACCAAAATACACTACTAACTTTTTCGTCTGAACCTATAAGACAAATCCTAATACAATTGCAAGTAGACCACCAACTTAATGATCCTTGAACAATACGTATATACAATTTATCTTTTTTGTACAATCAGTAGTTCAGATCAAAGATCCGTGAAGCCGATTAAGTACAAGAACTCCTAGACGATCTCAAAAATCAATAACCAAGACAATCTAGTATGTACCGTAACAGTACGTGCACCGAATTCCAACAAGAAAAAGTACTGTAATCTATATTTCAAGATACGAATTCTCAAAAACAACTCTTGCAGGTTATATACAATTTTGATTAAAAAATGTCTAAGTTGATTATCGAATCACTTGCTTTTACTTTAATTATACCAAACACGAATATAATGTGGAAGTAAAAAGTAAAAAAAGACATAGAGAAATTTTGTTAACGAGAAATTTTGAACAACACACTGTATTAAGCCGCTACAGACACTAGCCTACTATTAGACTTCAGACTGGAATGTAGTTGAGACCGAATCCACCCTTCAAGCGATTCAGTTATAGTCACGCTCCTTACGTCTCTTGAACCTCGCAAGGTTCTATAAACTTTATTCCCTTAGATGACGTCTTTTACAACCTAAGAGTTTCCCAGCTGAAGTGAAGACTTTTGATACCAATCTTCCTCTAACAAATAAGCCTATTTCATTTCCATTTAGATCAAAGAGCAAGGTGTGGAAATCTGTTTACAATAGCAAGCTAGAAAACCTCACAAATCCGGAACTTACGATTCCCCAAAAGCAACCTAAATTTTTAAACACCACTCAAGAAAAATCGTCGAAAGATCAACTAAGATCAGTATATAGATATCTATCTTGAGAAATCACAAAGTCTGAGATGAAGAGAACTTTGTGACTACTATCTATCTTTCCTGAAAGAGATGACGAAAACCTCAATAACAGGATAACAAGATCATGATTCATGAATTATCAAGGTAAAGATAATCGGACCTGGCTTCACGAATCCCCAAGCAAAGTATTTTTAGTCTTAGATCTAAAAGGTCAATAGTGGCGACTCTAGAATCAACTAGGACACAAAGTGTCATGGATTGATTTTCCCAGTTGACAGAGATGCTCTATTTATAGTTTTCAAAGACCAGGGTTAGTTTAGAATTAAAGTTAAGATATCTTGAGAATCAAGCAAACACAATAGGTATTCAAACTACAATAGAAGACTACACACATAGGTTCGGTTACTAAACCATGTATAATGATTGTTCGGTTTGGCAAGTTAGCCAAAGAACTAAAAGCTATTTGATATTCACTTAAACACTTCATAAATTAATCATAGTTCACACAATTTAAGTGATCAATGAAGTCTTAGAATTATTTAAGAGAGTTCTAGCAATTCTAAACATATTAAAATAAAAAGTCTTTGACCATATGCTAAACATTTTTGGGATAGTTGGTACAGTGGTTCGCCAACCGTAAGGCTTCTTCACAAGTCAGGGTGCTGCGATTCGTGAACCAGCTTCGCCAATCCTACTAGACTACCGAACTCAGTGGACCTCAATTTGTGAACCGGGTTCGCCAACTTCTAGCCAATTAATCCAACTTATAAAATCCAGTTCACCACGGTTTCGCCAACCGGGTTCATGAATTGTTCCCAACTGAACTTGTGGTTTGCGAAATGGTTCGCCAACATCCTGTATTTCTGAATCTCAGATATATATGGTTTTCAAACTTGTTAGAGCGTAGCTCGGTTTAACCCACCAAGCGTTGGTATGTCAAGTTTGGTTATCATATTTTAGTAAATCAAAACTCATTTAAAGATTCTCTTGATTATTTACTAGAGTCAACTTTAGAGGTTAGCTAGAAAGCTACTAGGATATGAGACTTACAAGTATTACTGAAGACTTGAAGAATGTGAAGAAGTAAAGGGCTACAACGACGACATCATCCTTCCACTTGAGGTTAGTAACATTTGACTTGAACTGTTTCATTCCTAATGTATCTTTCAAGTCGTGTATATTTAAAACGTAACTGCGAAGCTGTGAATGATTATACTCCAGTTAGACATAGTATTAAGGAATTACAATACGAAGTATAACGTCTATCTTTTGTACTTCGTATATAAAACATCTACATAATCGTATGAATACTATTGTAATTATGTGTATGGGTGAAGATTTCTTCCTAGGAAACAATGTTTTACATTCGTTTAAAGGAAGTACAAAAAGGGAAATCGCTAGGCTTATTTGTATTGTTGTTCGTTACAAATCTTTGGATTACCAATATGTGTATTTAGTATAACCGCTCATAACCTGGTTATGTATCTTGGTAAAAATATTCATAATGCCTGACTTTTGTATTGGTATGACTTTTATTAGAGAAACTGATATTAAGTAATCACCTGAGATGGTATGATCGATATTTGTATTTGGTGTGACCATTCCTAGTCATTGGGTGAACGATCCTAGAACTTGGTTGGGAATAATTACAAGATGTGTAATCGATCCTTGTAGTAGGTTAACAAGTTGTAGTAATTGGTGTGACTGATCCTATAACTTGTGCAACCGAATACAAGTTTATACCATATATATGTGGTAACCGATCCTAGTACCTAGTCAACCAACTTTTGGTAACTAGTGTGACCGATCCTAGTACCCACATGGAGGTAGAACCGAAACTTGTTTTGGTAGAACCGTTAAACTCATGAATGGCGATTGAATGTTTTTGATCAATCACATCGTTCTTGGAAATCAGATGAACCAATTCTAAACTCATTTGGAAGTGTGGAAAATCGGTTACAAGATTGTAAATATGAAAAAGGATTTACAAAGTAAAGATGTCGACATACTTTGAACATGTGCAGTAAGTCTTATCTTTTATTGTTCAAAGATATTCCTTGATAGCTAAAGGAAAGAATCCCGGATCGAAATAAATTGAGAATCTTTTAATTATGGTTTTTTAGTTATATATGCTTTTAACGTCCAACAATTAAAATGCATAACTTTAGAAAATAAAATTGGTAATGTGCATTTACTAATTGGAGATTTTCTACTGAGATTTCGGTCAATATTTGGACAGAGCATTTCCAGGAATTATGAAAACCGAATTTGGAAATATATTTCATATCTTGAGAATATTTTCGGTTTTGGAAATTCCTTGGTGTCCAAACTTCCTTGGTCTATAAATATTGAAGTTTGCATTTCAAGCAAACTAATCCTCAGAGCCAGCAAAACTACCTAGTTGTGTTGTTACTGGTGGAGCCGTCTACTCGGAGAGGAAAGTACCCTAATTAGGCGAAATCTCTTACGACCGCTCGTTTAAAAGACTTCTTTGGGATTGGGAAGCTCTACGAGTACTGTTGGTGGGAAACTAGATAATTGCAGTTTATTATTAGTTTTCGATTGATTTGATTGACTAACGGTGGTTGAACTTTGATTGCACCTAGTTTGTTTATGCTTGAGAATCTTCTCTTCTGATATATGATTCACTCAAACTAGATCGAATTTTCGACGGGGATCTTTAGATTGTTTGTAGATCTAAAGACGTCTTCTGATAATCCATTGTTAACAGACACCGTTCTGTGTGTGATTGGTCACAAAAGATTCAAGTTGATTGTGTGCAGGTGTTTATTGAAGATCTAAGAAGATTTGAAGACAAAGAAGATTGCTTGTTTGAGTTCATAATCTTTGGTGTGCAGAAAACTTGATCAGTTGGGGATCCGTCTATAATCGGTTTATATTTGTGATAATCTTGATTGATTAGTTGAGTAGATCGGTATCAATATATTATCTTTGTGACTAAGAGTATTGATTGCAAAATCTAGACAATTACTTTGGTAATTGTATTGATATAGATCTAAGAACTTGACAAAGGAGTTTATTGGGATAAACGGAAGAGCCTTTTTTCAAACTCATATCACTTGTTTGAAAAGAGTTTTCACCGAACATATTTGTTGTTCCTTTACTGTTTGGAATACGAACCAAAGGAGTTGTTCCTAGTGCATGACTTATTACAAGTTGGAGGCGCAGGGATATAATCGGAACTAGGTGAACTATAGGTTTAGTTGCTTGGTCTCAACTATACGAAGCTGGTTTAGATTTTGTATAGCGGCGTATTCCTGAGAGTATTCAATTATGGACAGGGTCCCGAGGTTTTTATGCATTTGCGGTTTCCTCGTTAAAAAAATCTTGTCGTGTCTTTTATTTTTCTATTTTTGTAATTATAATTGTTTTATTATAATTAGAAGTAAAATACACAAACGTTAATTCCTATTTACTTGATAGAAATCATATTGTGTTTGGTTAAGTCCGAGCCTATTATCAAGTAAACATACTTCGTTGTTGTATTGTCTCGATCTTGTATCCATAGTCAATCACACAAGTTATCTTGATGTCGTATAGTCTCGATCTCGTATCCATAGACGATCACACAAAGTGTGAGCCGATTAGTTGTATTGTCTCGACTCAGTCCATAGACAATCACTTTCGGAGAAAGGACTTATAGGTGGAAAAGTTTTAGATTGAGGTATATTTGGGTACCCTCGTCTTTTGAATTGGTATCAGAGCAGGCAAACACGAAAAGATCTAAAAATCTGTATTTGGTGCGATCCAAACTAATAAGAAATTGAATCTAATGGTTGATTCAGTTAATGTAACGACAGGATTTGACTACTTCAAAAACTCGTGGTGGAAGATACGAATGAAGTATGTAATACTCTTATTCCTAAATGTTTTAGGAATTGGAATTATATCTATTTATGTCTTGGATTACGTACATGATCCTTTGGATCCGATAGGATTGTATATCATTGTGTTTGCTACTAACTGTGACAATGATACAATTCTCTGTGAGAAAGGATGTATCTTGAAAATGCATAAGATTCCTCTCAAACATTTTCATTATTATATGAACCATGGCTACTGTGTTCTTGAAAAATATGGAATCTTAAATATATTTTGGATAAACTACCAGAGTACATATATGTACATTTTCAGATCGAAGACTGTCAATGTATCGCTACCTAGGATGCGATTTTGGAAAATGTGTAACCTTACGAAGAATAAATTTTCAGTCAATAATTCTATTAACAATGTGAAAAAGCGGGGGTCTAACAACACCACCCAATATTTCGCTTACAAATCTGTATGGACGAACTCGAACATACTTTTAAGAGAATCAACAAGACTCAATCAATTAAAAGTACATCAACGAGGTTATATCTCTCTCTCTTGATTTGATTTCCTCAAATAGAAACTACGAGTACTAATCAAATACAACGAATAACTTGGATGGTACCAAAGACCAATATCCAGGGATCAATCAACAACCAAAGGTTGGATTAATCTAATTGATGATCTAATGCACAACCTATATTATTTCAATTATAAAGATAAAATAATATAAAGCGGAAAAAGAACACAGACACCAGAAATTTTGTTAACGAGGAAACCGCAAATTCAGAAAAACCCCGAGACCTAGTCCAGATTGAACACACACTGTATTAATCCGCTACAGACACTATCCTACTCCAAGCTAACTTCGGACTGACTGTAGTTGAACCCCAATCAGTCTCCCACTGATCCAAGGTACAGTTGTACTCCCTACGCCTATGATCCCAGCAGGATACTGCGCACTTGATTCCCTTAGCTGATCTTACCCACAACTAAGAGTTTCTACGACCCAAAATCGCAAGCTTTGACAATAAACAAATATGTCACACAGACAAGTTTATCAAAGGATCAATCTGTCTCCCACAGAAAAACCTTAAAGTTTTTGTTCCGTATTTTGATAATAATCAAGGTGAACAAGAACCAATTGATAATCCGGTCTTATATTCGTGAAGAACATCCTAGATAAATCAATCACCTCACAACAATCTTAATCGTATGGTAGCGAAACAAGATATTCCGGAATCACAAACAATGAGACGAAGATGTTTGTGACTACTTTTTATATCTTGCCTATCGAAGATATTAATCTAAAGCCAATCAATCTGATTGTACTCGTACGATAGAAGATGCAAGATCAGATCACACAACTACGATAAAATTAGTATCGGTCTGGCTTCACAATCCCAATGAAGTCTTTAAGTCGTTAACCTGGTTTTAGAAGAAGAAAACCAAAGGTTAAAGGAGAAACGACTCTAGCACGCAAACTAGTATCACACGTGAAGTGTGGGGATTAGTTTTGCACAATACTAGATGTCTCCTTTATATAGTCTTTCAAATCAGGGTTTCTCCTTGGCCACAAAGAAAACAATATCCACCCTTAGATGAAAACCTGATTTAGATTCAAGATAACATTTCTCAACCGTTAGATCGAAAACTTAGCTTGTTATACACAAATGAAATGCACGCTTCTAGGTTTGTTAACCGTACCCAAACGTGTACATTGTTGGTTCAACAATAGTTAACCAAAAGGTTAGCCATATGAGCATTTCATACCAACCATATTCTTCTTCACCATAACTAGTTCAAATGACTTCAAATGAATTAGTTAGGGATTCGTTCAATTGCAAGGAAATCTTATGTACTACAAAAGACACAATTGAAGCAAAGTTGATTTGATTCACTCGAATCGGTTCATGAAATTTATAGCCACGGTTTGCAAATTTCATTCCTTAGTCTTTATAAGTTTAAGTTCAGAAATCATCTTCAGATATATAACCTTCTTAAGTTCGCACACTAGGTTCGCGGACTTAAGCAACCGGGAAGAGTTTACAAACTCCAGCAGAAAATCTCGGCAAAGACTTTCCGCCGGTTCGCGGACTGATACTCACGCAACAAGTTTGTCAACTCCAGCAGAATTTCTCGGAATGAGAAGTTCGGCAGTTCACAGACTTGGCAACAAGCCATTCTTCCGGTTTCTCTTGATCAACAAAGTTCGCAAACTTTGGTTCAGGGATAGGACTTATGCACATATGTGTTTCCACAACAATACTTATGTCCATCATTGGTTATGTAATCTAAACTCTCATTCCAACCATTGAAACATTCTTAGAGGACGTTATATAGTTGTTACACCATTTCTCGTCAAAGCAATTTTCAAAGTGATTGAAACATATAATGACTTTCGTCACTAGGTAAAGATAAACATGGTCGAAGTGAAACGCTTACCAACACATATTTCGAGATATATATAGGCGAGGTATACTCGGCTCGAAATACCAAATGTGTATAATCTAAGTCTATATATAGCATACGACTTTTTGTCTCAAGAAGTATGAGATAGAGTAGATAGACTTTTGAGTGACAGATAAGTTCAAGTCTTCACATAACTTTTTGTCGAGAAGTTCCACCGGTTCCTTAAGTAGTTCTTCTTCTTGTATGATGTATCACCATGAAGTCCTTGAGCTCAACTACATTTTCTATCCTAGTCCGAGACTTAGCTATAGTAGACTAGAAATCAAGACTTATAGTTTTGATCACTAACATTGACAAACATGCTTGAGATAGAACGCATGCGAGTTCGACCGAGCAATGCTCTAACAATCTCCCCCTTTGTTAATTTTAGTGACAAAACTATCAATACATATGGAATACAAAAAAGATAAAGACACTTTAGTAGATCCTATTCCACATGTCTAATCTTCAACATTCCTCGAAATCTTCGTCACTTCCAAGTACTCCAATGATCCCAAAGGTTGTAAGTTTAGCATCACCTTTGTTGAAAATCCGTAGCTATAACAATGAGAAAGCATCGGTCTCGATCATTGTTATACAGTGTCATAATATTATTACACAATGTCAAAGTCCAATTGTATCACAACTTCAACATTAATACTATGGTGATATGTATCACTCCTGCTTAGTCAATACTCCATCTCACATGGAAACCACTCCCCCTTACACAATGATCCGAAAACCATATGTATTTGTAGTGTGAACTACATATTAATTCTCCCCCTTTTTGTCAATAAAATTGGCAAAGGTACAAGAGCAGGATCATAATGAAATTTCCGTAAGAGACATTTCATGATTAAAGAAAAATACATACCATCTAATTTAGATGCAATCATATAGCCGAAGCTAATAACATTCATCAAGGAGTTTAAAGATACAAGATAACCCCTTTAAATTCCACAGCCGCACACCCCTCAAGATATGACCATTAAGCACAAGTCCAAAAGAACTCTCCCCCATTAGATGTCATTCCCAAGGGAACAACAAGAGCGACCTTAATTTCAAAAGAAAAGAAGGATTTTGATTGGACGCCAAAAACCATGAGAATGATTTTCTATATCCAAAAACTCAATCAAATTAATCACAAGTAAACCCATGATTAATTTAATTGGAATACGCAATCAAATTAAACACAAAAGTGATCAACTTAATTGATTATGCTCGATATAAGAGAACTTACAAATCATATGACTAACATAACCATTAGAAAATGAATAGGATAGTCATTCATATACTCAACATAAGAGGAAACTTACGGAGTATGAAAATACTCAACTAGATTAATTACAAGAGAACCCATAATTAATCTAATTGGAATACACAACCAAACTAATTACAAAAGTAATCAATTTAATTGTCGTTTGTTTTGCTCGACATAAAAAGACTTATGGAACAATAAATAAATAACCAAACAAGATGATTAATTTAGTTCAAGAATGCTCAACATAAATTACCTTACGGAACAACCAACAAAGCTAATAAAAAATTAATCAACTTGGTTGTATCGTGCTCAACATAAGACACATTACGGAGTCTCACAGTATTACATAGAGTATGGATCAGTGAAGATCAATACTGTGGAATACACAAGGATTCATTCTATCTTCCATCACTATTTGCATAACGATATTTAATAGACATAATCCTTGAACACAAAAGATTTTAACCTATCTTCCATCAAAGAATTGACAATATAGGCTTAACTTTTGTATATGTCAAAAGTCTATTCATCCTTAAATCAATACATGAATACCGATCATGAATGACTTTACTTTTGACAAAATATGGGACAACATAGTTCACGAACGTAAACACCAATATCCCATAACAAATTGCAATATAACAAATCATGAAGATTAAATACTGCAAACCATCATCCTCCAAATATTTTTAGAATTTAAACCAATAAACCTAAAAAAAAAAAGATGAAAAATAATAGCTGTGTAGTCACAATCATTGCTATTCAAGTACTAATTATTCTTCCAACTAAACCGAAAAGAAGACATACTAGGAAACAAATAAAACAAGCTAAAAGAAAACAGACTCCAGTGCTATTCTGAACACGAACTAAGATCATATGGACGGTTCAGAATCCTCACGAGACAACTGGTCTTTGAGCTTGTGATTGAAAACATCCATTACATCCTCGGAGAGGTGATTCTCTTTACGAAAATCATTGATGTGAGATTTTATGAGACCAATGTCAAGGGTAACCTTTTCCAACTCAGTTTACAGCGCATCAACACTTTTCAGAGTAGCAATGAGTTGTTGTTTTGCTTCCCCAAAGTACTTAAGAAAGTCATGAACAACTTCAGCAGAAATCATATCATCCTTTTCAGCATCCTCATGAACATATGCAAAATAACATGAAGCATTAGGATGATCTTCATCTACAAGGGTTCTTTTCTTCTTGGACTCAACAACACCTTTATCAAGGAATCCTCTTGCAAAACCACCATAGCAAGATGAAGAAAAAGACATTCTTGACAACCCAGAAACCAATCTAGAGTATGTGTACGTGACTTTTGCAACTCAGTAGGTTGATATTTAAGGGTCTCTTAGGGAAGGAATTCTAGGGTTTTCTTAAACAGTTGACTCGTCCCAGAACACGGATATCCGTTCGAGTACAACTTGACCCCCAAAAATAAAGCCCAACAGGGATTTTTGCAACAAAAGCCTCGAAAAAAAATATTCCATAACTCTGGAAAGCAATTTTGAGCAAAGTTGTAGCAAAAAAAACGTCAAAAGACGACTTCCTAACGAAAATGAGAAGACACTTTAGACATAAACAATAATTTAGGCATAGTAAGTTTGCAATTAAAAAGCTTAGCTATGGACGATAAGAAGATATATCAACTTAACAGATGCAAATGCCAAAAGTATACCTGAAAATTAACACATCTTACTCAACAGGGTTTTTATGAGTAAGCTCTTCAACCCTTGTGATTAATTAGCACAAGTATGAGCCACAAACTCATCAAGAGATTTGTGTTTATGGTCAAGTCTCTTTTTCCTCTTGAACTAGAGAGGGACTCCTTTTTATGTGAGAAATTATCATAAAACTTATTGTCATCAAAATATGAGACATGGTTTGAGTTCTTACAAGAAGATTTTTGGTTTGTGGAGGAAGACAACCTGTTGAAAAATTCTTTATACCCTTCAATTATCTTTTTCAGATTATTTCTTATTTCATCAATTTTTCTTCTTTCTTCTGAATTTCCTTTCTCAGCAGGAGCAGCGTTGTTTCCAGAGACCATGACACGATCTTCTTTTAGACGATGTTTATTAAGATGTCTGTTTTGTTCTTGAGTGTTCGAGGAACTCATGACCTGACTTTCCTGGTAACATACACAGGGTAGGTACGAAAACCGATTGTTTTAGTCATACGAATGTCAGTTACACCTTTAAGAATTAAGTCTAAGTTGTATTGAAGTTGAACCAAGGAGTTTTTCTTCAACCTAGAGGTTCCCTTTCGTTTAACAGAACTCTTTGTCTCACAGACAAGACATACTTTCTGATCATCAGAATGATTAGATAGTACAGTCTTAATATCATGGTTAGAAGATTTCTTCCCTCCATTTGATGTGCAACATCCTTGAGTGATGGTGACTTCAGGCACATCCGTTTTATTAGAAGGGACTTTCGTTTTTACTTTTGAGAATGAACCATATTTAGCTGTGTCAGAAGTGCTTGGCATATTATATTGCTTTGAGCATCCTTGAATAGAGAGCTTACTCAGGAGATGTTCAATTTCCAAGGCATCTCTTCTAAGGCTAGCTTCAAGAGACGTACACGAAGAATGAACTTCAGTATTACCTTTGGATTTGCAATCTCTTATTACACCAAGTAGAACATTGACATGGTGCTTCAACTGATTGAATCTATCAGCTTGGATTCTAACAAGATTTAGAATCAATTCACTCTCTTCAGCCGAATCCCGTTCATTAATGGAGAGGCTCACACTTGAAGGGTAATCGGAAATACACATGTCAGTGTTAGTCTGTCTCGTCAGTACACAAGGTTCATCTATATTCGAGATTGTAGAACCCTTCTCTTTAGTAGAGTTAGACGAGATAGAACTTTTATTTCTGGTAAAGCATTAATTAGAGATAGTACTCTTTTCCATTGAGTCAGATCGCTACAAACATAGACTTTTAAGGTCTTGAACGTATTTGCCTGCTATGATACCAATTGAAAAAGCGGGGGTCTAACAACACCACCCAATATTTCGCTTAGCAATCTGTATGGACAAACTCGAATATACTTTTAAGAGAATCAACAAGACTCAATAAATTAAAAGTACATCAACGAGTTTATATCTCTCTATCATGATTTGATTTCCTCAAACAGAAACTGCGAGTATTAATCAAATACAAGGAATAACTTGGATGGTACCAAAGACCAATATCCAAGGATCAATCAATCATAATCAACAAACAAAGGTTGGATTACTCTAATTGATGATATAACACACAACCTGTATTATTTCAATTATAAAGATAAAACAATATAATGCGGAAGCCAAAATAACACAGACACCAGAAATTTTGTTAACGAGGAAACCGCAAATGCAGAAAAACCCCGGGACCTAGTCTAGATTGAACACACACTGAATTAAGACGCTACAGACACTAGCCTACTCCAAGATAACTTCGGACTGGACTGTAGTTGAACCCCAATCAGTCTCCCAATGATCCAAGGTAGAGTTGTAATCCATACGCCTCTGATTCCAGCAGGATACTGCGCACTTGATTCCCTTAGCTGATCTCACCCACAACTAAGAGTTGCTACGACCCAAAATCGCAGGCTTTGACAATAAAAAAATCTGTTGCACACAGACAAGTCTATCAAAGGATCAATAAGTCTCCCACAAAAAAACCCTAAAGTTTTTGTTTCGCCTTTTGATAATAATCAATGTGAGCAGGAACCAATTGATCATCCGGTCTTATATTCCCGAAGAACAACCTAGATAAATCAATCACCTCACAACAATCTTAATCGTATGGTAGCGAAACAAGATGTTGCGGAATCACAAACAATGAGACAAAGATGTTTGTGACTATTTTTTATATCTTGCCTATCGGAGATATTAATCCCAAGCCAATCAATCTGATTGTACTCGTACGATAGAAGATGCAAGATCAGATCACACAACTACGATAAAAGTAGTATCGGTTTGGCTTCACAATCCCAATGAAGTCTTTAAGTCGTTAACCAGGTTTTAGAAGAAGAAAACCAAAGGTTAAAGGAGAAACAACTCTAGCACGCAAACTAGTATCACACGTGAAGTGTGGGTATTAGTTTTGCACAATACTAAATGTCTCCTTTATATAGTCTATCAAATCATGGTTTCGCCTTGGTCACAAAGCAAACAATATCCACCGTTAGATGAAAACCTGATTTAGGTTCAAGCTAATATTTCTCAACTGTTAGATCGAAAACTTAGCTTGTTATACACAAATAAAATGCATGCTTCTAGGTTTGTTAATCGTACCCAAACGTGTACATTGTTGGTTCAACAATAGTTAACCAAAAGGTTATCCATATGAGTATTTCATACCAACCATATTCTTCTTCACCATAACTAGTTTAAATGACTTCAAATGAACTAGTTAGGTAGTTGTTCAATTGCAAGGAAATCTTATTTACTAAACAAGACACAATTTAAGCAAAGATGATTTTGATTCAATCGAATCGGTTCATGAACTTTATAGCCACGGTTTGCAAATTGCATTCCTTAGTATTTATAAGTTTAAGTTCAGAAATCATCTTAAGATATATAACCTTCTTAAGTTCGCACACTAGGTTCGCGGACTTAAGAAACCGGGCAGAGTTTACAAACTCCAGTAGAAAATCTCGGCAAAGACTTTCCACCGGTTCGCGGACTGGTACTCACGCAACAAGTTTGTCAACTCCAACAGAATTTCTCGGAATGAGAAGTTCGGAAATTCGCGGACTTGGAAACAAGCCATTCTTCCGGTTTCTTTTGATCAACAAAGTTCATAAACTTTGGTTCAAGGGATAGGACTTATGCCCATATGTGTTTCCACAACAATACTTATGTCCATCATTGGTTATGTAATCTAAACTCTCATTCCAACCATTGAAACATTCTTAGAGGACATTATATAGTTGTTACACCATTTCTCGTCAAAGCAATTTGTAAAGTGATTGAAACATATCATGACTTTCGTCACTAGGTAAAGATAAACATGGTCGAAGCGAAACACTTACCAACACATATTTCGAGATATAGATATGCGAGGTATACTCGGCTCGCTATACCAAATTTGTATAATCTAAGTCTATATATAACATACGACTTTTTGTCTCAAGAAGTAAGAGATATAGTATATAGACTTTTGAGTGACAGATAAGTTCAAGTCTTCACATACCTTTTTGTCGAGAAGTTCCACGGGTTCTTTGAGTAGTTCTTCTTCTTGTATGATGAGTCGTCATGAAGTCCTTGAGCTCAACTACACTTTCTATCCTAGTCCGAGACTTAGCTAAAATAGACTAGAAATTAATACTTATAGTTTTGATCACTAACATTGACAAACATGCTTGAGATAGCAACGCATGCGAGTTCGACCGAGCAATGCTCTAACACAATGGATTGCTTCATACACCTCATAACTGTTTTAATGAAGCAAGTGATCTTTTGAAATATTACAGAATTTATGATTCTAATGATATTTTAAAAAAATATCATACTATGTTCAAATTTATCTTTGTATACTCTATTAGAGAATTCTTGAGTAAATTTCAAATGATGTTATCAAATTCTGGTAATAAGAGAGTAAACAGATTTTTGGACAGAAACATAGAATCAGTCTGAGATAAAGATTCAGACCATGAAATACCGGTTTTCCAAAAGAAATACCTAGATGTAAATCGTAATTGTCTCCCCACAAGCCTCGGTTTCCATTTTGATAGTATTTCCTAAAACTAGTTAATTCTGGTTTTTGATATCTACTCTTCCTATAAAGATAGCCTCTTGCTATGTTTACAAACATATTGGGGAAGATTGATCGAAACCGTAATTAAGGTTTATCATAATTTTGCAAATATGAGAAAGAGGAAATCAAGAGAAGAAAGCTCTGAAACAAATAAACTGGATTTAAATACATTCATTCCTCCTGGAGATATCGAAAAAATCAAGTATCCTCACTTGATCAAAGGCAAACGTGATCTTACAAATTTCGTAGATAACACATGCTTTGAAAGATATCAAGCCTTGAAGGGAGTAAGCTTCACTGAGGAAAAGATATTCGATCCAGACGTTTCAGAAACCAAGTATGTGAAGTTTGTTCAAGATCAAATCTGGGGCAATATGTTCGGCTTTGAAGAATATTCACCAGAAAGAGTAAGGATTTTTTATGCTAATATTCATAATATTGATCATGAAAAAATTACTTTTAGCAATTTGGTTAGAAGCACTTTTCATCATGTCGACAGAAAAATGATATCAAAGATCATCAATTACAAAGTGAAGAGAAATCATATGATTACCGGTTCTAAAATTGAGCATGATAACATTTCAAAACTTATCATTGGAAAAACTGTTGAATGGAAAAAGGGAAAGATGATAACCAAAGAAGTACCCTTCTTCTTAAGAGTTTTTGGTAAACTTTCTATATCAACTATTTTTGCTAGTACAAAAGATTCATCACTATGGGATAAGCAATTTGCTGAGCTTGTATACTTTCTTCTAGAAGGGAAAACGCAAATTGACATATGTGGAATAATCATCAATCAAATGATTAACATCATCAAATCCATCAATACCACATCATTCCATAGAAATCTTGGATATCCTTGTTTCATCACCAGCTTGTGTGACCGCACAATAAGGAATACTTTCAAAGATGAGAAAGTCACCAAAACTGTCTCTTAAAAAATTATCAATCAAATGAGCAAGACTAGAATAGGAAAGGGAACCAGTATCTCAAATGATGAAATCTATAGCAATGGAGATCTCTTGTTTCATATTTTACGTCTTGGAAGACAGTCAGACTGTATTCAGAAACAGTTAGCATTTGCCTCTCGTAATGATCCGGAACCTCTTTAGATTTTCTAGAGACCAATAATGAGTTTCTGAGAGGTGAAAAAGACCAAGACTCTGAAGAAGAATCTAAAGAGAAAACAAATGAAGATTAATATTTGTTTTCAAAAAAAAAAAAAAAAATAGACATTAGTTTTTGATTATTTCAATAAAGTCTATTCTGAATAAAACTATCTATTATTTATGAGTAAAATTATTAGTTTATAATTTTTCTTGTGATAATTTTTGATTACATAGCCTGTGCTTGAATGCTTTATATTATTGCTATGTATGTTATGGAATGTTTGGTTTCGGTTTTCATAACCTTGATATTTTATCTCATATTGTGTGAACCCTTATGGTTTGGGTGACTTTTTGGTTTAGCAGGATTAAGTTCTAGCCCATGTTGGTATGCTTTATCAAAGGATCATAAGGGGTTCCCATTGAAACTAATATGTGAAAAAGTCACAATATGTTGAATCTTTTGGTTTAGCATAAAGCATATGTGTTTCGGGGTTTCAACTTTTGCATCGCATTAGTTAAAATCGGTTTTCAACCTTTCTCTGGTAAAGGTTGGTCCTTGTTGTTGTTCTTTTGTTTTGCGAGAGGATGACAACACAACAGAGGAGAGTTCTAATATGAGCTTGCGCTTAATGACATATCTTTCTAGGGTGAAGAGGAGGCGGAACTTGAGGTAACGAATTTGTTAGTTAATCATTTTCCTGTTTAAGAAAAGCCTGATTTTATTGCATATATTTATTGCTTTTGCTTAACAAAATTTCGGTACAATTGATGTTTATTCCATTATTTGTGTATGGATACATTGTGTGATAAAATTATTTCCGGTTAAGAAAAATTATTGCTATCTTTCTTTATTGTTTGGTATCAATTGTTTAGGCTTACAAAATTACGGTGCAATTACGGTATTATAATGTCTATGTTTGTTTCAATTTCTTCCGGTTGAGGTAAATAATTATGCAAGTTGATTTATTTGGTTTTTATGAATTGTTTATGGCTTAACAAAAAGGGTTTTCAGGATGAATTGTTTAGTCCAATTGGATATCGGATAAGAGAAACTAAGTTATTTCTGATCTTCGTTAGACTTATCAAAGTGGAGGTTTCGGTTATTCAAGTCTAATCGAATGCCTTAACAAAAAATGCTAGTTAACTAACCTAGTACTTGTATTATTTAAAAGTGAAAGGTCTAAGTTATTATTTGAATAATTAGAACCTGATTAGAAAAATAGAGTTAATTCTGATCTTTATCGAATAAGCGATTGTATTTGTGCAATCGGTTTAGCAAAAGAACTAAGGTGCTTAGTCGATTTTTGATTTGCTAAACTATTAGGGAAAATTTCTTCAGGAAATTGCTTCCTTGGTAACATATAAAAATAAAAATACTTTGTAGTTTCGGTTTTGATATTGGTTATCTAAAATGGTGTGTGGAACCCTCGTGCTTAACTCTTATAAGTTGCAAGTCTTTTAAGATTTGTAAGATCCTTTCGGTTTGTCATTTATTTGCTCATACCTTTGTCATTTTGTGACAAAAAGGGGGAGAAATATATGGAGTAAACAAGTGATTGGTGTCACTAAGGAAATGATAATGGTGCTTAAACGTTATATCTAACGAAAGAGTACAACATAGACTAAGGGGAGTAACATATCATATTGATACTTGTAGTTATATGGACTACAAAGAGAATAACAAAGACGTGCGAACTTAAAATCTACCTATCTTACCTTTAGGGGGATTATTAGATTTATTATTATAATGTCAACAACGACATTTATGGATTGAATGTATACAGATTATTGTGCTGTTGAAACTCGGAATCAAGCGTATGTGTAATGAATTCTTGTAATTTTTTTTATTCATATGATGTAAGAGTTTTGTCACAAAAATTGACAAAGGGGGATATTTTTAGAGTATAGCTCAGTTGAACCCACCAAGCGTTGGTATGTCAAGTTTGGTTGTCATATTTTACTGAATCAAAACTCATTTAAAGAGTCGCTTGATTATTTACTAGAGTCAACTTCGTATAGGTTAGCTAGAAAGTTACTAGGATATGAGACTTACAAGTATTACGTGAAGACTTGAATAATGTGAAGAATTAAAGAGCTACAACGACGACAACATCCTCTCACTTGAGATTAGTAATATTTGACTTGAACTGTTTCATTCCTAACGTATCTTTCAAGTCGTGCATATTGAAAACGTCACTGTGAAGCGTGAATGATTATACTCTAGTTAGACATAGTATTAAGGAATTACAATACGAAGTATAACGTCTATCTTTTGAACTTCATATATAAGATATCGACATAATTATATGAATTATATTGTGACTATGCGTATGGGTATGGGTGAAGATTTCGTCATTGGAAACAATGTTTTACATTCATTCAAAGGAAGTACCAAAAGGGAAATCGCTAGGCTTATTGGTATTTTTATTCATTACAAATCTTTGGATTACCAATATGTGTGTTTAGTATAACCGCTCATAACTTGTTTATGTATCTTGGTAAAACTATTCACAATGCCTGACTTTTGTATTGATATGACTTTTATTAGAGAAACCGACATTAAGTAATCACCTGAGATGGTATGATCGATATTTTTATTTGGTGTGACCATTCCTAGTCATTGGGTGACCGATCCTAGAACTTGGTTGGGACTAATTATAAGATGTGTAATCGATCCTTGTAGTAGGTTAACAAGTTTGAGTAATTGGTGTCACCGATCCTATAACTTGTGCAACCGAATAAAAGTTTATACCATATATATGTGGTAACCGATCCTCGTACCCAGTCAACCAAGTTTTGGTAACAAGTGTGACCGATCCTAGTACCCACATGGAGGTATAACCGAAATTGTTTTTGGTAGAACCGTTAAACCCATGAATGATGATTGAATATTTTTGATCAATCACATCGTTCTTGGATATCAGATGAACCAATTCTAAACTCGTTTGGAAGTGTGGAAAATCGGTTACAAGATTGTAAATATGAAAAATGATTTACAAAGTAAAGATGTCGACATACTTTGAACATATGCAGTAACTCTTATCTTTTATTTTTCAAGGATATTCCTTAATAGCTAAAGGAAAGAATCCCGGATCGAAATAAATTGAGAATCTTTTAATTAAGGTTTTTTAGTTTTATATTCTTTTAATTTCCAACAATTAAAATGCATATCTTTAGAAAATAAAATTGGTAATGAGCATTAACTAATTGGAGATTTTCTACTGAGATTTCAGTCAATATTTGGACAGAGCATTTCCAGGAATTATAAAAACCGAATTTGGAAATATATTGCATATCTTGAGAAAATTTTCGGTTTTGGAAATTCCTTGGTGTCCAAAATTTCTTGGTCTATAAATATTGAAGTTTGTATTTCAATCAAACTAATCCTCAGAGCCAGCAAAACTATCTAGTTGTGTTATTACTGGTGGAGCCGTTTACTCGGAGAGGAAAGTACCCTAATTAGGCGAAATCTCTTACGACCGCTCGTTTAAAAGACTTCATTGGGATTGGGAATCTCTACGAGTACCATTGGTGGGAAACTAGATAATAGCAGTTTATTATTAGTTTTCGATTGATTTTATTGACTAATGGTGGTTGAACTTTGATTACACCTAGTTTTTTTATGCTTGAGAATCTTCTCTTCTGATATAAGATTCACTCAAACTAGATCGAATTTTCAACGAGGATCTTTAGATTATTTGTATATCTAAAGACGTCTTGTGATAATCCATTGTTAACAGACTCCGTTCTGTGTGTGATTGATCACAAGAGATTCAAGTTGATTGTGTGCAGGTGTTTATTGAAGATCTAAGAATATTTGAAGACAAAGAAGATTGCTTGTTTGAGTTCATAATATTTGGTGTGCACAAAACTTGATCAGTTGGGGATCCAGCTATAATCGGTTTATATTTGTGATAATCTTGATTGATTAGTTGAGTAGATCGGTATCAATATATTGTCTTTATGACTAAGAGTATTGATTGCAAAATCTAGACAATTACTTTGGTAATTGTATTGATATAGATCTAAGAACTTGACAAAGGAGTTTATTGGGATAAACGGAAGAGCCTTTTGTCAAACTCATATCACTTGTTTGAAAAGAGTTTTCACCGAACAAATTTATTGTTTCTTTACTGTTTGGAATACGAACCAAAGGAGTTTTTCCTAGTGCATGACTTATTAGAAGTTGGAGGCGCAGGGATACAATCGGAAATAGGTGAACTATAGGTTTAGTTGCTTGGTCTTAACTATACGAAGTTGGTTTAGATTTTATATGTCGGCGTATTCCTGAGAGTATTCAATTATGGACAGGGTCCCGAGGTTTTTATGCATTTGCGGTTTCCTCGTTAAAAAAATCTTGCAGTGTATTTTATTTTTCTATTTCTGTAATTATAATTGTTTTATTATAATTAGAAGTAAAATACACATACGTTAATTCCTATTTACTTGATATCAATCATATTGTGTTTGGTTAAGTCTGAACCTATTATCAAGTAAACATACTTCGTTGTTGTATTGTCTCGATCTTGTATCCATAGTCAATTACACAAGTTATCTTGTTGTCGTATTATCTGGATCTCGTATCCATAGCCGATCACACAAAGTATGAACCGATTAGTTGTATTGTCTCGACTCAGACCATAGACAATCACTTTCGGAGAAAGGACTTATAGGTGGAAAAGTTTTAGATCACACTTGGAAACCGGGTGACAAGTGTGTCAATTCAATTTTTTTATGGATAGTCTATTGGATTCTAAACTTGTCGAGGAGTTACCCAACAACAATATGTATCGGTTCTTTGGGAGACAAAATGATTCATTGGTGAATTTTTACAATCGAGTAGTTTTGCAAACATGGCGGGCAAACATAAATTGGACATGTGTGTCAACTATGGAATCCATTACTCAGTGTATTGGTAAATATGCAACAAAGTTTAAACTGATATACAAAGATTGCACCGAGATTCTACGTGGAATCGTAAATGATCAACGACAATCATGTCGCGGTGCAACCTTTGTAAGCGATTGTTTATCAAAATGCGCCTTAGAGAGACATATATGCACAATAGGTGTGTCACTTGTTTATTAGTTATCACTTGACTGATGCATCGAGGAGACTTTTGGTTCTGAACTTGAGTCAAATTTGATTATTCAACTCGTAGTTACGCTAGAGACGAAATGACGATGAATGAGATTAACAAGGAGCACACCCTGGATTTTTTATATATTTGAAAATACCAGGAACATTTGAGAACACATCTATAATTGAAATGACAAAGAAACATTACTGTGGCTGTAATAAATAGTACACATTCAGGGTTGAGGTAGTAAGTAGGATTTTACCTGAATTGGATGGTACTATTAATGAAAGGAGTGGAACGAAGTGTCTCTTCGGGAAACATGGGTATTGAGAATCTTAAAAATCCATAAGTTCCCAATTTTAAAGCCCGAATACTGAAAAGTGAGAATTATTTTGCCGAAAACAAGTCTTGTTAAATATGTGTTATAAAAATATTGAAGAAGTGAAACGAGGTTTCCATTTGTGGTCCAGATGTTATCCTTATTTAAGATGTACTATTAAAAACCAACCTTGACATATTGGCATGGTTGATGATGAGTTTAAAGATGAAAGTGATCCAGAGGATGAATCACTTTCCCTCTAAAAAAAGTGTATCGAACTTCAAGATTCACATTTAACAAGTTAAAGTGTTGTATGATCTATGTCATATAAGATAAAATTCAACAAGATTAAGAATGTAGGATATTTACTCATGAGTTCCACTATTTAGGTTGTATAACGTGTTGTGATATTTTAATTATAGAGATAAACAATATAAAATAAAAAGCAATTTCACAAGGCACAAGAAAATTTTTAAATTAGGAGAATTATAATTTAGTAATAAAATCATCGGAGTTTGTCCAATTTGAACACCACAATGTATTAAGCCTCTACAAACACTAGCATACTATAAGACTTCAAACTCAACCCATAGGCATTCATATGTCAAGTATGTTGTCATATTTCAGTTATCGAAACTATTTACTAATTTTTAGAAATTCATCTCCGGACAAACAAAAATAATACCACATAAATAACACCACATGGTATGAAGTAGTCATCGAATATGAAAAATAACATTAGAAAAAAATAAAACTAAAACCTAAAGTCACAAAAAATAAATAAATATTTTTTTTCAAAAAAAATAAATAATATATATATATATATATATACAAAATCACAAGAAAAAAGCAATTTTTTATTGAAAACACTGAAAACTAATTACACAAATTCAAACTCACTCCCAAAATCTGATCTTTAAATTAAAGGAAACTTATTTAAATACCCCTCAAAATCTACCTCTTAAAATCTACCCTTATCAAACTTAAAAAGTACCCATACCTTCTAAAAGTAGAAGCAACTAGAACAAGTTGTTTCCAAAAGTGGGCGCAACTAGAACAAGTTTCTTAGTACAAGTTGTTTCCCGAAGAGAAAGCAACTTTCTCAAGTTAACTTCACAACTTTCTTTATCCCCTCGTGATCGTCTATGGATATGAGATCGAGACAATACAACAATCAAAGTGTGATACTTGATAATAGGTTCGGTAATAACCAAACTCTATAGGATCACTATCAAGTATGATGGAGTTAACGCTTGTGTATTTTACTTTATTATAATAACAATTATAATACGGAAATCAAAGTAAAAGACACATCAATATTTTGTTAGCGATGAAACTGCAAATGCAGAAAAAAACCCCGGGACCTAGTCCAGAATTGAGTACTCTCATAATTGAGCCGTCATACAAAATCTAAACGAACTTCGTATAGTTGAGACAAAGAAGACTACCCCTAGCTACTTAGTTCCCACAATATCATTGTAATAGGTGTGACCGATCCTAGTAATTGGTGTAACCGATCCTATATATTGGTCTAACGGATCATGAGTAGGTGTAATTGATCCTTTTAATTGGTGTACCCGGTCCTGGTAACTGGTGTGATCGATCACAAGAATTACCATGTGTAGATGGAACTGATGCTTGTAACTGGTGTAACCGGTCCTGGTAACTGGTGTGACCGATCACAAGTATTTCCATATTGAGGTACAACTGATCCTTGTGATTGGTTGAACCGATTGAACCCATGTATGTGATTTGGTATTTGATCAATCACATAGTAGTCTTGGAATACAGGGAAACCAATTCTAAACTTGTTTGAAAGTGTGGTATGACCGATTCCAAGAATGTAAATCCATGTAAATATGAAATAAGGATTTAAAGTGAAAACATATAAACATACTTTGAACATGAGCAGTAACACTTATCATTTATTGTTCAAAGATATTCCTTAGTACTCAAGGTGATTCTGTGCCGAAATTGAGAATCTTTTAGTTAAGGTTTTTGGTTTTATATGCTTTAAATAACAACATTTAAGTGCACATTTCTAGAGAATAAAAATTATTTAATGTGAATTTACTAATTGGATATTTCCTGTCGAGAGATTTCAGAAATATTGGACAAGATTTTATTGGAATTATGTAAATCGAATTTCTCTATTCGTTGCATATCTTGAGAATATTTTCGGTTTTAGAAATTCCTTAATCTCCAAACATCCTTGGTTTATAAATACCTAAGTTTGCATTTCTACCAAACTATCCTAAGAGCCAGGCAAACTTCATTTCTTGTTGTTTTTAGTGGAGCCATCTATTCAGAGAGGAAAGTATCCTAATTAGGTGAAATCTCTCACGACCACTCGTTTAGATACTTCTGTAGGAACAAGAAGCTCTACGAGTACCATTGGTGGGAAACTAGATAATTGCAGTGTTATTAGTTTTATATTGATTTGATTGACTAATGGTTGTTAAAACTTTGATTGCACCTAGTTTGTATATTCTTGAGAATCTTCTCTTCTGATATAAGATTCACTCAAACTAGATCGAAGTATCGACGTGATCTTTAGAATTTTTGTTAGATCCAAATACATCTTGTGATAATGCATTGTTAACAGACTCTGTTCTGTGCATGGTTGATCACAATAGATTCAAGTGGTATTGTCCAGGTTATTGAAGATTAAAGAAGATTTCTTATTGATTTGCATATCTTTAGGGTTTATGTAAAGAGTGAAAAAGCGGGGGTCTAACAACCGCACCCAATATTTCGTTTAGGAAATCTGTATGGACTAACACCAATATAATTCCAAGAGAATCAACTAGACAGTCAGACTCAATCAAAGAAATTATATCCAAGAGTTATATCACTGTTTCTTAATGTAATCAGCAAATTAAACAGATAGAAATCCGGGAGCCTGATTATTATGACAAACAACTTGAACGGTACCAAAGACCGATGTTCAAGTGTCAACCAATTTTAATCAACAACCAAAGGTTGGATTTACCAATTGATTGAAGTACGCACAACCTGTGATATTTCAATTATATAAACAAATATATTACGGAAAATAAATAACATAGACACCAGAAGTTTTGTTAACGAGGAAACCGCGAATGCAGAAAAACCATGGAACCTAGTCCATATTTGAACTCCACACTGTATTAAGCCGCTACATAATCTAGCATACTACAAGTTAACTTCGAACTGGAATGTAGTTGAGATCTAACCAATCTCACACTGATTAAGGTACAGTCGCGTTCCTTACGCCTCTGAATCCCAGTAGGACTCTACGCACTTGATTCCCTTAGTTGATCTCACCCACAACTAAGAGTTGCTACGACCCAAAGTCGAAGACTTGATAAAAAAATCTGTCTCCCATAGAAAAGTCTATTTTAATAGATAAATCTGTCTCCCACAGAAATAACAACGAATTTTGTTCCGTCTTTTGATAAATCAAGGTGAACAGGAACCAATTGATAATCCGGTCTTATATTCCCGAAGAACATCCTAGAAATATCAATCACCTCACAATAACTTAACTATATGGTAGTTGAAAAAGTTATTGTGGAATGACAAAGAATGAGACGAAGAGCTTTGTGATTACTTTTTTTTTATCTTACCTATCGGATATAAATCTCGAGAAAATATTAATGAAGACAGTACTCAATACGATAGAACAAGTAAGATCAGAACATGCAACTACAAAGAAAATAGTTGGGTCTCTCTTTAGAATCCTAATGAAGTCTTTAAGTCGTTAACCCCTATAATGGTTTTTGGAAAAACCTAGGTTATAGGAGAATCGACTCTAGTCGCAACTAGTATCACACAAGAGGTGTGGGAATTAGGTTTCCCAGTTTCTAGAGTTTCCCCTTATATAGTCTTCAAATCTGGGTTTGATAAATTTGGAACAAAGCAATCAATATTCACCGTTAGATGAAACCTGATTCAAGATTCAATCTAATATCTTTCCACCGTTAGATGGTCTTATATTATTACACACAAATGAAATATACTTTTATTTAGATGCGGTTAACCGTACCTAAACGTGTATATTGAGTTGGATCAACAACAGTTAAACGAAGTTAGCCATATGAACACTTTTGTATGAACCAAGTTCATCTTAACACTTATAGATCAATTGATAATCAAATGAATATAATTGTGTTACTCATAGAGTTATTCAATTGTTTATATTCTCATAGAATTATACAAGACAAAATTGAAGCGAAATCGGATTGATTCTAAAGAATCAGTTCATGAACATTTTAGCCACGGTTTGCAAAGACTGCGTTGCTTAATTTATAAATGTATTTTTTCATGAGTATGAAATCATACTTAACCAATTTTAGAACTTGAACTACTTAAGTTTGCAAACTGGTACGCAAACTTAAGTTCTGGACATTGGTCACAAGCCGAAAGTTTACAAACGGGTATGCAAACTTTAGCTCCGGACCGAACTCAGTTGAAACCGTTTGCGAAATGGTACGCAAACTTGGTTCACGGACTTCAACAGTTAAATCAGTTTGCGAACATGTTTGCAAACTTAAGTACCCTGACTTAACAGTTGAATAATTTTGCGAATGGGTATGTAAACTTAATTTCCTATCATGAATTCTATCAAAATAGTTCACACACTTAGTGAAAAAGCGGGGGTACAACAACCACACCCAATATTTCGCTTAGCAATATGTATGGACTAACTCCAATATACTTTCAATAGAGAATCAACTAGACAGTCAGACTTAATCTAGATAAAAGTATATCAAGGAGTTAATATCTCAATCTCTCGATTTGATCTATACTCAAGCAAATAGAAATCTGCGGGTCTTTATCAAATACTAGAGAGATAACTTAAACGGTATCAAAGACCAATGTTCAAGTATCAATCAATTTCAATCAACAAACAAAGGTCGGATTTCCAATTGATTGCTTCTAACGCACAACTTGTGATATTTCAATTATAAAGATAAACAATATAATACGAAAATAGAAATAAAACAGACACCAGAATTTTGTTAACGAGGAAACCGCAAATGCAGAAAACCCCCGGGACCTAGTCCAGATTGAACACACACTGTATTAAGCCGCTACAGACACTAGCCTACTACAAACTAACTTCGGTCTGGACTGTAGTTGAACCCCAATCAATCTCACACTGATCCAAGGTACAGTTGCGCTCCTTACTTCTCTGATCCCAGCTAGATACTACGCACTTGATTCCTTTAGTTGATCTCACCCACAACTAAGAGTTGCTACGATCCAAAGTCGAAGACTTTAGTATCACACAGAGAAGTCTACGATAATAGATAAATCCGTCTCCCACAGATATACCTATGATTTTTTTCCGTCTTTTGATAAATCAAGGTGAACAAGAACCAATTGATAACCCGGACTTATATTCCCGAAGAACAACCTAGTATTATCAATCACCTCACAATAATATTAATAGACGCGGCGAAAGAATATATTTTGGAATCACAAACGATGAGACGAAGATGTTTGTGACTACTTTTCTATCTTGCCTATCGGAGATATCAATCTCAAGACAGTCTTTTCGATTGTACTCGTACGATATAAACAACAAGATCAGATCACATAACTACGAGAAATTTGTATCGGTATGGATTCACAATCCCAATGAAGTCTTTAAGTCGTTAACCTGGTTTTAGAGAAGAAACCAAATGTTAAAGGAGAATCGACTCTAGATTACACAACTAGAATCACACGTAAGGTATGGGGATTAGGTTTCCCAGTTGCTAGAGTTCTCCCTTATATAGTCTTCCAAATCAGAGTTTGCAATCAATGTTAGCTTGGTAACAAAGCATTCAATATTCACCGTTAGATGAAAACCTGATTAGATTCAAGCTAATATCTTTCAACCGTTAGATCGAAAACCTAGCTTGTTACACACAAATGAAATGCACGTTTATAGGTTTGTGTAACCGTACCCAAACATGTACATTTGTTGGTTCAACAATAGTTAACCAAATGGTTAGCCATATGAGCACTTTCATATCAACCATATTATTCTTTACCATAACTAGTTCAAGTGACTCAAATGAAGTAGTTAGAGAGTTATTCAATTGCAAGGAAATCTTATGTAACTACACAAGACACAATCGAAGCAAAAACGATTTGGTTTACTCGAATCGGTTCATGAACTTTTATCCACGGTTTTCAATTAGCATTCCTTAGTTTATATAAACGTGAGTTCACAAACAACCATCTTTAGATATAACCAACTCAAGTTCGCGGACTTAAGTTCCCGGAAGGAGTTCTCAAACTCCAGCAGATTTTCTCGGGTAGAGAACTTCCGCCAGTTCGCGGACTTAGTTCACGGCTCTTGTTCCGGTTCTCTGGATCAACAAAGTTCGCAAACTTCGGTTCAAGGAATAAGGACTTATACATATATGTGTTTCCACAACAATGCTTATATCCATCATTGGTTATATAATCTAAACTCTCATTTCAATCACTGAAATATTATTAGAGGATGTTATATAGTTGTTATTCACAAACTATTTTTCATCAAAGTGATTGAAACATAACATGACTTTCGTCACTACGTAAAGATGAACTCGGCTCGAAATAGCAAATGTGTATAATCAAAGTCTATATAGCAGAACGAATTTTGTCTCAAGATAGGAGATAGAGTAGATAGACTTTTGAGTGATAGATAAGTTCAAGTCTCCACATACCTTTTTGTCGATGAAGTTCCACCAGTTTCTTAACTAGTTCTTCCTCTTGTATGATGATCCGCCATGGAATTCTTGATCTCAACTACACTTTCTATCCTAATCCGAGACTTAGCTATAGTAGACTAGAAATCAAGAATTATAGTTTTAATCACTAACATTGACAAGCATGCTTGAGATAGCAACGCATGCGAGTTCGACCGAGCAATGCTCTAACACTTAGTACACAAACCATAATGTATCCATACATGGGTTTTAGCTCTTAACTACCATTTAAATAATTGAAACATTCTTAGAAGACGACAATAGATGTCTCACACAAACTATTATCTTATAAGAAATTTTCAAGTGATCGAATGATCAATACGAAATATTCCGAGTCTACATCAAATAACTGTCTCACAAAAATCATGTAAGATGTTACCAGGTGATTTTCACATGATCATATTTTGACTTTCGTCAAGAATAATGATGAACGTAGTTAAAGAAAAAATATTTCCAACACATATTTCGAGAAAGATATAAGCGAGTTAAACTCAGCTCAAAATATCAAATGTGTATAATGTAAAGTCTATATAGCTGTACGACTTTGTCTCAATAGGAGATATAATAGAATAGACTTCTGAGTGATAGGTGAGTTCAAGTCTCCACATAACTTTTGTTGATGAAGTTCCACAATATCCCCTTCGTAGTTCCTCGTCTTCACTCGATGAACTCTGTGAATTATACAGTTCAACTACATATTCTATCCTAATCTGAGACATAGCTATAAGTAGACTAGAAATCAAGACTTATAGTTTTGACAAACAAGCTTGAGATAGCAACGCTTGCGAGTTCGATCGGGAGGTGCTCTAACAATATCCCCATTTGTCAATTTTAGTGACCAAACTATCATTACGTATGGATTACAAAATAAATAAACTTTGTAGCTTCTCATCCAAATGCTTGATTTCCTTGGTTCTTCAACATTCCTTGAATTCTTCGTCACTCCAAGTACTCCAGTGATTATGAACGTGTTCAACTCAACATCATAGTTGTTGAAGATCCGTAGCCATAACAATATACACAAGATTGTTTTCTTATTGTTATATAGTGTCTTAGTATTATTACACAGCATCAAATTTCAATCGTATCACAACTTTGAAAATAATACTACGGTGATATGTATCACTCCCCCTTAGTCAAAACTTCATCTCACAATGAAAACCACTCTCCATTATATAATGATCCGTAAACCATATGTATATGTAGTGTGAACTACAAAATAATTCTCCTCCTTTTTGTCAATATAAATTGGCAAAGGTACGAAACTAGCGGGATCATAATGAAATTCTCAAAGAGATACTTCATGACTAAAATAGAACATATCAACTTTGTTTCGATGATTTTATATAGTCGAAACTTAGTGTATTCATCAAGGAGTTTATAAAGATACTACAGCCGCACTCCCCACAAAAATTTGGTAATAAAGCACAAGTTCAATTAAGAACTCTCCCCCATAAAATGTCATTCCCGAAAGAACAACAAGAGCGACCTTACTTTTACGAGATAAGAAGGATTTCTTCGGACATTAACAAATCACATGAAACATGAATTTGTATCCAGAAAAATCAATTAAATTAACCACAAGAGAATCTCAATGATTAATTTAATCGGAAATGCTCAACATAAGAAAACTTACGGAGCCATACAGTACTTTCACATAAAAGTGGATCAGGGAAAGATCAATACTGCGGATATACAAAAGTTCATTCTATCTTTTATCAATATTTGCATAATGACATAATAGACTTAACTTTTGAGCATATATTCAGCTAAACTTCTTATGGAAGTTCATCACAAAATACCATAAGCAACCAACAAAAAAAAATCAACCTACCATCTTATAATAATCCCTAGCAATTTCACCGAACTTCTCAATCATCTCTAGGTAAGCTTCTTTAGAATAATTCAACTACTCTCCTAAGCATTCAACTTCTTGCTTAAAACGGATGATTTTTGGGTTTGAGGCTGTTGAAGTTCCTGCTGATGTTCCGGCTGAAGTTCTCTTCATCTTTTCGATTCTTGCCAGGGTCAATACTTTTGGTCTACCAAGTTCGGTTCCAAAAACAACAATGCCGAATTGACTGCAAATCCTTGAAATAAAACAAAGAAATCCTGGAGTCTTCTTAGAAGTCTGCTTTACACTTATCATCTGACGAATGATAAGACTACAGAAACTAATGTCTCTCCCTTCAACAATGTAACATACCATTTTTTCAATTGTGCTCCACATCATGTTGGCCACAACCAGTTTTCCGGTAACTTTGAGAAACAACTCAGCACCATGAACATCAATCTTGCCATCTTTCCAGGAGACGTCTTTATTAATAAGACGATTTGATAGCAAGTTTGGAGACGACCTTTCATACTCAAGATGTGGGAATTTGAAGTTTCCAACTCGGGTGAAGTTTAAGAACTTAGTAATAACTTCACGATTCAACACAAAGATTTCATTCCCCACAATAGTTTTAAAAGTGCAGTTGACCAAGTCTGATTCATGAAAATTTGCATAAAACTGGGCAGTCATTTTAACATGAGAATTTCCCATAGGTTGATGAATTATGACCCAATCAAAACCTTTAAAAAAACCTAGAGAGATGTTCTACACTAATTTTTGAAGCATCATAGTATTTTTCCATGATAGGCAGTTTCTTGCTATATTCCAAATAGAGGTCACGAGCCTCTTTGCTAACAAACCTAGTTCTCAAACCTGAATAATAAGTTTCACCACTAGTATTAGCACCCGAACTCTCACCAAGATTCAATCTCTTCCTAGGTTCCATTTAAACCAAAGAGAAGCTTAAAAAAAATTCTGAAGAACTTACCGGATAAGCATACTGTTGATGATGGTGAAGCTCCGAAACTGGAAGAGAATATGAAACAAGAAAAAACCCATGAAGTAGATTTTTGTTGTGAATCCAACAGTACCAAGAACACTCAAAAGGATTGAGAATTGAGGTTATGGTGATTAAGGGTTTACAAAATCTTGGGTTTCTTTTTCGCACTCAAACTGTAGAGAAGAAGGGGTGAAGAGAACGAAGAGAGTTCTTTCTCTTTTTATGTGTCAAATGGTGGTACAAGAATTGGCTAAGCATGATATGGAATGCGGTTCAAACATGTAATGGTTACGAGTTCAGAGTACGTAAACTGTACGTGTGCAGACAAGGGCTTGTTTGTTTTATGCTACACCATATTTTGATTAAACAAAACATGTATGAGAAATTTGGAGCAAAAACTCAACAAATCTCTCATGAGCAATTCTTTGTGAGCTCATAAGAAAAACAGCCTTGCATAGCATGACACCAAGAAAGAGTTTCTTTCCAACTACTCTTGCATCTTACAGTACTCAAGGACACACAAAGGCCTGTTTTTACAAGTTTTTCAAAGAACTTTAAAAGAACACATGAGAACTTGTGTTCCCGATTTCTTGGTTTACAACTTATAAAAAAACAGTCTCTGCCGATAATATTTAGTACTGCATAGGGAAACTCTTTTGATGAAAAGAGATATCCTGACTTTTTTACAAAAGAAGGCAATACCATTATCTTAAGAAGGTGTATCAGGATTTGACTCATGAAATGAGTCATGTTCTGGATGAAACTAATTGATAGATGAGGTTTAGACTCTTCTTGTACTAAATCCAGATTGTCACAGTATTTTGGAACACAGGAAAGAGGAGTATTGCACTCACTAATTAGTATATCAATATCAACCTTAACATGAAGATTATTCATCATAACTTGGTTAAGTTTATCAAGAGAGTTTTGATCTTTCTAGAGAGAAAACTCAACACCAGAAATAAACCTTCAAGTTGTTTTATAATTCCTGAAAACGCTTCAAGGGATTTTAGACCTGGAGGAGGTCGAGAAAGAATATATTCTACATATTTAATAAAATCAGTCATGGAAGAAAATTCTGAGTTTCCTGGAACAGGTGGTGCGTTTGAGAAAGCACTACTGTCCATAGACTCAGATTATTACAAACACAGACTTATGAGGTCTTAAACGTGTTTTCCTGCTCTGATACCAATTGAAAAAGCGGGGGTCTAACAACCACACCCAATACTTCGTTTAGGAAATCTGTATGGACTAACTCCAATATAATTCCAAGAGAATCAACTAGACAGTCAGTCTCAATCAAGGAAAATATATTCAAGGGTTATATCTCTGTTTCTCAATGTAATCAGAAAAATCAAACAGATAGAAATCCGCGAGCCTGATTATTATGAGAAACAACTTGAACGGTACCAAAGACCAATGTTCAAGTGTCAATCAATTTCAATCAACAACCAAAGGTTAGATTTAACAATTCATTGAACTACGCACAACCTGTGATATTTCAATTATATAAGCAAATATAATGCGGAAAAAAATGACACATACACCAGAAGTTTTGTTAACGAGGAAACTGCAAATGCAGAAAACCCCCGGAACCTAGTACAAATTTGAACACCACACTGTATTAAGCCGCTACAGACTCTAGCCCACTACAAGTTAACTTCAGACTGGAATGTAGTTGAGCCCTAAACAATCTCACACTGATTAAGGTACAATCGCGTTCCTTGCGCCTCTGAATCCCAGCAGTACTCTACGCACTTGATTCCCTTAGCTGATCTCATCCGCAACTAAAATTTTCTACGACCCAAAGTCGAAGACTTGATAAACAAATTTGTCTCCCACAGAAAAGTCTATTTTAATACATAAATCTGTCTCCCGACGAAATACCTACGAAGTTTGTTCCGTCTTTTGATAAATCAAGGTGAACATGAACCAATTGATAATCCAGTCTTATATTCCCGAAGAACAACCTAGAAATATCAATCACCTCACAATAACTTAAGTATATGGTAGTAGAACAAGTTATTGTGGAATCACAAAGAATGAGACGAAAAGCTTTGTGATTGCTTTTTATATCTTACCTATCGGAGATAAATCTCGATCAAATCTTAGAGAAGATAGTACTCAATATGATATAACAAGAAAGATCAGAACACACAACTACAGAGAAAATACTTGGGTCTAGTTTCATAACCCAATGAAGTCTTTAAGTCATTAACCTCTATAATGGTTTTGGAAAAACCTAGGTTATAGGAGAATCGACTCCAGTTGCAACTATTATCATACATGAAGTGTGGGGAATAGGTTTCCTAGTCCCTATAGTCTTCAAAGCAAGGTTTGATAGATTTGCAACAAAGCGATCAATATTCACCGTTAGATGAAACCTATCGTTCCACCGATAGATATGGGTAACCATACCTAAACATGTATACTGAGTTGGCTCAGGAACAGTTAACCGAAGTTAGCCATATGAACACTTTTGTTTTGACCATGTTCATCTTATCACTTATAGATCAATTGATAATCAAATGAATCTAATTGTCTTACTCATAGAGTTGTTCAATTGTTTATATTCTCATAGAAGTATACAAGACACAATTGAAGCAAAATCAGATTGATTCAAAAGAATCAGTTCATGAACATTTTATCTACGGTTTGAAAAGATTGCACTCCTTAATTTATAAATATATTTATTCATAAGTATGAAATCATACTTAACCGATTTTCGAACCTGAACCACTTAAGTTTGTAAACGGGGTACGCAAACTTAAGTTCCGGACATTGGTCACAAGCCGACAGTTTGCAAATGGGTGCGCAAACTTTAGCTCCCGACCGAACTCAGTTGAAACCGTTTGCGAATGGGTACGGAAACTTGGTTCCCAGACTTCAACAGTTAAATCAGTTTGTGAACGGGTATGCAAACTTAAGTACCCTGACTTGAATAAGTTTGCGAACGGGTATACAAACTTAACTTCTGGTCTTGAATTCTATCAAAACAGTTCGCACACTTAGTACACAAACCGTGATATATCCAGACATGGGTTTTATCTCTTAACTCCCATTTCAATCATTGAAACATTCTTAGAAGACGACAATATCTGTCTCACACAAACTATTAGGTTATAAGCAATTTTCAAGTGATCGAATGATCAATACAAAACATTACGAGTATACATCAAATGACTGTCTCACACAAATCATGTAAGATGTTACCAGGTGATTTTCACATGATCATCTTTTGACTTTTGTCAAGAATAATGATGAACCTTGTTAAAGCAAAAAGCTTTCCAACACATATTTCGAGAAAGATATAAGCGAGATAAACTCAGCTCGAAATATCAAATGTGTATAACGTAAGGTATATATAGTTATACGACTTTGTCTCAATATGAGATAGAATATAATAGACTTCTGAGTGATAGATGAGTTCAAGCCTCCACATACCTGTTTGAGGGTGAAAACTGTTTCTGCCGGTTTTGGTAAATTTGGGTGTGTGTGGATAAGAAACAAATCTAAACCCTAAAAAAATGCAATGCACGGGAGTACTTTAGATTTGAGAGATCAATCTGTACAATTTTGGCCTAAACCAAGAAATGGCCATTCCAGACTTGCTTCGGTCACAAAGTGAAGGAGATGAGGTTGATATTAGGGAGGGAAGCGAAGAAGGTGTTGAGATTGTGAAGGTGTTGGTTGTTTATGACTTGTATCAGAATGTTGAACTGGCTTGCATAATGTGTAAGCTATCAGTTCTGGGTGTTTTATGGATACGTAGTTAATAACACTTGGTTTTCTGTGTTTGGAAATAGGTTGGAGAACCTATTTATACAAGTCATTTGAGCGCAATCCTCATCTCGTAGGAAGTGGAGGAAGTTGAGTGACGGAGTAGTGGGGTCGTGTAGGTGATTGTCACACGATCACGCCTTTGCCCACTTCCTTCATCATCGTTAACTGTCAATGCTTCCTGACATGTTCTCGTAATGGACGCGTTGCACGCCGCACGCTATAAACTGCCAGACCAATAACCCAGTAAGTATCCCCCAGTTTGTGACATGTTTGATGTCTCGAATGAGTGGGTCAAGTCGTGGGACCTTCCACAAGAAATAACATATGGTGCTATTAGGTTAAATAACTAAGTTATTTAAGGAATTGATATTCATGAAATATCATGTGTGCTCGATGCATGTAATGCATCGTTTTCAAGCAAGCAGATCAAGACAATCGATATGCATGAAGCATCGCTGTTTTAAACTTGACTGAATAAGTCGCGGATTAAGCGTCTTAAAATGACAGCATGTCCAACCATTTTCGAGTAATCGTTTGGAGGTCGCTTGGGCGGGCCACCACCTGGTCGATCACTCCCTGTGACAGAGTGGCGGACAGTGATCATTGAGGCGCTTCATTGATCGCCTAACTTTTAATCCAAGCCGTCCGACCAAGCTAGCAAAGTTCTACGGGAGAGATGATTTATGACACATATTTGCTGCCGTTTAAGAATTTTAAGATTTTTTAGAGGTACGAGAATATCCCCTTTGGCTTGATCGAATCCAAACATGGGTGCTAATTTGGAGGGACCGACCAGGCATGCGTGGAGATGGCCCGCCGGCGTGCATGTCTACACCTCTCTGTCCCACCAAGATTCGATCTAGACCACTCAAATTGACCGCCAAAGATGAGTGTTTTTGATCGATTTGCGACAGAAATATATTGCCGCACATGGTTTAGAAGCCGGGTGGCATGCCATCTTTGGGCGTGCGTTTCGAGGCGTCGGTTAATACTCTGCATTGGTCGGTTGGTCACACGCAAAGGTGGGCCCACGGTGATCACGTTGACATCCTCGGGACCTCTTGAGTCTATATTTACACCATCCGTTTAGGCTGGTGAAGAAGGATGGTCACGATCAGTCTACAACAGATGTGCATAGCCGCAAACCCTAATAAGGTTTTGAAACAATCACTCCCTCGTGACTTTGGCCAAGCGGTTTGGCACGCTGTGAGCCTCCTCTTGGGAGATAGATCAAGTGTGTCCCATGTTGGGATGACTGTGAATGCATGTGCACCTTCCTGATGGTCCTAAATGCGATCTAAGCCATCCAAATAGGCTGGATAAGTTGGATGGTTGTGATCGATTTAAGACACTAGTGGACTTCCGCGACCCTTAGAAGTATCACGCCTGCCATGGTTTGAGCAAATGTTTCATTGCTCCATGTCTTTGCCGTGAGAAACCGATTGGGTGAAGGAAAAGTGGGTCCGCCAACGTGTGCGTTAGCGCTTCCCTGATCATTCATGGGATGATCTAATCCGTCCAACCAGGCTGGCGAAGTTGGACGGTTGCAATAGTTTTAAGACTTCCCTGAACAATCTATGCTCGTCAAGCTTCATTTTTACGCAGCGCAAACTCCCATATTTGGGTAAGCGATTGAGCATTCTATAGGTTTGCCGCATGCAAGTCGATCGACTAGGGCACTAGTGGGCCCGCCAATGATCATGTTAGTACTTCCTTAACCGTTCGTAGGAGGATCCAAGCCGTCCAACCAGGCTGGCAAAGTTGGACGTTTGTGATGCTTCTGAGAATGTTTTTGACAGTCTAGCTCGTTCGAGCTTCTTTTAACAACGTGATTACCCTGTTTAGGGTTGGCTTTTTTCAATGCTGGAACGTGTTTAAATAAAATCCAATTGTCGGGACACTAATAGGCCCACCGGCGGTCAATACAGTGCTTACCTAGTTCCGCCAGGAGTGGTCTGGGTTTGCTAAAACATGCGGTCAAATTGTGTGGCCGTGATTTTTTCTGAGACTGATATTAACAGTTTAGATTTTCCTTAAGGAATTCAAGCGTGATCAAGCCAACTTAAAAGTGCGTCGATACGAGATTCTCTTTTTCAGAGAGTGATGCAGCCTGTGTGAGTGCTTTCATGCAGACTTCAACATTGACACTTCGGGAGATTCATGCTACTCTTCTGAGAGTGAACATTAATCGTCATGTCATGCCAACATTGAAGGTTCTCTTGCGGAACATAGCGTAGGAAAATACAAGGCACACAATGAATTAAATGGATAATGCTACTAGGAAAATTCATAGAATATTCGGGATTGTTGCACCATTCTGAATGAATTTCATACATATTGAATTGCTCAATGAGTGAAGAGATTTTTTGTACTCATCACTTATTAAATGATTTTATACCCTTGCAGGGTGTCAGCGCATTAAATACAGGGTTTTACAATTTCATCCCTATTCGAAAAATTACCATCAACATTAAGTCCCCTGCTTAGCACGTAACAGGACATTGTTGCGGGGTAAGCAATGGATGGTGACGGTTAAATATAAAACTTATGAGGCAAGATAGATAAATGTTACCAAGATAGAGGCCGGCTAGGTCTTTGAGCAAGATACGCTTAACGAAGTATCAAGGCTTGAAGTGATCGTCCTCCTATCATACGTCAATTGCCTCCAGGTAGATTTCGAAATTTTATAAATTCCGTTGCGCTCGATTGCGAGAGGACTTGAATTAAGTTGCTTGGAGTCCAGACTCCTGAGTCGTAACGAAAATCTTCTTTAAACTCCTGAACATTGACTGGAATGGAATTGCGTTCATTCTGACCCTTTATCATATAGGCTCATTGTTTCCCTTCTGATTACGATGGTGAAATGCTAGGAATGCTTGTATCGGTAAAATCTTCTGGAGTTTTTGAGTGAAATAAACGAGCTGAGAGGCGTTCTGTTGCTGACGTGCTGCTATCAAGTCTTCAAGGACTTCGTTCTAAGCGATATCCTTTGAACCATCTTCTGAATCTTGGATGGTTGTATGGAATGGGATGCGATGAGCAGTCCCCAGTTACACTTCATGTTCGATGGCGTGGCTGGATACGTGAAACCATCTCCGATTTATACTTTTGGAGTCTTTAATGCACATGTACCTCTTCATGTTGAGAATTTTCTGCGGCTCGTAAAGCTTCTACAGTGATGATGCTGATATTAGAAATAAACCGGTTGAGGGACGTGAAGGCATCCTGGCAGTCCCCGGGTGTAATTATCCCGAGTTTATTTTCTCTTGAAAGACGTACTTCCATTGCATTTGCTGGTAAGGTTGGAGTGTCTTCAGCCTCTGAAGAGAGCGCTGAAGCGGCTTCGGGGGAGAGTGCTGAAGCAGCTTCGAGAGAGAGCATTGAAGCGGCTTCTTCCGGAGAGAGCTTCGAAGCAGTTCAGTAGAGAACGTGTGTTGAAGCGGCTTCTTCAGGAGAGAGAGTGTGTTGAAGCGGCTCCTAGAGAGAGAGCGTTGAAGCGGCTTATGGAGAGAGAGCATGCGTTGAAGCAGCTTATGGACAGAGAACGTTGACACGGCTTATGGATAGAGAGGGTTGAACCGGATTCTAGAGAGAGAGCGTGCGTTGAAGCGGCTTCTGGAGAGAGAGCGTTGAAGCGTCTTCTTCTAGAGAGAGCATTGAAGCAGATTCAGGAGAGAGCGTGCGTTGAAGCGGCTTCTTCAGGAGAGAACGTGCGTTGAAGCGGCTCCTGGAGAGATAGCGTTGAAGCGGCGCAAGATGTTGTATCTCGGTGGTTTTTCTCTTGCTTCTTCAGTGAAACCGCTTACAGAAGGTTGAAGGTTATATTGCCTGTTGGTCCGACGTGTCGAAGAAGCTTTATCCTCCATTCATGTCATGAGCAGCGTGACTGGGTGCACTGTTTCTGAGGAGGTGGTTTCAAACTGGGAGTTCCACTGAGATGTGTTCAATGCTTTCTGGTTCTATGAAGGGTTTTCTAAAATCCAGAAGCTGCAATATTAAAAAAACGAAGTTCCCTCTGTGGACTTCTTTGCTCGGCAAGAGGAGGAGATCGATAGGCTATCCTTGGAATTGAAGATGAAGCAGGCTGTTATCCGCAAAATGAAAGGCGCTCTTTCCAAAAAGAATGAGTTGTTGCTGAAAGACTTCCCTTGAATACTTGCGCATTTTCTTTTATATTTCCCTTTTAGGTATCTTGAGTGATGTAAGGAATTCCTTTCACAGTTTGACTTTCTGGTTTTTGAACTAGTAGGTGATTGAATTTTTGAATTGGTTTATTTTTGAGATGATTTTATGATTGACTTTCTGAAAGGAATTATGTTTGAATCGGCTGAAAGCCGACATTCTATTTTTAAATACGATCATTTTGAGTATCTCGTAAAAATTTCAAATATTGCATAAAAAGGGAAACATGTAAAAGGAAGATAATGTGGTGTCTAAGAACAACTACATCATTGAATCCCTTCCAATATGTGAGACGCATGCATCAAGTCCCCAAGATTTTAAAATGTAAAATTGTTTATCAAAACCTACTTGTTCACAAGATCTCGGTTTAACGAGACTTGAATTCTCCAAGGGTGATCGCTTCCAATCCAAGTTGTTATGGAGCGCCTCGAGAAACCCGTAGTTGGTTCGATCACTTTGATGAAACTGCATACGTTAATCTTCGGAGAAAGGGGGTAACTCTCCTGAGTTAATCTTCCTTTGGAGAATATGCTTCAGGTCATTGCGTTCACTGGTAGAGCGATGAATGAATCTGTGGCAGTGGCAGTACCTCGGGTCCGTCATCTCTTGATCATTTGGAGGACGCCATACGGGAGGTAATTGAACTTTCCCGTCTCGCACCCAAACTTCTAGTAATTCCAGAATCTTCCTTGTTGGAAATGGGAAGTGCGTGTATTCCAGATATGGTTTCTCTTGCGTTAACGGATGTCATCGTGAGAACTTCCGTGGACTTTGGTATGAAGCTCGTTTCAAGGGCGGAGTAGAGATGCAAGCGTATGTTGACGCAAACGCAGACCGTTTAGCTCGGCGATCTTGTAGGCGCATAACTTTTCTCAAGGATTCTGCATCGGTAACAGTAGCACTATGAGGTGGTGGAACTACGCACCGTTCATTAGTGCAATCTTTGTTTTCTTGAAGGTCTTGGTTGATTTCCCCTTCTTCAGGTGCTTATGGCAGAGAGCATGAGCAGTTGAGGCTGCGCATTGTTGAATAACTCTCCGGACTTCTGCGAGGGTCTCTTGGCGAGTCGTTTCCCCGTGAAACTGTTTCAGCTCCTTACTGTTGGTTGAATATCGTGGATTCTTTCCTTTCTGCTCATGTCTGATGTCTGCATCGTTGATGGCATTCGCTGGGTGGACGCTTGCCGATTCCTACTACAATCGGTTTACATTCCTTAGAATATGAAGCATCTCGTATTTCTGCTTGGCGATGTTAGCTTGATTCGCAAGAACATATTCTAACATCTTGGACATGTCTTTCATAGTGATTGGATTCTGATCACTTGTGATTTTCGGAGAATTCAACTAGGAGGGATACATCACGGAGCGGAAATTGATATTGGTGATTGGAATGAAATCAGGTTAATGACTGAGTTTTAGAACTAAGATATACTCGTTCTCAATTTAGGAAGATTTAATTAAAGATTGAAATGAATATTCAAATCCATTTTTTGCAACCGAGAGATCAACCTCCCACTGTAGCCGCCAATTGTTTGAGGGTGAAAACTGTTTCTGTTGGTTTTGGTAAATTTGGGTGTGTGTGGATGACAAACGAATATAAACCCTAAACAAATGCACTGCATGGGAGTACTTTAGATTTGAGAGATCAATCTGTACAATTTTGGCCTAAACCAAGAAATGGTCGTTCCAGACTTGCTTCGGTCACAAAGTGAAGGAGATGAGGTTGATATTAGGGAGGGAAGCGAAGAAGGTGTTGAGATTGTGAAGGTGTTGGCTGTTTATGACTTGTATCAGAATGTTGAACTGGCTTGCATAATGTGTAAGCTATCAGTTCTGCGTGTTTTCTGGTTACCTAGTTAACAACACTTGGTTTTCTGTGTTTGGAAATAGGTTGGAGAACCTATTTATACAAGTCATTTGAGCGTAATCCTCATCTCGTAGGAAGTGGAGGAAGTTGAGTGATGGAGTAGTGGGGTCGTGTAGGTGATTGTCACACGATCACGCCTTTGCCCACTTCCTTCATCATCGTTAACTGTCCATGCTTCCTGACATCTTCTCGTAATGGGCGCGTTGCACGCCGCACGCTATAAACTGCCAGACCAATAACCCAGTAAGTATCCCCCAGTTTGTGACATGTTTGATGTCTCGAATGAGTGGGTCAATTCGTGGGACCTGCCACAAGAAATAACATATGGTGCTATTAGGTTAAATAACTAAGTTATTTAAGGAATTGATATTCATGAAATATCGTGTGTGATCGATGCATGTAATGCATCGTTTTCCAGCAAGCAGATCAAGACAACGATATGCATGAAGCATCGCTGTTTTAAACTTGACTGAATAAGTCGCGGATTAAGCGTCTTAAAATGACAGCATGTCCAACCATCTTCGAGTAATCGTTTGGAGGTCGCTTCGGCGGGCCACCACCTGGTCGATCACTCCCTGTGACAGAGTGGCTGACAGTGATCATTGAGGCGCTTCATTGATCGCCTAACTTTTAATCCAAGACGTCCGACCAAGCTAGCAAAGTTCGACGGGAGAGATGATTTATGACACATATTTGCTGTCGTTTAAGAATTTTAGGATTTTTTAGAGGTACGAGAATATCCCCTTTGGCTTGATCGAATCCAAACATGGGTGCTAATTTTGGAGGGACCGACCAGGCATGCGTGGAGATGGCCCGCCGGCGTGCATGTCTACACCTCTCTGTCCCACCAAGATTCGATCTAGACCACTCAAATTGACCGCCAAAGATGAGTGTTTGTGATCGATTTGCGACAGAAATATATGGCCGCACATGGTTTAGAAGCCGGGTGGCATGCCATCTTCGGGCGTGCGTTTCGAGGCGTCGGTTAATAGTCTGCATAGGTCGGTTGGTCACACGCAAAGGTGGGCCCACGGTGATCACGTTGACATCCTCGGGACCTCTTGAGTCTATATTTACACCATCCGTTTAGGCTGGTGAAGAAGGATGGTCACGATCAATCTACAACAGATGTGTATAGCCGCAAACCCTAATAAGGTTTTGAAACAATCACGCCCTCGTGACTTTGTCCAAGCGGTTTGGCACATTGTGAGCCTCCTCTTGGGAGATCGATCAAGTGGGGCCCATGTTGGACTGACTGTGAATGCATATGCACCTTCCTGATGGTCCTAAATGCGATCTAAGCCATCCAAATAGGCTGGATAAGTTGGATGGTTGTGATCGATTTAAGACACTAGTGGACTTCCGCGACCCTTAGAAGTATCACGCCTGCCATGGTTTGAGCAAATGTTTCATTGCTCCATGTCTTTGCCGTGAGAAACCGATTGGGTGAAGGAAAAGTGGGTCCGCCAACGTGTGCGTTAGCGCTTCCCTGATCATTCATGGGATAATCTAATCCGTCCAACCAGGCTGGCGAAGTTGGACGGTTGCGATAGTTTTAAGACTGCCCTGAACAATCTATGCTCGTCGAGCTTTATTTTTACGCAGCGCAAACTCCCATATTTGGGTAAGCTATTGAGCACTCTATAGGTTTGCCGCATGCAAGTCGATCGACTAGGGAACTAGTGGGCCTGCCAATGATCATGTTAGTACTTCCTTAACCGTTCGTAGGAGGATCCAAGCCGTCCAACCAGGCTGGCAAAGTTGGACGTTTGTGATGCTTCTAAGAATGTTTTTGACAGTCTAGCTCGTTCGAGCTTCTTTTAACAGCGTGATTACCCTGTTTAGGGTTGGCTTTTTTCAATGCTGAAACGTGTTTAAATAAAGTCCAATTGGTCGGGACACTAATAGGCCCACCGGCGGTCAATACAGTGATTACCTAGTTCCGCCAGGAGTGGTCTGGGTTTGCTAAAACATGCGGTCAAATTGTGTGGCCGTGATTGTTTCTGAGACTGATATTAACAGTTTAGATTTTCCTTAAGGAATTCAAGCGTGATCAAGCCAACTTAAAAGTGCGTCGATACGAGATTCTCTTTTTAAGAGAGTGATGCAGCCTGTATGAGTGCTTTCATGCAGACTTCAATATTGACACTTCGGGAGATTCATGCTACTCTGCTGAGAGTGAACATTAATCGTCATGTCATGCCAACATTGAAGGTTCTCTTGCGGAACATAGCGTAGGAAAATACAAGGCACACAATGAATTAAATGGATAATGCTACTAGGAAAATTCATAGAATATTCGGGATTGTTGCACCATTCTGAATGAATTCCATACATATTGAATTGCTCAATGAGTGAAGAGATTTTTTGTACTCATCACTTATTAAATGATTTTATACCCTTGCAGGGTGTCAGCGCATTAAATACAGGGTTTTACAATTTCATCCCTATTCGAAAAACTACCATCAACATTAAGTCCGCTGCTTAGCACGTAACAGTGACATTGTTGCGGGGTAAGCAATGGATGGTGACGGTTAAATATAAAACTTATGAGGCAAGATAGATAAATGTTACCAAGATAGAGGCCGGCTAGGTCTTTGAGCAAGATACGCTTAACGAAGTATCAAGGCTTGCAGTGATCGTCCTCCTATCATACGTCAATTGCCTCCAGGTAGATTTCGAAATTTTATAAATTCCGTTGCGCTCGATTGCGAGAGGCCTTGAATTAAGTTGCTTGGAGTCCAGACTCCTGAGTCGTAACGAAAATCTTCTTTAAACTCCTGAACATTGACTGGAATGGAATTGCGTTCATTCTGACCCTTTATCATATAGGCTCATTGTTTCCCTTCTGATTACGATGGTGAAATGCTTGGAATGCTTGTATCGGTAAAATCTTCTGGAGTCTTTGAGTGAAATAAACGAGCTGAGAGGCGTTCTGTTGTCGACGTGCTGCTATCAAGTCTTCAAGGACTTCGTTCTAAGCGACATCCTTTGAACCATCTTCTGAATCTTGGATGGTTGTATGGAATGGGATGCGATGAGCAGTCCCCAGTTACACTTCATGTTCGATGGCGTGGCTGGATACGTGAAACCATCTCCGATTTATACTTTTGGAGTCTTTAATGCACATGTACCTCTTCATGTTGAGAATTTTCTGCGGCTCGTAAAGCTTCTACAGTGATGATGCTGATATTAGAAATAAACCGGTTGAGGGACGTGAAGGCATCCTGGCAATCCCCGGGTGTAATTATCCCGAGCTTATTTTCTCTTGAAAGACGTACTTCCATTGCATTTGCTGGTAAGGTTGGAGTGTCTTCAGCCTCTGAAGAGAGCGCTGAAGCGGCTTCGGGGGAGAGTGCTGAAGCAGCTTCGAGAGAGAGCATTGAAGCGGCTTCTTCCGGAGAGAGCGTTGAAGCATCTTCAGTAGAGAACGTGTGTTGAAGCGGCTTCTTCAGGAGAGAGCGTGTGTTGAAGCGGCTCCTAGAGAGAGAGAGCATTGAAGCGGCTTATGGAGAGAGAGCATGCGTTGAAGCAGCTTCTGGACAGAAAAAATTGACGCGGCTTATGGAGAGAGAGCGTTGAACCGGATTCTAGAGAGAGAGCGTGCGTTGAAGCGGCTTCTGGATAGAGAGCATTGAAGCGGCTTCTTCTAGAGAGAGCATTGAAGCAGCTTCAGGAGAGAGCGTGCGTTGAAGCGGCTTCTTCAGGAGAGAACGTGCGTTGAAGCGGCTCCTGGAGAGATAGCGTTGAAACGGCGCAAGATGTTGTATCTCGGTGGTTTTTCTCTTGCTTCTTCATTGAAACCGCTTACAGAAGGTTGAAGGTTATATTTCCTGTTGGTCCGACGTGTCGAAGAAGCTTTATCCTCCATTCATGTCATGAGCAGCGTGACTGGATGCACTGTTTCTAAGGAGGTGGTTTCAAACTGGGAGTTCCACTGAGATGTGTTCAATGCTTCCTGGTTCTATGAAGGGTTTTCTAAAATCCAGAAGCTGCAATATTAAAATAACGAAGTTCCCTCTATGGAATTCTTTGCTCGGCAAGAGGAGGAGATCGATAGGCTATCCTTGGAATTGAAGATGAAGCAGGCTGTTATCCGCAAAATGAAAGGCGCTCTTTCCAAAAAGAATGAGTTGTTGCTGAAAGACTTCCCTTGAATACTTGCGCATTTTCTTTTATATTTCCCTTTTAGGTATCTTGAGTGATGTAAGGAATTCCTTTCACAGTTTGACTTTCTGGTTTTTGAACTAGTAGGTGATTGAATTTTTGAATTGGTTTATTTTTGAGATGATTTTATGATTGACTTTCTAAAAGGAATTATGTTTGAATCGGCTGAAAGCCGGCATTCTATTTTTAAATACGATCATTTTGAGTATCTCGTAAAAATTTCAAATATTGCATAAAAAGGGAAACATGTAAAAGGAAGATAATGTGGTGTCTAAGAACAACTACATCATTGAATCCCTTCCTCTATGTGAGACGCATGCATCAAGTCCCCAGGATTTTAAAATGTAAAATTGTTTATCAAAACCTACTTGTTCACAATATCTCGGTTGAACGAGACTTGAATTCTCCAAGGGTGATCGCTTCCAATCCAAGTTGTTATGGCGCGCCTCGAGAAACCCGTAGTTGGTTCGATCACTTTGATGAAACTGCGTACGTTAATCTTCGGAAAAAGGGGGTAACTTTCCTGAGTTAATCTTCCTTTGGAGAATATGCTTCAGGTCATTGCGTTCACTGGTAGAGCGATGAATGAATCTGTGGCAGTGGCAGTACCTCGGGTCCGTCATCTCTTGATCATTTGGAGGACGCCATACGGGAGGTAATTGAACTTTCCCGTCTCGCACCCAAACTTCTAGTAATTCCAGAATCTTCCTTGTTGGAAATGGGAAGTGCGTGTATTCCAGATATGGTTTCTCTTGCGTTAACGGATGTCATCGTGAGAACTTCCGTGGACTTTGGTATGAAGCTCGTTTCAAGGGAGGAGTAGAGACGCAAGCGTATGTTGACGCAAACGCAGACCGTTTAGCTCGGCGATCTTGTAGGCGCATAACTTTTCTCAAGGATTCTGCATCGGTAACAGTAGCACTATGAGGTGGTGGAACTACGCACCGTTCATTAGTGCAATATTTGTTTTCTTGAAGGCCTTGGTTGATTTCCCCTTCTTCAGGTGCTTCTGGCAGAGAGCATGAGCAGTTGAGGCTGCGCATTGTTGAATAACTCTCCGGACTTCTGCGAGGGTCTCTTGGCGAGTCGTTTCCCCGTGAAACTGTTTCAGATCCTTACTGTTGGTTGAATATCGTGGATTCTTTCCTTTCTGCTCATGTCTGATGTCTGCATCGTTGATGGCATTCGCTGGGTGGACGCTTGCCGATTCCTACTACAATCGGTTTACATTCCTTAGAATATGAAGCATCTCGTATTGCTTCTTGGCGATGTTAGCTTGATTCGCAAGAACATATTCTAACATCTTGGACATGTCTTTCATAGTGATTGGATTCCGATCACTTGTGATTTTCGGAGAATTCAACTAGTAGGGATACATCACGGAGCGGAAATTGAGATTGGTGATTGGAATGAAATCAGGTTAATGACTGAGTTTTAGAACTAAGATATACTCGTTCTCAATTTAGGAAGATTTAATTAAAGATTGAAATGAAGATTGAAATCCATTTTTTGCAACCAAGAGATCAACCTCCCACTGTAGCCGCCAATTGTTTGAGGGTGAAAACTGTTTCTGCTGGTTTTGGTAAATTTGGGTGTGTGTGGATGACAAACGAATATAAACCCTAAACAAATGCACTGCATGGGAGTACTTTAGATTCGAGAGATCAATCTATACAATTTTGGCCTAAACCAATAAATGGTCGTTCCAGACTTGCTTCGGTCACAAAGTGAAGGAGATGGGGTTGATCTTAGGGAGGGAAGCGAAGAGGGTGTTGAGATTGTGAAGGTGTTGGCTGTTTATGACTTGTATCAGAATGTTGAACTGGCTTTCATAATGTAAGCTATCAGTTCTGCGTGTTTTCTGGTTACCTAGTTAACAACACTTGGTTTTCTGTGTTTGGAAATAGGTTGGAGAACCTATTTATACAAGTCATTTGAGCGCAATCCTCATCTCGTAGGAAGTGGAGGAAGTTGAGTGATGGAGTAGTGGGGTCGTGTAGGTGATTGTCACACGATCACTCCTTTGCCCACTTCCTTCATAATCGTTAACCGTCCATGCTTCCTGACACGTTCTCGTAATGGGCGCGTTGCACTCCACATGTTGTAAACCGCCAGACCAATATCCCAGTAAGTATCCCCCAGTTTGTGACATGTTTGATGTCTCGAATGAGCGGGTCAAGTCGTGGGACCTGCCGCAAGAAATAGCATATGGTGCTATTAGGTTATATAACTAAGTTATTTAAGGAATTGATATTCATGAAATATCGTGTGTGCTCGATGCATGTAATGCATCGTTTTCAAGCAAGCATCTCAAGACAATATGCATAAAGCATCGCTATTTTAAAGCTTAATTGAATAAGTCGCGGATTAAGTGTCTTAAAATGAAAGCATGTCCAACCATCTTCGAGTGATCGTTTGGAGGTCGCATAGGCGGGCCACCATCTGGTCGATCACTCCCTGTGACAGAGTGGCGGACGGTGATCATTATGGCGCTTCATTGATCGCCTAACTTTTAATCCAAGCCGTCCAACCAAGCTGGAAAAGTTAGACGGACGAGATGCTTTACGACACAGATTTGCTTTCGTTTAAGAATTTTAGGGTTTTTTAGAGGTGCGAGAACATCCTCTTTTGCTTGATCGAATCCAAACATGGGTGCTAATTTTGGAGGGACCGACCAGGCATGCGTGGAGACGGCCCGCCGGCGTGCATGTCTACACCTCTCTGTCCCACCAAGATTCGATCTAGGCCACTCAATTTGACCGGCAAAGATGAGTGGTCGTGATCGATTTGCGACAGAAATATATTGCCGCAAAGGGTTTAGAAGCTGTATGGAATGCCGCCTTTGGGCGTGCGTTTCGAAGCGTCGATTCCTAGTCTGCATAGGTCGACCGGTCACACGCAAAGGTGGGCCCACGGTGATCACGTTGACATCCTTGGGACCTCTTGAGTCTATATCTATACCATCCGTTTAGGATGGTGAAGATGGATGGTCACGATCAATCTACAACAGATGTGCATTGTCACAAACCCTAATTAAGGTTTTGAAACAGTCACGCCCTCGTGAATTTGGCCAAGCGGTTTGGAACGCTGTGAGCCTCCTCTTGGGAGATCGATCAAGTGGGGCTCATGTTGGGCTGACGATGAACACATGTGCACCTTCCTGATGGTCCTAAATGCGATCTAATCCATCCAAATAGGATGGATAAGTTAGATGGTTGTGATCGATTTAAGACACTAGTGGACTTCCGCGACCCTTAAAAGCATCACGCCTTCCATGGTTCGAGCAAACGTTTCATTGCTCCATGAACTTGCCGTGAGAAACCGATTGGGTGAAGGAAAAGTGGGCCCGTCAACGTGTACGTTAGCGCTTCCCTCATCATTCATGGGATGATCTAATCCGTCCAACCAGGCTGGAAAAGTTGGACGGTTGATAGTTTTAAGACTGCCCTGAACATTCTATGCTCATCGAGCTTCGTTTTTACGCAGCGCAAACGCCCATATTTGGGTAAGCGATTGAGCACTCTATAGGTTTGTCGTATGCAAGTCGATCGATTAGGGCACTAGTGGTCCCGCCAATGATCATGTTAGCACTTCCTTAACCGTTCGTAGGAGGATCCAAGCCGTCCAACCAGGCTGGCAAAGTTGGACGTTTGTGATGCTTCTGTGACTGTTTTGGACAGTCTAGCTCATCTGAGCTTCTTTTAACAGCGTGATTACCCTGTTTAGGTTTGGATTTTGTCAACACTGGAATGTGTTTAAATAAAGTCCAATTGGTTGGGACACTAGTAGGCCCACCGACGGTCAATGCGGTGATTACCTAGTTTCGCCAGGAGTGGTCTGGGTTTGCTAAAACATGCGGTCAAATTGTGTGGCCGTAATTGTTTCTGAGACTGATATTAACAGTCATATTTTCCTTAAGGAATTCAAGCGTGATCGAGCCAACTTAAAAGTGCGCCGATACGAGATTCTCTTTGTCAAAGAGTGATACAGCCTGTGTGAGTACTTTCATGCAGACTTCAATACTAACACTTCGGGAGATTCATGCTACTCTGCTGAGAGTGAACATTAATCATCATGTCATGCCAACATTGAGGGTTCTCTTGCGGAACATAGCGTAGAAAAATACAAAGCACACAATGCATTAAATGGATAATGCTACTAGGAAATTCTTAGAATATTCAGGATTGTTGCATCATTCTGAATGAATTCCATACATATTGAATTGCTCAATGAGTGAAGAGGTTTTTTGCACTCATCACTTCTTAAATGGCTTTATACCCTTGCAGGGCGTCAGCGCATTAAATACAGGGTTTTATAATTTTAGCCCTATTCGAAAAACCACCATCAACAATACCTTTTGTTGATGAAGTTCCACAAGCTCCCCTTAGTAGTTTTTCGTCTTCAATCAATGAACGGCGTGAAGTCTAAATCTCAACTAAACATTCTATCCTAATCCGAGACGTAGCTATAAATAGACTAGAAATCAATACTTATAGTTTTGACAACTGACAAACAAGCTTGAGATAACAACGCTTGTGAGTTCGACCGAGCAGTGCTCTAACAAAGAGTATTACGAATGGCGAGTTTAAAGCGTTTTTTCTGTTATGTTTAATCATTTTTGGCATGATCATGCCCATTGGGGCGTGCTTATAGTTGATTCCAAGCATACGCTCACATTTGGGATCGCCCTTGCATAGGCCCCGGGAGTTCTTCGTTAGCTTAGTGCTTATTGTTTAGATTCGTTAAAGTATTATGTTTTTGGTGTGCCTGGTGGTGCTGCTGAATATGTATACTTGCATTATCATTTTATCGATGGGCGTGAAACGCGCTCTATATCATTTTGGATTAGGGAAGGGGTATTTTGAGACGCGCACCCCTCTTGTTTTCAGCGCGATTGTGCTTTCACTCGTTTGCTATCATTGTGGAACTTAAAATTGATCTTCTCTTAATTGTATTAATAGCTCGGCATTTGGTCATATGCGTGGCCGTCTACCGCGGGTATTATTTGCCGATTGTTTAGGAGTTCAGATAAAGTTCATTGTAATTTCCGCTAATCATGAGTCCTTAGCGACTCGTAGCTTTTAGTAATTTTAATATTGATTGGCCGGGTGCTCTCGGCGACATGTAGCTTTTCATAATTGTAGTGTCAGTTGAATAGGTGCACTTTCACAACCCATACCCTTCAGTAATTGTCAGCCGATCGGGTCCACTTTCACAACCCATAACCTTTAGTAATTGTCAGCCGACCGGGTGCACTTTTACAACCCGTAGCCTTCAATAATCATCAGCCAACCGGATGCATTTTCACAACCCATAACCTTTAGTAATTGTAATGTCAGCCGACCGGGTGCACTTTCACAACCCGTAACCTTTAGTAACCTTAATGTCGATACTTTTCCTTTTGCAACACCTCCATTTATTATTGTATATTATTATTATTATTAGGGAACAGAAAGAGAAGGTACAACTTGCCTTTGTTATGGGTCATTGTTGCCTGTTTTTAGCGGACCAAGTATTTAGAAGAGAGGGTTTGGTCGTGCCATCGTTAGTTCTGCCCGCTTTATTTACTCCTTGCCTTCTTATGGTTCAACGGTGAGGAAAGGGGTCGTGCTCGATTTCTTGCCCTGCTATTTCAATTTCTCCAGCTATACGTTTGCGGTCAAAGATGATTCTGATAGCGAAGAACTCCACTGTCTGATGGCCTAATCATTGGTGATAATGACAGTACTTAATGGCGCTTTTGTCCATTTTGTTTACATCTACTACTGTTGGAGGTAGCTCAATTTTTTTGTCTGCTATCCACTTTTTTAAAAGTCCGATTATTTTTTCTCGTCTACATGGTAGAGGAGGTGGTGGGTTAAAGTCTCGTTTCACCCATCTGTTTCCCCTAGGTTCCCATTGATAATTTGAAGCGAGTCTTTCCTTTATTTTTTGGTGTTGGGTCTTATATTACGTGATGCTTCATATATGGTGTTAATTGTGTAATGTCAGGCGTGATCTGCATGTGTTTCCTCAACACAGCCGACAATCCTATGCCGTCTCTTCCAGCTAAACTAAGATTTGGATCCTATGACCATGATCCTCTTAAAGGTGGGTGTCATTTTGCGTATGCAAATTTCGACTAGCGCTTCTTCATTGATGTCTTCATGGCAATCCAAGTCGGAACATCGGAATTGGGAGATGTATATTTTCCTATTTCTTCTCCTATCCGCCGGATGCATCTGCTCAAGTCTATTAACGTAATCTTCCCCTTGGCCAAATAAAATTTCCTTAAAAAAAGGGTGGACATGGTGTGCCATGAGTCTACACACCCCACTTTTAGGTTATCGTACCAAGTGAATGTCGTGCCCGTGAGTGACTTGGGGAATTCCTTTAAACATAACTTTCCATCAGAGGCCTTGTCATTCATTGCTGAAAAGAATCAGATGAGGTGTTCCCTTGCATTTCTCTATCTGTCATATACTCTGAATTTCTGCGATATGTAATCCTATGGGTACTGGTATTCGTTGATGCTCGCTGGGTAAGGGACATTCATAGAATCGTAATCGTCTTTCCTTACCACGCAGTAGTTTGTCTCTAGGTATTTTGCCACTGCTTCTTGTGACATTGTTGTGGACTTATTTTCCTTGCTGATCCTTTGGTGATACCTTGGTATGCCGTTGTTGTTTGTTCCATCCATTTCTTCAGCTTTTGTTTTCTTCGAACGCGTCCCTCCATCTCTTTCTGTATGTATTATAGAGTTAAAGACGGGGGGTTTGGTGTCCGAATCATTTGTTGCGTGTTCTTTCCCTGTGCTGTTCTTGCCTCTCCTCTAGCGCTTCCTCCCCTCTATCCTCATTTTCCTCCTCTATTGTTACATCATCAAGGTTGATAGTTCGATCGGCCTATTGATTGTCCAACGCACCCGTGCTAGTGCCTCATTGGTGCGTCATGTTGGGCGAGGAACGAGCCTTCGGGTGTGGTCGCCAAATTTTGAGGGGTGGGTATGAGATTAGTCCTACCCGTCCTAGTCACACCTAATGACAACACTTTCTAGGAATGGTATGAGAGAGAACCTACTTTCCATTGTACTATGTACCTTCTTTTATAGACTTTCCCAAAATCCCTTCCTTTTGTGACATCATACCACATATACTTAAACCTCCTTAATTACTACTAATGCCACTCCTTCTAATACAACCTTCTCATTTTCTATTAATTCCTTCCTTATGCTTTCTACCTTATGCACACTTTCTAATGGGATTGAGCCCTAGTCCCCGAATCCCCTATGTTTCATATTAGGTATATCCTCCTCTTACGGTCTTCCTATCCCCTCTAAGGGGTAACTATTTTCATGTATCAACACTAAGTACTACCAGAATCTACATCACCTGAATTACTTAAGCCATTACCCCCTCAATTGCACGATGGAATGAGCATAGAGTTTCATCTTTGACTTGAGAAACTGAACCGTTGTCCATGAAAACTCTTCGTAAAAATGTCGATTGGCTGATCCTGGGTAGCTGCACGATGCACATGCAAAGACTTAGCCATAACCAGTTCACGTACATAATGAAATTCAAACCACTGACTCTTCATCTTACGGTGCATAACAGGGTTTGATGCAAGAGAAATAATACTTATATTGTCACAACCAAGCCTAGGAGGATTCTTGAGAAAGAAATGGAGGTCCTTGAGAATTTGATAAAGCCAAAAAATCTCTTAGGAAGCAACTACAAGTGCCTGATACTCAGATTCAGTGAAAGAGCGAGAGAATGTAGGTTGCTTTTTAGCACACCAAGAGACCGGATTCGAACCAAAATACAGACATAAACCACTTATAGAATGACTATCAGACAAAACGTCATCCCAATCCTCATCTGAGAAGCCAGTAAGAGATAAACAATCGTTGGTGAAGCAAAGTTGATCTAAAGTACCTTTGATATGGCGAAGAATATGTTTAGCAGCTACCAAGTGAATATCAGTTGGTGCAGACATAAACTGATATACTTTGTTCACATCAAAGGATATTTCTGGACGGGTCCAAGTTAAATAGTACATTTCCCCCACTAAGGATCTGTAATCAGTAGGATTCGTAAGCAGAGAGACATCAGATGGTAACAACTGAGCATTATCATCAACAGGTGATAAACAAGGCTTAGCCTACCATATCAGTTTTTTTTAAGGAGATTAAGGGAATATTTGGTTTGATGTAAAAACAGACCATGAGAATTCCTAGTAACTTCCAGACCAAGGAAATAATGAAGTTCACTGAGATCTTTAACCGGAAAATGTGTAGCCAAGTCAGAAATTAAGGTTTTGATGTAAACAGAGACATTACCGGTGACTAAATGTCGTCGACATATACAATAACAATGGTCAGGCGCTTTCCCTTTCTCTGAACAAAAAGTGAAGTGTCTGCAAAATAAGAAGTAAAATCAAGAGAGAAAAATACATATTTGAGTTTGGAATACCGGGCATGCGTCTCTTGCTTTAATCCATAAATCGCCTTGTGAAGCCTGCAAACATAATCAGGGTGTTCGGGGTCCTGAAAACCAGACGGTTATTCCATGTAGAAAGTTTCCTCTAGGTCATCATGTAGAAACTCATTTGCGACATCTAATGGATTAATAGACCAATCAAAACTAAATGGCAAAGATAATATAAGACGTATTGTAGATGGTTTGTCCACATGGATAAATGTCTGCACAAAATCAATACCAAACTGTTGGTGAAAACCCTTCGCGACAAGACGAGATTTATATTTTTTTATGGTTCCATCATGATTGTGATTTTTAAGGACCCATTTACATCCTATGATATTATGACTAGGCACATGCTTATCCAAAGACCAAGTAGCAGCTGTGATTAAGGATTCATGTTCATTAGACATATATTTCCTTCAATGAGGGACCTTGATAGCCTAAGTAAAGAAGTTGGTAACTGGATGTGAGGTGTCAGATAAAAGTTCCAAAGGAAATTTGTGAGAAGTATCTAAGAGAGTTTTAGGCTTAAAGATGCCTTGTTTGCCTCTAATGACCATGGAGTGGGAATTAGTGACTGAAATATTAGGTGCTGAAGTAGAGTCAGAAGTAGCGACTGAATCTGCATTAGGGATGGAAGGGACCATTGAACTTGAAATAATTGAGGTGGAAGATGTAAATGAAAACTCACATGGAAAAGGTAAAAAAGATGGTGCAGTTGGTATGGACTGGATTTGTAAAATCAGAAGGCAAAAGAAAGTGCAGAAGTAATAACCATTAAGATGTAAGGAAAAAAAACTTCATTGAAAAGCACATGCCGAGAAATGTATAACCTGCCAATAAAAGGTTCCAATAGCGGTTACCCTTACGATAAAGACTATATCCTAGAAAAACACAATGCTTATTCCTAGGCTATGTTGTTAAAGGCGAGCGTCTTTGGCGCTTAAGCGCCAAAGGCCCACTAAGCGTTGGACAGCGCCTAGGAAAAAAATCCCCCAGGCGCCAAATTATGCTTACATTTGTAGTTTTCTAAATCTTGGGCGCTCGCCTAGGGCGCCTTAGGAGCCAAAGGCGCTGGTCTTGGCGCCTCGCCTCGCCTAGCTCCTATTATAACATAGCTCCTAGGTTGTATCTTATTAGATGTATAGGGTTTGAGCAAAGCAAAACAAGAGCAGCCGAAGACATTAAGAAAATTGTACTCTAAGAACTTATAGAAAAGAAACTCAAAAGGAGAAAAGATTGAAGTAATTTAGTAGGAAGTCTATTTATTAACTAGTTTGCAGTGGAGAAAGATTCATCCCAAAAATTATTTGAAAGTCCAGATTGAATGAGAAATGCCCTACTAACATTAAGAAGATGCTTGTGTTTTGTTTTCGTCACACCATTTTATTCAGGTGTGTGTAGACAAGAGAACTCATGAAAAATACATTTCTAAGCTTAAAAATATTCACGTAAGCTATGTAAGAACTCACCCCCACCATCAGTTCTTATCACTTTGGCTTTGAGAGAAAGTAAATTTTCAATTTGCGCAACAAAAATAATATTCTTGAAGTCAGACTTATGTAACATAGAAAAAAATCCAGAAATATTTGAATAACATCCACTACATTTTCATAACAGTAAACAACCAGTGAAAGAAGCTACATGACGGGGATTCTACAAATTAGTGTGTAACAACTCCAGAGGCTGACTAGCCTTATTACATGACAACTGAAGCTTCTGACTTTTTCTTAATCTACAACGAGAGAAAAACAAAGATTACTCAGAAACACCAAAAACATTTAAAATCCTATAAACATGTTGTAAAGTGTGAAATAAAGGATGACCTAGTCGGCGCTAAAGAAGCTCACTAGATGAGAGAATGCTGGTGAAGGCAGTTGGGTTGTTGGAGATGGTTGATGAATTCTTGCTAATGTTGATTTAAAGTGAAAGGGATACAAGCCATTCTCATGTGGCCATTTGAAAAGAATCTTACCTGAGGTCAGATCTTTCACAACGAAACCATGAGAAGTGAATGTTAAGGCACAATGGTTACCAGTGGTAAATCGATGAACAAATAGTAAGTTATGAATAACACTTGGGACATAAAAGATATTTTACAGTTTTAAAAAATTTACCACCAATGTTCTTAATCTAAGAGCCAGAGCAAGATGTAGACATACATGATCCATTAGTAGTAGAAATAAGCTCAGAACCATCATATGAAGAAATATGCGCTAAAGACTCACAATAAAAAATATAGTACGAGTATTTTCTCCGGAATCGACGTACAAAGAAGACACATCATCATGAATACTTGAAGATGCTAATATAGCCTGAATGTTTCTGAGAGGTTGTCGACCTTGGTTTGTGAATTTGAGGCAATGAATACATTCCAATATGCAATGTCACCAAGCTTAAAGCATATATGATAGAGAGTCTTGTCAACAACAGGACTAGGAGATGAAAATGAAGGCCTAAAGAAGTAATTAGGGAAAATACCACGACCTATGCCTCGAAAATTAAAATTATGTCCTCTACCACCTCTATAAAAAGAGCCATAGGAAGTATTTGAATTGTATGAAGTAATAGGATTATAAGTAAGTTGAAATCTCATAGCGGAAAACGCCTTAGTTTCATTTTCAATTTTCTCACTAGTGATATGCTGATTAAAAATTAGTTCCTTACTTAGATTGTGAAGTTCATTGATACTCACAGATGGGTATCAGATTCGTATAAATGTAGCAAAAGAAGCATAATCAGTAGATAAAACAGATAGAATGATCACTACCATTGTGTATGAAATTGGAGAACCAACAACAGACAATTCATCCTAGTTTGTGTTTTAACTTTACTAGGAAAGAAGCAACATAAGATGTACCTTGATTTATTGTCTGAGGTTTTGTTCAAAGTTGGATGGCATGAGTGGTAGAGATCTTAAAAAAATGAGTTTCAATATTCTGTCAGAGACTTATTCAAACCATAGTGAATAATACAAACTGATATCATAGTGAATCTTATTCAAACCATCATTGAAAAGAAAAATAAAGATTAATACAAATAACAGACTCGACATTAAAACTGATAAGAGAATAAATAGCTCTTTTATATAAATTACAGTTTTTACAGGACTCTTACATATAACACACGCACACACTATTCACATAGTTACACAATGTTGTCAACATACCACTTAATACTAAGTACCAGTAGACTGTACAACACCTGAATTACTTAAGACAGTATGAGACAAGTCTATTGTAGTTAAATATACGTTATAGTTATTCAATGAAAACATAAGTTAACCAAAAATGTTCTATTTTTTCTATCATATTTTTTAGAGAGACCCTTTATCAGGGGCGGAGCCAGACTTTCCAACTCGGGGGACAAATATATATAGTGGAAGGTAGCATTATTGGTGTCCGGAGGCCGCCCAAATTTTTTTAAGGTATTTTGGGACAAAAAAATACAGAACTTGCCTCAAGACTCCACAAAATATCAATATTTCATAGAACATTATACCTAGTGCTAGAATTTGTTACAGAAAATTTTAAAATGTATGTAAGAAGTTACACAAACGAAGTATATTATAGTAATTTTGTAGAACCCAAGGGGGACAATTACGGAAAACTTTAAATTTCTAAGCCTAAAGTAGTAATTTTGTAAATTCCAGGGAGGAAAACTGTCCTCCCTAGTCCTCACTAAGCTCCACCCCTGCCATTTATATACCCCTAAAAAACACTAACGGTGCCGTTATTGGTTAGTTATGTTAGTTACAATTCGGTTAATATAAAAATCATGAAAAATTTAGAAAATTTTGATACCGGTACCACCTGTACCGGTATATAAAACCGTCAAGAAACAAAGCACAATTTTAAGAAAAATTCTAAATATTGTTGGTATATTCACAAAATTTATTTATTATTTTGAAGATTGTTGTACATCATTAATTGAATCATAACTTAGAAATCATTGCGAATATCATTCATACACAAATAATGGGGGAAGTGGAATTTTTTTTTTGAATCATTTTTATCGTCTTTGATTATCATATCTATCAACTTTGTTGACTTGATTCATATTCGTTATCATTTCCATCAAAGATATATAAGCTTACCAAACTTGCATACAAGTCTTTAACTAAAATTCACATCGAATCCATTTCCCTTAATCACATATGGTTTATTCATCCATATTTATCAATTATAACAAGAAAACCTAACAAATTCTCATTCAAAATCAAAAAGATAAATCATGAAAACGTTTTCTTTAACTTGTGTTTCTGATAAGAAGAGGTTCTTGTTGTGGTAATAACAGAGGAATTCCATCAAGCACCTATTAGCTCCTTCTGTCCACCATCAACACAAAAACATAACTTTGCATGCTTTCATAAGAGAGGTGTGAATTTTGGCTGAGTTTGATAAACAGGAACCTTAGCGTGCAGTTAAGAAGATAACGAATAGAAAGTTTGGTCTGTTTATGTTTCTCATAAAGAAGATATCGGTGAATTATCGGGGTATAACAAAATAAATGCTTTGATGGGGTAGGCAAATTAGTTGGGAGGGTACACAGATAAAGGGATATTGTTGATGCATGAAAAATAGAAAGGGTAAACCCATTAGCTAACATGGGGACTAGAGTCCAAGCCCAAAAGAGCATATCCATGGAGTGGGAAAGATAAGGAAGGAACTAATAGATAAGTATAAGGTTATGTTGGGAGTAATGACAATAATGGTAAATAAGAGGAGACCTACGTCATGTGGCATAATGTCATGATACGAGGGATCAGGAGAACGCTTACGAGGTTTCGAGTGCGAAGAAGAAGAGCCGGAAGATGACTCGGAATCGCTTGAAGAACCTACATAACAAAGAAGATATGACACTGAGAAGGAAAGCTCAACATATAAATATGGCGATAACAATGACACCACGAAATGAAGATGAGAACACGTGTAAGGCAAAGAATGAGCAGTTACCTGCCGGGGGATCCGGCTGAGGTGCCACCTGGTAGAGGACCCACCTAATACCGAAGGATTCGATCCGGTGGGACTAAAGGAATCAAGCACGTCGGTAGGAGACTCCAAGGCTTGGCCCATAGCACGAAAATATTCCTCTATCAGAGGATTAATTGATGAAACATGCAAATACGGAGAAACCCATCCCAGCTCCCTGGTAGCTGGATACCAAGACTCTGCATACGGTCCATGAATGAAGGAATTGGTCTATTGTCAACATCCTGCTGAGTCTGTATAAGAAATAATGCGCGGCGTTAGCAGAAGAACAAGCATGGGTGGTGGATGACACGGCCGCGTCATGTTTGGCCTTTTTGGCGAGGTTCTTATGAGACAGCTCACGCTAAGGCATATTAAGATACTCCTCCATCAAATACGAAGGTGGATTCCATCCGACAGGGTTGGATGACAGCGCTCCCTGAGGACGTGGCACCCGTCACTTATCAAAAGAAAATAAATACAAAAAGAAGAGGAGGAGGAGACCTGAGATAATAATGAGTTTAAAGCATACCTGAATCGCCGGAGAGCTGACAACGGGTTTTGGATTTTGAATCCTGTCAGGCTTTCTACCGGAAGAATGGGGCTTGGCGCCTTTCTTTTTCAGTTCCTTACTTATAGGCTCATGCCCCTCTGGCGGATCTCAGGAAGTCACCAATGGATCTAAAGGACGACCCTTAGTAACGGGTTTTAAACCATACTCCTCCGCTATCTCGTCATTTAGCTTGACACGACCAAACGCGTGCAACACCTTCAGATCATCAAAAACCAATTGAAAATGGGTGGCGACGAATATAGTCTTGATAATCATGAGCTGCATCAATAACGGCTAAGTAACGGTCCTGAACAGGATACTAATAAGAAAAGTCGATCCCGTAGTCGCCCAAACAAGTTGGATCTTTGAAAACAATGCGGTCAAAGCTAGCGCGAACCGCCGGAACATCAGAGTCGAATGGAGGAGGAAAGTTAGAAGGAACCCCTTTGTCAAACCCCAGCTATCGAGCCATACGATCAAGATTATAGGACATTGCCAAAAATTTACGAGCATAAAGACCAGGGAGATAACATACAATACCGTCATCACTGAATCGAAGTCCAATACATAAAGAACCTGCGATGAATCCAACGTCGTACCTTCCAGCGGTGATGTAAAGTCATGACGTGCAGGACCTATATTATATTTACCTATCAATAGGTAAGGTTAGTGTTTTCTGGGGTATATACCCATTTTTTATATTTCCAGCATTCGTTGTCAGTCAAAGGCACCATGTTTGTTCATTTACACAAGTCAAAAAGAATAACTTTTGAACTCGTCATCAAATAGAAGTTTCTGGTTCAACAGGGTAAAGCCTATTCATACAAAACCATGATTTTGGCAAGGAAAGCGAATTCATATATTGCAAATTAAAATAACCAGCTCCGATTTGCACTTAGTGTTATGTCTTTTGTTTGGTGTTTGATGCTGACGCTAAAGTCTTTCTAGTTTCCGGATCTTTTTTATTACAGTACATAATTTGAAAATAGAAGCAGATACTGCATGCAATAAAAGACTGACGATAGTGTCTACTACGTGGGAGGCATCGGTTTGAAATAAGTAGAAAGTCAAAAGATAGGAGGAGAACCAAAAGAAAAGAAAAGAAAAGAAACGGAATTAGGATATAGGAAAGCGAACGCACTTCTAGGGGGAAACTGATATTCTGGCATACCTAGTATAGCGGGCGGGTCACGTCCATCGTATGTTTTGGCTACACATGTTAGCCATCCCGCGTTTAGTGCGTGTTCAATTAAATTAAATTCAGAATTCCATTAGATAATCCACGTTATATGGGCACTAGTAGTCAACATAATCATTTTTGGTTCAAGAAAAATTAGATCAACAACATCTTATTGCAAAGTTAGGTCTAATTAAAACTGCCTCTGAACGCGGCATCTTTTACAGTGCATCCACGCCAATGAGCGAGACGCAATCTCCCAAGTCCTAACATCCAATTTATTGTTTTTAGGTTTTAGCTATCCATGGTGAACGTACAAAACCAATGTGCATGCACCACCGCACCAAATCACAACTATCTGTGCACGCGCGCGCATTAACTATGTGAATGAAGTCATGATCCCACAATCCCATTATGCGTCAAACTTGATGGATAGTATGGCACATCAACCATTCAACAATGCGCTATTCAACTAACAACTTATCTAGTTTTGATATTTTGTCATATATGCAGAGTGGGAATATCAAATGTAAGTACACATGATAAACGATAAATACTCACTGATATTTTTTTTCCGGCAATTCATGCACATGGCCTAACAAAATTAATCGGTCATTTAGGAACCAAAACTAGTGTAACCATTTTTTTTTTCTTCTTTTAAGGTCTGCATTCTTAATGATTAAAGCACCGAGATAAGTTTTGATATTTTGGCCACTTCTATTGTCAGATACAATGGAGAAGGAACGTACCCGAGTGAAAGATCGAGATCAGATATTATAAAAAGGAATGAATGAGTTGCAAAATGTTTTCCATTTTTTCGGAACTGGATTGATAGATGTGTAGTCCAACTCATTGATCCACTTTGATCTTTGTTTAGTGCTGTCAGTTCTTTCCACGGATTCGATTGCTCGATCAATTCCGTACGTCACTTGTTTCCTTTGCTTTAGCAGAATCTAAATAAAATATTAAAGAAAGTAGTTCGAATCCATATTGTCTTGTTCAATGCACCATATTGTATGTTCCTAAATGTAACTTTCCTCCATGGTTCCTATGAACAAATATCACAACTAGTTGTTGATTCTCATCGGTAAAAAAGAAGAAGCTGTAGGTGTTTAAAGTTTTGAACACACGCTTTTAAAGAGAGATAAACTTTTCCTTCTTTATATTTTCGATCGGTTCCTCGAATGTATGCCATTATGCAACATACATGCAAAAGTATTGATCGAGTAATGATCTGAATCGACTAATCAAAGAGAAACATAAAAAATGTAAGATACTTAAACAATTCAAATGGGAACGAAAAATTGCAACCTTAGTTCCTATATAGACTTTGAGTGCATAACACTATCAAGCACTAGTGGAGACGATAAACAACTAGATAATGAGGTGGGATGATATGATATTAAGCATGTATATGTGCTTGGCTAAATATGGATTATTATGAAAACTTGAGCTTAGTTTTCTAAGACTGGAAGAAAATGGAACTAAAAATTTGGACTGAGTTTCCTTTGAATTTGATTATACTGATTATAAGGTTAGTGACTCCATTAGTGTTCTGCTTTGAGGGACAAATAGAAATCAGTATATCAACCAAAAAGATCTTCATCAGGTATTATATAGGTCGATACTGCACACGTAATTTTCATGCCGGCCCGGTATGTCTCCACGCACTAGGAATTAGTATATCATTATACTATTCATTAATAATGACCATCTACATTTACTATAAACTTAGGTGTATATATAGTTGTACAGGTGCATGGTTTATGTTTGTATAGCTTAACTTTTCTTCAGAAAGTTCGGCCTAATGGATTTCAAAAGGCTTTTTGTTTCTCTCTATCTCTAGCAAGATATCTTACTAGAGTACTATAGATAGAAATCACCTAGCTAGGAGCCACCTAATGTCTATATATATGTACTTGGCAAGGACCAGTTTTGCAACTCAAACTGATAACAAGATACTTGAAGAAAGAAAGAAAGGAAAAAAAATGGCTGGGGTAACTGTGATATCAATTCCAAATGAAGATCGGAAAAATAGTTCTATTAGAAATGAGAATGAGATTCATGATATCGAAAAGGCCACGAGAAGTATTCCAGAATCATCTTTCAGTCCTTCTTCTCTTCTTCATTGTTTAAAGAAAAAGCTCGTTTATGATCATAAGAAACTGATTCATAGTTTGAAAGTTGGAGTTGCTCTAGTTTTGGTTTCTCTTTTGTATCTTATTGATCCTCTTTATGAACAAGTAGGAGAAAATGCTATGTGGGCTATAATGACAGTCGTTGTTCTTTTCGAGTACTCTGCTGGTTCGTATCTGTTCATTACCACATAACTTATCGGATTAGAATTTGGTTTCATTGGATAACCATATGCATATTATTTCATTGTATATCGGTATATATGGTAATTAACAATTTGCTATACAATAATCTGTGTCAGGTGCTACACTCGGGAAGGGTTTAAATCGTGGTTTGGGAACTGTTTTAGGAGGTGGCTTGGGTTGTTTAGCAGCAATATTAGCTCAAAAACTGAATTGGGTTGGTAGTTCAATCGTAATTGGTGCAACCATATTTATCATAGGTGAGTAACGTATATAGTGTTATTGCATGAAATAACATTTGGGAATATATTGCATATTGCTATTGGTGCTGTTTACATTTTTCTTAATAACATTGTAGCTGTGTCTTGATGTGATATTTCAGGTGTGGCTGCAACATACTCTCGGTTGATACCAAATTTTAAGAAGAAGTATGACTATGGAGCTATGATCTTCATCCTCACTTTCAATCTGGTTGCAGTTTCTGGTCTACAGGGAGAGAAGGTGTTGTTGTTAGCCCGAGAGCGTTTGGCCACAATTGTTATAGGATTCGCCATATGCGTGTTCACGAGTTTACTAGTTTTACCTGTGTGGTCTAGTGATGAACTCCACTCTTCTATTGCTGCAAAATTTGAAAGTCTCGCAAGTTCAATTGAAGGATGCTCGGAGGAATATTTCATGCCCATTGATCGAAAAAGCAATGAGGTCACAAGAAGTTTGGATGGCTACTTATCCGTGCTAAACTCCAAGGCCAAAGATGAGATTCTGGTACCGAAAGATATTACTCACTCTATAATAAATACTCCTATAAATGTATAAAATTGTTTCCGATAAGCTTATGTTAGTGTAATTTTTTTCTCAGGGAAATTTTGCGAGATGGGAACCATGGCATGGAAGATTCGGGTTGTATCATCCATGGGAGAAATACCTTCACATTGGGCAGTTGCTTCGGGAGATGGCTGCGACTAACCTTTCACTAAAAGAATGCATTTGTTCTCCTAGACAGGTAAATGGCCTGCCGTTTATTCGTTTTCTTCAAACAGCATCGTGTTTCGTTCAAGATTTGTTCTCTAATTTTAGCCTAAGTGTGTTTAACAGCCATCGACCATTACACTGAGGTGTTCTATTAAGGAACCATGCGAAGCAGTTGCGTCATTACTTGCTTGGTCACTGAGAGAGTTAGGTGACAACATTATGCAAATGAAGAATTTTCAGCCAAGAGAAGTAATAGTGGCTAAGTTGAAGACGACATGCTTCAAGCTAAACACTTCGGTGTCTGTAACTAAGCTGTGCACAACCGAGAACAACACTGATGGGCTTGCAATGGCAACCTTTGTTTTTCTTTTAATGGAGATGGTGGATAAGATTGAAGTGTTGGCTAAAGAAGTTGAAGAACTTGGAGGTATTGCAGGTTTTGAACCTCAACAAAAAAGCCAATGAAGTTAGAGTCTTAGAAGAATAAACGAGAAGCTTGGTGGTGTAAATAAACCAAGAATGTTAGGGGGAATATTTGTAGTTCCCAAGTGTCTCTATAACATCAGCAATGTGAAGATTGTTTAATCTAGTACTCCCTCCGTTTCATTTTAGATGATGTTTTAGGGTTATATTTTTGTTCCACAATACTCGGAAGTTTTCATGTTTTTCCACAAAACTACCAATTACACCCTTACATTTTGTCTTGGAACTACAAGTTTTTTTTTAAATGCACTAATAGCAATTAATGTTTGAAGACTTCTATTAAGGGTATAGATGGAAAACCTTCATATCTCTCTCCATTTCTTAATCTGCATAAATACTCCAAAAACAAGCTAAAGTGGAACGAAGGAAGTAAAATATAACTTAAATAATCTGATGTTGCAAGAATCAGGGCAACATCCAGTTTCACTTCATAGAAGTTTATCATTTACCACAGAAGGAATTTTATCAACAAGTGAAAAATCTTTGTATTCGGAGATTATGAGAAGAAAAGATAATATTGAAATGCCTTTGTAATGTTTCTAATTACAGTTTGGGGTTTTCCTATCTATACAACAGGCAAAATGAACTTCGCCGCAGAATTTTTTTTCTCTAACTGGGATTTTTAGTACACCACAGGTAATCAAAAAAATTCTGCATCTTTAATAACTCCTTGTATGTGCACGTTAGATTCTCTTCTTTTGGAAAAACTGTCATCTGAAATTAAAAATTGTGAATTTAAGAGACCACAGCTTCATTCTTGTGCAGGTCCTTCTACAATCTGTTAGTGTATAATAATCAAGAAGCGTTTTTCATGTTTGCCTGCAAAACTTTTTCTTGAGTTTTTGTCTCCCGTCTAATGAATAGTGCATAGAGTAGTTCATTCCATGCATCAGGTACTCCTGGCAGGCACCAGTGACTACAATCCTGCCTGTGAAGAGGTGCAGGGCTCTCCTTAGGACCGAGATAGAACAAAGATAAATGGCCATCTTTCCTTCTTGAAGTCAATTCAGTTATGTTCAGTACATCCATTCCAAGCACATGTGACTTGTTTGATTGCTCTGCTAGTACGTCATTGAAGATATTGAGAGGAACCCATGTCCGGGGTGGAGCTAATGAGGACCCTAATTCTGGTAGTGTCTCCATGTGGCAACTCCCTCCCGTTCTCCAGTCCCCGCCCCTGTTGAAACCAGATTATTATCCAATACGATAAATCTTTCTGAAACGTGATATTAAGAGGACTGCGGAAAATGTCTTCATCTACTACTACTGGTGTTCATTACAACAAGTTTTGGAATTACAATACAAACAGATGAGATGTGTGGCATACCAGATATCCAAGAATATTAAAGTTTTCAAGGAATAGGACGAACCTGAAGTGGACGGGGGAGTAGGTGCGAAAAAAGATTTGAGTCTTACTCATATTCACTTCTTTTTCTATCCAATTAATCAAGGTTTTAATTGACTTTCTATATGCAGTTTCAACATTCATTTCCATCTTCACGACATCACCTTCTTGAAAATAACATCCCCTGTAGAATGTAGATAAAAAGGAAAAGACAGACAACATCAATATATGTACACATAACGTGTTCTTAAGAAATTTCAGTTTAGGTGCTTTGAAATATCATAGCAACATTCGCCTCATATATTAACACTATAACACTGATGTGTTTGATTCATACTCTGACCAAAGTTTATATATCAATGTAGGTAATGATAAAAAAAGTTGTGTCAAATGCAGAGTCTTTTTATATGTACAACTGGTTAACAGTACATAAAAGAAAAGAACAACTTACCCTCTTATAGTCTTTTCGTAGTTCCACCAGTGACCAGTGTTGAAGACCAGCACATCTGCATCTTTCCACTGTCTAGAAGTCCAGTCCATTTGATGTAGCTTTAGGGTTGTCTTAACTTGTTCTGGAGATCCAGCTGGTGCTCGGCTCTGTAGAACTAGAAATGGAGCTCTGTAGTACTCGACTGTACAATTGTATTCCTTGAACTTAAACACCAAGAACCCTTTGTGCTTTGTTATGGGACTTCCATTCACCTCGTAGATAGAATCCTTATCACCAACTACTGATGAGAGCATGCACAAAAGTGATTCCCATTGGTTTCTTCCAATTGAATCACCAACAAAAACTATTCTCTTATTTCGTAGCTTCTCCAACATATCTTTTGCATCAAATCTACACAACAAAAATTGGCAAAGGAAGCATATAGATGGATTCTCGTACACACTTTGCTGAAGCCTATTTTCAGAAGTTATTCTCCAGATAAAGCGATAAAGGAAGAGTTCCAAGGCAAGGTAAAGAATATACTAGTTTTCACATAAAAATGGTAAAAGTTAAAAGAGTTAGAAAGTGTTATTTTCCCAACTGAAAAGGTTCCAACCAAACTCAAAAGTTTTCACAAAAATTCAACACGTTGTGATAGATACCAACAGTACTAACAAAATGGTATAAACTCACATAAAATCATCAACCAGTTCATTCCAACGAGCTATTACCATGTTTGAATGGTGAGTCAAATTTTTAAGAAATTGAAACACATTTCTGGAAATTTGATTCAAACGAACAGAATCAATACATTGTGGTAGATACCGAAACCAGAAAACAAAATGGTAGAAACGCAGACACTAACATATTCATCCAATTCATTCCTAAACAAGCTATCACAACATCCCATCCTATGTTTCTAAGGGAGGGCGCCTCACCCCAAACAACATAGATTACAGCAGAGTGGTTTGTGGAGGAATTGGAATCACAAAATCAACTCCCTCGGCGTAAGATACTAAGATATCATGGAATTCTATTGCGCATACCATTCCTAGAAATGCGATTCATCTTCCAACAGTCGCAATCCAAATAAATAGTTCAAGTTTTAACGTATGAATGTCAATTAATTCCAGGAAATCTGAATAAATTGAAGAAAGAAAAAATACCATTAAAGTGATGAACAATACATGAATGAATCAAGAAACACAAAACAATTCGAAAAACAAGTTTAATACCTGGGCAAGTTGCAATCTTTAGGTTGCCATCTCCATTTAGTATAAAAACTATCCGGTCTACCATTTTCAGAACATCTAAAACCCTCATCTAAAAACATACAATTTTTAGACTGATACAAAGGATATGTGTCATCCCAAACCCATTCGCCCGTAAACAAATCACACTTCCCATCATCAAGGAACCTCAACTTCTCAACACCACCACTATCATTAACAAACATTAGATCATACTTATCATTATGATGATCAAAAGAACCTGCAGTTAACCACTTAAACTTCTCTGTTTGAAATCTATGTTGCTCACCGTTATTAACAACTCTGTAATCAAAGTAAAAAAAGAAACTTAAGAAACTGAAAATTGTAAGAAAGTAAAAACCAAGAGAACCGCACAATGTCGTTTCAATGGGTTTTAAGCGTTTGAAATTCCTCAAGAACTCCATGAAGGGGGATTCTTGTTTCGTTGGGTCTTCTTCAGTAGTTTCAGTCATTTAGAGTTTGAAAGACTTGTATCAAACTTAAGACATGGGTTTGGGGAGATTGAAAAAGTTGGAGATGGAAACAAGAATGAGTGAAAAAAAAGATTAAGTGTGGTTAAAGAAAGACATGATTCATTGTAATTATAACAAGACGAGAATGGTCTGTTTTTTTCTTTCCAATTATTATTATATACTGAATCTTTTTCTTCCTTTTATTGTTAAATATTTTGGCAAGAAGGTACTAATGGGTGCGAATGAAGCAAGAATGAAAATGCACTCATTCATTCATGGGCTGAATCATGAATAACCGTCTCTGGAGAGAGAAGGAAGTTGAGGAGTGAGTTTATGGGGAAAGAATTTAATCCAAATTATTTTTGGGTGAAATAAATTGGATTTAATCCAATTTATTTTTGGATGAAATACAGATGTATCCCTGTTTTTTTGTGCACTTTCAAATGTACCATTTTTTTTGGAAATTTACAAATATACTCCTGTTTTGACCGTTTTTTTGAAAAAACGGTAAACCGAAAGTTATCCTCCATGTCAGCAGTTAAGTCTATTCAAAAAGACTTCCTAGCCCTTTAAATCGCTGAGTTAAGCAACAAACTGTTCAAGTAATGTGAATCGCCGATTTAATCTGTTTGGTTAACTCAGTTTGTATACACATCCAATATGCACACGTCACAATCTGTTTGACACGTGGCACCCTACCATTGGTCCACATCATGGTCTCTCCTATATACATGGCACCCTACCATTTGTTCCACATCATGGTCTCTCCTATATACAGGAACGATGGAAGAGATTTGCACATTATCATTTTGCACTTTGGGCGACAGAAAGACCAAAATGGAAGAGTTGTGTGTTACTGACACTTGCATTAATCTGTGATTGCACTTGGAGACACGTTTTCTCTATTGTAGATCAACAAAAAACAGCCAAACAGTAGATCTAGTAGTAATGCAGTAACAATGAGAACAGAGCAAAACTTAATTCTTCCCTTCTATTATGCATAAGATAAATACATATAAACAAGACCCAAATCCATAACAAAAGGGAAAAGCAAAATTAGATGTCAAAAATCCCAAAACAAAAAAAAAAACAAAAAAAAATCAACAAAAATTTCAATAATATATGTTTATCATCCGAATGGGGATGGAAACACAGTTATGTGTTTCAAGGGTTGAGAAACATTAGTTCCTCCTACGTGTTTTACAAATTCAGATGGAGAAAATGAGCTTCCAGGTTGCCTTGTTTCTTCTCGCCTAACGACAAACAAACCATACTAGACAACAATTAGTCAAATTAAAAAAGAACCAAAACAAAAAAAAAGGTGAAAACACAAAGTTCAAACACATCACAGCACAGCAAAGCTCCTTGGAGATGAGATGGAAACTTCATCATCAATAGCTTAAAGATCAATTGTCAAAGGTGGTGTTTGCAGCAGAATCCCTGCTCTTCCTCCTCCTCCTTGCTGACTACACTCGACCAAAACAACTGCTGCCCTAATTTCAACAGGAGGTCATGATTTGTGTCAACTGTTCTGACATTGACATACTTGAATTTAAATCCCAACTATGGTGCTCCACCACGTACCCTATGATTCATGTTGTCTCTATCTACAAGTATCTCATAGCTTTGCTCCAAAACTAAACATCCTGACAGACATAACACTAACAGAATCCTAAATGTACATTCACAAGGAATAGCAGTAGATGTATGTACGTCCTAACCTTTAACAACTAACTATTGCATGCAAATTCGTGTAAATCAAGCTACATATAACACCCGCACACGCGCGCACCTGGTTAATAAATGCAATATTTTCTTCCTTCTTCTTCTTTGCAATAGCCATAGACTCTAAGTCCAGCTTGGGAGCATCCTGTTCTGCATCTTAAGGATTTCTAAAAGTATTAACTGACATATAAGCAACTCTGTCAACATTGATAGTACATCAATATTCATATACGTATGGTATCAATAAAGTCAAAACACAACAATCCAATAGATGATTCTACAGTAAATACAGTACTACTAATGAATTGAAAAAGGAGTTCAACAATTACCATTAGAAACGGTGGATTGATGATTTTGGTCAATTTCTTGAGCTGTTGCTTGCACCTACAGAGCTCACACGATAGTGATCTCACTTCACCGACATGACAAAACTCCAAGTTTTCATAATTCAAGATGATGAATCATAACTCCTAGGTGTTTACTAAATACCCAATTCATCAATTCATGGGAACACTATGAGCTATAATGAAACCGTATCATTACTGAAATGAGTAACGAAAGCAAGAAGAATTTTACCATTGTTTCTTTTGGGACATTTCTCAAACACTTGCTGTGCAGTTTTGCTGGTGTTGACCTCACACCTCCATAACCTGTATAAACCCCAAAATCAGTTGTTATACAAGACCTTGAAAATACTCAAACTGAAATTAACCATTTTTAAGCTTCAATTTATACATGCGAGACAAAACCCTTCAGTTTCTAATTTAACTATCAATTTTATCCCAAATGAAAATCGAACTTTAAATTCGCTTCTACAGTTTTGAATCTCCAGTACCCGTCAAAGAAATTATTCGAGCACGACAAGAACTTATGAGTACCGTTACCACCAGCAGCTTCAAGCGAGAACCACCATCAACAACAGCAACCCAATCATTACGCCGCCAAGAACCATCTCTCCCACTGTCATATCATCACCAAAAAATACCAAATAAACAACGCAAACTACGATTAAACTTGATTTGAAACAAACCCCTAATTTTTTGTCGATTTTGCTGAGAGAAGAATAGGTTGTTCCAAACCAGACTGTGGGAATGAACGATATGGCCTGTTCTTGTTGCTTCTCCTTAATAAATGGCATCAACTAGAGGGCATAATAGTAATTTGTGTATTCAAATTCTTATCTCGGTCAATGAGAAATTGACCAGCAATGCGATAAATTGACTAAACTAACGGATTAGGATGAAAAAGCCAAAACAGGCCTATATTTGTAAAAGTGAAAAAAACGGGATTGCATTTGTCTATCGGGTATAAAAACAGGTGTACATCTGTTTATAATCCTTTATTTTTTATAAATAAGAAAGATCTTCCTAAAAACAATTTTTATGTTTCCTTTTTTATTTTGTGCATATGCTATTAGAAAGCCGGCAATGGCGGATAAAACACCGCATAGAGTGTAGAAGGTAATTGACTTACCTATAACGTAGGTAAACAAGACAAGGGATAAAGAAACTGACAAGTAAGACGAAATAATTTAGTAAGTTGAGGATAATTTAGACAGAAATTGTAACCAAGTGTGGTGGTCTCACTACGTTTGAGTAAGAAACAATTGGAATGAGAACCATCGAGTGGTTGGAGATTGGAAATTTAACCTGGCGAGATTGGGGTATACCCAGATTAATTGGGGTATACCTAATGAGACAAAATCTAGGTTATTTTGAAGTAAAATAAGCCATCCCTTAACCTTATATTTTCTAAATTGTTAATGTGCCCTTATTTAATTAACACTAAAAATTCTGATTAGGTTAATTAAGTGAGTTTATAAAATTTTGAAATCATGAATTCAGTAGATTAAACCTTTAACCCGTCTTATGAGTTCAATTTCGATCAAAAAATTTGTTTTTGAAAATGTGAAAGGTCGGAAAGGTCGACGTTTGAATAAGGTGTCGGCTATGCTCCACCGGAAAGGTAGACGTTTTAATAAGGTGTCGACCAATTACAGCCGGCATTGTACGTGGATAAAGAAAATGCGGACCCTTTTTAGGCCGGAATAGGATTTGAATGAAGATTACGCCGACTATCTTGGGCCAGCAATTTTACAGTCGGCATGTAAATATTTCCTACAATGCCGGCTATCATATAGTCGGCATGCACATAATTTTTGACACTGTCGGCTGACCTGTAGTCGGCATGCTAAGGATTTATAACCTTTCCGGCATGTATTTATACCAAACAGAAAACAGAATACGGGAAGATGTAATTCACTTTATTTATGCAATTTTGGTTACAACATTGATTGAAACATAAAACCTAACTCCTTGTCCACCCACAAAACCTACACCAAAACCTACAAGCTTCGTCGGAGGAATCCCATTCATCTCCGGCTTCCATGAAGTCCGGTGCATACTCCGGGATTTTGTCAATCATGAAGTGATAGCTTGCATCGAAGGCGAATGCTTCCCCCTTTTCTTCCAAGTAGCGCGCTTTCACGGCTTCATGGTACAAAAACAAAACACAAACTTTCTTTGTTAGTGGTGTTTAGTAGGAAGATCAAACAACATGGTTCACGTAACATAAACCACAAACATACTTACAAATTTTTCAATGGACAAGTTGAAATGGGAAGCGTTAAAAATCCGAGGTTGGGGAGCTAAAAAAGCAAGTATCTCATTTTCGATGACTTGGTGCCTATCATGGACTTGTTGGACACTTCTTCTATTAGGATTCCCAAAGTCTTGCCTAAATTTGTTGTGTACCCTAGCTCAAAAGGTAACGGCATCCACCCTTTCGGAGGACGCATGTCTTACTCTAGTTTCCGCGTACCAAGCTTTGGTGATTACTAAATATCTATTTGAATCAAATGAAGCCATTGTTGTGTGTAGAGATCTATTGGGTGAGTTAGATGGAGTGAATGATGATATGAGCCTTGGAGAGTATATGCAAATAGTTGTGTATTGTTTTGTAGAGAGAAGTAGTGTATTTATAGGATGGTGCCCAAATTTGGCCGTTGTAGTGTCCAAGTACAAGTCAATCAATGCAATCTTACTTGCAAAAATTTGAATTTTGAATCGGCCGGCGAGGTTTTTGTTTCCACAATAAGCCGATTAACACTGGCCGGCAAGGTCGAAATTTGCTCCCATGCCGACCTTATGACTTTTAGGCATCCGGAGTTGGTTTTCTTCTGAATAACCGCCAGACAGGTATTTAGTTATTAGGGTGCTGGATATGGTATGGCCGGCAAGGTGTGAAATTTATTACCATGCTGACCTTATGACTTTTAGGCATCAGGAGAACATTTTCTTCTGTGTATCCGCCGGCAATGTATTTGGTTATTAGCATGTCGGCTATGATAAGGTCGGCATGGCAGAAATTTTTTTACCATGCCGACGTTATGACTTTTAGGAATCAGGAGTTCATGCAATTTTCTATTTAACCGTCGGAATGGTATTTGATCACTAAAGTGCCGGCTTTGATGTGGTCGGCGAGGAACATATTTTAACCGTGCCGACTTTTTGATGATTTTAGGCATCATGAGAAGGTATTTTCTGCAACACATAGCCGACAGGGTCGATAATATAATACCTTGCCGGCTTCTTAACAGTCGGCTAGGTTTTGATCTGATTACCCTGCCGACCCTGGTATGCAAATAATTTCTGGTGTCAGGGCCGGCAGTCAGACAGTTTAAAACCTTGCCAGCCCAGATGTGGTCGGCACTGTAACTTAAAAAAAGCATGCCGGCATAAGTATTGAAACTTTACATAGGTAAACAAATCATTCATTCAACAACTAGAAATCCAACACTTGTTGTCCAAAATACGAAAACATGTCCCATAAACCTCAAAAATAAAACATTTTTCCAACTGTTAACCTTAACATTTGTCCAACACAACATAAAGAAATAAACTAGAGACTGCATTCATTCACCACCACGACCACGACCCTGTTTAGGAACACCACCACTACTACTACCTTCAGCACCACGACCACTACGATCCCTCTTTTTGTCAGCATTCATCTTGGTTTTTTCTTCCCTCCTGGCTTTTTCTTCCCTATTAACTTCAGCATCAACTTGCTTGAACAATTCATGGGCCTCCTCATTGTCAATATTGCAAGCATAGTCAATGTGCTTGCTTTGCTCCTCAATCGACAAAGGCTCTCCTATGTCTTTCGCGCAACACAACACCTTCACAAAGGTCTTCAACTGCTCCTTCTATTTTCAATTAAACAACAAACAATTAATAGAATGATTCCATAATGTAATCTTAAAACAGTAAGAGAAACTTTAAAATACTTACAAAGAACTTAAGACTTGTTGATGGGTCTTTCGATGTCATCTTCTTGATACGAGCCAGTTCTTCAGCAGTCGGTTTCCTAATCACAGTAGGACGAGCCCAACCCAAGTACCAGGTCATGTATTTCTCACTAGCTTCATTACCTTTGGTCACCTCGTCCAAAAGACTCACATCGATGATACGGCTACGTCTATCATCCCAATGTTCTTGATTTGGCACTAGAGCGTAAGCGACGTGAATAGTTTTTTGGGACGTGGAGCAGTTAGCCTTTAACACAGTAAAGAACGGTTTGTGTTCATCGAAATGAGGTTATTCTTGGACGTAACCCAATTGTCGCATTACACGATGTGGATCGTACATTGAATATCCACCATCCGTAGTCATTAAGGGTCCATAGTATAATGCAACTTCATCTCTCCTTTGGATTAAACCTTGATTAGCATCTCGATACGGATCAAATATCACATCATCCGCAGTCAATTTGTCGATGGAGATTCGGTGATAAGATTTTATGGCATTTCCTTATCATGAGTACCCTTAAGACTGTACCTTTGCGCTCTTGGCTTATCAACCGCAACATTCGCATCCACTTTGATGTAGGAGTTGGCTTTCACCAAAGAAAGGAAGTGCTCATATACCCAAACCTGTGAAAACACAAAGTTTATTAAGAATCTTATCTTACGAGAATTTTGCAAATATAAATGATTTAGACAATAAAATTACCTGGAAGAGACATATATTTCCGTTAACTTACTTAGTGAGTGCCCTAGTACCCTTTGTAAACTCATTTTTCAAGAAGGAGATCACCACAGTACCCCAAGAATACTCACGCATCTTATCTAAGGGATCCAATAGTTTCATATAACTGGCGTCGACCAAGCTTCCGGAACTGTCGGGGAAGATACATTTTCCCAGGATATATAGCAAATAAGCTGACGCGGTAGCATTGATTCGCACCAGGTTCACCCTTCCTTCCTTATCAAATATTTTCTTGGTCCCAGATAATGAGTCCCTCAACTGCTTCAGAGTAAACTTCTTGGTTAGACGACCTTATTTATTCTCAAGCATAGACTCCGTCTCAATCTGATTCCAACCGAACAATTCCTGACTCAATTTATAAATATCCTTGAAAGAAAAATCATCATCGAATCCCTCACTGACTGATTTTCCCTCAACCTCGAGGCCTAGAATTTGATGAGCATCATCCGGAGTTGTCGCCATCTCACTGAATGGGAATAACATTGTATCAGTCTCTCCGTAGAACCTCTCACATAATGCAGATACGGTAAATCTATCATGCTCAATATTCGAACTCTCCACCGCAATCCACAACCCGGAGTTCTTGACAATCACTTTCACCTCCTCACATTCATCCTCAAGATCCCAAGTCTTAGTCACTGAACATGAATCTTGGCGCCTCATGAGACGGACGGCATGCTTGTGATCCTAAATACCAACAAAACAAAATGAAAAGAAATACAAACACTTGACGAAAATTTAAGATAGATACACACTTGAATAAAAAACAAAGACGGGTTGAGATTACTTACGATAGTATTATGGATCTTACATTCCCATGAGTCTTTGTATCCAAAAAGAACATCTCCACCATCTCTTGGGGTCCCCCTTGGAGCCTCACCATTTTTCAGTGTAACCATCAAGTGAGGGGGAGGCATGTGCAAATTAGCTGGTTTGGTGATCACCCTCTTCTTCTTTCCGGTTTCAGTTGAAGTTGAAGCTTCGGTTTGTTGAATATTAGCTTGACTTTGTACTCCGTCACCTTCTTCTTCTTCTTCTTCTTCCACTGACTCTTCAACAATTTCTTCTTCGATATCCTTATCTTTATCTCCATTACCATCATCATCATCATCATCACCTCCTCCAACATTAGGCATGTCTTGATCACCATCATCATCATTGTTACCTCCTCCAGCATCCGGAGTGCTTTAATCAACATCATCATCATCACTTCTTCTACCAGGTGGAATTGATTGGTCTTCATCTGGAGTCTCGGCTGAATCACTGGGTTCCGATGGTGGTTCAGAATCATTCAGTACACGGATCTTGAGCGTTCCTGATACAACGTATGCCCCTCGATGTGTTGAAGACAAGAGTTTCTCACCAACACGAGGAGGTCTTGAAGGAGGACTAAGAGATTTCAGAGCTTTATTGTTTGCATTTTGAAACCTGAACAAGAATGATTAAGAAAACAAATTATAGGTCGACAGGGTCGACAAATACAACCTTGCCGGCTACACAACAGTCGGAAGGGTCGAATAAAAAAAATTCATGTCGGCTAAACTGTAACCGGCAGGATATTATTCAAATAACCTTCCGGCTTATAAAAAATTTGAACACAGTAGATACAAGGATTTTTTTACCAAACCAGACGGCAAGCTCCTTTACCCATACATTTTCGGCTCACAAACAGCCGACATGGTTTTGTCCAAATACCATTTCGACTTTCATAATTCAAGGCATCGGGAGATACAAAAAAATTGATATACAGCCGGCAGGGTAAAAATTTATAACCAATTCGGATAAATAAAAAAACTATCGCCGGAAGTGTCCCGGGTTGAATAACTTTCCGACCCTTCAAGTACCAGTTACAGGTATTCAACAGCCGGGAAGATCTTCAACCTAAGAGCCTGCCGGCCAAACCCTAAATATGAAAAGTCGGCAAGGTCGATAACATAATACCTTGCCGGCATCGCAACTGCCAATTCACAATTTCGATTTTTCTGACCTAATTTGACATGCAAACATGAAATTGAAGTACTAGAGTGAGTTTGAGTATGCCCTTACTTTCTTAATCGCACAATTTCTCGTGTTTCAGCGGCTACGAATTCTTCTTCTTCAACTATTTTTTTCTTCACTTTCTTTTGAACCAAACTTGTAATTCTAGGATTATACTCATTGGGTTTTCGATTAGTTTATTTCATACGACTTTCCCTAGGTCATGGCGGTTCCATTTTTGAAGATTAATCGAAACTTTTGAATCGACGATCCACTCAATTTAATCGTCGAGTTTTGATGGTGGTGGTCGGGGAGGTCGGTATGGTTGGGGGAGGAGAAGAAGAAGAGAAGAAGGAAGATGAAATGAAAATAAAAAACTGATTAGTGTAATAGAATTATAAAGGGCAAGGGTAGTATTGTTACTTCACCCATTAGGACTCCCCCTTAGCCCTTAAAAAGAGTCCACTTAAAATTGGGTATACCCCAATTAATCTGGGTATACCCCAATCAACCCAGGAAATTGAACCCTGAAAAAATTTATATATAACAGAATGCGTAATTGGAGATATGGAAAATAATTAGGGATATAATAAGACAAAAATAAGATTTAAATAGTAAATTAGAGTCACCCCTTATCCATATATTTTGACTAATTCTTAATTTTCCCATCACTAATCATATTTAGTAGTTCATGATAATTAGCTAAGTTAATAAATTAATTTGATAATGATTAGTATAAATCATTATGATTTGGGTGAGATGAGAGTGGAAGGAAAAAATTTGAGAGAAAAGGTTTTGGGTGAAAATGGTATATGATACTGAAGAAAGAAATGTTGTTGAATCTTTAGCTCAACTACAACAAGGGGTTTATCTTGAATCTTCGACTAATGATAATGATTCGCAATTACAACTTTTTGTGGAACAAACACCCTTAAACCTTGATAATTATGAGCATGGAGATTTTCGTGAAGAACCAACCAAGGAAAGTAAACAAGCTCAACATACAAGCACTCCCAATACTCAGGTACAGGTGTCAATGTGTTGAAATTGAATTTTTTTTCTTCGAATTCACCATTTTTACAACTGAAAAAGCTTCGTGCAGGCATGGCCGTAGTATGAATACAATGTCGACAGCGTCTAAACCGGCTTGGTATTCATACTACAACTATGCCGGCAGACCATATCCCCCATTTTAAAATACATGTCGACATTGTTTTAATAGAAGAGACTGATGCCAGAATCAAAGTTACTTTTCACCTACCAAAGAATATTCTACAAAATATTCTGTCGGCATGGTCCCGTACTAAACTAATAATGCCAGCAAATCTTAAAAAACATACAGAAAACAATAACTTCTAAAGTTAAATGCCGGTGTTGTTGGTTATATATCGAGTATACCGCACTAACAAAATTCATAACAACGATTACAAAATAACTTGAGAATATTACCTGAAGTATAGTGAAATTCCCAACAAATTGGCTAGTAATCGCCTTAGAAGCTCTACACATCTATGCCAAAAAATATGCCAAGTAAGCAGTGTCCCGTGAATACTCATGAACCTTATCCAAGGGATCCAATAGTTGGAGGAAGTTAACATTCACTTTGTTTCTACTAGTGTCGGGAAATACCCTAGTTCCCAAGATGAATAACAAATAAGCAGAGGCAATATGATGAATTTGTTCGGGCATCCAATCTTTTCACCTTTCTTTCACTTTTTTACCTGAGAACCACTGTTTGAGCTTAATGAGTTTGATTATCTTTGTCCTGGATGACTTACGACTTGTATAACCTTGCTTCAGATGTTTCCTTGTCCCACCAAAACAACTTGTTAGTCAGAAGATGTATCTCGGCTCACCCAAAGTTGAATCATCCTCTTAAAAAAAACATGCAATTATTCAAGGTCATCTTCATAAAGATGAGAAAAATACCACTCCAGCAGAGCTTAGTGAGATAGATTCATTTCATCCCAACACTGACTAAATTGTTGGAATGTGCATCCTTACAATGCCAAATCTTTTGATGTAAGGAAGTACAAGTATCTGGGCATATGGAATCCTGTGAGTATATATTATTCAACCTAGAGAAAATACACAATCTACTAAAGGATATTTCATGATTCTTAATATGTTGAAAAGTTCTTGTGTAAAAAGGATGAGTTTTCTTGTCAAGGATCTTCACACTTATGTTTTGCAGTTGATTCTTCTTCAAAAGAATTTCTTTTTACTTCATATCCTCATATTCTTTAGCTTAAAAGTAGAAAAAATAATTTATTTTTGCTAAGGATATGCCAAACATAAAAAAAGAATTTATTTTCGAATCTGATCAGACTTATATATATATATATATATATATATATACACATATGGATGGTACCTATGTTTGGTAAGTCTTGATATTTGTTAGTATGTGTACTCACCTTATCTGAGAACTCATACTAAAAGATGCATCCTCAAACCAAATCTCGGGCAAAAATCCTAAAGGATTTGAGTGAAATGGTTTCTAATGAAATATTAATCTTGATGATTTCTTCAAGAAATATGTTGTGAGGATGAGGGAAAGGAAAATAGAAGTCAAAATGAAGATATGTCATCTCATGCAGAAGTTACTGATCTGCGTGTTCAAAAAGGTTTGGATAATAAGATTGATATCTTAAATCTTCGTCAAGTCCCCCTCAGTACTATTGAAACTCATCATAAATAGGCAGCATTACTAAGAACTGTTATCCGTAACCAAAAGAAGTTGATTAAACTTGGAATCGGTAATAGGGAGTATGCTTGGAATGTTAATTGAAAGGTTAATGCTTTGTCCTGTGAACACAATCAAGGTAATGTTTATCGAATTCGAGAAATTAATCGTGTTAGAGAACTGCTCGGTCGAACTCGCAAGCGTTTCTATTTCAAGCATGTTTGTCAAGTTTAGTTGATCAAAACTATATACTTGATTTCTAGTCTACTTATAACTATGTCTTGGATTAGGATAAAAGTGCGTAATTGATATTTAGACTTCACGACATTCACCAATTGAAGAAGAAGATATGCTAAAGATCTTGGAGGAACTTCGTCGACAAAAGGTATGTAGAGACTAAAACTTATCTATCACTCAGAAGTCTATTAAATTCTATCTTCTAATGAGACTAAGTCGTATAGCTATATAGACTTTACATTTAAAATTTCGAGAGGATTTTGTCTCATGTATATATTTCTCGAAATACAAGTTTAAATCTTAGAAAGCTTCATCATCTACTTGACAATTTTAGTTGCAAAAAATTTATTTGTTGGAAACTAAATATTGAGTCAAGATGATCATGTGAAAATTACCTTGAACGTCTTATATGATTTGTGTGAGACAATCATTTGATGTTAGCTTGGGAAGTTTCATATTGATCAATTAATCACTTGAAAATTACTTGAATCTAGTGGTATGTGTAAGATTACCATTGTTGTATTCCAAGGATGTTTCATTGATTGAATGAGAGTTTTAGAACTACTACCAACGTACGGATATAGCACAGTATGCGTACATAGTATGCGAACTCTCAAGTATTAGTTCAGTTCCGGAACTATTCTTTGCGAACTGTGTTTGTGAACGGGTTTACCTGTGATAGGTCTAGAACTATGGTTTGTGAACACTGTTTGTGACCGGCAAGACTAGGAAAGTCTGGATCTGTGGTTCACACAATCAGTTTGCGAACATAGTAGTTAGGTTCTAAAATCGGTAAGTATGACAACTCATACTCATGAACTCAGGTTCGTTTGCGAAATAAAGTCCCTAGTACTTAACGAATTAAGGTACACGAACTTGCTTTGCAAACCGTGGCATTATGTTCATGTATTGGTTCTTGTATAAGTACTTTGTACAAGTACAAACCAACCCGAACATGTTTCAAATTGTTCATGGATATTTCTATGAGATAGTGAACATTTGAAAAACTCTCTTAAAGCACATTTAGATTCATTTGATTATCTATCATGATTTATTGATTATCATATTTGACCTAGACGTGTTAAATGAATATGGCTAAGCTAAAAGTGTTCATATGGCTAACTTCAGTTAACTATGTTATTGAGCCAACTTATTATACACGTTTAGGTACAGTTTACCCATATCTAAATACATGTATATTTCATTTATGTGTATCAAGATAATACCATGATTACTTATTTTCTAAGAAGACTTAGCTTGAATCTTAAATCAGGAGTTCATCTAACGGTGAATATTAATTGATTTGTTACTAAGCTATCTTAGCTTTGATTTTACGCAACCATGATTTGAAAGACTATATAAGGGAGAACTTCTCGACACTCTCGTGTGACCTAGTTGCAAATTAGAGTAAATTCTTCATTAACCTAGGTTTCCAGTTCTTCTGAAAACCAATATTAGGGTTAACGACTTGAAGACTTCATTTGGTATTCGTGAAGCCAGGTCCAACTATTTTCTCTGTAGTTGTGTATACTGATCTTACTTTTTATATCCTATTGAGTTTAATCTTCTCTAATGTTTTCTCGAAGTTAGAGCATTGCTCGGTCGAACTCGCATGCGTTGCTATCTCAATCATGTTTGTCAATGTTAGTGATCAAAACTATAAGTCTTGATTTCTAGTCTACTATAACTAAGGTATCGGACTAGGATAGAAAGTGTAGTTGATCTCAAGAACTCCACGGCAATCATCATACAAGACGAAAGACTACTCAAGGAACTGGTGGATCTTCATCGACTAAAAGGTATGTGGAGAATTGAACTTATCTATCACTCAAAAGTCTATTTATCTCCTATCTTGAGATAAAAGTCGTTTTGCTATATCGACTTAGATTATACACACTTGGTATTTCGAGTCGAGTTTATCTCTCCTATCTATTTCTCGAAATATGTGTTGGTAAGCTTTCGCTTTAGCCAAGTTCCTCTTTACCTAGTGAGGGAAGTCATGTTATGTTTCAATCACTTTGAAAATTGTTCTGAGGAAAAATGGTTTGTGAATAACAACTATATAACGTCCTCTGAGAATGTTTCAATGATTGAAAAGAGAGTTTAGATTGTATAACCATTGGAGGATATAAGCATTGTTATGGAAAAACATATATGTACAAGTCCTTATTCCTTGAACCGAAGTTTGCGAACTTTTTTGATCAAGTGAACCGGAGTAGTGCGTGAGCTAAGTCCACGAACTCAGTCCGCGAACCCAGTCTGCGAACTGGCGAAGTTCTCAAACCCGAGAATATCTGCTGGAGTTTGTAAACTCCATCCGGGAACTTAAGTCCGCGAACTTGAGTAGGTTATATCTAAAAGCGATGATTGTGAACTTATTCATATTAACTAAGGAATGCAATTGCAAATCGTGGCTATATACTTCATAAACCGATTCAAGTGAATCACATCGTTTTTTCTTCAATTGTGTCTTGTGTAGTACATAAGATTTCCTTGCAATTGAGCAACTCTCTAACTAGTTCATTTGAGTCATTTGAACTAGTTATGGTGAAGAAGAATATGGTTGATATGAAAGTGATCATATGGCTAACCATTTGGTTAACTATTGTTTAACCAACTAATGTACAAGTTTGGCTACGGTTACACAAGACTAGAAACGTGCATTTCATTTGTGTATAACAAGCTATGTTTTCGATGTAACGGTTGATAAATATTATCTTGAATCTAATCAGGTTTTCATCTAACGGTGAATATTGAATGCTTTGTTACCAAGATAACATTGATTGCAAACCCTGATTTGAAAGACTATATAAGGGAGAACTCTAACAACTGGGAAACATAATCCCCACACATTCTGTATGATACTAGTTGTGCTAAGCTAGAGTCGATTCTCTTTTAACCTTTGGTTTCTTCTTCTAAACCAGGTTAATGACTTAAAGGCTTCATTTTGATTCTGAAGCCAGACTGATAATACTTTCTTGTAGTTGTGTGATCTGATCTTGTTGTTTCTATCGTACGAGTACAATTGTAATAATTGGCTTGAGATTTCTATCTCCGATAGGCAAGATAAAAAGTAATCACAAACATCTTCGTCTCATCGTTTGTGATTCCACAATATCTTTTTTCGCCGTGTAGATTAAGACAACTGTGAGGTGATTGATAATACTAGGATGTTCTTCGGGAATATAAGTCCGGATTATCAATTGGTTCCTGTTCACCTTGATTTATCAAAAGACAAAACAAAACTCGTAGGTATATTTGTGGGAGACGGATTTATCTATTACTATAGACTTTTCTGTGTGATACAGATTTGTTTATTAAAGTCTTCGACTTTGGGTCGTATCAACTCTTGGTTGTGGGTGATATCAGCTAAGGGAATCAAGTACGTAGTATCCTGCTGGGATCAGAGACGTAGGAGCATAATTGTACCTTGGATCAGTGTGAGATTGGTTGGGGTTCAACTACAATCTAGACCAAAGTTAGTTTGGAGTAGGATAGTGTCTCTAGCGGCTTAATTCAGTGTGTGTTCAATCTGGACTAGGTCCAGGGGTTTTTCTGGATTTGCGGTTTCCTCGTTAACAAAATTCTGGTGTCTGTGTTATTTCTTTTCCGCGTTATATTTTGTTATATAATTTAAATATCACAGGTTGTGCGTTGTTCAATCAATTAGAATATCCGACCTTTTGGTTGTTAATTTAAATTGATTGACACTTGGATATTGGTCTTTGGTACCATCCAAGTTATCTCTCTTTGATAAAGACTCACAGATTTCTATTTGCTTGAGTATAGATCAAATCGAGAGATTGAGATACAAAACTCTTTGATGTAATTTTATCTAGATTGAGTCTGACTGTCTAGTTGATTCTCTAGAAAGTATATTGGAGTTTTTCCATACAGATTGCTAAGCGAAATATTGGGTGTGGTTGTTAGACCCCCGCTTTTTCACTCTAGATTTATCTCTTATAGGTAAGATATAAAAAGTAATCACAACAATTTCTTTGTCTCAAACTTTTGTGATTCCGCAAACTTCTTCTGTTAATCAGTTAGGTTATTGTGAGGTGACTAATATTTTTAGGTTGTGTTTCTTGTTCACCTTGATATTTATATTAAGACGGAAAAACAAATAAAATAGACTTATCTATGGGAGACAAATTTGTTTATAAGTATTCAACTTTATGTCGTAGAAACTTCTAGGCTGTAAAGGACATCAGCTAGGGGAATCAAGTGTGCAGGGTCTTGCGAGATTCAAGAGGCGTAAAAAACACGACTGTACCTTAATCGGTGTGAGTCTTGGTTAGGGATAAACTACATTCCAGTCCGAAGTTAACTTGTAGTAGGATAGAGTCTGTAGCGGCTTAATACAGTGTGGTGTTCAAGTGTGGACTAGGTCCCGGGGTTATTCTACATTTGTGGTTTCCTCGTTAACAAAATTTCTGGTGTCTGTGTTATTTCTTTTCCGTATTATATTTTATTTGAAATATCACAGGTTTTGCGTAGTTCAATCATAGTTGATAAATTCGACCTTGTTTGTTGGATATTACTTGATTGAAACTCGTACATTGGTCTTTGGTACCATTCAAGTTATTCTCATAACAATCAGGTTCACGGATTTCAATCTATTTGATTCACTGATTAAGTTGAGAAAGAGATAAAGCTTTAATATATATCATGATCGAGTCTCAGTAACTTGGTGCTCTCAGAATTATATTGGAGTTTAGTCCATACATATTCCCGAATGAAATAGTTGGGTGTGGTTGTTGTACCCCCCACACCCCCACCCTCCCACACCCCGTTTTCGAGTCGTAATACTATGGATGAGTGTTAGAGCACTGCTGGGTCGAACTCGCAAGCGCTGCTATCTCAGGCTTGTTTGTCCAGTTTAGGTGGCCAAAACTATAAGTCTCGATTTCTAGTCTACTTATAGCTATTTATCGGATTAGGATAGATGTGTAGTTAAGCTTAAGACTTCGCGGCATTCATAGATTGAAGACTAAGATCTACCGAGGATAACTTGGATGAACTTCATCAACAAAAGGTATGTGGATACTAAAACTTATCTATCACTCAGAAGTTTATTCTATTATATTTTACCTCCTAATGAGACTAAGTCGTATAGCTATATAGACTTTTATATTATACACATTTTATATTTCGAGCCGAGTTTATCTCGCATATATATTTCTCGAAATATGCGTTGGAAGCTTTTTTGATTTAGCTACGTTCATCATTATTCTTGAAGAGTTTAGTTGGAAGCAATCTATTTGTTGGAAACTAAAAAATAAGTCAAAAGATGATCATGTGAAAATTGCCTTGAAACATCTTACATGATTTGTGTGAGACAATCATTTGATATTGACTCAGAATGTTTCGTATTGATCATTCGATCACTTGAAAATTACTTATAAGCTAATGATATGTATGAGACAGCCATTGTCGTCTTATAAGGATGTTTTAATGATTGAAATGAGAGTTTAGAAAAATTAACCATTGTCTGGATATGACACCGCATGCACACCAGTATGCAAACTGTTGTGGTATGACTCAGGTACGCAAACCATGTTTGAATGCGAACGGTTTTTACTGTTAAAGTTCGGGAACCAAGTACGCATACCGATATGCGAACGGTTCTACCTGAGTTACGGTCCGGGACAGCAGTATGCATATCCGTTTGCGAACTGCTGAACAAGACCAAAGTCCGGAACTAAAGTTTGCGTACCCGTTTGCAAACTTAGTTGGTAAAGTTCTAAAATCCGTTAAGTATATTTTCATACTCATGAAAAAATACATTTATAATTTAAGGAATGCAATCTTTGCAAACCGTGGCTTAATGTTCATGAATTGATTCTTGAATAAGTACTTTGTACTATCATGAATCAAATCTGATTTTGTTTCAATTGTGTCTTGTATACTTCTATGAGAATATAAAAAATTGAACAACTCTATGAGTAACACAATTAGATTCATTTGATTATCTTTCATGTTTTATTGATCATCATATCTGATCTAGAAGTCTTAGATGAATGTGGTTAATACAAAAGTGTTCATATATCTAACTTCGGTTAACCATTATTGAGCCAACTCAATATACACGTTTAGGTACGGTTACCCATATCTAAATGAAGGTATATTGCTTTGGTTTTAAGAAAACTTATCTTGAATCTTAAATCAGGTTTTCATCTAACAGTGAATATTGATTGCTTTGTTACTAAGCTAACTTAGAATGCAAACCCTGATTTGAAATACTATATAAGGGAAAACTCTAGCAACTGGAAAACCTAATCCCCACACGTCTGTGTGATACTAGTTGCAACTAGAGTCGATTCTCCATTAACCTAGGTTTTTCCTAAAACCATTATAGCTTAATGACTTGAAGACTTCATTGGGATTCTGAAGCCGGACCCAACTATTTTCTCTGTAGTTGCGTGTTCTGATCTTACTTGTTCTATCGTATTGAGTACTATCTTCTCTAATATTTGCTCGAGATTTATCTCCGACAGGTAAGATATAAAAAGTAATCACAAAAGCTCTTCGTCTCATTCTTTGTGATTCCACAATAACTTCTTATACTACCATGTAGTTAAGTTATTGTGAGGTGATTGATATTTCTAAGTTGTTCTTCGGGATTATAAGACCGGATTATCAATTGGTTCTAGGCTGTTCTTCGGGAATATAAGTCTGGGTTATCAATTGGTTCCTGTTCACCTTAATTTATCAAAAGATGGAACAAAACTTCATAGGTACTTCTGTGGGAGACAAATTTATCAATCAGAATAGACTTTTCGTGGGAGACAGATTTGTTTATAGAGATATTTTGTAAAAGGGTCGTATCTTTTTGGTAATATTAGGGTCTGGGTCGAAGAACGTGCAGTTGATGCTAAAGGGTCGTTGACTGGCTTTGACCATCTGATAAGTTTTACTAAAATACCCTTATAAAGCAGTTGAATGACCTATTATCCTAACACAGTTAAATATTTTAAACTAAATTCATCTTTACATCTACATTTCATCGAAGATTTTGAGGACGGGTGAGTGGAGGAATAAGGAAAAGAAGATGATCTCCACCCGTGAACGACCAAAATATGAGGGCATAAGTCTTAGTTGAGAATTGAAATAAAATGAAAGAAATTAAACTAATTTATTAGGAAAAGACTGTGGTAGTTCAATTCCAACCGGTATCCATTACTTTGCTTCATTTCTATATACAGTATACCCCTTCTCACTTTTGTTAGCATCCTGCTGAGTAAATTATACAATTTCTAGTTTACTAATTACAACATAAATGAAGGTGCAGAAAGATCGAAAAGAATAATCACTTGCAACATTTTAATTGATACCGGCACTTACAAGTGATCAACAAAATATACGATACGTTTTCTTATCTTCTCTGTCGGCGTTATATCTTAACCCCACTCCTAGAAACATTAGGGAACAATCTTCTCATGGGTTAATTTAAGAAGAAAAATAGAGCAATTAAAAAATGGAGAAATATTAGCGGAAGGTTACTGGTAGAAGAAAGAGTACTAGCTAGTTGAATAGGAAGAATGGAGACTTGACAAGAACCTATACCAAAATTTTTTTTCCAAAGAACAAGATTTTTTCCACCGAATGGAAGGAGATGGAAAAGGTTAAACATATAGACGAAATTTTAAGAGTCAACGCTAGTCAGCGGATGGTCAAGGTGTTTGGCAATATATAAAAGTCAGCTAACTATTTTGTAACGGTATTCTGTTAGTCTTCGACCCAAACACATCAAAAGCATGTTTCATGACCCAGACCCTGATACAACCAAAAAGATACGACCCTTTTACAAAATATCTCTTGTTTATAAGTCTTCGACTTTGGGTCGTAACAACTCTTAGTTGTGGGTGAGATCAACTAAGAGAATAAAGTGCGTAGAGTCCTGCTAGAATTCAGAGGCGTAAGGAACGCGACTCTACCTTAATCGTTGTGAGACTTGGTTAGGGATCAACTACATTCCAGTCCGAAGTTAACTTGTAGTAAGCTAGCGTCTGTAGCGCCTTAATACAGTGTGGTGTGCAAATCTGGATTAGGTCCCGGGATTTTATCTGCATTTGCGGTTTCCTCGTTAACAAAACTTCTGGTGTCTGTGTTATTTCTTTTCTGCATTGTAATTGTTTATATAATTGAAATATCACAGGTTGTTTGTAGTTCAATCAAATGGTAAATCCAACCTTTGGTTGTTGATATAAATTGATTGGCACTTGAACATTGGTCTTTGCTACCGTTCAAGTTATTTCTCATAACAATCAGGCTCAAATATTTCCATTTGTTCGATTGCAGATTGTATTAAAAATTGAGATATCACTCTTGGATATATTCCTTGATTGAGTCTGACTGTCTAGTTGATTCTCTTGGAATTATATTGGAGTTAGTCCATACAGATTGCCGAACGAATATTAGGTGTGGTTGTGTTGATGGTGGTTTTTAGTCCGGGGTTAAAATTGTGAAGCCCTGTATTTAATACACCGTCATTCTGCAAAGAAACTGAACCGTTTAAAAGTGATGAGTGCTCATGCCTCTTTACTTATATATGTATTGAGCAATTCAGTATACTCATATATAAAATTTATCCAGAATGGTGCATGTAGCAACAATCCCAAATATTCTGTAAATTTTATTAACCTCCTGCCTGCACTATTTATTAATGTATGGCTTATTGAGTATTTTTCCTATGCTACGTTCCCTAGTGAACTCTTAATACTGATATGACATGACAATTAGTGTTCACTCGCAGCTGAGCAACATAAAATTTCCAAAGAATCAAGAATAGGATCTGTATGAAAGTACTCCGATGGAAGCACAATGCGGTGCTCTCTGAGAATAAAATTAAATAATTTTGTGTCAAAACACAAAATTCATAAAATTTGAATTTTGTGACAGCTCGCAAAATTCAAACTTTAACCTAATTAATTTGCAAAATTAGGTTTTTGCATCCTATGCTTTTAATTAAAAAGTTGGCTAGTCGACGCGCTTAAATTCCTTAAGAAAAATAAGCCTAGACTGTTCATGTCAGTCTTAAACGAATCACGTCCACACGATTTGGCCGATTAATTTAATGTGCTTGGCCTCCTCCCAGCGGGACCAAGCAAGTTCCATGGTGTTCACCGACGGGCCCACTATTACTCCAACCAATCGGAATCCTCTTAGCCGCCAGCAACATCCCTGACCGATAGCCATAGATAGGCTAGTCACGCTGTTGAAAAGAAGTTCAACGAGTTAAGACTGGCCATGTCAGTCTCAAACTCATCACAACCGTCCAACTTAGCCATCCTAGTTGGATGACTCAGATTTTAATTTGGGCGACCAATGAGGTGCCGACATGCTCACCGGCGACTCGCCTTTACCCCTGGTTAACCATGTTGCTCACGACCTGCCTGCAACACACCAAACCGATTACTCAAAGTAGGTTGGTCTCACGGTTTTGAAAACCCTAATTTGTGTTAGCGGCAGCGTGGTACTATCGCAAAGCGGTCACGGCCGTCCAACTTGGCTAGCCAAATCGACTAACCCAGATCCAATCTTAGGCGGCCAATGAGATGCCAGTATGCTCTTCGGCAACCCACTCTTATCCCTAAAAGATCGAATCGCTTCCATCCAGCAGCTAACACCTAAAACCGTTAGCTCAAATAGGTTGGACGCACGGCCATAACAACCTCATTATGACCAGCGGCAGTGCATTATTTTCGTAAAATGATCTCGGTCGTCCAACTTTGCTAGCCGAATCGACCGGCCTAGATCTAGTTTTAGGCGACCAATAAGATGTCGCCGTGATCACTGGCCATCCTTATTCCATGAGGAACGATCGACCAAGCCTCGGCTTTCCTATATGGCTCCCAAACGATTGCACAAAGGTGACTAGTCGCGCTTCCTACATGAATTTTAATAGATTCAACGGCAGCCATTAACTGCCGCAAATCATCTCAGCCACTCAACTTGGCTAGCAAATTGACCGGCCTAGATCTAACTTGGGTCGACCGATAGGATGTTATAATGGCTACCAGCTCCCACCCTCTTATAGGGACCGACTGGCCTACCTTTGGCATGCATGCATATCTCTTAGCAGCTCCCTGAAAACGGATGTCCATGCTCTTTTTAAGACATTAACCTCCGAGACTAACTTAAAGGAGCTCCACACAACGATGCTTCATGAACCTCGATTATTTTGAGCTGCTTGCTTAAAAGCGATGCTTTATATGCATCGATTATAAACGATGTTTGATAATATCGATTTCACAAATAATTTTATTATTTGACCTAAAAGCATTACGTGTTGTTTTAGCGGCAAGTCTCACAACTTGACCCACTCAGCAGCTTGCTGTGTATATTTTTCTGCAAAATACTCGAGACATCAAACATGTCACAGACTGGGGGATGCTTATCGGGGTATTGGTCTGGCGGTTTACAGTGTGCGGCGTGCAACACGCCCATTACGAGAAATTAATATGAAAGGCGGATGGTTGATAGAAGTAAAGGAGTAGTGGGTGTAAGGCTGACCAGTCTTCCCTCATGATAGAGACGTGATTTTCACCACTTTCACACGATCCCCACTTCTCCACTACTTAACTGCCTCCACTTCCTATGAGATCAGGGTGCGCTGAATCATGACTTGTATAAATAGGATTTCAACCTATTTCGACAAAAATATATCAACACAAGTATCCAGAAACCACATTCTGATACAAGTCATAAAACAACCACACCTTCATCTTGATTTCAACATCTTCTTTGCTTCCCTCCCTAAGATCAACCCTTCTTCTTAATTTTGTGACCGAAGCAAGATTGGAACGGCCATTTCTTGGTTTAGGCCAGAATTGTACAGATTGATCTCTCGAATCTAAAGTACTCCCGTGCAGTGCATTTGCTTAGGATTTAGATTCGTCTCTCGGCGGCAATGCCCAAATTTACCATTTCCAGCATAATCAATTTTTACCCCAAAACAACTGGCGACCACATTGTAAGTTTAATCTCTAGGTTGCGAAATCAATTTCTCAATTTTCATTCCAGCTTTCTCAAGTTCAAGACGGTGGATCTTAGGTCTAAATTCAATCATTAACCAGAATTCATTTTAATCACCAAAACCAACTTTCAATTTCATGATGTACCCAGATCATCCAAACTCTTCCAAAGCCATGAATGTTCGAAATTCAATCACCATGGAAGGTATGGAAAAATGCTAGAGGATATTGTCGCAAATCAAGTTGATATTGTCAAGCTGCAAAATGAGACATTTTGTCTCCTAATGAGTATGGCAAACCGTTTGTGGCAAGAGTCAGCAAATATTCACTTAGAAAACGCCACCAATTTCAGAGATGACACAAAAAAATGTTGAATTCTTGTCTGAAGTCTTTGCCTCCTCCAACAACAATGCAGAGAAGGTACGTAGCCATATCGGACGAGAGCGTAAGGGAAATAACCAACTTACTTCAGTCAACGACAAAGAGCTAAGGAACTTTCAAAAGGCTAAGGGAAGAGACTCGCCAGGTGTGTCACAATCTCTGCATGATAAAGGTAAGGAACCGTCCTATGAAGCTTTATTTGAAAATATGTATCTTCAGACCCTCGCAGAAGTTCGGAGAGTTGTCCAACAGTCCGCAGCCACGACCGCTCTAACCTTACTAAAAAGATAAGCACCTGAAGAAGGGGAAATCTACCAAGACATCTATGAAGACGAGAACTGCGACAAGGAACAATATTCATTTCAACCACTTCACATTATTGTCATTGATGCAGGGCCCTCAAGAGAAGTTGCATTTCAACAAAATTACTGAACTAAACGATCCTCTCCTGAGTCAACACTCGCTCAAGTCTCGACTCCGCCCTCGAAACGAGTTTCGTGTCAAATCCTACAAGAGTTTCCACGACAACAACCACTAACGCGAGAGAATCCAAACTCGAAGTACCCGCGCTTCCCACTTCCTATAAGAAGAGTTCTTGAGTTACTGGAAGTTTGGGTACGAGACGGGGTGGTTCAACTGCCTCCCGCATGGCGTCCGCCAACTAACCAAGAGATGTTGTATTTGAGATATTGACACTATCACATGTTCATCCATCATCCTCCCAGTGAATGCAATGGTCTGAAGCGCATTATTCAAGAAAAGATTAATTCAGGAGAATTGGACCTGGGAACTGAAGAGCCTCCAGTTTTCCGCAGATCGACATAAGGATGTTTTCACAGCCCCAGTCATAACCGTCACCGAGAGACTCTTCTTATTTATCGAAGGAATAACTACTCCGTCTGATTCCAGACGTTGCAAAAAAAAACGATTTGGGACTTCTCACTACTGGGGCTGTGTCACACAATGAATTTGGATTTGAAGTAATTATCCAGGAAAATCCAGTTTTGTTTGGAGGCCTTGTGAACAAGTAAGTTTCATTAAACAATCGTTTACATAATCGATTGTTTTGAAATTTGTTGGGACTTCACACAGACGTCAGTCCCATATTAAGAATAGGAGCCAATAACCCAGTTATTCTAAAATATCATATCACTCTAGTATCTTCCTTTTTCATGCAATATTCACAATTTCTCTGAAATGATGGTGCTATTTGCATTCATAATTAGGATTCCAGCTTATCAGTTGATCCAAATATCATTCCTTCCAGAAAATTACTCACGAAATTATTTCAAAAAATAAATCAATTCAAAAATCCTCACGAAGCAATTACCTACTAGTTCAAAGCCAGAAAATAAAACCATAAAAGAGGCATTTATTGCCTTTCAAAAAAAAACCTAAGAGGAGAAAGTTCAAGAAAATTAAAAGCATTCAAGGGAAATCAACCAACAACAACTCATTCTTCTTAGAGAAAGCATCTTCCATGTTTTGGAGAGTAGCCTGTTTCAACTTCAATTCCTAAGATAACTTCTCAGTTTCTATCTCCTGTTGATTAATGAAATCCATGGAGGGAACTTCATTCATTCAGTTCGCAGCTTTTGGATTTTGGAAAATCCTTCACAGAACCAGAAAGTGTTAAACTTAAATTTCACACACATATCCCGATGGTACTTCCAGTTTGAGACTACTTCTTCGAAAAAGTTGTGTCCATTCACGTTACACATATCGTTGATTGAAGACAAGGCCTCTTCAACACGTTTGGCTAGTGAAAAACGACTCGTGGATTTCTTGGTCGTGGAAGTGTGTCTGTGTTTCTTCCATATTTGGGTAAACAAATTTGCATACTTAGCCGGCACGCTGAATCCTCCAATCAACACGTGGTCTACAAGGGGAGTATCAAATGGAGGGTCAAAAGCAGCACCCGCAGCAGAATACGCAACTAACTCCATGTCGGTTTCAGGAAGTTCCATAGAGGCGCTCGCATCTACAACCATGGAAACAACACCATCATTCTCCTTGGAGGAAACAAAAACACCCCCCACATCATTATCCACATCCACCTCGGGATTATTTTCTAGAAGAGTCTCATGCTGCGACATCACTGGTCAATACTTATTTCGTGTGGAAGAACAAATCATTTTAAATCAGAAAATGTCTAGAATACTTACCAGTTCATCTTACGGCTCGCTGGAGGAGTTAGATTCGCTATTACACTTAGAAGTGCTTCCTTCATCACCGCCAGACCCTAAATCTTCTTCGCCTTCATCCTGATCCTCATCCTCGAGAGACTCGGTGTCGCCGGATTTCTCTTTTTCCGCTGGAGGTGCCATGTTTTAGTGATGTGCAAGTTTGGAAAAGGAGTTCATGCCATCAATACCATGACATAGAAAAAAAAGGGGGGGGGTGGTTCAGTGAGTAAAATCCCAAATATACCTGCATATTCGAAGAGTTAAAAACTACCAGAGTTGTCGGAGCCGTTCGAATACCCTTGCACGCCTCTTCGACCTTGTTTCTTTCTTCTGGGAAATGCACCCACCTTGTTTAGAAATACGATCTCTGGTCCGTTTACCCGAAGGCAGCGGCTTCAACAGCTTGTGTCTTGCTAGAGTATTGGGAGAAGTCCTGCCGTGTGGAACAATCATGACTTCCTGCACGAATTGATGAAGATCAAGAAGATCTCCCTGCCAGAATTTCTTGTAATTAGGAGTCGCTACTGGTTTTCTTCCTAGAAGCAAGAATGGGAGGCTGTTCTTTGTTGCGAAAACACTACTGTCGAAAATAGGTTTCAAAAGGTCTTGTGAGGGCATCGACGGACGGCAAAATGGAATTCCCTGGTCAAAAACCATCTGACGAGAAGCTCTGTAAATATTATAAGGAACCACGGTAAAAGATTCCTTGAAGAAAGATGAAAATATCCAGGTGTACAGCTTCGCATAAACACAGTTTCTCCAATACTCATACCATCTCCATCAGAGTGCAATGTTATACCCGAGACAGAGGCAAAGGTATTTCTTTAACTACAGATGAATGAACTGGTACCAAAGGACGAAAATATATGGCATGCACATATCAAAAAAGTCAATAAGTCTTAACCCAGACTTTGGACGTCTATTTATCCAATGGAGTATTCTGGCACCCCCATATACGCTAGAGAGTGAAGCTACAGGATTTGGGGCATAACATTTGAATTTCTCACATAAGCATGCTTGGATAAAGGTGATGTGAACATGTGATTATATCTTCATATATATGTTTGAAGCATTCATGTCTTTTGCTAGAGAATCCAGATGGGAATAGAAGGAACCAAGGAACAAGCTTCCTATAGGAAGAACAACACCTTGAGCCAGCTTAATAGCAAATATAATAAGTTTCCGTGTTATTACCGTCGTGCCAGAACCATCATCAAAAATATCTCTAGACATCCACAAGGATAAAAACGTAGCAACACTGAGCGTGTCATTCAACACCTGACCCGGTTTCGCCTTCATAGGAAACCATTCAGACGCCAACCAAGTATAGAAGAATTTTTCATCATTTTACTTCTAATTATATTCTCCTTCCTTCTTAACTAGAGAAGCGTACATTATTTCTTCTTCGTCGGACAAGCTAAAGTCAAGATTTCTCGCAACTGGAAGATTCAACAGAACAACTATACTCTCTAAAGTAATGGTCATTTCACCCTATCTACATATAGCCGAATAGATGGACATGCACCATTTAGAAATGATAGTAATTAAACTTGCATCATCTTTCCTAATATGAAGCGTTGCAGACGCCATGACAGCATCCGCGATTTGTGCCTTGGTCAGATTGTCCCTGACATGATCGTTACCCATTAGATATGTCATCCATCCATTATAAGAGCACAGTGGGTTATGACAATCAATAGGAGAAGCTGGATACTCATTCTTCTGGAGGCAGAACCTTATTACGCGCTCTGGAGAAATTGATTGAACAACCCCTTCATTCTCTGAATCAGTAAGGAGAGTTATTACATGACCAGGATGAGGCCTAATGTTCGGATAAGGCACTGTAAAGAGTTCATCATCTATGTTCGGCATATCTTTGGAATCATTAATATTTCTTGGTTTGGCGGCAGAAACATCTCCAGGTGACATCTTAACAAGAATTCCTTATGTTCACTTTTGAATAACTAAAATGAACAAAACGAGAAAGAGTCACTACTTCATAATTCAAAGGAGAAGAGCCATGCATGCAAATTTTGTCAAAATTCGATATAGTCACTAATGATCGAATTTACATGAAGTAATATAGAGTTTGTATGCAACAACCACAAAAATTGTACGGGAAGATTTTGGCCGCGGGACATTACACCCACGAGCAAGTTGAGTGGGGACTTGCGCCCACTCGAAATTTATTTATTTATTTATTTATTATTTATCGCGGATATTACACTCGTTGTCGAAACCTAAAACTAAGCTTTACCAAGAGAGCAGCGGTACTTACCTTGAAATTCTCCCTGCTAGTCTTGCTGGTGATTGTTATTGATTACTTCGTCACTGGCGCTGCTATTAGTATTTACACCAACACGGTCAACAAATATTGGAGTAAATTTCCAAGTTATGGAAGTCGTACAACCATGGTTCATACCTGCAGGGAAGAATGAAAAGAAACAGCACTTACCTCGAATTTATCTCGTTGCTAGTCCTGATTTCCGGTGATCACTGTGTTATTGGTATTGTTATTATTACTTTCTCTAATGCTATCAACAAAATCAACAAAGAGAATTCGCTCAGAATTGAATGGAATTTCAAAACTGCGGAAGCAACATATACAAGAGTTCATACTCGAAAAAAGGAAGAAAAAAAGTACCTACCTCGCTGCTGGAAGACGGTCGGTGATGGAGCCGTGACGACGACGACCACAAGGGAAGACCAGCTGCTACGGACGAGAGCACCAGCTGCTATGGACGGGAGCACAGGCGGACGAACAAATTAAAAAAAAAGGGAGTCGACACCTTTTTATACACACACAGTTTTTGGAGTTCGAGTGAAGGGAGGAACCCTTCTCGGATTTGTACACGTAAGAGGGAAACTGGGCCCGCTGAGCCAACGCCCTACGGACGAACTAGCAGTGCGCTGGTACAAAGTTCACTAGCCGCACGGTCATATTCTCAAAGGTCAATTGGATTTTCTCTTGGTAACTTCCATATCTTTGATCTTATTAATTTCATTCTTTGTCTATCACCATTTAGTGCTTACCCCGCAACAATGTTACTGTTACGTGCTAAGCAGGGGACTTAATGTTGATGGTGGTTTTTAGTCCAGGATTAAAATTGTGAAGCCCTGTATTTAATACGCCGTGATTCTGCAAAGAAACTGAACCATTTAAAAGTGATGATTGCTCCCGCCTCTTTACTTACATATGTATTGAGCAATTCAATATACTCACATATAAAATTTATCCAGAATGGTGCATGTAGCAACAATCCCAAATATTCTGTAAATTTTATTAACCTCATGCCTGCATTATTCATTAATGTATGGCTTATTGAGTATTTTCCTATGCTACTTTCCCTATCTGAACTCTTAATACTGATATGACATGACAATTAGTGTTCACTCGCAGCTGAGTAACATAAATTTCCCGAAGTATCAAGATTAGGATCTGCATGAAAGTACTCCGATGGAAGCACACTGCGCTGCTCTCTGAGAATAAAATTAAAGAATTTTGTGTCAACACACAAAATTCATCAAATTTGAATAATATTGTGACAGCTCACAAAATTCAAACTTTAACCTGATTAATTTGCAAAATTAGGTTTTTGCAGCCTACGTTTTTAATTAAAAAATTGGTTGGTCGACGCGCTTAAATTCCTTAAGAAAAATAAGCCTAGACTGTTCATGTCAGTCTTAAAACAATCACGGCCACACGATTTTGCCTACTAATTTAACGAGCTTGGCCTCCTCCCAGCGTGACCAAGCAAGTTCCATGGTGTTCACCGGTGGGCCCACTACTATTCCAACCAATCGGAATCCTCTTAACCCGCCAGCAACATCCCTGATCGATAGCCAGAGCTAGGCTAGTCGCGTTGTTGAAAAGAAGTTCAACGAGTTAAGACTGTCCATGGTAGTCTCAAACTCATCACAACCGTCCAACTTAGCCAGCCTAGTTCGATGGCTTAGATTTTATTTTGGGCGACGAATGAGGTGCCGGCATGCTCACTGGCGACTCGCCTTTACCCCCGGTCAACCATGTTGCTCACGACCTTCCTGCTATTAATACCAGAATTCTCGTTAGGTCCTACCCGTCCTAGTGCACCAAGATGACCTTTTTTTCTTAGAATATCATGAGAGAGAGAGTTGAATTTCCATTGTACGTTGTCCTTCCTTATATAGACTTTCCAAAAGCCCCTTCTTTTTATGACATCTTGCCATGTGTCCTAAACATCCTTAATTACAATTAATGCCATCCCTTCTCTAATATAACCTTCTTCTTTCTTGTTAATTCCTTCATTGTCCCTTCCATTTTATGGATACTTCCTTGGTGGACTTGGGCCTTAGTCGCCAAGTTTTGTGTGTGGCCTTTCCCCTCTTTGGGGCACCCCAGCCCGGTTAAGGAAAACTGTTTTTCATGTATCAACATTAGTCCCCTGACTATGAGGTTAATCGTAAGATAACCTTATCGTCATTATTTGGACATCTTCAATCTTGGCATTCGTGGGCGACGTTTAAACTCCTCCTACCACGATCTCTTCAGTTCTTTATCAATTATCGTGTCCGTTTGCGTAACTGCCGCCTTTATGCCTTCAGATTTCCTATATATATATATATATTTTTTGCTGAATCACATATTTTTTATTCAATTGAATAGCAAAAGGATTACAACTGTTTACTTACAAAATAAAAGAAGCAGAAGTGAAACTTACAGAAATACAACCTTAGAGACTAAAGAGAAGCAACAAAACAAACAGGGGAATAACTATTCTTAATGACAAGCTATTCTTGAGCTCAAATTGAAAAAAGATATTATATGGGAATCATAGTTATATGCCTATCTTTTACCTTTCATCCTCACACCTCCTTCATGCACCACCTAAAGAATTCTGCTTTTAAACTTATGAATATTGACCTTCCCATTATCAAAAAGAATTGAGTTTGGAACCATAATTCTTTCATAGTAGCACAGGATGTTGTAAACCAGATCTCTTTAACTAATGGACTATGATGACTTGCAGCATTACGTACATCTGTAAATGATTCTGGTTTGGGAAAGGCAAAGACAAAACATAGACAATTCTAGATCTGAGTACTAAAATCACATTGCCATAAAGTATGTTGCATATTATCCTGTTCTGACTCACACATACAACATCTAGAAGGAATTTCATAACCTTCATTCCTCATTATGTCATCATCTATATATACACCTTGTAAGAGCTTCCATACATTGCAGTCAATACTAGGATGTAAGAAGGATTTCCAAATAAAATAAGACCATACCTGTTGCTGCTCTTTGAATCTTAGTTTTTCCACTGCCATTGCAGTAGTAAATTTACTATATGAACATCCATTCCAAAATCATTCTATCAGATGCCCTATATATACGAGCCCTACAATTTACTTGTTTCTTTTACTTCTTTTACCATTTACCTTCTCACATATCATACCCATACACGCGCCATGCCCAGTAATTCTTCTAATGGTAGCTCCTCCGGTGAGTCCGATGAATCAGAGGAAGTAAAGAGTGAGGGCTTAGAAGAGAGCGGTTACTCAGGATAACAAGAGGTTCATTTACCTCACCCCGCTGATGGAAAATCCTACACACTCGCGGAGTTCACCGGAACCCCTATATTAAACCGTGCGCTGAAACTGAAGGAGTTCCGGGGACAGACGCGCGATGCCTCTAGATGATAATCTTATTCCTCATCTTTTTAATCCCCCAATGCTCCCTTACCTAACCACCCCTGGGTGGCTTATGTTTCTAGAGCCGGCAGATACGGTTACTTTTCCGTTTAAAATGGTACCCCGCATGGCTATCCATCATGGTGATTATGAGCTCCCAGACATTGACACCCGATATACATCGAAAACTCCCCCGATATGGACACATTGGGTAGCTTATATTCGTGATAATCCTGACCACTCAGCCATTCTTCGCATGGATGGGATCAATGAGGCTATATATTCTTCTCTTCAACGAGAAGTAGAGAAATGCAAACGCGACATAACATGACTTTTCTTCCACTGGGTATCTCCCGTTTATACCCTCCTTACAGCATGTGGAGAAGCCAATGTCGTTTTATAGGATGTCGTTGCACTCATTGGCTTACCTCTTCACAAGACCCATTCTTATGACGAGGCAACCGTCTATGAAGCGCTTACCCCGGATGACCGGGTTCCGTGGGGTTATTTGCTAGACTGCAAGGATGCTTCCCAGGTTGAACTGGTACGAAAGGAAAAGGCATCGAGCCAAAAGGGCGAAACAAAGAAAGTCGTCGTCACTGAGGGAAAAATTGTGGGCGCGAGCAAAGTTGGGTACTCGGCTACTGTCAAGGGGAAAGCTACGCTTGTTGAAGTAAGAAAAGGAAGAACGCTCTGATCCCTCCCTCGGGGGTGCGTCTACTTAGTAGCTCATTTCGTGCTTATGAATCAATCCACGGTCCTAACGCTTTGGCTGTTGCGCCTGACTCTGAATGGGTTTCCAAGGATAGCAAGCGCGCGTCTTTTCCTCTTTGGATCTGATTCTGGGCCCCGCGATTGGTAGAAGGAAAGGTGTTTCCCCCGGAGCGCAAGGAGTCTAATCCACGAGCTGAGCTGGATGCTTTCATTCTTCTTTGGCTATGTCGCGAAGTATTTGAGTACATTCCTCAGGACATGATAATGAACGAGCTGGTTTCAATGGCGGTGTTATTGTCCCGCGGGGTTTCCTTTCCTCTCGCTCCTATGTTTTTGGGTGGCCTATACCAGCACTTGGATTTGTTTTGACAGGATCTTCAATCGGTGGGGTCGACCCATAAGGTCGAGACCTATATTCCTGCCTCCTTCATACTTGCGTGGTCTTGGGAACACATTACTCCATACGCCCCTGATTCCCACAATTTGGAGATTCACCGCGAAGAGGATGTCGAACAAGACGATGGCTCGGTGAGAAACGTTCCAGTTGATTATAATTATCCCCGCATGGCACTCTGGCGCAAAAAGAGGAAAGTACCGAAGGGCGATATAGCGCGGTTCTTAGACACGGCTAAAGATTTTGACCATTCCTCTATCATGACGGTCGATCCGGTCCGGCCCACTACGACTTTACTGCACCCTTTGACATGGATTTGGATTCGACGCAATTATTATCATAATCAGACTTTGACTCGGTGATGGAGGTGTTACCTGGATATCTTACTGGTTTACATGTTGGTAAATTTATAGTCGTGTCTTACAACCCCGACCGTGTGGCTCGTCAAGTCGGATTTGACCAAGGAGTCTCTCTTAGATTCCCCCCTCCTGAGAGCACGGACACCTCGGACATCATTGCTAGTTTCAATCGCTATGTCTTCAAAGGACCGGTGCACTTGGCCGATCAGGGGATTAATTTCTCGTTCAAGCATCCTCTTCCGGATCGACCCTGGGCATTTACCAAATGTTCCCATAATTATCAACTTTTGATGCGATGCCGCACTTTGAATTTCCCTCTACGGGAGGGAGTTCCCCCTAAATATTTGTTTTACAAAGACCTTAAAGCACTCCATGCATCGGAGAGGATTAAAATTGATGACGCTGTAGCAATGGCGCATCATCTTCCTCCGGGAACCAAGGGCCGCCCTTTGGAGCTTATCGTGACTTCTTGGGACTCCCCCTGAAGGTTGTGATCCCATTCGGCCGAAAAAAAGACAAATTTTTCCAATCGCAAACCCCCTCGTTTGAATGTATCCAAGTCTCCTCCGAGTTCTTTGGCAGCTCGGGTATTTATTAATCGTTTATTTTTCTTAGTATCTGGTCCCCTTCATCCCCCTTTTTATTTTGAAACCAATCTGGACGCTGAAGGGCGACTGGCTCAATTGTGTTCTTAGGGTGCTCCTCTTTCAAGTTACATGGGATGGAAACCCCCTTCTTACTATATAGAGGAATATATGAACATGCATGAGAGTGACTGGTCCGAGAAGAGCCTTGCTAAAAAAGCTAGGCGTGAAGCAGCAAATTTTTTAGATCCTCCTTTACGCCCTTGTTCCTGCGCTAACTTGTCTCCCTTGTAATTTGGACAGTCTCGTCAAAGGGGCGTATCGCAATCTCTTCAAGGTGCCGTCAAGGATCCAAATCCCTCTTTTACTGATCATCTGAACAACCTCGGAATCAGTTTGTCCGAGGGTGGCGGATGGGTCTCGTCGCGTCTTAATGTGTTATCCGTCCGCCCTATTCGGGCTCAGACTGTTCGTGCTATGGGGTGAGGTTCCTGTATATCCCAATACTGTCTTGGAATCGATGAGCCCATATGGGTCCAATCGGTCTATGTTTGGTGGGTCCTCACCCACGTGGTAGTCCCCACAGGTGGCTTTTAAGGTGACTAATATTCTGTCTGAATTCATTAATGTCTCTCTCTTCTGTTTTTTGTTTTGTATAAATCTGCACATTTGTTCGCCGTGTTACTCACTTTTGAATTCCCAGGTGCTGCTAGTGATCCAGGATCGTCCTCTGGTTCCTCTATATCCCGCGACAAGGATATTGATCCTCTGCCACATCAATCCGCGCTCGAGGTTGGTATAGAAACCTAATATGTACATGTTTGTATCCTGTCATCTCTTGAAACCCATGTCCTTGACTAAAGCTTGATTTTTCTATTAGATCATGGCTAGTAATCGTAAGGGAGGGAGCAAGCCCGAGACCCATGGTGTGGACGCAGGGCGGCGCATAGGTGTCGGTGGTAATAGTGGTTCCAAGCGCGTTCGTAAGGACCACGGTGGATCTCAGACGGGCGTGCCCCCTGGTAACCAAACAGAAATTCCCCTCGTAGTGTCGGGCGCGCAACTCCAATTTCCTGTGGTGGTGGATGCTGTCGCGGCTGGGGTCGTGAAAAGGCGAGGGTACCCAAATATACCTCAAGCTAAAACTTTTCCTACCTATAAGTCCTGTCTCCGGAAGTGATTTTCTATGGACTGAGTCGAGACAATACAACTAATCTGTTCACACTTCGTGTGATCGTCTATGAATATGAGATCGAGACAATACACCAACGAAGTATGTTTACTTGATACAAAGGTTAGGACTTAACCAAACACAATAGGATTGCTTATCAAGTAAATAGGAATTAACGTTTGTGTAATTTACTTTAATTATGATAAAACAATTATAATGCGGAAAATAAAAGTAAATGAAACAACAAGATTTTGTTGAAGAGGAAAATTGCAAATGAAGAAAAACCCCGGGACCTAGTCCAGAATTGAATAATCTCAGGATTAAGCCGCTACACAAAATTACACTAATTTCGTATAGTTGAGACCAAGTAACTAACCCTATAGTTCACCTAGTTCCGTCTGTATTCCCACGCCTCCAACTTATAAATAAGTCACGTACTTGGATCAATCCCTTTGGTTCGTATTCCAAACATTAAAGTAACAAGAAATCTGTTTGATATCAACTCTATTCAACCAAGTGATATGAGTCGGACAAAGGCTCTTCCGTTTATCTCAACATAAACTCCTTCGTCAGGTCTAGATCTATCTTATGTTCAATCACCCAAAGGTAATCGATTAAGATTAAGTCAATAACACCTTTAATCCAAAGAACCGTGTTGATGCCAATCTACTCAATTATCCATCCAATCTACCACAAGGATAAACCGATTATTAATTGGATCCTCTTTAATCGAAACAAGTATTGTGCACATCAAAGATTGTAAAACCCAATTCAGATCTTCAATATCTTCTTTGTCTTCACATCTTCTTAAATCTTCAATAAAAACCTGCACACAATCACTTGAATCTCTAGTGATCAATCACGCACAGAACGGAGTCTGTTAATAATGGATTATCACAAGATCGTCTTTAGAACTAACAACAGTCTAAAGATCCCTGTCGAAACTCTGAACTAGTTTGAGTGAATCTTATATCAGAAGAGAATATTTTCAAGAATAAACAAACTAGGTGCAATCAGATTTCAACCACCATTAGTCAATCAAATCAATCGAAACAAAGATAAACCGCAATTATCTAGTTTCCCACCAACGGGTCGCGCTAGAGATTCTCAATCCCAAAGAAGAATTTAAACTGAGCGGCCGTAAGAGATTTCACCTAATTAGATTACTCTCCTCTCTGATAGGCGGCTACACCAGTAACAACAACAAAAGAGTAAATCTGTTGTTACGAAGGATTAGTTTGTTAGAAAGGAAAACTTCGTGTATTTATAGACAAAGAAGTTTGGACACCAAGGAATTTCCAAAATCGAAAATATTCTCAAGATATTCATTAAAGCACAAATTCGGTTTCCATAATTCCAGGAAATGTTCTGTCCAAAAAATAACGATCGAAATCTCTCGGAAAATCTAATTAGTAAATGCACATTACTAATTCTGTAATTTCCCTACAAAATGAAATTAATAACCTTAATTAAAATATTCTTAACTTACTTATGTTTCGATCCTGGGATTCTCTTCCCTTAGCCGTTAAGGAATACCTTTGAAAAATTATAGAAATAAATATTCACAGCACGTGTTCAAAGTTTGTCGACATCTTTACTTTGTAAGTTCTCTTTCACACTTACAACCTTGAAACCGATTTGCCACACTTCCAAATAAGTTTAGAATTGGTTCATCTGACTTTCAATAACTATGTGATTGATCAAACCAACATTCAATCACAATCATGTGTTTAACGGTTCTACCAAAACAAGTTTCGGTTCTACCAAAACAAGTTTCGGTTCTACCTCCATCTGAGTACTACGCATAGTCACACTAGCTTCCCAAAGATTCGGTTGACTAGGTACTAGGATCGGTTCCCCACATATATATGGTATCCAACTTATATGTGTTGCACATGTACATAGGATCGGTTCCCCTTTCTGCTATAAACCTTGCTGCACCCCATACAAGGATCGGTTCCCCTTGATGTACTGCACCCCTTACAAGGATCGGTTCCCTTTCCCTTATTATGATTAGTTCCCTTTCCCCAAGGTTAGACATCCAATCATACCACAGGTGATTACTTAAGATTGGTTTTACTAATAAAATTTATACCAATACATAAGTCAAGACTTTGTGAAATAGTTCTACCAAGAACACAACAATTTTTGAGCGCTTATACTCTATCACACATATTGGTTGTTCATAATATATGCAATGAATAACAAAACCAATAACTCCTGGCAATTTCCTTTTCGGTTGACAAACAAGTTTATGAACTTACTTCCTTAGAACACATGTAAACATTGTTTCCCAAGATAAAATCCTCACCTCATACCCATACATAATCACAATAACATTCAAATGATTATGACAATGTCTTATCTACAGGGTTTAATGGTTAAGCAATAAACCTCGTATTGTATTCCTTAATATATGTCTATCTAGAGTTCATATATGCTTTGCAGTTATGTTTTCAATATGCACGACTTGAAAGATACGTTAGGGAATGAAACCGTTCAAGTCAAATATCACTAACCTCAAGTGGAAGGATGATTGTCGTCGTTGTAGCTCCTTGCTTCTTCACATCTTCAAGACTTTGCAATACTTGTAATGTCTCATATCCTAATACTTTCAATCTAAGCTATACGAAGTTTAACTCTAGTACATAATCAAGCGACTCTTAACATGAGTTTTGATTCACTAAAATATGACAACCAAACTTGACATACCAACGCTTGGTGGGTTCAACCGAGCAATGATCTAACAATCTCCCCCTTTGTCAATTTTAGTGACAAAACTCTTACATCATATAGATAAACAAATTACAAGAATTCCTTACACTCCGCTTGATTCCCAATTCAACAGCTTAGTAAAACTGCTTACATTCAATCCTTGAAAATGTCGTTATTGACATTATAATAACAAAGCAAATACTCCCCCTAAGGAAGATAGGTAGATATCAAATCCGCACGTCTTTGTCATACCAATCAATATGACATGTTACTCCCCCTTAGTCTGCGCTTTCACTCTTTCGTTAGATAAAACATTCAAGTACCAATGTTCTTTTCCCTAGCAATGCCAATCAATATAAAATCAATACCAGCACCACCTGTTTACTCCATATATTTCTCCCCCTTTTTGTCACAAAAATGACAAAGAAACGAAAAAATAAAGGACAACATGAAAGGAATCTTACAAATCTCATAATAAACTTGCAAACATGTAGAGTTAGGCATGAGGGTTCCACACATCATGTTCTGATAACCACTATCAAAACCGAAACTACCAGTAGTCTTATTTTGATATGTTACCAAGGAAACAACTGTCCGAAACAATTTTTCCCATTTAGTTTAGAAAACCAAAAACAACTAATCACATTAGTCCCTTTGCTAAACTGATTGTTCAAAAACAACCGCTTAAGTCGATACGACCAAAATAAAGATAAACTCCATTTTTCTCATCAGGTTCTAATTATCCATAAACTTAGACCTTTCAATTTTAAACAAGCCAAACACTAGGTTAGTTAACTAGAATTTCCTTGTTTAGGAATTCGATTAGACTTGAATAACCGAAACCTCACTTTTGATAAGACAAACTAAGATCAGAATTAACTTAGTTTCTTATCCGGAATCGAATTGGACTAAACAACTCATCCCGTACACATATTATTTCGTTAAGCCACAAATAATTCATACAAACCAAATAAATAAACTTGCATAATTATTCACCTTAACCGGAAGCAATTGAAACAACATATACATTAAAATCATCGCGATTGCACCGTAATATTGTAAGCCTAAACAATTGATACCATACAAAAGCAAGATAACAATAGTTTTTCTTTACCGGAACCAATTGAATCACACACACATCAATTGTACCCAAATTTGGTAAGCCTAAACGATTGATACCACACAATAAAGAAAGATAACAATAGTTTTTCTTAACAGGAACCAATTGAAACACACGTCCACACACACATCATGGAATAAATATCAATTGAACCTAAATTTTGTTAAGTAAAAGCAACAAATATATATAATATAAACTCAGGCTTTTCTTAAACAGGAAAACAATTAACTAACAAGATTGGTACCTCAAATTTCGCATCCACTTCTCCAATATGATAGCATCTTCGTCCAGGGAGAATTGATAACGAAATATCACCACGTTGTCATCCTTATGCATAAACAAAAGAATAACAACTCACCTCAACCTTTAGCAGAAAAAGGTTGAAAACCGGTTTTAACAATTGCAAGCAAAAGTTGAAAACCGTTCTAAACACAAATGCTTTTATGATAAACCAAAACCGATTCAACATATTGTGACTTTTTCACATACTGTTTCTATTAGAACCCCTCATGATCCTTTGATAAAGCCTACCTACTAGGGCTATAACTTAATCCCGTTAAACCAAAAATTCACCCAAACCATAAGGGTTCACAATATATGAGATCGAATATTAAGATAGTAAAACCGAAAACAAACATCTCATAAATCAATTTGCAATACACCATAAATGTGTTTCACATAAAATCAAGTATTGCAATTACCTCAATCTTGTAGGAAATTGAATTACGAAAACAACGCAAAAAGAATGAGGTCATTCCGAGTTCGGACGAAGAAGTCATGTGCAAAACAGTTTTTACACTTCTTCGTAAGGAGACCTCTCACTAGGATAGGTTCCCTCACTATAACATGGTACAAGGATAGGTTCCCTCACTATGACAGGGTACTAGGATCGGTTCCCAAGAGTTACTTGTGACAGATCACAACACTAAACTATTTTCGACATAACTTTTGCATACGATGTCCGAATCAGTGATTTTTGGCTCGTTTTGACCACAAAAGAAAGAGCTACACATATAAGATCAATATATATCAACAACATAAACTCACAATTACCGTTTCTTTCAAAACCCAAATATAGATAGAGAAAATATGAGTATAGAAGAAAAGAAATCTCCTAAAGATGTTAATTAGTCATAAAGTAACCGAGAGATCATGTGCTCAGTTTTTCATGTGCTTCCTCACCTTTTAAAAATATTGAGCACTAATGGTGAGTATGCACATTCTAACACAACTAGGTTATGTTGAGTTGATCCTTGTCTTGTTCGTCACGAGTGACTAAGACAGAATCATCATTCTTGACCTCTTGCTTGGTTTGTTTTCTCTTGTTCCATCTCTTGTTTTTCTTCTTTGACTTGTGATGTAGAGTGTCATTATCACAACCTTTACTAGTACAAGAGATTTCAGACATAATGTCTTTCTTTAGCCTTTCAAGAAAACTCTTGTAATTATTGTCACCAACAATTAACACCTGAGAGTCATTCTTGTGACTAACTTTTGGTCCCTTCTTGGCTATGGAGGACTTAGAGACCCATTTAGAGTTGGGTTTCGTAGGAGCAGCTTTCTCCTTCACAATACCATTAGGATCATCGTTCTTTTGAATGTTTTGTGAAACACCCTTTCTCCAATTTGGAACATCAGATCTTGTCTTTGAATTTACAAAGTTATCTCTCTTTCTATATTCGGTTATTTTATGAGATGACCTTGTTGAGTGATGTGAAAAATTTTAACTATCATTATAATAATTCTTTTGCCTAAACTTAGGACAATAACGATCTGAGTTCTTATGAGGAGAAAACTTAGCCAATTCGTTTGATACAAAAGAAAATGCATCTTGCATCTTACGAACTTTGCATCCCCATTGTAAGTGTCCTTTATTTCCACAATAATAACAATGCTTAGTATAAATATACGAAGTATGAGTTTTAGTGTTACATTTTTGTGGATTTTCTTGCATTGGAGCTCGACGAGTTTTCTTCTTCTTCTTCTTGTCCGTGTTCAACGTTGTTGCTTTCTTGACATTAGTGGAAGCCTCTGATTGAGAAGAATTTTTAGCTTTAACAAATTTTACCTCTTTGTTAATATTGGAAGCATTTATTCCCTTATATCCCAATCCTCGTGTATCACGATGATTTCTACTTGCTTCTAACATTGAGGTTAACTTGTTTGAGCTTTCATTGGATTTTTTCAGTTCCAAATTTTATTTTTCCAACGTCTTGATTTTCTCAAGAGCACCGGATAGATCAGCCTCAAGGTGTTTTTCTCGTGAGTGATATAAACCTTATTTCTCTTCAAAACTATTTTGTTGAGAGTTAATCCTTGCATCATATTCAACAAGTTTCTCTTCCAACAAGTGAATTTTTTCTAGAGAAACATCACGCTCTTTCTCTAACAATTTTGTTTGAGATAGACTAGCACTAGCTTTTTCTTCAAGACCTTGTACTTGTCGAGAATTAAACATTGCTTCCGATTCAGCACGTTTCTTTTTCGACAAAAACATTTCTCTTCGAAGATTTTCACATTCTAATTTCTTAGAATTTAGATCGTTCGTACGATCTTTAAGAAGATAATCATGGTTTTGGAAACCAATATAATAACCTTGAAAAACCTTCTTCAATTTCTTGTTCTCACGACAAAGAGGAGTCATAAAACCAAGAAAATCCGAAGTTCTCAGGTTTTCATTTTTCAAAGGTTCCAGCAGTTTAGAGTATTCTAAGATATCCTCTTCTACTTCTTGGTCAAAATCTGAGTCATCATCATCGGAAATTTCATCTAACCCTTCTTGTAGACGTATTTCCCAGTCTTCATTGGTTTCTACATTATTAACAAGATTAACTTGTCTCGTAGAATCTCTAGAGATGATTTCTTCAGATATTTAATCGTAGATGCCATCATCAAGTGTTAATTCAGAACTCTTGATGTCTTGCTTTACGTTAACTGAATCATTCATTAGATTCAATTCTTATAGGTTGGATCGCACCAAACACAGATTGTTAGATCTTTTCGTGTTTTCCTGCTCTGATACCAATTGAAAAGGCGAGGGTACCCAAATATACCTCAAGCTAAAACTTTTCATACCTATAAGTCCTTTCTATGAAAGTGATTGTCTATGGACTGAGTCGAGACAATACAACTAATCGGTTCACACTTCTTGTGATCGTCTATGGATACGAGATCGAGACAATACAACAATGAAGTATGTTTACTTGATACAAAGGTTCAGACTTAACCAAATACAATAGGATTTCTTATCAAGTAAATAAGAATTAAAGTCTGTGTAATTTACTTTAATTATAATAAAACAATTATAATTCGGAAAATAAAAGTAAATGACATAGAAAGATTTTGTTGACGAGGAAAACTGCAAATGCAGGAAAACCCTGGGACCTAGTCCAGAATTGAATACTCTCAGGATTAAGCCGCTACACAAAATTACACTAACTTCATATAGTTGAAACCAAGTAACTAACCCTATAGTTCACCTAGTTCCGTCTGTATTCCCACGCCTCCAACTTATAAATAAGTCACGTAAGATCAATCCCTTTGGTTCGTATTCCAAACAGTAAAAGAAAAAAAAATCTGTTTGGTATCAACTCTATTCAACCAAGTGATATGAGTCGGACAAAGGCTCTTCCGTTTATCTCAACATAAACTCCTTCGTCAGGTCTAGATCTATCTTATGTTAAATCACCCAAAGGTAATCGATTAAGATTAAGCCAATAACACCTTCAATCTGAAGAACCGTTTTGAAGCCGATCTACTCAATTAATCAATCTAATCTACCACAAGGATAAACCGATTATTAATTGGATCCTCTTTTACCGAAACAAGTATTGTGCACACCAAAGATTGTAAAACCCAAGTCAGATCTTCAATATCTTCTTTGTCTTCAAATCTTCTTAAATCTTCAATAAAAACCTGCACACAATAACTTGAATCTCTAGTGATCAATCACGCACAGAATAGAGTCTGTTAACAATGGATTATCACAAGATCGTCTTTAGAGCTAACAACAGTCTAAAGATCCCTGTCGAAACTCTGAACTAGTTTGAGTGAATCTTATATCAGAAGAGAATATTTTCAAGAATAAACAAACTAGGTGCAATCAGATTTCAACCACCATTAGTCAATCAAATCAATCGAAAACAAAGATAAACCGCAATTATCTAGTTTCCCACCAATGGGTCGCTCTAGAGTTTCTCAATCCCAAAGAAGAATTTAAACTGAGCGGCCGTAAGAGATTTCACCTAATTAGATTACTCTCCTCTCTTATAGGCGGCTATACCAGTAACAACAACAAAAGAGTAAATCTGTTGTTACGAAGGATTAGTTTGCTAGAAAGGAAAACTTCGTGTATTTATAGACAAGGAAGTTTGGACACCAAGGAATTTCCAAAATTGAAAATATTCTCAAGATATTCATTAAATAAAAAATTCGGTTTCCATAATTCCTAGAAATTCTCTGTCCAAAAAATAACGATCGAAATCTCTCGGAAAATCTAATTAGTAAATGCACATTACCAATTCTGTAATTTCCCTAAAAAATGAAATTAATAACCTTAATTAAAAGATTCTTAACTTACTTATGTTTCGATCCTGGGATTCTCTTCCCTTAGCCGTTAAGGAATATCTTTGAACAATTATAGAAATAAACATTCATAGCACGTGTTCAAAGTTTGTCGACATCTTTACTTTGTAAGTTCTCTTTCACACTTACAACCTTGAAACCGATTTGCCACTCTTCCAAACAAGTTTAAAATTGGTTCATCTGACTTTTAAGAACTATGTGATTGATCAAACCAAAATTCAATCACAATCATGGGTTTAACGGTTCTACCAACACAAGTTTCGGTTCTACCTCCATGTGAGTACTACGCATAGTCACACTAGTTTCCCAAAGATTCGGTTGAATAGGTACTAGGATCGGTTCCCCACATATATATGGTATCTAACTTATATGTGTTGTACATGTCCATATGATCGGTTCCCCTTTCTGCTATAAACCTTGTTGCACCCCATACAAGGATCGGTTCCCCTTGATGTACTGCACCCCTTACAAGGATTGGTTCCCTTTACCTTACTAGGATCGGTTCCCTTTCCCTTACTAGGATCGGTCCCCTTTCCCCAAGGTCAGACATCCGATCATACCACAGGTGATTACTTAAGATTGAATCTGAACTAATAAAAGTTATACCTATACATAAGTCAGGACTTTGTGAATAGTTCTACCAAGAACACAACAAGTTGTGAGCGGTTATACTCTATCACACATATTGGTTGTTCATAAGATATGCAATGAATAACAAAACCAATAACTCCTGCCAATTTTCTATTTTACGTTTGCGGCAACACACTACTGCCGCAAATCGATCACAACCATCCAACTTCGCCAGCCGAATTGAGTGGCTTAAATTTAATTTTAGGTGACCCAGGGGATGTCAACGTGCTCGCTGGCGACCCACCTTTGTACATGGTCGATCGACCTACTCAAATACAAATGCAACACCTCGAATCGCTCGCTTAAAAGGGAGTTGGTTGATCTGCCTCCAAACGCTAAAAATCGCGTCAACAGCGTTGAACGACTGCCGCAAATCAATCACGACCATCCAACTTCGCCGTCTTAGTAGGACGGTGTAGATTTATTCTCAGAAAATTAACAACGTGGCATTGTGGACACCTCCCTTCACTCCTCCACAGGGAGTGATCGACCAGATGGTAGTTTTCCCATAAGATACTCGAACGACCACCCAAAGTGGTCGACCCCGCTTCCCTTTTAAGACGCTTATCCGTGACTTATTCAACCAGGCTCTAAAACAATGATGCTTCATACACATCGATTAAATTGAGCTTCTTTTATACGATGCTTCACATGCATCAAATACATACGATATTTTATGTCGGCCTCATTAACAACTTAGTTGTTTCACCTAATAACACCATGTTATTCTCCACGGCAGGTCCCACGACTTGACCCACTTATTCGAGACATCAAACATGTCACAAAATGTGGGATGCTTACTGGGGTATTGGTCTGGCGGCTTACAGCGTGCGGCGTGCAACGCGTCCATTACGAGAACGTGATAGGATAGACAGATGGTTAACAGTAGTGAAAGTAGTGGAAGGACGTGTGATCAGTCTTCCTTCGAAACACGATAATCACTACCTCTCGCACAAATACACTTCTCCACTACTTCACTTCCTCCACTTTCTAAGAGATCAGGGTGAGCTTAATGACTTGTATAAAAATATATTTTCAATCTATTTCAACGAGGAAGAACACAAGTGTTATCAACAAAAGTAGCCATAAACCATTTTCTGATACGCAAGTCATAAACAGCCACACCTTCATAATTCAACACTCTGATCTCAAACACCTTCTCCGCTTCCCTCCCTAAGATCAACTCTTCTCCTTAACTTTGTGACCGAATTGAATATGGAACGGACATTTCTTGGCTTAGGCCAGAGTCTTACAGATTGATCTCTCTAACCTAAAAGCATTCCCGTGCAATGCATTTGTTTAGGTTTTGAATTCGTTACTCATCAACACACCCAAAATTACCAAAAACAACAGAATCAGTTTTTACCCTTAAACAATTGGCGACCACAGTGGGAGATTGATCTCTCGATTGCAAAAAAAATCATTTTCCCTATCCTGTTTTTAATTTCCTAAAATTCTCAATATGGTTGATCTTAGGAATGGTTCAGAAACCCTCAATCCCAATTTTACTTCTCCCAGCACTGACAATACATCACATGTTATTCATGAATCCGTTCTTTCATTCAAAACCCTTGTCGAGGCTATGGAGTCTCAATATTTTAAAACTATTCATGATTTGATGAAAATCCTGAACGATATTATTAGGAATCAAGCTACTATTGTCAAGACGCAGGACGGAGTATTTGCGCTCTTGCAAGTCCTCACGGATCAACTATCGAAGGAGCCAACACGCATTCATTCTGAAGGAAACGCCATCGACAATCCATTTTGGATCAATACTGATGGTAGTAGTGCTTCTTCCAAGATTCATATTCCTATTCCTAGTGAGAAAGATGAAGCCTTGAAAGGAAAAGTAGCCACCAACCTAACTTGTCTGCTCATGAAGATTGAGAGATGCTTCCTCAAACTCAGAAAGGAGACTCGTGGGATTTAACACGATCTCATCAGAATTCTCGCAATGAAAAGGTGATTTCATTATGTGTGTCCTTCCTGGAAAGTATCAATTCCCATATTGCATCAGAAGCTGCTAAGAGATCCGTTGCTGCTTTAATCAGTCGATCCGAACCTTCCCAGAATGAAGAAACTCGTAAAGACGTTCAGGAGAGCAGGTGTCTTTCCAATAAAAGACCCAACCTCCAATTAATCACTCGTGAGGGTGGAAAGAGAAAGCATTCGGGGAACAACTATCAACAATCTAAACGTCTGACTTCCATTTCACATAGGACAAATGAGACTCCACCATTCCCAGATTTTTCCTTTCCAATGGAAGAGGTGACTGAAATCTTGGAGGTCTGGATACAAGATGACGTCATCAATCTACCTCGTGTCAAACGTCCTCCAACTAAACAAGAAATGGAAGATCCCAGGTATTGCCGCTTCCATAGGTTTGTCAACCATCCTACCAGTGACTGCAACAAATTGAAGGACGTCTTCGAGGAGAAGATCGACTCAGGGGAACTTCAACTAGGCACTTAAGGAGTGTAGAAATACCATCCTCCTATTAGAATCTGTTGCATGCTTTCTGGGGACTCCGTCTACAAAACTGCGCAGTCAACCATGGAACATGTGTGTGAAATTCTCCCTTTTTCCAAGGCACAATGTCAAGATATCTTTGCCGCTCTAAATTGTGTTGTACCGGGAAAGAAACTACCTTAGATCGATGAATCTTCCCCCAGGCCTAAATCTCTTCTGGAAGACATGATTGGCATAAACGGCTGGGGGCTCTTAGCCACTGCTTATCTTAGAGATGTCGAGTTGTGAAAAGCGTTGATTAAAGCAGGGACTACGAAGGGAAGTCCAAAAGCTCCATATCGTATATCCAGAGGCTCAAACGCACGAGTAAGTCTTCTCGAACAACCTCTTTTGCAGTCTGTTAATCCTCATCTCATCAAGAACTGGGGACTTGATCCGATCGTCATCCCGACTGCGACTAGGCGATGTGAAGAGGAAGCTGATCACTGTCGATATTTTATTAAATATTTAGAAGAAGTCTCGGTCGAGGACAAGAGGTCCAGAGGTCAAGTAGAAGGATCCTTACCTAGTTTCTGAAATTAAACAAGGTGACTATTGCAAACTCCTTGGTACTGACACCTGGGAGGAGTAGCAATACACACTAGATAGCTCCCATCAGTTTCTGAAACATTGTATTGCCATTTCCCTAGTATTTCCCTTGTTTTCATACAATACTTACGATTCATCCAAAATTTTTGCACCAATTTTCATTCATAGCTAAGGTTTCAGTGAAACACCATTTCTTTCAGAAAACAAAAACCTCTATTCTTCAAGAGTATCCACCTATCTGTTCAAAACCAAATCAAACCACAAAGGAATGTCTCGTCTTTCCAAAACACCTAAAGGAAAAAGTCATGGGAAGGCAATAAAGGCATTCAAGGGAAATCATTCAGCAACATTTCATCTTTTTTAGAGAAAACACTTTTTATATCCCAAAGAGTAGCCTGCTTCAACTTCAACTTCTGAGACAGTTTCTCAATGCAAATTTGGGAATTTGGAAATCCCTTCACATAACCAGGAAACATTAAATTCTAAGTCTACATACATGTCTTGAGGATACTTTCGATATTCGATCACTCATTTAGAAGCAGCGTGCCTGATCATATTACACATTTGGTTACGGAAATTATCCATACTTCTTCAATATTCGGGCGTACAATTCAGCATACTTCGCTGACACGTTGAGCCCCCTAATTAACACGTGATTTACATGAGGAGCGTCAAATTGAGGTTCGAGGGCGCATTCACGTCCTCAAAACCGTTGGTCGCCTCCATTACCTCTCGGTTCTTCCTGCAACGTCATCCCGGATACATGTAAGTCCAACAAGGGCGTTCATCTTCTCAAAGCATGAAAACTACAAAAGAAGTGGAGAAAGATTAGTTCAAAGCTATCCAGATAATTCGGCCAGTCAAACAGAGCAAAACATGTACATTCACGTACATCATAAGAATTGGAGACCACTGTAGCTACTCGAGCACCACCTGCAATCCTCTCTGACATAACCTATTTCTCCTGGGGACTGCCTCCACCTTGACTAGAGGATACCACTCATGCGCCCACCGAACAACTTAAAGTCAAGGACTTTTTCAATCGAGCACAACGGAGTTCGGAAAATTTTGAAATTTACTGGAGAGGTTGGAGACAGAAATTACACATTTCAGAGAAGTTCGATGGTACAGCTTCTACACCCTCTGTTCCAGGAAGAAGAATCGTCACGTGATTAAGATGAGTCCTAACAATTGTATAGGATACTTCGAAGAATCCATCATCCATATTGGGTGTGTCTTTGGAATCATTAATTCCCCTTGGCTTAGTAGCAGAAATATCCCCAGATTGCTTTGTTGCAGTTGATACTCGCTCCGCTGCTGACAAAGACAGTCAATCACATCGAATTGAACATGGATATTGCACTCACATTAATATTATGAAGACGAGATGGACTTACCTTGTTTGGTTTACATGAAGATGGGTGGGTCTTGATGTTGGTGAAAAACAGGAAAGAGCATAAGATCCCTTTACACCCGATGAAATTTTAAAGATGGAAAGGGTTTCTTCCTCTCGCTCATACGAACGGGATTTAGAGAATCTATTTGAGCTCCAAAGACTTGACCGGACATGCCGCTTTCTTTTTCTACCATTGATGAGCAAGAGCGGTGATTTGTTGGTAGCCCCTGATTAAAAGCTTCTTCGCCAGTACGGATGCAAAGGAAGTTCAAACCAAGCGATATACCTCTGGTAACATCTATCTACTTCATCTTATTGGTTTTGTTTTTCGTCTGTCACCATCTAGTGCTTACCCCACAACAATGTCACTGTTACGTGCTAATCAGGGGACTTAATGTTAATGGTGGTTTTTAGTTTAGGGCGAAAATTGTAAAATTCTATCTTCCTGACCCGACATCGGAAGTAATAGACCTTGATATGTTTATATTCCACAAGGAATTTGAAGAATATACCAAAATCTGATGAGTGCCTATGTCGCTCTTCATATTATGTTGAAACTCAAGTTCCTAGATGAATTGTTCACTAGTATAGAGCCTAATGAGTATTTAATCTCCTAGTTGCATTATTCACTAATGAAATGGATCCATTTAAAAGTGTTGAGTGCCTAAAGCCTCTTAGATCATATATGTATTGAGCAATTAAATATATTTATGTATATAAAATTTACTCAGAATGGTGCATGTAGCAACAATCCCAAATATTCGATAAATTTTATCTTGCACCAGCATTATTTACTAATGCATAGCCTGCCTAGCGTTTTCCTATGCTATATTCCCCAGCCGAACTCTCAAAATTGGAATGACATGACGATTAATGTTCACTCGCAACGGAGTAGCATGAATCTCCCGAAGTGTCAGTATTGGGACCTGCATGAAAACACCCACATAGGTAGGGATGAACATGGCTTCAGTTTTCCGCTGGAACCGGACCAAACCATACCAATTAGAAAGAAACCAAACCGAACCATTTCCTAATGGATTGGTTATGGTGTAGAAAGTGGAAAACCGATAGTGTTGGTTTTGGTTTGGTTTGACCTCTAAAACCGAACCAAAAACCATTGGAAAACCGATTAATTTTTAAACTTAATTTCTACCGTTGATTTACAAGTATTAGATATTACCCATTAATTTAGAGGATAAATAGAAACCCTAAATCTAATATTTCATTATGATACTCTCCCTCTTTCTCTTTCTCCTTCTCTCAGTCGCCTCCCTTCTCCACCCCCAACTACAGTCGCTGCTACTCGATTTTTTTCTTCCCGTCTTCCTTCTTTTTTATTTGTCAATAACTAAATTAAGATATATTATATATCTTCTTTTGTTCTCTAGAATTGGAGTAAGCTTTAACTATTCTTGATATTTTTTTTATTTTTTTTTTGTCTGTAAATTTGTGTAAACCAGTACTATCGACAACTATGATTTTTATATCTGTAAATTTGTGTTTTTTTTTTTGGTTTTACATAATTATTGGTTAACCAAAAACCACTGGGACAAACCGAAACCAACTGGAACCATTTGGAAACCGAACCAATGGTTAATGGATTGGTTTGGTTTAGATTTTTAGAAACCAATAGCATTGGTTTCGGTTTTGGTTTGGCTAGAAACCGAACCAAAACCGACCATGAACAGCCCTACACATAGGCTACACCACCCTATGAAAAAGAGATCAGCGCATTAGCACACCTTTTAATTAAAAGTTGGCGCGATCGAACACGCTTAAATTCCTTAAGGAAAATCTAGACTGTTAATATCAGTCTCAAAAATAATCACGGCCACACGATTTGGCCGCACGATTCAATAGACCTAGCGTGCTCCTAGCGGAATTAGGAAATCATTACGATAGCCACCGGAGGGCCCACTAAAGCCCTAGTTGATCGAGTTCTATTCAATTAACTTCGAAGCGCCCCGAACATCAACTCTAAGATGGGTGTTCGCGCAAGCTCAAACGAGCTAAGACCGTTAAAAATGGTCTTGGAAGCATCACGAATGTCCAACTTTTCCATCCTAGTTGGACAGCTTGGATTCTCCTACGAACAGCGCAAGCATGATAATCAGTGGGCCCATTAGTGACCTAGTCGATCGACTTGCATGCGGCAAACCTATAGAGTGCTCAATCGCTTACCCAAACATGGGCGTTCACGCTGTGTAAAATAGCTCAAACGAATTGAGATCGTCAAAGACGGTCTCAAAAGGCATTACATCCGTCCAACTTAGCCGGTCTAGTTGGACGACAAAGATTGCATCTTGAGGGATCAAATAAGCGTTGGCGTATCCACCGGCGACCCAGCTACACCCATGGTTGATCGACTTGCTCGCGGCAAGCCGATAACGTTTAGGTGACCCAGGGGATGTCAGCGTGCTCGCTGGAAACCCACCTTTGCACATGGTCGATCGACCTACTCAAATCCAAATGCAACACCTCGAATCGCTCGCTCAAAAGGGAGTTGGTTGATCGGCCTCCAAACCCTAAAAATCGCGTCAACGGCATTGAACAACTGCCGCAAATCAATCACGACCATCCAACTTCGCTAGCTTAGTAGAACAGAGTAGATTTATTCTCATAAAATTAACAAAGTTGCGCTGTGAACACCGGCCATCACTCCTCCATAGGGAGTGACCGACCAGATGGTAGTTTAACCATAATATACTCGAACAACCACCCAAAGTGGTCGACCCCGCTGGCCTTTTAAGACACTTATCCGCGACTTATTCAATTAGGCTCTAAAACAATGATGCTTAATACACATCGATTAAATTGAGATGCTTAAATACGATGCTTCACATGCATCAAATACATACGATATTTTATGTCGGCCTCATTAACAACTTGGTTGTTTCACCTAATCGCACCATGATATTCTCCGCGGAAGGTCCCACGACTTGACCCACTTATTTCAGACATCAAACATGTCACAAACTAGGGGATGCTTACTGGGTATTAGTCTGGTGGTTTACAACGAGCGGCGTGCAACGCGTCCATTACGAGAACGTGACAGGAAAGACGGACGGTTAACAGTAGTGAGAGTAGTGGAAGGACGTGTGATCAAATTTCTTTCGAAACACGATAATCACTACCTCCCGCACAAATCCACTTCTCCACTACTTCACTTCCTCCACTTCCTAAGAGATCAGGGTGCGCTCAATGACTTGTATAAAAACATATTATCGATCTATTTCAACGAGGAAGAACACAAGTGTCATCAACACAAGTAGCCAGAAACCATTTTATGATACCCAAGTCATAAACAACCACACCTTCATGATTCAACACTCTGATCTCAAACACCTTCTCCACTTCCCTCCCTAAGATCAACCCTTCTCCTTCACTTTGTGACCGAATTGAATATGGAACAACCATTTCTTGGTTTAGGCCAGAGTCTTCCAAATTGATCTCTCGAACCTAATAGAATTATCGTGCAATGCATTTGTTTAGGTTTGAATTCGTTTCTCATCAACACACCCCAAATTACCAAAAACAGCAAAATCAGTTTTTACCCTTAAACAATTGGATATGAGGACATTGTGTTATATGACCAAGAACCTGCTGGAGGTTGCCGACGAACTTACCAAGGTGGGGGATGGTCTTATTGACGTGTCCACCATCAGTAGCTGGGGATCTTCCGTACGATCAACCACTAATTTGAAGTTTCATATAAGCTGGTTGGAGGGATTGTTGCTGAAAGTGAAGAATCGTAAAGACCCTCGCGTCCAACTCACAACTCGGATAACTGAAAGCGAGGAGGAACTAAAAAAATGATCTGCGGAAACTGTGCAAAAAGAAAGAGGTAGTGAACCAATTGCTTGCCGAGGTAGGAGTGGAGAGTGATGAGATTATTCGGGCGGAGACCGCAAAGAAGAATGTTCGGGATGCCCTTGAGCAGAAACGGAAAGAACTGTTTTTTCTTCAATCCATTTGATGTGTTTTCACCTTGTGCTTGCTTGATTTTCTCCATGAAAAATTTTCATTCTTCCTTTCTACCCCCCCCCCCCTCTTGTAGAGTTGGATTAATGTTTACAGTTTTATCGTGGTTTAAATTTATGCATGCTTTCTATTCTCGTTTTGTTGTTTGTTGCTGTAAGGACTTGCTTCGAAGTACTATGCTTGCACGTTGGTGCTTAGGATTATGCTCAGCGTGTGATAAATGCACATATTCTCCCCTTGTTTGATTTTTCCTGTAGGGGAGTGGGCGGGCATATGATGAATGTGCCTACTCCCCCCTTGCTTTTGTATAAAGATAGGATGTGGGAGGGAAGGGCGTATGATAAATGTGCCTATTCCTCCCTTATTTGATTTTCCTTGTAGGGGAGGGGGCGCGCATATGATGAACGCGCCTACTCCCTCTTATTTTTTTGTGATAGGATGCGGGAGGGCAGGGCGTACAAGAAACGCGCCTACTCTCCCTCGGTTTGATTTTACTTGTAAGGGAGGGGGCGGGCATATCATGAATGTGCCTACTCCCCCTTGATTTTGTATAAAGCAAGGATGTGGGAGGTCGGGGCGTATGATAAACGCGCATATTCCCCTCTTGTTTGATTTTACTTGTAGGGGAGGGGCGGGAGTATGATGAACGCGCCTACTCCTCCTTGTTTTTGTGATAAGATGAGGGAGGGAATGGCATACAAGAAACGCGCCTACTCCCCCTCTGTTTGATTTTACTTGTAAGGGAGGGGGCGGGCATATATGAACACGCCTACTCCCCCCATTTTCTTTTGTATAAAGATAGGATGTGGGAGGGCAGGGCATATGATAAATGCGCTTATTCCCCCTTGTTTGATTTTACTTGTAGGGGAGGGGGCGGACATATGATGAACGCGCCTCCTCCTCCCCCCACCCTTTTTGCTTTTGCATAAATCTAGGATGTGGGAGGGCATGGCGTATGATAAATGCGCCTATTACCCCCTTTGTTTTTTCTCAATCGGGAAACGAGAGGGCGGGGTATATGTTAGCCGATCAGATGTTATTAGCATTCCCGTTGTCTTTTGTCAGTCGATCGGGAGCCATTGGCGTTCCTCAACCTTTTATCATTCGATCGGGATCCATTGGCGTTCCCGCAACCTTTGGTCAGTCGATCGGGCGCCATTGGCGTTTCCGTAACCTTTGGTCAGTCGATCGGGCGCCCTTGGCGTTCTGCAACCTTTTGTCAGTCGATCGGGCGTCATTGGCATTCCCGCAACCATTTGTCAGTCGATCGGGCGGCATTGGCGTTCCCGCAACCTTTTGTCAGTCGATCGGGCGCCATTGGCGTTCCGCAACCTTTTTTCAGTCGATCGGGCGCCATTGGCGTTCCGCAACCTTTTCTCACCCGATCGGGAGCCATTGGCGTCCCGCAACCTTTTGTCAGTCGATCGGGCGCCATTGGCGTTCCGCAACCTTTTGTCAGTCGATCGGGCACCATTGGCCTTCCCGCAACCTTTTGTCAGTCGATCGGGAGCCATTGGCGTTCCCGCAGACTTTTGTCAGTCGATCGGGAACCATTGGTGTTCCCTTAACCTTTTGAGAGTTTTTCTTTTTAAAGAACCTTCCTCCTTACCGAAAAGCACAATTTACAAGTTTGAATCGGAGCTTAAAATTATATCATTACACCTGATTTGCTTTCTCCTTTCTTTTTTAATGACGCGGGAAGGGGTCGCTTTCGATCATCTGCCTCGTCGCTTCAAACTCCCCGGATTCGCGTTTTCGTTCGAATATACTTCTTATTGCGAGACAATATACTGTTGGGTGCCCGATCCTCCTGAGATAATGACAGTATTTTGCAACATTTTTGTTCATTATCTACCACTGTTGGGGGTAGTTGGACCTCGCCCCTGGTGACCCATTGATTCAGGAGCCCAATTATTTGTTCCCTCCCATATGGCAACGGAGGAGGAGGAGGGGGTCTTGAATCTTTTCTGGTCCATCTGCTTCTTTTTTGGGGAGGCTCACTCATTTGTTTTCGGTTTCCACTTTCATTAGTGTTAGACCTCGGGTTATAGGGGGTTGCAGACGTGGTACTTACCGTGTATCTCCAGTTGAGATTTGCGGGTAACTCTTCTATGCAGTCGGAAATTCTTTCGTCTGCTTCTTCCAGTTCAACAAAAGTCTGGAATCTAAAATTGATCTGACTTCTTTTGAAGGATTGCACCATTCCTCGCACGCATATTTCTACGAGCTCCTCCTCTCTGACATTCTCATGGCAATCCAATGCCAACCTTCGAAATATCATGATATATTTTTCTACTTCCTTTCCCATCCTTTGAACCAGAAATAACACTATCATCATAAAGTTCATTTAGAGTAACAAATTCCTGATCACTATGCCTACAAATTTCAAATTCTTCATCAACACTATCCACATCATAATAAAATGTAAAATATCGAACCTCATCAAAACAAGTAGTGCTACCAATTCTAACCTTGTTATCTTGATTATGTAAATAACTATCTTCATTCTCAACGGTATTATTGGATACACTATATTGGCAATTCAAGTAATTTCGAGCATTTCTTTCGTTCGTCTCAGCTATCCGCTTGAGGTGGTCTTCTAAAGAAAGTTCACTCATTATTGTAGTTCTTTCGTCTATAATTATACTATTCATCTCAGCTAACTTACGCGTCGACTCAGCTAACTTCTTGAGGGACTCTTCTAAAGGAGGAATAGGAATAGAGGGATCATAAAAAGGACTACTTTTCAATAGTTTGATTGTATCCTCTAGAGACGAAGAACTATTACTATAATCTTCTTGCTCGTAAGACTGATGCATGTGTGGATAGTAATTGGGCTCACCAGGGTATGACCCATATCCTTCCAAAGGATGGCGTTCCCAACCACTATTCCCAACATGGTCATAAAAAGGATGATGTCCATATTCAAATTCAGGTCGATAATCATTGTATTGGCTTCTATCATGCCAGTTCGGCATTCTTAATTGCAAGGGAATTCTATACAATCACAAACAAGGCTGACTCGACCAAATCAAACCTATAAAATCTAGCAAACAACAAGCATGATGGCTCCACTTAGATTGTTTCTAGACCAGCTTCTAATCCTTCGAAAGGGAATTCGTTACAATTTAAGCAAACCCCTCTGGAATCAATCCGAGTCAAAGTAAGTTGAATTGAGGCGAGGGAAGGTCAGTGGAGCTTTGATACCCAAGGCCTCACCGCTATCACAAGGCGACGCAGTCATGCATTCAACTCACAGAAACCATCAAGAACTTTGAAGTATGCTTAAAAGAGTAACCAATATTTTTCGAAAGATTTTCCTACCAAGATCGTTACCCTATCGGTCTCGTTCTAATCAAATTTTAAGCTTGGGTTCGCGTTAGGTTTCGTTTTCCTAAGGCGGGCAAGAAGGGAACGGTGATGAAATCCGAACCCTTATCTTATATGGCCAGTTCTTGCCCTTTACTAGGAAATTAAAGTAGCTGGTTCAGTCCTCAACATATAATCACCTTAAGGCAGACAATAAACCCGCTGACAGGAGATTCGCGGGTGTTTAAAAGTTTACCTCCCGTACCAGACGGGCGAAGAACCGATGTAGTCGACTCGGGCCACTAACTCCGGTGTCAGTGTGCGAACCCGAGGGGCCGAGACGATATTGTAATCGTCGTCCTTCCCTGCAAACAATTTGTATTTAAGGGTACCCTTCCGTAGGGTTTAAAAAAAATAAATAAATAAACAATTGTCCAAATGTCCAAAATCCAAAATCCAAAGTAAAGTGCAAAAATATTACACAAACTTCCTAATACAATTCTAAAAAAAAAATTAAAAATTAAAAAAAAAAATAATAATAAAACTAAATCCTAAAAAATTATTTTTCTTTTTTTTTTCTTTTCTTTTAGCTTTGAGCTTTGTTCCAAGTCCTTAGTGTCCAATCTTCAAACCTGCAAATCAAAGACACAAACAAAGAAACGTAAAGAGGAACAAATGAAAATAATAAAAAAATAATAAAAACCTAAAAATTCTACCTAAGCACAAATCCGCGTCGGCGGCGCCAAAAGTTTTAATATTTTTGATTGTGGTTGTAGTAATGAGGTTCAAACTCTCAGACTTGTGAAGATTAAATTTAAAGATTTAATAAAATTATGTACAAAATTATTAACAATGGGTGCGTGAGGTAACCAAGACACTAGATTCCACTATTATGCAAAATTCAATGATAAATATTTCAAAACTCTATTCAATTCTTAAGTCCTCTTTTATCTTTAATTCACTATCAATCATACAGATTCTCAAACATTATTTGTAAACCTTAAGCATAGATTATCAAGAGATTAAACCAAGCATAACCTATCAAACTGAATAACAAATAATTAAGACAATCATTCAAACAATTTAAAACTCTGCAAAAGCAGCGATTAGGTGAATTATATAATTAAATGAAATAGTTACCACTTTATGTTGCGTGAATAGCTTCCTCCATTGCCTTGGTTACGAGGGAATTAGCTCATCATAATATAAATTCTCTCAAAATAATTTATTATGGCTCAAAAATGGTTTACAAATGGTGTAAACAGCTAATGTGCGACCCACAGGAAGCGTCACACAAGAACGATAAAAGAGAAGTGCTATTGTCGCTGTGGTTCTAAGACCCACACCTATGACCCACGAAGACTTGTCGTTGTCACTGTTGAAGAACGACGGTTCCTGGACGTCCGTTCTTCATGTTCTTGAGTTGCAGCAGCAGAAAACTTTTCCTGCAACTCGTGATTTCTTCGTTCTCTTGTATCTGCTAACTCTCCAAACTCTCGACACCCTTCTCCTCAACCCCATCAACCTATTTATACTCAACAGGTCGACCAAATCTTTGTAATAACTTCAATATAGTCCGGAAGTGAAAAGAATATTTTTGATATATTTTTTTTATTCTTCTGACTTGTTACGGGATTTGTTTCCTGGTTTATCTCTTTCACGCGTCTTCTCTGAGCTGTAGAATTTGTTTCCAATCAATACAGTCGACCCATGCACGTATCTTCCATCCAAAAATTCCGAGAATATAATATCTTCCCTGTTTTGAAAATATCTTCCATGTTTTGCATCCCACGATTTATCCAGCCCAAATAACTCGATTCGAACACCCATACCATCCCTGTTAGGCTATAATAGGTCCAACCCAATGAAAACTAGCCCTTGAATCTCCTTATATCACGTTCAAAATTTGCTTCAACAATTACGTAGGTGAAGAACTATTTTTCCCGCCAAAACTCGGTTCAAATGGAGAAGAACCTGGTAGCCCCCTATCCAGAGTAGGGGTGCGAATAGCAGCTGCCTTGGGGTGACCTGGGGGTGCCCCTTAGTAATTAGGTTACCCCTTATCCAAAAGCGAGAGTCCGAATAACACTTGTCCTCCGGGTGCCAAAATCAACTTTTCGAGCCGAATTTTCCAAAAATGTTTATTTCCTAAAAATACATAATAACACAATATTAGTACAAAAATAGAGTTCCAACAAGACGGACATTGAGGAAAAATTAGACACAAAAATGTGTTTATCAACTAACATAAACGAGCTTTACACAACGATGCTTCATGAACATCGATTATTTTGAGCTGCTTGCTTAAAAGCGATGCTTTATATGCATCGATTACAAACAATGTTTTATAAATATCGATTCCACGAATAATTTTCTTATTTGACCTAAAAGCATTACGTGTTGCTTTAGCAGCAAGTCTCACAACTTGACCCACTCATCATCTTGCTGTGTATATTTTTCTACAAAATACTCGAGACATCAAACATGTCACAAACTGGGGGATGCTTATCGGGATATTGGTCTGGCGGTATACAGCGTGCGGCGTGCAACACACCCATTACGATAAAGTGACAGCAAAGGCGGAAGGTCTTCTCTCATGATAGAGACGTGATTGTCACCACGATCCCCACTTCTCCACTACTTAACTGCCTTCACTTCCTATAAGATCAGGGTGCGCTCAATCATGACTTGTATGAATAGGATTTCAACCTATTTCGACAAAAAAAAATAAGTGTTATCAACACAAGTATCCAGAAACCACATTCTGATACAAATCATAAAACAACTACACCTTCATCATGATTCCAACACCTTCTTGGCTTCCCTCCCTAAGATCAACCCTTCTCCTTCATTTTGTTTCCGAAGCAAGACTGGAACGGCCATTTCTTGGTTTAGGCCAGAATTTTACAGATTGATATCTCGAATCTAAAGTACTCCCGTGCAGTGCATTTTTTTAGGGTTTAGATTCGTTTCTCGACGGCACACCCAAATTTACCATTTCCAGCAGAATCAGTTTTTACCCCAAAACAGGTTGTTAGACCCCCGCTTTTTCACTGAGGATCCAAAAAAATTTGAGGATATTGAGAATGATATTTGAGAGATATGATTCAAAGATTCAGTTATTATGAGAATACTAATCAATTGTTGAGTTATTTGTGTAAAGTCTATTCAAAACTTCAATAATATGAATGATTAAATGTTTATTTGAATATTTAGTAGAATTTTTTGTGGTAGTTTCGATTTCATAGCTTGTTGTGAATGAATATCTTTTATGCTTTGCTTTTGGTTATGGGATGTTATTTCGGTTACCCTAATTTTTGATCTTATATTGTGGTTATCTCTTATGATTTGTGTGACTTTTTGATTTTGCGGGATTAAGTTCTACCCTTTTTGGGTAGGGTTTATCAAAGGATCATGAAGAGATACTGATCAAAACTCATGTGTGAAAGTCACATTGATGCTATTATCCATTTATGTTTACATAAGTGTTGTATTTAGCATAACATATGAGTTTCGGTTTAGGCCTTTACTATTGGCACGTAATAGATTAAACCGGTTTCAACCTTTCGCTGGCAAAGGTTGTTTTTGTTGTTGTTCTTTTGTTTTGCAGGGGAATAACAACTGACAGGAGGAAAGTTCTTATAGAACAGGTGCTTAATGATAAATCTTTGTGGGGAGAGTGGCTATGGAAATCAAGGGAAGAACTATGCTTATAATCTTTCATGATATGAAAACTAAGTTAATTCTTATCTTGGTTTGTCATGTCGAAGCGTAAGGTACGGTTTTTGTGTTAGTTAATCCTTTTCCTATTAAGAAAAACTGATATTGCATATTCTTAGGTTTTTCTTAACGAAATACGGTGCAATTGTTATATTACTATTATGATGTATGGATTGGTATGATTCAAGTTTTCCGGTTATGAAAAACTTTGTCTGATTTTTGTTTTTGCATAAAGAAAAAGGGATAATTTGTATTAATCTCTTTCATTCGGATAAGAGTAACTACGTTAGTTCCGATCTTAGTTCAAGCTAGTCGAAATTTAGGCGTCGATTATTCAAGTCTAGTCGATTCCTTGATAAGAAAAACTAGTTAACTAACTTAGTTTTTGCTTGTCTAAAATAAGGTACATTTGTTTTAAGAATAATTTGAACATGATAAGAGAAATTTAGTTAATTCTAATCTCTTTTGAGTCTTGTCGAATAAAGCGATTATACATACATAATCTGTTCAACTTGTAGCTAAGATATCTTAGTTGACTAATCGGACTAAGAGAAAATATCTTCGGGCAATTGTTTCCTTGATAACATACTAAAACAAGATTACTTAGGTAGTTTCGGTTTTAGTATTTGTTATCTAAAATGGTATGTGAAACTTTCGAGCTTAACTCTTATAGGTTGTACAAGTATTATGGATTTGTAAGATCCTTTCGATTTTCTCTTATGTGTATTCGTTTCTTTGTCATTTTTGTGACAAAAGGGGGTAGAAATATATGGAGTAAACAAGTGATTTACAATCACTAAGAAGGGATATATGTGCTTAACCATAATATCTAACAAAGAGTAAAGCATAGACTAAGGGGAAGAAACATATCATGTAGTTGTACAGAATTTCATACTACAAAAGGGGAATAACATAGATGTTCGGATTGAATATATACCTAACTTTTCTCTAGGGAGAATAAATCTTTTGTTATTCAAATGTCAAAGTGGCATTTATTTTTTGAATATCGGCAGGATATTGTATTGTTGAAACTTGGAATCAAGCGTATGAAGAATGAGTTATTTTGTAATTCAGTTATCTCCATATGTATTAAAGTTTTGTCACTAAAATTGACAAAGGGGGAGATTGTTAGAGCATTACTCAGTTGGACCCACCCAGCGTTAGTATGCCAAGTTTGGTTGTCATATTTTAGTACCAAAACTCAATTAGAGTCGATTGATATCTTTTTACGGAAATAAGTTCTTAAAAACGGGACCGAAAAAAAAAGTTTATTCTTGAATATCCTTGGATCAAGTCATGACCTAAATTTTTTCTTATATAGAAATTATTTTTACATATATAGAGTATTCTTATATAGAGGTTCTACTATAATTCTTTCTGGATATACATTTGACTCTCGGCCATTTACATCCCGCGAAAATCCAAAATCTTGATTGATTTTTGACAGCCACCTTTTTGGAAGCTCGCTTATATTTTATTTTATTTTTTAATTACAGAGAAGTTTATTGAGAAAAAAATGTACAAGAAATATATAAAAGACAAATTACCAGAGGTAATTGAAACCAAAGATAAAAGAGAAAATTACAGCAAAATGGTGTCCCAATTGAAAGAGAAGTCAACAATTTTAAACTGGCCGACAATAAAAACAGAACCAAAGACCCAACATTCGTGTGAGACACTATTTCACCCAAAAGGGTTAACAGCTCCCAAAGCTATACTTCAACATGTAATTCCTAGAAACGCAACCATTAGACTTGTGTGGACCTGTTTCCAGATAGAGAAAGACGAAATATGGCGTTATAACAGTCAATTTGGGCATTACATCAGACATAAACAAACTGCACGTGGCTGATATAGAAAGGAAGTGTGTGCAAATCAAGTTACGCAACACGGTACTACTTAGTTTCTTGGTTGAGGAAATTAGGGGGAGACCCAAAAAAATAATATTCTCGTTCTCAAGCCCACAATTAATTTTGTATACCGTGACATCCATAATTATATGAAATTATTATATGAATCAATACATAACTGGTTATGCATACTACTATCTTTTCTCTTTTTCAGGGGTATAATTGGCAGCGCAACTTGGACATAACATATCTAAAAATCCGCGCCTTAGAATTTTATATCGTTGGAAATCTTTTTAAAAGAGCTACGCAACGAGTACAAACAAGAATATCAAAATTTTGTTATTAACGAAAAAATCGAAGGTGATCCTCATTTTAGGGAAATTTTTTGAAAACTTGATACTTAACCATTATGCAGTTACCAAAAACGATGCATAACACATTCTGCAGACGCATAACGAATTATGCAACCATTTTTCCGACTGCATAACAAAGTTATACATCTATAACAAGTTATGTAACCATTGTTTTGGTTGATTTTAGCCGTACATATAAAAAATTGATGCATAATGCAGTATGCATCCATATTTACGGATGCATATCATGTTATGCATCTATTTTCTCGATGCATAATGCATTATGTAGCCATATTTTCGGACGCATAACAGGTTATGCAGGTTTTCTGGACTGCATAACAAGTTATGCAACAAATTTTGTAGATGCATAACAGGTTATGCATCCATTTTCACGAATGCATAACATGTTATGCAGACAGTTTCTCGACTGAATGACATGTTATGCAGTCATAACCACATCGTCATCTTCTTTCATGTTTCATTAACTCCCACGCAAACCATTATCTTTCAGTTATTCGGGGCTCTTGGTCAAAATCATGTATTTACACCATCATCTTATTTCATGTATTTACACCATCATCTGCAATTAAACTTGCATAACAGGTTATGCAGGTTTTCGGGACTGCATAACAAGTTATGCAACAAATTTTGTAGATGCATAACATGTTATGCATCCATTTTCACAAATGCATAACATGTTATGAAGACAGTTTCTCGACTGAATGACATGTTATGCAGTCATAACCACATCATCATCTTCTTTCATGTTTCATTAACTCCCACGCAAACCATTATCTTTCAGTTATTCGGGGGCTCTTGGTCAAAATCATGTATTTACACCATCATCTTCTTTCATGTATTTACACCATCATCTGCAATTAAACCTTCTTCACAACTCATCCATACAATCTATAGCTAACAACATAGACATTTTTTGTAGCATTCATATCATCACATTCCTCCACCTCTCAATTGAACCCAATTTTAATCCACATCCAAAAATCCTCCGCAAATCTGTGTTGTTGCTGTTGTTGTAGACCACTGCTGCCTGCAATCACCCATCGAGTCGCTACAGCTTCATTGCATCTTCGACTTGGTCTCTGAAGCACAGAAATGCCGAACTCTCTCTTCGTTGCTCACTCCAGTCTCCATCAGCAATGTAGTAGAGAAGGACAGACACCATCTTTTTCAACTCCCCGTGTTCACAACATCTAAAGATATGTCTAGCACAACCACCAGTGGATTTGAAGCTCGAGTCTTCTCCATTTGTGTCTGCAATTCTTTCGACAACCATTGTTTAATCAAGAACAAAAATGGGTAAGAACCCATCTCCACGGAATCGATTCAATTAACCAAAGACCCCCAATTTCAGTTCAAAACCAGAATTCCCCAGAATCCCATTTTAGTTTCTGCCAGGTACTGTTGATTTTTCAAATACAAACCTCCAATTTCAGGCCACAGCAAAACCCCAGTTGACAGCAACAGTGGCATCTATTTCAGCTGGTTTTCTGGCATAACCAAAACTCCACCAAACTCTGTCTATATCCAGAGAACACTCGACGGAAATCAACACCAATTTGACCTGCAAACACCACCATTACCTTCATAATTTCTCTCTCAATCGAGCACCACACTGAACCCCAACAGATCCATTTCATTTATCCAACAACTCCATATAAAACCCGTTTCAGTTAACTTCAAAAATCCCCAAAATTTGTTGCTTAAACTTCCCGTATATAGCCATGAATCAATGGAAGAAACCCTAAGTCAAATCATCGAACAACACCAGTTCTTCAACCAACATACCCCAAATTATACCACCTGCAATCAATCCACAAGCAATCACACCCAAATTCAATCGTTGTTGTTGAGAGAATTGAAGCAATTGGCTTGAAATTCAACCCCCAAACACCACAAATCCATTCTCGTCATCGCTGCTTCAATCAATCCTTGATGTCTCCATTTCAGTTCAACTGCAGAAGCTCAAAATGATGCTCAGATCCCCTTTCAACCCCCAAATACGAAGATGTTGAGATTTACCCGTGAATTGAAGCTCCAATGAAGAACTGAGACGAAAACAGTAGGGAGATACGAATCGGAGAAGAAGAAAAAAGACTGAAATATAATTTCAGAAATTATGGGTTTGGGAGATATTTTGTCGTAGAAAATGGGTGCGCGCCTGTGTTTTTTTGAGCATGAGTTTCACAGTGGGAAGAATCTGTAAAATGGGTCTGTCTATAGTTTTCACTTCTTGGTTTTATCCTTCAATTTCCGGTGGTTAAGGCTTGTCATGGCCCCCTCATTTTTCTGTATTTTTGTTATTATTCTTTTGTTTTGGACAAAACTATTGGGAGGAATACTTTTTGCTAAGGCTGAGTACTTTCTTAATCTTCATATCAACCAAATCGTGCTTCTTGTTTTTGAGGAAATTCGAGTACCAGCGGGCAGATGATTTTGGTTGCCTCTTCAATTCCTTGTCTTCAAAATCAACATGAACAAGTCCATACCTAGTGGTGTATCCAAACAGCACCTCGAAAACGTCTACGAATGATCACACAAAGTATCCTCTTGTATTTGTTCCATTTCTGAAACAATAACGCAATATCGATTACAATTTGACAACGAGGAGAAAGTTTAATCAGTGGGATTTAATTACCTGATTGCCTTGAGTGTGCTTCCGATGAATCCATTCATGTAGTCAATTCTCACAATGTCGTTTAGTTCCTCATTCTTAGGTGCCGAGTAACCTGACACAGACCACAAATTTAAGCGTCATGTCGTTTAAGGAAGATCCCGTTTAAGCTCTATTACACACTCTACCATTAAAAAACAAATGTAGTGGGGGGACATGTACCATTTTCATGGATATAAACAGGAGGATTTCCATAATACTCTTTGAAGTACTGAAGCAACATCTGTAAGCCAGACGGGTTTGAGGGCATATAGCCAGTTGGATCAAATTGACCTCCCGGTGTATCGTTTTTCGTAACTGTAACACAACACCACACGCAGCACTCAAAGTTTACATACTAGATATTGAAAATCCTTAGTACTTAGAAAGGGAAAGATAAAGGGAAGAAGAAGAAAATCAACTGAAACCAAACATAGCTATCAAACATTTATGGCTCCCCTTCGGATTTATGAGATTATTGCACCGTGACTGATTAATTCATTGATGAGATTATTGTAATACTCGACGCCCTTCGGATTTATGGCTCCCCTGCCATCTACACATATATGCAACAACACAGGCAACAGTTTAAACAGTTTCACATAAATTTGGTTATGACCAAACATAGCTATCAAACACGGTTGAAGGTTTGTTGGTGCACACTAGTCAGCCAATTGTCTTGACGCGAAGACTGTCGCTTTTATGGGACCCCAAAATAAAATTCTTCCTTATTCTGTGGAGGTTTATTTTAGTATGAAAATTAAGTACCTGGAATGACCCTTGACCAAGATATGGAAAATCTATAAGCTTCAAGTCCTAAATCACTCATTAGTTTCACATCTTCCTGCAGTTGAAACTTGAACACTTGAGTTTAACAGTCTACTGGAGACGCATTAACAAAAGATCTGAACATTATAAAAACTAAAAATTCCAACCAGTTGGAATAGTGTATGATGATGAGAACAATTCACCTTATATTTGTGATATCCATCTGCTGCTATATCCCCTGTGCTTTTGTCAATGACCTTACCTGGTTAAAAACAAATATTAAACTCAATGATGGCCTATCCAACTCCAGGTAGAGTAGAGTGTAACTACAAGGATCTGCTTGCATCATGCGGTAAGCTTTCAGCAGTCCTCATAAGAGAGTCGCTCAAATCGAGACAAGAATCTGTACTATAAAATGGTTGGACCGAAATTGAATGGAATCGTTTGAATATATAACCTCGCAGCTAAATTGTTTTGTTATGGCCACTAACAATCGATCCATTGTTATTTGTATAGTGAGATAAACAAATGTTCTCTATCGAGCAAAAAAAAAATCTCGAGCTATATAAGGTCAAGCCAGTCGGGAAAATTTGAACAAAGTAGATAGAGCTGTAATAAAAATGAGACCTCCATGAGTGAAGATATCCCATACAGAGGGTTTCCTTCCGTCTTCTGCCACGGCTCCTTCAACCTATCCATAATAATATGATATCATTATAACATCGATATGCATAGTATCTCTAGAGCTCTAGAGACGACAGAGAGAGAACCTGATAAGCTGAAGTTCCAGCACCAAAAACGAAGTCAGATGGGAAATCATCTCTTCTAAGTTCATTAGTTTCTTGACAAAATCCAAGTGTTGCTAATTGTCCATCAAACGACACAACAAGAAGAAGAAGAAGAAACAGGAGACGCAGAATATTACTAATTGACATCTCTCTCTCGGTCTGTATTCTGTATGTGCTCATTGTCTACTGTATTTAAGTGTCTGCAGAAGCAAGAACCACCACAGACAGAACGAGTGGTCGAAGGGGCTAGCTTGTAGCAGTATGACACTACTAGAAAAAATGTAATGCCAGACAATGACTTTGAAGAATTAGTTAACAAATCTTAAAACCTTGGCAAATAAAATTAAAGATTAATTAGCCTAGACATTAAGAGTTCAAGTTGCATTCAAAGGTTCTTTTTCGTTTTGTAGTTAAGCTCACTACGACTCCTAGAATCATCGAGAACATGAACATCATCAGGTTAGTCGACAGATTAAATCAAATGCATTTTGGGGAAGTTTCATTGCGTTGACTAAATAGGGTTTTAAAGGAAGAAATTTACTCTGTTGTTGGTTTGTGGCACAAAAAAAAATCTCACAGACAAGACCAATACCAATTTAAGACTCTTCTCTTTGCTTATAGTAAATGTAATTTTTTTTTTTTTTGTTATAAACAAGGAACCTTTTCATTAATGGAAATTCAAGGTTACAATGAGTTTAACATCGAAAATAAGAGAATACAAAGTAACAAGAACATACCGTATAAGTACAATACCGAGAAATCCGACAAGAGAAAGAGAAGGATTATCGGAGTAAGACAAATACAAGTATGAATAAGATTCGATTAAATCGGAGGAAGAATGGTTTTTCGCGGAATTAGAATCCAACCATTAAGTTTGTTTTTCTTCTTTAGAAAGATATGCTCCCAAAATAGGAGTGATTTGCTCAAATCTCTTGAAACTAATGATGGAGCTTCCGTCGTCAAAGAAATCACCGATGGAGATGAAGATTTCGTCGTTGGAGATCATCACTATCGATCTTGAAACCCAACCCAATAACCAAGAACCGCCATTAAAGCGAAGATAAACCTCAAAAGAGTGAATAAAACCACCATAATGGTGTAGATAGGAATAAAACATAATAAAAATTAAACTATAACTATTAACTAACCTAGAAAACAAGAAATAGTGAAAAGATCTGCTCAGATCCAGTCCAAAATGGACTAGATCAGAGCAGAGAAGGGTTGTTTTCGATAGTGTTGTTGTTAAAGAAGAAGGAGCGAGAGAGGAGAGAAAGGACTGCTAAATTATTAAACTTAAAGGTAGACTGTTTTACTTATAGTAAATGTAAAGAGACAACATAAACTAGAAAGTAAAACCCGACAGTCTTCAAGAAGGTCACTACTTCTCCAAGCAACATTAGAATTGTCAACATTCACAAAATCCATCAACTGGAGACAATCATTAACAAAGATGACTTTGGAGAGATTCATCTCTTTAGCCCAAGAGATAGCCAAAATTAGAGAAGCAATTTCCGCACCCGCCGCATCTTGAATCACACCAAAATCAGAGCGAGTTCTTCTTATTCTTCCTGCAGTATCACACCAAACAACACCCAGACCCATATTAAAAAGCCTTGAAAGAGCCATCTATAAACATAAAATGATCCACTCCAGACCTGGAAACTTTTACATCCTTATTAACTTTACTAATCCCCGTCGGAGACGTAATATAAATATTCATCATTATTCTAATATCCATAATAACTTTATTCAAATCAATAGTAATATTTCTGAAACTAACATCACATCTTAACTTCCAACACCACATAACTATTGTACCAATACTCGGCCAATTAACTCTAAAAGGAGATAAACCAAGAGTAGAGTCATGCCAGTATAGAAAAATATCATCAAGAGACTCCAAATCAGAACTAATTAAATGTTGCAGAGAGACCTCAAACCATATATGAGCTGCAATATGATAGTTAACGAATAAATGCATAACAGTTTCTTCATGATTGTTACACAAAGGACATTTATCATCTACATAAGGGTTATAGAACCGCAAGAGAGAATTAACCGGCAGCAATTGCGCAAAATATTTCCATAAGAAGAATTTAATTTTCGGCAAACAATCTATGGCCCAAACCTTCCTCCAAAAGTTAGCATTTTCCAAAGAACTGTTCTCATTCATATAAATCCTGTAAGCATATTTAATAGTATAAGCACCATTTTTAGTGTGAGCCCACATTAGCTTATCACTCATATTCAGACTTAGTCTAATTGTCCTAATTCTGATAACTTCATCAGGCGAAAAAACATAGACAGTAAATCCACATTCTAGCAATTGTTTTGGACACCTATAAGATTACTAACATACATAAAACTATCATAATTAGGATGGCTAGAGACAGGAGGAGAACTAGAAGAAGGTATCCAATTAGACTACCAAATATAAGTTGGACAAGCATCATTGATCTTACTAACAACATTATTTCTTATAAAATTTAACCCATTAACAATACCTTTCCATATCCAAGAAGAAGAATCATCCTCTTTATCAATTTCCAACAAATTCTGATTAGGAAAATATTTATCTTTCAAAAAGACAGATACCAAGAGATTCGGATTATTGATAATTCTCCAACCTAGTTTGCAAATGAACACCCTATTTGTAGCATAAGTGTTTCTAACACCTAACCCACCACAAATTTTTGATTTGCCTATGTCCCTCAGGAACGAAAATAAGCCGCATGTTTCGGATTTTTCTTTGACCGCCAAAATGTTCTTTGTATGGAATCAATTTTGGAAGTAATCTTTTTCACATGGTAAACAGCCAAACTCGATAAAAACATGTTTTCTCACAACTGTCCTACCTGCCACATTCAAATTGGTCTTCTTAGAGGAGTTTAATCTAGAATAAAAATTCTCTATCAGAAAATGAAAGGATTTAGTTTTATCTCTACTTATAAACAAAGGAGTTTCTAGGTATTTCTCAGAATTGCTTAGAACTTTAACTTAAGAGTTTTAGACAGCAGCTTAATATATTTATGATGCATTCTTTTACTTGTAATAAAACCATACTTCTCAAAGCTGATAGCTTGACCTGAAGCTTTAGCAAAGATACTAATAATTTTCATAGGATTTCTAGCATAAGTAATAGAAGCTTTAGCAAACAACATGAAAAGATGAGGGTACCCAAATATACCACAATCTTAAACTTTTCCACCTATAAGTCCTCTTACCGAAATGGATTGTCTATGGACTGAGTCGAGACAATATAACGAATCGCTATTCACACTTTGTGCGATCGTCTATGGATACGAGATCGATATAATTCAACAATCAAAGTGTGATTACTTGATAATAGGTTCGGACTTAACCAAACTCTATGTGATAACTATCAAGTAATACGGAGTTAAAGTTTTTTTAATTTATTTTAAATTATAATAACAACAATTATAATTGCGGAAAACAAAAGTAAATGACATATCAAGATTTTGTTAACGAGGAAACCGTAAATGCGGAAAAACCCCGGGACCTAGTCCAGAAATGAATACTCTCAGAATTAAGCCGTTATACAAAATCAAACCAACTTCGTATAGTTGAGACCAAACAATTAAACCTATAGTTCACCTAGTTTATTCAGTATCCCTGCGCTTCCGACATTCAATAAGTGCACGTACTGGAACAATTCCTTTGGTTCGTATTCCAAACAGTAAAGGAACAACAAATCTATTCGATAACAACTCTATTCAATCTCAGTGATATGAGTTAGACAAAGGCTCTTCTGTTTAATCCAATAAACTCCTTTGTCGGGTTTAGATCTATCTATCCAACAACTACCAAAGTAGCAGAGTTTATATTTTGCAATAAAAAATAGGATCTATCAAGATAATATATAATTATGCCGATCTATGCAACTAATCAATCAAATCTATCAAGGATAAACCGATTATAGTTGGATCCCATCCGATCAAGTTTTATGCACACCAAATATTATGAACCCAATAAGAAATTTTCTTTGTCTTCAAATCATCTTTAATCTTAAATAAACACCTGCATACCATAACTTGAATCTCTTGTGATCCATCATGCACAGAACGGAGTCTATTAACAATGGATTATCAAAAGACGTCTTTAGATCTACAAACAGTTCTAAAGATCCATCCGACACTTCGATCTAGTTTGAGTGAATCTTATATCAGAAGAGAAGATTCTCAAGAATAAACAAACTAGGTGCAATCAAAGTTCGACAACCGTTAGTCAATCAAATCAAATAGAAAACTAGTAATAATGCAATTATCTAGTTTCCCACCAACGGTACTCGTAGAGCTTCTTGATCCCACAGAAGTCTTTAAATGAGCGGTCGTAAGAGATTTCGCCTAATTAGGGTACTTTCCTCTCCGAATAGACGGCTCCACCAGTAACAACACAACAAGGTAGTTTTGTTGTCTCTTAGGATAGTTTGCGCGAAATGCAAACTTGGATATTTGTAGACCAAGGAAGTTTGGACACCAAGTAATTTCCAAAACCGAATATTCTCAAGATATGCAATAAATGTCCAAATCGGTTTTCATAATTACTGGAAATGCTCTGTCCAAAATAACCGAAATCTCACTAGAAAATCTCCAATTAGTAAATGCACATTGCCGATTTTTATTTTCCAAAGATATCCATTTTAATTGCTGGTTTAAAAGCATATAAAATTAACAACCTTAATTAAAAGATTCTCAACTTATTTCGGTCTAGGATCTCCTTGAGTTGTTAATAAATATCTTTGAACAATGAAAGATAAGAGTTACTGAACATGTTCAAAGTATGTCGACATATTTTTCTTTGTAAATACTTTTTCATATTTACAATCTTTGAACCGATTATACCACATTTCCAAACAAGTTTAGAATTGGTTCATCTGATTTCCAAGAACTATGTGATTGATCAAATATCAATACACTAATCATGGGTTTATGGATCTACCAAACACAAGGATCGGTTCTACCTCAATATGGTTACTGGGACCAGTTACATCAGTTACCAGGATCGGTTACGTTAATTACCAGGACTGGTTACCATATTCTCATGGTATTACTTGTGATCGGTTACACTAATCACTAGGATCGGTTACACCAATTACCAGGACCGGTTACTCCAATTACAAGGATCGATTACAATTCTTTTGTGATCGGTCATACCAATTACCTGGATCGGTTACACCAATTACAAATATCGATCATACCATCTACGGTGATTACTTAGGATCGGTTACACTAACAAAAGTCATACCAATACATAAGTCAGGCATTATGACTAGTTTTACTAAGATACATAACAAGTTATGATCGGTTCTACTAACTCACACATATTCGTAATCCAAAGCTATGCAATGAATAACAATATCAATAAGATTTTTTCATATCGGTTTTGCAATGAGCATGAGACAGCGGATCATGTTTTTCTGCACTGTGCGTTTGCTTAGAAAGTTTGGGTTCACTTCATTAAGAAGCTAAAATGGTATTTTACAATGACTCCTGATGTAACTTTTGTTCTTATGTCTTGAACTTTTTCATTCGAAGATAAGACTCAAACTCAAATCTGGAGTATCATCCCGGTAATCATCTTATGGAGTCTTTGGAAAGAAAGAAACTCAAGAGCTTTTAATGGAACACAACACACTGCTACCACAGTCATCCGTAAAGCGCAGTATGAAATGTTTACATGGCGTTTGTTTTTTAAATATTTTTAGAATCTTTCTTTTGATGATGTAATAACGAATTGTCCTAGAGCTTATTTCAATCCTCCTTAACCTACAGATAGTGTGTAGTAACTGTCTTAGTTTTGAGGAGTGATTTTACTTTCTCTGTCTGGACAGTAGCCTGTTACTAGTCCTCTCTTGTTCCTTTCCGGGTAGTACAAGCCTTTTTGTACTCTCGTTTTTTGATCGATATAATCTTCTTTACCGATCAAAAAAAAATACCAATACCAATAAGCCTAGCAATTTCCCTTTCGACTCATAAAACAAGTTCATGAATGTACTCCCTTTAAACAAATGTAAACATTGTTTCCTAGGATGAAATCTTCACCTTTATCCATATATATAATCACAATAGAATTCATACGATTATGTCGATGTCTTATATACGAAGTTCAAAAGATAGGCGTTATACTTCGTATTCTAATTCCTTAACACTATGTCTACTAGATTATAATCATTCACAGCTTCGCAGTTATGTTTTCAATATAGCACGACTTGAAAGATACGTTGGGAATGAAACAGTTCAAGTCAAAATATTACTAACCTCAAGAGAAAGGATGATATCGTCGATGTAGCCTGTTACTCTTCACATTCTTCAAGTCTTCGAGTAATACTTGTATGTATCATTATCTTAATCTTTCTAGCCTAACCTATACGAAGTTGTCTCTAGTATATAATCAAGAGACTCTTTGAATGAGTTTTGATTCACTAAAATATGACAACCAAACTTGACATACCAACGCTTGGTGGGTTCAACCGAGCTATGCTCTAACAATCTCCCCCTTTGTCATTTTTAGTGACAAAACTCTTAATACATATGGATAAACAAATTACAAACAATTCATTATACATACGCTTGATTCAAAGTTTCAACAGCACAATACCCTGCATATATTCAATCCATAAATGTCGATGTTCACATTTAAATAACAAAGCTAATACTCCCCCTAAAGGTGAGATGGGTAAATTTTCAATCCGCACATCTTTGTTATTTCCCATTTATGGTCCAAATAACTATAATCATCATATGATATGTTTATCCCCCTTAGTCAATGATTTACTCTTCCGTTAGATATAACGTTTAACTACAATTGTCCTTTCCTAAATGATTACAAATCACTTTGTTTACTCCATATATTTGTCCCCATTTTTGTCATAAAATGACAAAAGTACTAGCAAATACCAAAAACCGAAAGGATCTTACAAATCTAAAAGAATTGTACAGCCTATAAGAGTTGAGAACGAAGGTTTCACATACCATTTTAGATAACCAATACCAAACTGAAACTACAAGTAATTTGGTTTAAATATGTTAGCAAGGAAACAATTTCCCGAAGAAATTTTCCTTAATAATTTAACAAATTGACTAAGAAACTTAGTTCCCTTGCTAAACCGATTGCACAAATACAATCGCTTATTTGGATAAGACCAAAATAAAGATCAGAAATAACTTTATTTTTCTCACCAGACTCTAATTATCCAGAAAATAACTTAGACCGTACACTTTAGACAACACAAATACTAGGTTAGTTAACTAATATTTCTTGTCAAGGCATTCGATTAGACTTGAATAACCGAGTCCTTTACTTTGATAAGTCTAACTAAGATCAGAATTAACTTAGTTTCTCTTATCCGGAATCGAATTGGACTAAACAAATGATCTTGTATTTTTTTAAGCCATAAACAATACATACAAACCAAATAAATTGACTTGCACAATTATTTCTCTTAATCGGAAGCAATTGAAACAAACGTAGACATTAAAGCAAATTGCACCGAAATTTCGTCAAATCTAAAACAATTAATACCAAACAATAAAAAAAGATATCAAACCAGTTTTTCTTAACTGGAAACAATTGAACCACACACACATACATCCATACACACATAATGGAATCAACATCAATTGTACCGAATTTTGTCAAGTAAAAGAAAAATATATGCAATAAACTCAAGCTTTTATTAAACAGGAAAACAATTAACTAAAAGATTCATTACCTCATATTCCGCATCCTCTTCTCCCCAGAAATATATATCATTAAGCGCAAGTTCAAGTTAGAACTCTCCCCCATTGTGTTGTCATCCTCTCGCAAGAACAAAAGAACAACAACAAAAGCAACCTTTACCAGAGAAAGGTTGAATCGGTTTTAACTAATGCGTGCCAATGCAAAAGTTGAAAACCCGAAACACATATGCTTTTATGTTAAACACAAATCAATTCAACATATTGTGACTTTTTCACATATGAGTTTCAATCGGAGTTAATATCACCATCCTTAATTGGATTAAGGATGGTGATATTAACTCCAATTTCTTGCATACTAGCATAAAAATAAGGCAAACTCAAAACTCCATTACTGAATTAGAAGATTCTAGTGGTAACATTATAACTGATTAACATGGCATATCCACAATTTTAATTGATTATTTCAGTAATAAATTTGCATATCAAGCTCCTCAGGTTAATGATTCCTTATTTGATGTTGTTCCTCATATTATATCTGATGATGACAATGTTTATTTGGAAGAATGTCCTAACGAAGATGAAATTAAGAAGACTGTATTTAATTTGAATCAAGATGGTGCCCCTGGTCCTGATGGATTCACTGGAGTTTTTTACAGAGCATTTTGGGATATCATCAAAGACAATCTAGTGGATATTATTCAATATTGCTGGAAAAACAATATGATCCCTAGTGGTATGAATTCCAACTTCCTTGTCTTAATTCCAAAAATGAAAGGTGCAAAAAATAATAAATATTAATAAAATAATGAGAGGCGCCCAAGGCCGGGCCCACCAGCCGGCCGGCCGGCCGAGCTCTAGCCATGGTCGGTCCGTGCCTCTACCATTATTTTCCTTATTTTTTGTTATTTCGTCAACTCACGAAAACTCTTTGGTTTTAGCAACTTTCCTTGTTTTTGCAAAACCCGTGAATTCTCCATAACTTCGTGGATTCACGAAATAATATTATAAAATAAGGAGAGGTGTGCGGGACCGGGCAACCCAGACGGCCGGCCATGCCCGAGCCGTGGTCGGTCCAACACCTCACAATCCTTAGCTTTCATAACTATTATTCCCTAATCTCAAAAAACTCCTCCGTTTCAACAAAAACTCATGGATTCTTCATAACTTCAAGGATTCATGAAAAATAATAAAATAGGGAAAGATGCGTGGGACCGGACAACCTAGCCGGCCGGCCATGCCCTAGCCATGGTCGGTCACACACCTTGCAAACCATAATCTTGCATAATTATTATTTTCCTCAATTCATCAAATTCCTGGGTTTGAGCAAAATTCATGATTTCTCGATATTTTCTCAAATATTGCTCAAATCACGAAAAACCAAAAGCCAACATAGTCACGCGACTGGCTAGCCTCTCACGGCAATTTTAAATATTAAAACACTTTTATTTTAATATTTTCAAAATATTGATGAATTGAGCATATATGCTTATCCAACAAAAACCGAGAATTCTCATCAAGATGAAACTCTTCTGAAAATTCACGATATTGCTCGAACGCGCATCATAAAATACTGAAACCCTCAGTATGGAAATACGGACACCACGGCAACACGTTCATGCCAGCATGACCGACCAGGGTCATTTCTAGGGCTTTCACAATGCCGGTACCACACGTTTTCATAATTCTAACCTAATTTGCTCAATTGCTCATACTGGGCCCGAACTCTCTCCAACCAACTGGGGGATTCTCCAAATGACCAAACACTGGTCCCGTGACCACCAAGATCCGGTCCCATGCTCTATTGGTCAGTCCTCATCTCTCATACCTAGGTTTTATCACCTAATGCTGAATCCAACAATATTTCAATAAATAATGAATCCTGCATTTAATCATCGTTTTTTCACCAACTCTTAAACTGAGAACCCTGGTGCGTGCTCACTCGAGCACTGGGCACCCAGGATGCTTATCATTCCATGTGGTTTTTCCCTCCTCACTCATGACTAATTTTCAGCAATTCACCAATTGATGAAGGATTGATAAAATTAGGGTTTCGAACAAACGCTCCACGAATCACCATTCTGAGCAAGTTCAAACACAAAATAATGTTGATTCATCAATCAACATCCAAATTAATAATATTCGGTAATTCACCAATATTTTTGATTAGTATTTTATTGGGTCACGACACCAGTAAATAATTCGTCGAATTGAGCAATACTTGCTCAGTTGCTCGAATATTGATCCAACCATCAATGTTCAGTAATTCATCAGTAGTTTGTCGAATTGAGCAACACTTTCTCAATTGCACGTCAAATTATCAATATTCAGTATTTTGTTGAATTGAGAAACACTTGCTTAGTTTCAGGCCAAAATTATCAAATTCGTCGAATTCAGCAATACTTGCTCAATTGCTCGACAAACTCTCAATATTCAGCAATTCGTCGAGTTGAGCAATACTTGCTCAGTCGCTCTAGTCAGTAATTCATTGACATCTCAGAGAACTACATGTTCAATCCATGAATCACTGAGCAATCACCACTTATGCTCGATTCAACAAAATTAGACTCACAGTCTAAGTCAGTCAACAACTGACTAACTAATACACGTCTGCCTTGCAGACTCCACGATTCTGAAATATCAATCACGTCACAAATGGGGGGATATCACTTAGGGTTTTGGTTTGGCGGTCTACGGCACGTGGATTCGTTCATAATAAGAAATGTGCGTAAGTCGTGTAAACGGTTGAAGGAGTTAGCAAAGTATTGGGTGAACGATCAGTCAAGTCTCCGCACGACATGGAACTGACTTTACCGCGATATCCCACTTTCCCACTCTTTCACTCAAGAAACCATCACATTTATAGGGATCAGTGGTACATCATTATTGCAATAAAAATAAGTCTAAATCGAGGAAATCAGGATACCATCAATCATCGATTATCATCATTATCCGTCAACAACTGGATATAAACTTATTCACAGAACTCAACTTCAGCAGTTCAACAATATTGCAGAAACCTTCAACACTCCCACAATCCTTGATCATCACTGATCCCACACAACTCTCAGCTTCCCTCCTACAGATCAACCCATCTCCCTCTTTGCGACCGAATTGACTCTGGAACGGACATTGTCTTGGTTTAGGCCGGAGTCATACAAATTGATTTCCCAAATCTAAGCACCCCCTTCGCAGCGGTGCATCTGTGTGAGGTTCAACAGTTCGCTCGGTTGAGGAGTCTCAACAACACGCTCGACTCTCCACTTTCCTAGAAAACCAGCAAACCGTTTTTCCCCATCTACATATTGGCGACCACAATGGGAGATTAATCTCTCGGTTGCAATCTCACATTTTCGCAAAATGGTTGATCTTAGGTCAGGTTCAGTTACAAATCCTAACGCGAACATCGCTAGTACTAGCAACAATGGTGGTATTCCAGAAACCATTCCTACTTACAGCAATTGGTGATAATACTCCTCCTTACACCAACAACGAAAATCAACCTCTCTTCGGCCGACGTCCTAAGGAAGTCAGGGATAATCCACCTACCGTAGCTGATCTCATGAAGGTGCAAGGGACTCTCGCCAAAAATCATATTGACATGGCCACCACTCAGAAAGAGTTGTGCAATTATCTGAAAACTCCCACTGACAAGATGTCAGGGAAAGCTCAGGAGAAAGGAAAATCCAAATAAACATCTCCGGTCGCTGGTCCTGAAGCCATTCTGATCCATGTAGTAGATGATGATGAAGTCCACAAGGTTGCAGATAACCAGCCAACAAAGAAACCTGCAGGCTTCATCACTCGTGAGGACATGAAACGCTTCATGGAGGATCGAGGAAAGAAAAGATACCATCTTTCCACCATCATCAACCTCCATATCTTGCTGCTACTCAAACAATTCGTCTCCCAAAGAGCTACACTTCCCCAACGTCCACACTATACAACGGAACAGGGAACGCTCGAGAACACGTGATTCATGGAGGCACCAGGAGAGCATGAACACAGCGGAATGATCCCAATCTACAGAGCCTTGTTGGAGAATCTGCGATTCCAGACTTTCTCAGAACTCCATGGAGCAGCCAAGCGATCAGCAATGCTTTACTGGAAAGAGCAAAGTCTGCAAGGTCGAGGAATCTCGAAGCATCCGACGCCTATTCAACAATCAGTACAATCTCCACAAATGTTGTTGCAGAAAGGAGCAAACATAAAGTCGAATCACAGCGCAAGCACGCTTCTCTAGCTCCTCCGAAATCACCAAAAAAGGGGTAGTCAAATCCGGGATGCACAAGCTCCAAATCAAAATCCAGATCCAGCAAAACCTGATTTCCCTTTCTCCATCGAAGAGGTGATCAAACTACTGGATGTATGGATCCAGGATGGTGCAATCAAGCTGCCATATGTCAGAAAAGAACCAACTGAAGAAGAAATGGAGAACCCTCGCTACTGCCGTTTCCATAGGTTCGTCAATCATCCCACCAGCGACTGCAGGATCTTGAAGCGCATAATCAAGGAAAAAATCGGATCTGGGAAACTTAACTTGGGGAATGAAATAATACACAAAGACCCTCTTCCAGTCAGAACTTTCACAATCTCCGAACAACCAGTCAAAGAAGCAGTTCAGTCAGGCATGTATGTGAATTGCTTTATCAAAAAGTCTCAAAAGGGATACATGTTCACGGCTTTGAACCATATTCTAGAAGTGCCTCCAGAACCTCCCGCCACAGACAAGGAGATGCACGACTAGGGACTTCTTACCACAGTCTATCTTAGAGGAAATGAATTCAAAAGAATCTTGATTGATGCTGACACCGCCATCAACATCATCCACTGAAATCCCTCAGAGTCACATGCATCAGTCGACAAGAAGCTACTCATGCACCCATCTCAATCAGAGACCATGAGGGAACGCTCAGAGATGCTTATGTCTACATCACTCTCAAGGTGAAAATACGTTCAACCTGAACATATAACAAGTTTCACATAATCAAGAAAATCCAAGATATGATGCAATAGCATGGACCCATGCTGAAAACATGACTACAAATAAAACGTCTTTTGTTGCACATCTATCCAACAAAGAAAGTTCTGATCCAGAAGATTTTGCGGACGTTCCATCATCAGAGCACTTGGAGAAAATTCGAACTCTGACGAGTTTGAAATAATAACCTGTAAAAGATACATATAAATTCATCAAGAGGTTTCGCATTCAGGAAAGTCTCATTCCTTCCATGTCTATGTCTTTCATTCCCTCACATGTTATTCTAGCATGAGGACTCAATTCAGCTAGCATCTCTGCTATTACAAGACGCTATGAGTGGGTAATCTCACTCCAGCAATATTTTACCAAGTGGTTGAACCTGACACCGTTTCGAATCGAGCATCTCACCGTGATATTCACCACTGAGAGATGACGGAAGCATGGCAAAGAATACTTTGGGAATTTCTCCATAGACTTGCAGGAATGTCCACGAGTGCCACAAAATCAGAAATCTCTGATGTCTGCACAAGTATTGAATCCCTCGCAGCGGAATGCTGAATCGACAGAAGACACAGGAAGCCAAGACGATCAGGCATAAGACATTCGACACTTCAGCGCTCAAGCACATAAGAAGCCTTCAAATTGTACTCCCAATCAAAGAGTACACCTTCAATAATAACGCCTCTAGCTTCAGCACAATATCTCGACGTGACACACCGGTTCAATACCGACACGATCAAAGTATATCTGAATTACAATCGATAAGCCTTCATTATCCCATGATAAGACCTCTGAAGTAGATGCAACACCGTTCATCAATGGATGATACAAACTTCTTCAACTCTGCTAAGTGAATGAGGGATGCACTGGGACTTGATTTTATTGGAAATATCAATTCAATATATTTCAAAAAATATTATCCACATAACAAGTCATTGCAACCTAATGTGATTCCATGAAGTTGTCAAACGGAACCCCTCTACACCAAAAGCCCCTGCACGATTGGGGAACTTCCTCTCTTCACCAATGATATCCAAAATGAAGACTGCTGCGGCTATCTACCGCGCAACAACATTGATTCCATGACGAAGCCACTTCACAGTAAAGTCATAACAGGAGGATTTGGGTTGCAATCCTAATACACCTTCATCTTAGGAATGCTCAACTCACCAATTAGTTCGTGCATGCTCACTGGACGGAAGAGCAAAGACTATCATGTTCGGTCTTTGTATCAACTCCAATGATAGTATCGACATCAGCATGTGGAGGAATTTTATTCATGGTCTCAGAATCAACAAGAATTTATGGAGAACTTCCAGTTGTAATCTCAACATCACTCTCGGGCGCAACATCCAACTTCATCAACTATCCATTCTATATAGATCATACTTCTTCAAGCCCTAATGATTCATATCAAGATGTGTAAACATGAAAACATGCTAACATGAACGTCTTCCCAAAGCTTGCCCGGCAGACGGGCACAAAACCAAAATCTTCTACAAGATGTTCTCATCTCCTTTACAAGTGAGATACGACATGCTCCAGGACATGGGTTTACAAAAACGTACCAATGGGTGAGGAATGGAACAATACTTCCTCAAACAAAGATGTTTTTCTATGTTTCTTCTACAACATACCAAAAGGGCGCATCAATCAGGCATACAAGCTGAAAGATATGGCCTTTACCGTTAGGTCTACGACATCTGAAAAATTTGTACGGGATTACAAATTAAAAATGTGCACGCTTAGTTGGATGACCTCTTCAACTCCAAATTGTGTGATTCTTTTCTTATGTGATAACTCAGTCTCTTAGCTTCAAAAATTGGGGTCAAGCATCGAATTTCAACGTCGTATGAGGTTCCTACAACTTCCAGAGAATACAACATGCAAGCAGCAATACTTAGACGGGATTCATAACCTCCACAGTCGATCGATGTCCACCAGGTCCTTCCGCTAAATCCTTCATCAAGGTACCTCCAACTTCGACCACCTAGGTCTTTACATCAATTTTTCTATCTAGGTCTCACCAGAAGAAGGGAAAACGAAAGGGAGAGACTTAACAAAATACTGGAGACTGACGGTCCACTGGTCAAGACGATCGATTTCACAACCCAAAACCAATCAAGAAATCAAAACCAAATTAAAACCTCGCATCACTGAGAAGTCCAAGGTTCAAGATATCATGGAAAGAAAACTAAAGAAAGTCAGCAAAATAAGATTTCTGCTTTTCTGCATCCTCCAAGACTTGCAAAGCAGCTTTTTCCGCCTCCAGCTTCTTGGTCAGCTCAGCAGCTTCATCCATCTTCTTCAACACGGCATCACTGGTGGTGAAAGGAGTGTTACCTTCCACTGCTTTCCTGATAGCATCAATCTTTTGACGAAGACACTTCAGATTTAAGCCAAGTTCTTCAGCTTTCTTCAAGTTGTACTCCCAATCAAAGAGTACATCCCGGGTGACAGTATTTCTAGCTGTGATACGGATATCATTTATAACACGCAAGATGACTTTTACTTGCCTCGTCAAGAAATAGCTATGCTCCGGATCCTTGGTAACGACGATGTGCCCATACATATTCCACGGTTTCTTGTACATAGCAGCATATCCAATGGGAATGCCAAATCCACCAAGAAACCTGTGATATGGGAGTATCTCACCAAATAGAGGATTAAAAGCAGTCCCTGCGTTGGGATACTCATGAACTATTATCCGGTTCTCAGTCGCTGGAACAGCGTCAGCAATCGTAGGAACAACTTCGGTTGGAGCAGCTTCTTCCATTCTCGATTCGGGTTCCACCATCTCACGCACAATTGGAGTTTCAGTCACCTCCACGGAATCAACAGCAAGTGTTACATGACCTTGAGGTACAGGGATGGAGGTCTCATTATCAACGGCTCCATGGTTGCTCAAGTCATCATTGTTGGATCCATTATTCCTAACTTCAGCATTTGGCACATAATGTGAAGATTACATGGGATTAGAATGACTCAAGCGTGGAAACCCAACACAACCATAAAATCCAGCATGTAAGTGAACTAACATCATCTAATTTCTTTGCTATGCATATAAAACATGAGCAAATAGTGTAGAAGCCATGAAACACATTTTTCAGACAAGCTCATCTGAAGAGATTCTACATTTCCCTATATTAAACGACGAACTGGGAGCAATTGGTAAGGAATTTAAGGTTGGGTCATATACCATTCTCTTCGTATGGATGTTTTATACAACATATCAAAATTTCATAGCAATCGGATGAACGATCTAACAGATGTGGCCAAAACATCGGACAACATACAACCTGGAAAAGTTCTGAAGGTCTCCTGGAAGTTCACTATTTAGCCTTTTTCAGGCCCTAAAAATGCTCAGAATTCAAAAAGCTTATTGCTAAAGCTTGGAAATTTCCTGGGCTTGAAGATACATACGCAGAATGAGAAAATACGACTTCGGACGAGGATTCTACAGCGTTTCTAGTAAAATATGAAGTCTGAAATTTTCTGGTGACGTATTTCGGCAAAGTTATCCATAAATTTACATGGATTCTCATTCATTCATTCAAAAATCAACAATTTCATACTTCTATGAAGAAATTACATGAGATATACTTACTAAGAGAGTCTCTAAATCATTTGAAGGCTCGGCAACACCGGGATCTCCATTGGCAACGCCGTTATCTGCATTCGGTTCGGGATTTCGGGAATTCTCCATATTCCCATGTCCCAAAGAAGAGCACGCTTCATCAACATGCTGCTTATCTACAATTATTTCTTCCTGGATTCATCAACAACAATTATTATTATTTCATTCAAGGAGATGCGCACAAAAAAGATACTTACATCGACTTCTTCATCAGTGCTGGATTCCTGAATTTTGCCCGGGAACAAGTTGAAGAACGTCAATCGATGGAGCAAAAGTCTGAAAAGAAATAACAAACCTTGGTCTCGTGATCCTAATTGCACGGTCAAATTCATGACACAAGGAGTGCTAACAACTCACCAAAGAAACGGCTGGGGGACTGCACGTCATTTGCTAACCTCTTGTAGTCCTTACTTCTGGGTTCTCCGCTCCCATAGACTTTCTTCCATTTCCGTGGAATATACATTGATCCTGGATTTCACTATACGATCATCCTGCGATAAAGCTAATAAAATAACCAGAAGTACAACTCGGTATGAAGGATCTCTCACCATCACTCAGAGGTCCCAGGAGTACCATTTCTTAAAGTTTCATCCGTAGAGATGTCATCCCTGGAAACGTCGTCTTTGAAAGTGTCATCATGGGAGTCCGTCATTCTTGCAAAGTGGTTGTGACAGATGCATAACATTCAGCGTATCATCCATATAAAGCGCAAGATTCAACAAAACAATGAATCATGGAATAGAGATGCTCACATCAGCATCTGCAAAAATGGTAATCCCCAACTCTTACCTATTTTACGATTTCACTAGACTTTAGTGATGACACGAAACTTCGAAAACTTGCTCACTCTTTCGAACCTGCGAAGACGAACAAAACTTATAATTCTAGAGTCAACACTGACTTTTCACAAAACTATGAATAGTTCACATAACCTTTCATGTGAACATTCGCTGATTTTCTACATGTGTGCATACACCATAAAATCACCAAACTCAAACATACATTATTTCATCACATATACAATTGTTTGCTTTCAGCAATTGCTCAAAAATCATAAACTAATTTTCATAAAACCGTGAGCAACCCACGTAAATTTTACTGTGTGAACATCCACTGATTTTCCAAAATTGGACAAACGTGCATTCTATACTTGTGAAAACTCAGACATTATTTAACCATGTATGATTCTCTACTTTCAACAGTTGTTCAAAATCAAAACATTGATTTTACAGAAAATATTTTTAACGTGAAACTCACGTAAATTTGAAAATATATATTTTGCTCCCTTGTGCGAGCATCCGTCTTTGAAACAAGAGCATATTTTCAAAAATAAAAATTTTCATAAAAGCTCATAGACACAATTTTATGTCATTAGACTCAGGTCTATTTTGTTTGTTTCTTAAACTAACGATCGAACGTCTGTTCCTAAAACAAGGATTTCCTTTTTTGGTTGAGCCCATAAATGCTAAACTGACCAAAACTGGACTTTCAACAGACCAAGTCAGCGATGCTTCATCTCTGTGCTCACGGAATCACACTCTATCATACCATCAGGGTCCTCACCCAAACATTTGCTCGTACATGACACCATTGGAGCAAATCGAGGATTCTGACTATACCTTTGTAGACTGAGTTCAACCACTGATCTCGTCGACTGAAAATCACCATTTAATGCTTACTGCGGAACATGACTGTTCCTTACTAAGCAGGGGACTTAATGTAGATGGTGGATTTTCAACAAAGGGTAAAAATCGTAAAATCATGAGGCATGTTTTTGACACGGCTTTAAGGCATGCAGCGCTTCATATTTTACGAATCCATGATGAATATGTTTTCGAAAAGCCTCCACCAACTGAGCGTTCGATCACTGGCATTTCGTCGTGACCTCTATGCAGAATAAAGTATTTGGGCGGTTCTCCGTAGATTGAGAGCTTAACGCCTTCAGGACGTCGGTGATACTCATTGTTCCTTGACTGCAGGAGACAGGCCCACCTCCACATAGAAGAATAGTTGGGCGGCGGACGCTTTCAGGACGTCGGTGACACTCACCGTTCACTGATTATGTGGAGAGACTGTGCATAGATTCAGACGGTTCTATGTAAATTGATAACACTAACGCCTTCAGGTCGTAAATAACATTGTGACTCCCTGACTATGCACCATTCAGAATAGATGTGACGCTTTAACTGGCTAACATCTTTTCTGCAATAGGTTAATTCTGTCGTGATATTCACTACTGAACTCCCATAATAATCTATTATTGCTCCTATTCCATGGTCGAATCCACGGCCTGATCCCATGGAATGGCAATAACAATTGCTCTGATTCCATGATAGAATCCACGGCTTGATCTCATAGAATGGCAATAAAACAACTGTACTATCTCATTACTCCGATTTCATGATCGAATCCACAGCTGATCTCATGAAATGGTGATAGATAATTTTAATTACTCTGATTCTATGGTCGAATATACAATCCCATAGGGTGGTAATGCTTGTTTTATTATTCTGAATTCGTAGTCGAATCCACAGCTGATCCTATGAATTAATAATAAACAACTATTCATTTTATTGCTCAGTTTCATGAATTATTTTCCACTTAAATTCATAAATTAGTAATAAGTACTCAACAACCGGGCATCTGGACCATTACTGAGTAAGCCCCACAAAATGGTGCGAGTGTACTCGACAATGATGCACGACTGAGCACCGGATCCACGAACGAGTGTCCAAAAATATGAAATAATGAGGAATCCTTCGCAAAACAGGAGAAAACAATAAATATTAATAAAATATAAGAGGCGCCCAAGGCCTGGCCCACCATCCGGCCGTGCCCTAGCCATGGTCGGTCCGTGCCTCTCCCATTATTTTTCTTATTTTTTGTTATTTCGTAAGCTCACGAAAATTCCTTGGTTTTAGCAACTTTCCTTGTTTTTGCAAAACCCGTGAATTCTCCATAACTTCGTGGATTCACGAAATAATATTATAAAATAAGGAGAGGTGTGTGGGACAGGGAAACCCAGCCGACCGGCCATTCCCGAGTCGTGGTCGGTCCCACACCGCACAATCCTTAGCTTTCATAATTATTATTCCCTAATCTCACGAAACTCCTCCGTTTCAACAAAAACTCATGGATTCTCCATAACTTCAAGGATTCTCCATAACTTCAAGGATTCATGAAAAATAATAAAATAAGGAAAAGTGTGTGGGACCGGACAGCCTAGCCGGCCGGCCATGCCTTATCCATGGTCGGTCCCACACCTTGTAATCCCTAATCTTACATAATTATTGTTTTCCTCAATTCATGAAACTCCTGGATTTGAGAAAAATTCATGATTTCTCCATATTTTCTCAAATATTGCTCAAATCACGAAAAACCAAAAGCCAACATAGTCATACGACTGGCTAGCCTCTCACGGTAATTTTAAATATTAAAACACTTTTATTTTAATATTTTCAAAATATTGATGAATTGAGCATACATGCTTATTCCAACAAAAATCGAGAATTCTCATCAAGATGAAACTCTTCTGAAAATTCACGATATTGTTCGAACGCGCATCATAAAATACTGAAACCCTCAGTATGGAAACACGGACACCACGACAACACGTGCACACCTTCATGACCGACCAGGGTGATTCCTAGGGCTTGCACAAGGCCGGTCCCACACGTTTTTACAATTCTGACCTAATTTGCTCAATTGCTCATACTGGGCCCGAACTCTCTCCAACCAACCGGGGGATTCTCCAAATGACCAACAACTGGTCCCATGACCACCAAGATCCGGTACCATTCTCTCTTGGTCGGTCCTCATCTCTCATACCTAGGTTTTATCACCTAATGCTGAATCCAGCAATATTTCAATAAATAATGAATCCTGCATTTAATCATCGTTTTTTCACCAACTCTCAAACTGAGAACCCTGGTGCGTGCTCACTCGAGCACTGGGAACCCAGGATGCTCATCATTCCATGTGGTTTGTCCCTCCTCACTCATGATCAATTTTCAGCAATTCACCAATTGATGAAGGATTGATAAAATTAGGGTTTCGAACAAACGCTCCACGAATCACCATTTTGAGCAAGTTCAAACACAAAATAATGTTGATTCAACAATCAACATCCAAATTAATAATATTCGGTAATTCAGCAATATTTTTGATTAATATTTTATTGGGTCACGGCACCAGTAAATAATTCGTCGAATTGAGCAATACTTGCTCAGTTTCTCGAATATTGATCCAACCATCAACGTTCAGTAATTCATCAGTAGTTTGTCGAATTGAGCAACACTTGCTCAATTGCACGTCAAATTATCAATATTCGGTATTTTGTTGAATTGAGCAACACTTGCTCAGTTGCACGCCAAAATTATCAAATTCGTCGAATTGAGCAATACTTGCTCAATTGCTCGACAAACTCTCAATATTCAGCAATTCGTCGAGTTGAGCAATACTTGCTCAGTCGCTCTAGTAAGTAATTCATTGACATCTCAGAGAACTACATGTTCAATCCATGAATCACTGAACATTCACCACTTATGCTCGATTCAACAAAACTAGACTCACAGTCTAAATCAGTCAACAACTGACTAACTAATACACGTCTTCCTTGCAGACTCCACGATTCATGAAATATCAATCACGTCACAAATGGGGGGATATCACTTAGGGTTTTGGTCTGGCTGTCTACGGCACGTGGATTCATCCACAACGAGAAATGTGTGTAAGTCTTGTAAAAGGTTGAAGGAGTTAGCAAAGTAGTGGGTGCACGATCAGTCAAGTCTCTGCACGACATGGAACTGACTTTACCACGATCTCCCACTTTCCCACTCTTTCACTCAAGAAACCGTCACACTTACAGGGATCAGTGGTACATCATTCTTGCAATAAAAATAAGTCTAAATCGAGGACATCAGGATACCATCAATCATCGATTATCATCATTATCCGTCAACAACTCGATATAAATTTATTCACAGAACTCAACTTCAGCAATCCAGCAATATTGCAGAAACCTTCAACACACCCACAATCCTTGATCATCACTGATCCCACAAAACTCTCAGTTTTCCTCCTACAGATCAACCCATCTCCCTGTTTGCGACCGAATTGACTCTGGAACGTCCATTGTCTTGGTTTAGGCCGGAGTCATACAGATTGATTTCCCGAATCTAAGCACCTCCTTTGCAGTGGTGCATCTGTGTGAGGTTCAACAATTCGCTCGGCTAAGGAGTCTCGATAGCACGCTCGACTTTCTACTTTCCTAGAAAACCAGCACACCGTTTTTCCCCATCTACACAGAGTATTCAAAGTAGTATGGACTTTGTGTTCAAGTTCAGTTTCGGGATCGTAGGAGATGGAAAAAATATATGCACATGGAATTGGATACATGGGAGACAGACACCACTTGTACCGGCAGAAGAGTCTCAACATGTATAACAGTTTATCCATGTGAGTGACCTGATTGACCAAGACACCAGAGCTTAAAAAGTAAATCTTGCACAGAGATTATTTGGGCAGGCGGATGCGACAAAAATTCTGCAGATGAGAATTCAGTATAACACAGAAGATAGATTAATCTGGACATTGACGCTTAAGTCGATGAGGATACAACTAAGTTTTAAAAGAATCTTTGGGCCATTCCTACTATGCCAAGGGTAAAGCATTTCTTATGGAAATGTATTATAGATATTGTGTCATCGAGTGAGAGAATGTCTAGAGCAATGGTTACCCAGGGGAGCAATGTAAGATGTGTAAGAATGGTATTGAAACAACAAGGCACGTATTGTGGGAGTGTTCTTTCTCTAGAGCAGTATGGACATCTAGACCAGGGGCTAGGAGAAGCATGTTGAACCCAGATACAAGCGTTCAAGACTGGATAAAAAGTTGCTTTAGTAATGATTTTTGCAAGCTTGAGGATGATTGGATTGTCAAGATGGAAAACACAATCTGGGAGATATGGAAGGAGCGTTGTAAATGCGTTTTTGAAGATGTCAACCAAATCCAGTTGGGATCATCAGATCAATTGAGTTATTAAACAACTCTACAGGGCAGAAAATGTTGCAAAAACATCAAGCTTGTGTTAATGCCACTGATAATGGGTCACCAGTTATCAAATGGATACCACCTTCTGCACCTTATTACTCAATATGTTGTGATGCGTCTTTTAAAACTGTTAATAATGTTAGTCATTCAAGATGGGGACTTATCTGTCGTGATTTTGCAGGACACTTCATCCGAGCTGAATGCGCCTATACCAATGGACTCTTGAATGTGGAGGAAGCTGAATGCAAAGGACTGATACAAGCTACGCAAGCTGCTGAAGATTTAGAGCTACAGATGGTGTTCTTTGAGATGGAAGCAAAGCTGGTCATCGATGTTGTTAATGGTGATCTCCAAGCAGTAACATGGCAGAATCAAGTTTTAATTTTAGAGATTAGATCGATTTTAGAAAGACGCCCATTATGGTTTTGCAAGTTTTTAAGTAGGAAATTAAATAAGCCAGCTGATAAAATGACTAGGCACGCGAGAAATCTTAGAGTATCTCATGTTTGGCATTCTTATCCTCCACTTTTCATTGCTTCTGCAATTCTGGAGGACGCTGAAAACTATGTTTACCGTTCTCATTAATATCATTACCTTGTTTTGCATCAAAAAAAAACGGGCATGAGTTATAACCCCAAAGGTGTCACTATTCATCCACAAAAAACCCATCAAAACAAAAGCAACACAAAAACCCCAAATAATATGAATATTTGGGTTTTTTATATCAATATCCACCACTACCATCACCAACCACCACCACTACCATCACCAACCACCACCACCATATCCAACCACCACCACCATGTCCACCATCAATATATACCAACACTATCATTACCAACCACTACGATCACCAACCACCACCACCATGTCCACCATCAACTACCACTACTAGCAACCAACACCACATCCACCAACAAATACTAGCACTATCATCACAAAAAGAAAGCACCACCACTAACCAACACCACTACTAACCGGAAACAATACCACCAAAATTTGATTTCGTCATAAACTTACTGTTTCATCATTAAAATCTTTGGTTTCATGATAAAAAAAAAGGCAAAAAAAGATGAAACCAATTTTGGTTTCATCATAGAATTTGAAGAAACCAAATTTTGTTTGGGATTTTTGTATCAATATTTAAAAATTTAGGATTTTTTTATCAATTTTATTTAATATGGAGTTTTAATGAATCCCAACATTCATTTGAATGAAGTTTTTGTACTCCAAATTTGATCATCTTGGTGTTTTTACTACTAGTTTTGAAAAATAAAAGTACAACAAAGAGAGACAAGCTAACACTAAAGGGAGAACACATCACACAGTGGATGGACACCCATCAGCGGATTAGTAGGGTTTTTCTGGTTAAGGTCCCATTCTCTACGTGGGTCGGTCAATGTAGCATTCGAAATTAGGATTGGAGAAAGATTTTAAGAAAATAGCAGTATATCCCCACACGATCCGTTGAAGAAACGCCAAGTACCTTGAAAAACTCCACATCCATTGATCAATGCGATGGTGAGCACATTCGGTTACCATCCTTTCGCTAAGGGGTGTGATTCGTGTAAAGGTCTAGAATCTTTGATATTACACTTTTGACCGTCATTCGGACTAAGGTAATGACAGTTGAAACTTGAAAGTACAGTCTTTGCTCGTGGGAGTGGGTCAAGATTTGTGAAAAAATCCTAATCAGGTTATCAAGGTTGTGATCTTCAACCGTGTTTTTGTGAATAGGTCTTTCTCCGAATGCGCAACGAAATTAAGGGCATTTTGCCTCCTGATCTTCATAGGCTACAGCAAAGTGCCTTTATTTTGGCAGATGAGACTTTCCATGTGATTCCACTACCACTACTTGTTGTCCGCCATTATTTCGGCAGATGAGGCTTTCCATGTGATTCCACTACCACTACTTGCTGTCCTGGTTACTGGTATAGCCTTGTCAGCACCTCTGACTGTTGGCTGATTTTTTGTAGCAAGCGATTGTATGGCTGACTAATTATTCACACAACTATTGGCATCTCACTGTTTATGATCCAAGGCTGCAACCAAATAAGTCTGTTACGGACTTGCCAACTTCTGAAGCAATACCCACTTGTAAAGTTATTTTCTTCTTTAGAAGCTCTAGAAGAACAGGAAAAGATATGCTAGGATACAGATCCAGATGTATTAGGGCAGAAACATTCAAGTAAGAATCCAGTACTACACACTTAGTGCTCCAGATGCTATGTATTCGCATAATGTTCATGTTAAAAATCATAAGATAAAGACTAGATATTTTCGTACCAATGTCGAAACGAAAAATATTGAAACTGTCCTTGTGAAAGGTGTAAGCAATATTTTCTTTTTCTAATTCTTGTTTCCAACTACATTGCATCAACAGAGGAGAAAGCCTTCTTTCTAAGAACACAAAAGTAACACAGACAAAAAGAAGAAGGGAATAAGTCTGAACAGCCACCGCCCATACCATTACCTTACAGAAGAGGTATTAGGGTTTCTTCGCCATAAGAATCAGCTTACTTCCCTTTTACTGCACAAATACTATTTTTACGGTATTAACTCTCAGTTCAGCCACATTCACAAGTACAAGCTGCTCAAGATTCTGCAAAACCAGCTAACCAAAATGTAGTGAATAAAACAGGAAATAGATATGTATACCAGATTCCAACAGTTTAGAGGGATGACTAACTTATTGGCAGCTAACATGCTTGACCAAAATATTGCAAAGATAGTCCTTAACAAGAACATCAAAGATAGACCTGAGCTTCCATATAGTATCATGACGTCAAGTTAATTATTATAGTACTGAAGGCCATAAATTGTTGTGATTTTGAACTTTACCCTGTAATACAACACTGATATGTCCATTATTTAATGTGCCACATTATATTTCCAGCTGATCAACAAACTTAGAGGAGGTCAAAGCTATGTAGTTGCAAGAAAGAAGAAAGACACATGGGTTCTTGATGAAGGAAAAAATGACATTCAATGAGCATCATACACTTACGTTGTTCTCTGAACTTTCTGGCCACCGTCCACCTCTGCTAGTCAAGAATCTGAAGGTGGTTGCTGTTGTTGTGGAGGCTGGGGCCACATGTAAGGATGGGCAGGTTGAGCATACATAGCTTGGTCAACAGGTTTACCCATGATCATCCCAGGAGTACCTACCTGTGGAGCATTCATATAGTAATATGGAAGTGCATCTGCTGGACCTCCAACAGGCATTGTCCCTCCTCTCGGAATTGAGCCAAGGACTTCATCTTTTAAATCCTCTCTCGGCACGATATCAACAAGGAAATCAAAGATGTCGGTCCTTGTAATTGCTGCTGCAATGTCATTTTTCTGAAGCGTCCTCCTCTTGTTCTCTTCAGTGTGGTTCCAAGAGCGAAGTGTTAACTCCAGAATGAACATTTCGCAGGCCCTGGCAAATATAACGGGAGCCTCTGCCGAGATCATCCTAACATCCTCATCTGCCTTCATGATCTTCTTTATCCTAGCCAATGGCAGGCTGTGATTCTTGAAATCAGTAGTCTGTTCAATTTCTTGAAACTGGTTTGCCCAAAAAGTTTGGAGTTGTTGCTGTAGTTGATGTTGCTGCTGGATGTGGATATGTTGATAAGCAAGTTGTTGATGTTGTGCGAGTTGAGAAGGAGAAGCAGCAAACCCTGTTGTTTGACCAGGGGATTGGGTGGATCTTCCTGAAGTGGGAATTGATCCCGACTGGGTAGTCCCAACCATTTGATTAGCCTGACATGGGTTTGCACCATATGGCATTTGCGCTACCCCCATGACGGGGGGGTGTCCATGCCCTTGTTGATCCATAAAACTAGGTCGAGACTAAATCTTTATGTTTCTGGAATCAATGACAATTGTAATAAGTACCCATCAGTAGACTTTCTTAGCTAATAAAACATGTCACATTTTCAATTTCATAAATACCAAAATCTGGAAACACACCAAATTTTGTTGACTGGTCACACTAATTACGGAGAATAAGATTCGAAGCTATCTTGTCTATTGTTGTTGTTGATCAGTCCCACTGCAAAGTGACTAAGCTTATGCAATCTTAACAGCCTCTTCACAGCCAAGTCGGGTCATAGACTCTCACCAATCTCTAGAACACTTTTCATAAGGGCTACCCCTGGCGCCTAGACCCATCAGAAAATCATTCATAGGTAACATTTCTGCTACTAGGGGGTTGCCAAGAGTATACAGGAAAAATTCAGCTAATCTCCGAATTCAAGTTTACTCAACTATGGAAATTGTGTCCACAGCAGGTCACAGCATATGATAAGGTGTCTGTGACCTCCAAAGCATTCAACCCTCATGATTGCGTAATTCATAGGGACAGATGAGTACAACCACATATTGCTGCTATACGAGGAATTCTAGTCAAAGAAAGGTGTCCCAAGACAACGCATAAGTAATGTTCTCTTAACAGATCTAGCCTCTGAAGATAGTGATGTGATCAATACTTATTGTCACAAATAGAGGCATATCTCTGTCAAGATCAACCAACCTCCTTAATTCCTTGATAATATATCCTATATCTACTCTCACATTCCCTTGTCTCACAGCCTAGGGTTCTCTAAACACACTGAGCTCGTACCAATCACTAACTTATTTTTCGGAAACCAACCGACTCTCCAGCTACCTCCTTACAGAAGACCATGGCATCATCAAAACACAAGACAAATATAACCACCTCAGTCATAATTTCTCCCTCTCTCTTCCAATTTCTCATTATACAGGACAAATCACAAGGGTGCATCTAATGTTAAGTTTTGCATGAGTTAACAACCAAAAAAATAAAATTACTCTAAAAAACACAGTTCTGAACAAAAATAAAGTAGCCAAAAACGAGCGTAATAAGATCTATACTGGCAACTATTCCATGAGTTATGACCAACCCCAAGAAGAAAACACCTTTCCGATGTAAAGAAAACCAAACTGAAAAACATCTTTATCGTTTACTACAGCAGATTGAAGATATCAAATGAGAAATTTTACTAATTATAATCCTATTTAAACTAGAGAGAAAATATAAATAAGTAATGAGATTACAAACTCGTACCTTTTACTCAAAACCTAAAAACCCTTCTTTGTTGCAGAGATAGAAGAGTGAGAGATCTTTATTACTTGTTTAGGGTTTTGAATCAAGGGAGAAAGAGAGAGCTGTAATGAATGTTATTATGACCCGAGAAAAAGTTATTTTTGGCGTTTGGTTTAGTTTGGTTTGGTTGAAGTGGAATGAACGAACTTGTAACTTTTCACTTACCATTATACCCCTGCCAGTTTCTTTTACTTTTTGCATTGGTGTTGTTTTTTTCTCTTATAAACTAGTATGGGCACACGTGCGATGCACATGTTTGAATTTTTATTCATCCAACAATACTAAACTTGAAAGCCATGAATTTTTTCTCCTAAAACAAAAATTTACTATTATTATTTGTACTCGTTACGTAGATAACTGAAAGAGTTTTTCAAATATATAAATTTTTTAAAAAATCCGGTATATATTTTGAAAGATATTAAGTTTTTAAAATCCGGTGTATAGACTAGATATCACTTCTTCTGTTTCTCAGGATGATAGATTTGTTCAAGAACAAATTAATGAATGTGGCCTCATCATGGATTTAGGTTATATTGGTAAAGATTTTACTTGGTCTAGTAACAATGTAGGTACTGGTATTAGAAAGTCTAGAATTGATATGGCTTTAGGGAATCAACGGTGGTGTAATGAATTCCCTAATGCTAAACTCTATCATCTTGTTCAAGCTGGCTCTGATCACTGACCCAGTATGCTAAATATTGAACATCATAATCAACACTTGTGGAAACCTTTTAAATTTTTTATAATGTGGATAAAGCATGTCGTTTTTAAAACACAACTTGAAACTGCTTGGAATTCAAACATTTTAGGTTCCCTTACCCACCAATTATCTGAAAGGCATAAGATAACTAAGAAAAGACTCTCCAATTGGAACAAGATAGAATTTGAGGATATTGACAGCAATATCAATACTCTACAAAACCAGTTACTTTCTATTCAGAATGAACCTATATCCAGTATACAAAATGACAAACTTATTGAGGTTAACAAAAAACTTGAATTCTGGTTTGAGATCAAGACTGCTTTTTATAAACAAAAATCTGGAGATATGTTTATCATTGATGTAGAAAACAATTCTAGATACTTTCATACTCTTGCTAATAGAAGAATGCATAGGGAAAATATTGATTGCTTGTATGATATGAATGGGTACTGGTATGATAAGAGAGATGATATGGATAATATTCTAATCCAACATTTTAGCTCTGTCAGTACTGCCAATTTTCAGCTTCTTCCTGATGATATCTTTGATATTATTCCAACAATTATCACTAATAATTTGTCTGAGAATTTTACTAGAATACCATCTGCTGAGGATATTCTTACTGTGGTTAAATCCATGGATTGTTGGAGCTCTCCAGGGCCTGATGGCTTTCAAGCTGGCTTTTATAAATCCAATTGGAGCATTGTTGGGGATACTGTTGTTCAAGCTGTTCAAAACTTCTTTGTCACTGGCAACATGCCTAGAGAGTTTAAAAAAACTTTTCTTACTTTGATTCCTAAAGTTTATATTGCTAAATATCCTGCCGATTTTAGACCTATAGGTTTGTGTAATACAATCTATAAAATTATCTCTAAGATTTTAGCAAATAGGATGAAACCTTTTCTTAAGAAAATTGTTTCCCCTTATCAGTCAGCTTTTATTCCTGGGAGAGCAATTCAGGACATCATAATCATAGCTCATGAAATGATCCACAACATGAAACACAAAGAAGGAGTTAGTGGCACTATGGCTCTGAAATTAGACCTGTCTAAGGCCTTTGATAGACTTGAATGGCCTTTTCTTTTAGGAATGTTGAGAAAAATAGGTTTCCCTGAGAAATTTTGTAAGTACATTGAACAATGTATTTCCACAACAAATATCTCTATCTCACTCAATGGTTCACCCACAGATGAGTACTGTCCTACCAGAGGTTTAAGACAAGGGGATCCTTTATCCCCTTATCTTTTTATTATTTCCATAGATTACTTATCTAGATTGCTTGTTAATGCTTCTTCTAACCGTATCATTGCTGGTGTTAAAGCTGCTAGGAATGCTCCTGCAATTACTCATCTTTTATTTGCAGATGATATTCTTATATTCACCAAAGCTGATATGCATAATGTTGCAGGTATTCTTGATACTCTCAATTTTTTTGGTAAGTTCTCTGGTCAAATGCTTAATCTGAATAAATCTAGTGTTTACTTCAGCCATAATATCAGCCCTACGGCCAAAATAGATCTTTGTAATGCTCTTGGTATGATTGAAATGAAGGATACTGACAAATAATTAGGTGTTACTTTGGTGATAGGCAGGGACAAATCTAAAGCTTTAAAACCCATTTTGCAGAATTTCAATTCTAGACTGATTCCTTGGAAAGGAAAAAGTATGAACTATGCTGCTAGATCAACTATGGTAAAGCATGTGCTCAATGCTCTACCTACTCATCAGATGGGAGTTTTTAGAATTCCTAAGAATATTGATTAATATTTTTTTTTGGGGTTGTAGTAAATAGGATTCGTTTCAGACTTGTGAAGGAAATGGAATTTTTAGATTTAATAAAAAAAAATATATATATACAAAAAATATTAACAATGGGCGAGAGATACTGGGACTAAGGATTTGGCCGAATTCACTACACAGGGTTCATTCATATATTCTTTGACAAATAAAACTCAATAAAATTAACATAGACTCTGATTTTGCCAAGATAGATTCTCAAAACATCGATTGTAAGTCCTAAGCATGATGTATCAAAACACCTAAGCTAAGCATACATCATCAAATTAAATAACAACCAATTAATTCAAATTATATTTCAATTTTAGATTAATGCAAAAGTCATAAAAAAGAATAAAATAAATTTACCCGTTTATGAAATTCACCCTCCTTCGCCGTCCCAGTGTTGGGTTTTAGCTCATCATGATAAAAACACGCTCAAAATATTTATTTATTGCTCAAATGGTGTTTACAATGAAGAGAAGAAGATAAAATGGTGTAAAACTGTAATCTGCGACGCACAAAAAGCTTCACAAAATGAACGATAAAAAACAAGTGCTGCTGCTGTTTAGGCTGCACTGCGACCCACGGCTGTGCGTCTTAGACACTGTTGATAAACCACTGTCCTTGCGAGTCTGTTCTTCGTGTTCTTCATCAGCAGCAACAGCAGAAACAGAGTTTCATCAACTCTTGATTTCTGCTTCTCTGGACCTTCTCTCGACCCCAAACTCTCGACACCCCCTCTAGGACTCCTAGGGAACCTATTTAAACCAAAAACACGCGTTGAATCTCCTCCATTAATCCCAAATAATCTTCTTTTACTCGGGATATTTTCTTTCCTTTTTCAAAGAAATACGGGATTTTCTTTCCTTTAATTCCTCTTCCGCGCTTCTGTTGATGTGGAACACACTTCAAACAAGTTTCTACAACATCCCAAACACGTACAAACACGGTGAATCCCGTGAACAACTCTTCCCTGCACGTATTCCCCTTTTTTCAGCTCGTGGATTGCCTAGCCAATTCAAGCCAATTATGGTCGAACCAAACACCCATACCATCTTTATTATGATATATCACATCTTTCCACAAAGTTTCAGCGATTGAATCACACAAAATCACGTCCAAATGTCTGATCAAACTTCTGCCAGTTGCATGCATCATTTTTCCCGCCTTTTTCTTATTTCAAATTTTGGAAGAAAGGGACCTCCCCTTTATCCATTCCTGGGGTCCCTTTAGCAATTGGGCCGGAAATAGTAATTTTTATGGGTGTTTTTAACAACTCCTCCGGGTGCTTTTAGCGTATGTCTTGGGTGCCTTTAACACTTTATCCTGGGGTGTAAAACACCACTTTTTAAGCCCATTTCTCCGCAAGGGCTTATTTCTCTAAAATTTCCTACAAAGACATAAAATAACACAATAAATACAAAATCGAGCACTAAAAATACATACAATTGAGACATATTAGACACATAAATGTGTCTATCAACACCCCCAAACTTATTATTTGTTAGTCCTCGAGCAAAACTAATATGGAAAATAAAATCCTAACTCACTAGGTGTCCCTAGTGACCGAGTTAATCTCGGGAGGGTTTACTAGAGCTGTACCCACAAAACCAATACTCCAGACCCTAGCAATCTACGCAGAACCTTGGAAGGAACTAAAGAATCTCCTTGGTTGGCATACAATCATTGACTATAGGAGGAAGTACCCTGATGCGAAATTCCAATTATTGTACACGAGTTTGCACTCAAGCATACTAAAATTCATATAAAGTGACAGAGCTCTACTCAGATAGTTGCACTATGAACATCATATTCGGAGTCAAACTAATCATATGGATAGAAAAAGGAGATGGAAATAGAAAAATGTAGATGGTTTTGATGTTAACCAAATGATCGATGTTTCACATATCTGTCTGAAGGCCACTGCCAGAATGAACCTATCCTAATGGACTGAGATACCGGTCTGACTAATATCAACACAACTGGCACATACAAGGGAACCAATGGTCAATAACTTAAATCTAGATCAACAAACTAGCAAATACAAGGGAACCAGCAGTTGACTACACAGAACAATAACCATTTTTTTTTATTAACTTAACGGCATGAATAAATCTTTTTGATCCAAGCGCATGCTTCTTGTCAGCAGATTACACGATAGTTCCCACGGGTCCTGCATTCCACGTTTGCTTAGGCGACGGAAACAGGGAGAACACACGCATATTGCTATCCAAGTGTTAATACTTATTCCGATTGGTCTAACTGGTCCGGTATTTTTTTTTTTTTTTTTGTAACTCAGTCACTCTAATTCACCTTAGCAGTGGTAACAACTTGAATCGTGTGCCCCACCTAATCACTTAGAGAAACATAGTTTAAAAAGAAAAAATAAAATGAAAAAAAAGAAATGAAAAGGACTCAACGAGATATGGTGCAACTATCATGTTATTTCTAACACCTGAGCTCTGTGCTTTTATGAATAGACTCTATAGATGTTTCCATCTAATCAGATTGGTTCCTCAACTCCTACAACCAAGATGCTTCCATCTACTTAGATTAGTTAGTGCCATCCTGAATACGCATAAATCTCTAGGCTCTGGAGCGTATTTATTTATTGCAACTAAAAGATTTTCCCATACCCCCAGACTTAAATCTAACATTGTCCTCAATGTTCTAAAGATGAAACTAAAAGCATGAACAAGGAGAAACTGTTACCATTTGAAGCGAAAGAGTTAAGGAAAGATATTACCGTGTTGCATGAGCATGGGATACCTCCCAAGAAGTGCTAAGTTTAAAGTCTTCAGCCAGACTTAGGAAAGGATTAGTCAACTCGAACCATAAAGTAACAATCGAAATAACTGTGGGTCTTCAAAACTAAATAAAGCTGAACAAAGGAAACTGCAATGAACTAAGAAAGTGAACAAGACTAGCATGCCCTTACTTAGTTTCCTGATTAAGAAATTTATATCTAATTGTGGTTCAGGTTCAGGTTCTATGAAAGGGTATAAATAGAAAATTTTCATTGGCTGCGTTTCTTCATAGGTGGGATCCGAATCATTAGGTCCTAGAGTCTGGAAAAACTCAAATATGATCTTAGAAGCGCACAATAATAACCTAAATAACTGAGGATCCTCTAAGTAAATAAGATTTGACTTACATGATTGACCACAATGAGAGTAGTGGTCATTCTTAAGCAAATGTGTCGATTCTAATTTCCTAAAGCATTTAGGTTTAGTCTCACAACTTAATATTCGACACATTTGGAATATAAACGTTCCCACAGTTGGAAAAAAACTATTTGGTGGGAAAACAAAGTCAATCTGGGGATCATAGCCTGGGCAAACCACATCAACCATAGGATGGGTTTCTAACGACTGAACTTCTTCCTGGACATCATTAGGTTCGGGAAAACGAGTATGAGGTAATCTTGTAAAATTGTCGAGGCAGAGATATCAAGTCCTAAGTGAAGGTACTTTCTGAGAGTTAAAGGTAAGGCACTAGGAAGGTGATAATCACCCCCAAACTTAGAGTTTTCAGTGTCTCTAGATAGACTAGTTACAATCTCCCTAATTTCTAGATCATTGGAATCCTGAAAATAGTCAATTGCTCCTTCGAGGTTATACTCAAGCGACGCATCCTTACTCATATTTAATAGCTCTACGAGTTCATTTTCTTCGTCTAAGACTATTGTTTCTAAGTCGCTAGACTCTAAAACAGCATTTTCGGAATAAACCCGTTCCTCTAAAGCATTATCGGCTTCGTAATCAAAAGGAAAAACTACATCGTCTAAAACGGTGGTATCCCTAATCAAATCCTCGTCCTTTTGAATAGGTGAATAATCATAAAAATTATTTGGATTTGAACTAGAATCATTATAAAGCTCAATTGGATTAATAGATTCCTGATCACTATGCCTACACATTTCAGATTCTTCATTACTACTATCCTCATAATAGTACGAAGATGATTGAACCTTATCTAAATAAGTAGTGTCTTTTATTCTAAACTCATCCTCTAAATTAGGCAAATATTCACTATTGATATCAAAGGTAGAATTAGAAACACTATTTTGGAAATTTAGATCATTTCGAGCAGCATTAGCTAACTGTTCATTTTCTACCTCTAGACGTGCCTGAATTTCACTGAGCATAACACTTATACGTTCACTACTCTCGTTTATCATCTCAGAATATCGTGTAGACTCTTATTTTATACTATTCATTGCAACTAAACGTTTATACGTCCTTTCAATCCGTTGTTGGGTCTCTTCTAGAGATGGAACAGGTTCAGAAATATCATAATCATGACTAGTTTCCAAAAACGAGTAACCAGTACTACAGTGTTCCTGATTTTCTTGCTCGTAAGACCAATTCGCGTGTGTATGGTAATTGGGCTCACCATCGTATGAACCATAACCTTGAAAAGGTTGGCGTTCCCAACTACTATTCCCACCATGGTCATAAAAAGGATGATGTCCATATTCAAATTCAGGTCGATACTCATTGTATTGGCTTCTATCATACCAGTTCGACATTCTTAATTGCAAGGGAATTCTACACAATCACAAACAAGGATGACTCGACCAAATCAAACCTATAGAATCTAGCAAACAAAAAGAATGATGGCTCCACTTAGATTGTTTTCTAGACCAGCTTCTATTCCTTCGAAAAGGAATTCGTTACAATTTGAGCACACCCTTATGGAATCAATCCGAGCTAATGTAAGTTGAATCGAGGCGAGGGAATCTCAGTGGAGCTTTGATACCCAAAGCCTCACCGGTATTACAAGGCGGCGCAATCACGCATTCAACTTACAGAAACCATCAAGAACTTTGAAGTATGCTTAAAAGAGTAACCAATATTTTTCGAAAGATTTTCCAACCAAGCTCGTTACCCTATCGGTCTCGTTCTAATCAAATTTTAAGCTTGGGTTCGCGTTAGGTTTCGTTTACCTAAGGCGGGCAAGAAGAGAGCGGTGATGAAATCCGAACCCTTATATTGTATTGGCTAGGCCTTGCCCTTTACTAGGAATTTAAAAACAGTCCAAATTCGTCCTCAATCAATGAATCACCTTAAGAAATACAGTAACTCGCTTACAGGAGATTCGCGAGTGTTTCGATGGACTTAACTCCCGTACCAGATGGGGGATGAACCGTTGAAGTCGAATCGGGCCACGACTCCTATGTCATGTACGAACCCGAGGGGCCGAGACGATATAGTAATCGTCGTCCTTCCCTGCACACAGTTTATATATAATTTTTTTTATATATAACCCTTCCGTAGGGTTTAAAATTAAAATAAATTGTCCAAAGTCCATTCCAATGAAAAGAAATACAAAAAATAATAATAATAATTACAAAAAAAAAAATGGAAAGTCTCTTAAAAAAAGAATAAATAAAATAAATCTCTCTTTTTTTTTCTCTTTTTTTTCTTTTTTTTTTGCTTTGTCTTTTTTCCTTCTCTTTTAGCTTTAAGCTTTGATTCCAAGGTCTTTAGTATCCAACTTCAAACCTGTAATACAAAGACACAACCAGAGAGACGTAAAAAGAACAAATGGAATAATAAAAAATAATAAAAACCTAAAAATTCTACCTAAGCACAAATCCGCGTCGGCGGCGCCAAAATGATTAATATTTTTTTTTTTTTGGGTTGTAGTAAATAGGATTCGTTTCAGACTTGTGAAGGAAATGGAATTTTTAGATTTAATAAAAAAAATATATATACAAAAAATATTAACAATGGGCGAGAGGTACTGGGACTAAGGGTTTGGCCGAATTCACTACACAGGTTCATTCATATATTCTTTGACAAATAAAACTCAATAAAATTAGCATAGACTCTGATTTTGCCAAGATAGATTCTCAAAACACCGATTGTAAGTCCAAAGAATGATGTATCAAAACACCTAAGCTAAGCATACATCATCAAATTAAATAACAACCAATTAATTCAAATCATATTTCAATTTTAGATTAATGCAAAAGTCATTAAAAAAATTATTCGTGTATGAAATTCACCCTCCTTCGTCGTCCCAGTGTTGGGTTTTATCTCATCATGATAAAAACACGCTCAAAATATTTATTTATTGCTCAAATGGTGTTTACAATGAAGAGAAGGAGAGCAAATGGTGTAAAACTGTAATCTGCGACGCACAAAAAGCGTCACAAAATGAACGATAAAAAACAAGTGCTGCTGCTGTTTAGACTGCACTGCGACCCACGGCTGTGCGTCTTAGACACTGTTGATAAACCACTGTCCTTGCGAGTCTGTTCTTCGTGTTCTTCATCATCAACAGCAGCAGAAACAGAGTTTCATCAACTCTTGATTTCTGCTTCTCTGGACTTTCTCTCGACCCCAAACTCTCGACACCCCCTCTAGGACTCCCAGGGAACCTATTTAAACCAAAAATACGCGTTGAATCTCCTCCATTAATCCCAAATAATCTTCTTTTACTCGGGATATTTTCTTTCCTTTTTCAAAGAAATACGGGATTTTCTTTCCTTTAATTCCTCTTCTGCGCTTCTGTTGATGTGGAACACACTCCAAACAAGTTTCTACAGCATCCCAACTCCATCCAAACACGTACAAACACGCTGAATCCCGTAAAAAACTCTTCCCTGCACGTATTCCCCTTTTTCCAGCTCGTGGATTGCCTAGCCAATTATGGTCGAACCAAACACCCATACCATCTTTATTATGATATATCACATCTTTCCACAAAGTTTCAGCGATTGAATCGCACAAAATCACGTCCAAATATCCGATCAAACTTCTGCCAGTTGCATGCATCATTTTTCCCGCCTTTTTCTGATTTCAAATTTTGGAAGAAAGGGACCTCCCCTTTATCCATTCCTGGGGTCCCTTTAGCAATTGGGGCGGAAATAGTAATTTTTCTTGGTGTTTTTAACAACTCCTCCGGGTGCTTTTAGCGTATTTCTGGGGTGCCTTTAACACTTTATCCTGGGGTGTAAAACACCACTTTTTAAGCCCATTTCGCCGCAAGGGCTTATTTCTCTAAAATTTCTACAAAGACATAAAATAACACAATAAATACAAAATCGAGCACTAACAATACATATACAATTGAGACATATTACAGACATAAATGTGTCTATCAAATATCATAAATCAGTTAGACTCCATCCAAAGAAAGTTCTGGTGGGGAAAAGAAGGTAATTCTAAAGATATCTACTTTATAGGATGGGATATACTTCAGATTCCTAAAGCCTTATGTGGACTAGGATTTAGAAATCTTGAAAATTTTAACACTGCCCTTCTCACTAAAGTAGACTGGAAAGCATGTAATGATGATAACTCTCTTTGTTATCAAGTCCTCAAAGCTAATTATTCTAGGAATGGAAATTTTCTTCATATGGACAAGCTTAAGGATGATTTCTCTTGGTTATGGAGAAGTATTTACTCTGGTTTGGAAATTGTGCAACAAAACACAATGTTGTTAGTTAGAAGTGGTACTAAAGTTAATATATGGCTATACTGTTGGGTTATAGGATTAAATAGCCCACTTGTACCTACTGTAGGTTCATCTAGCTTTGGAAGATATTCTCTGGTCTGTGATTTGTTCCTAGACGACACTAGACAATGGAATGCAGATGTGATTAATGTTATATTTTCTCCTGACTGTGCTAATTTAATTTTGAAGTATGATAATTCCAACTACAGGAGAATATTTGATGATTTGGAAACCTGACATAAAAGGTAAATTTTCTGTTAAAAGTGCTTATAATACTATATGCACAAGTGAGGTTAATACAATTGTTGTTAATAGTAATATCCCAAGGGATGTCTGGAAAAACTTGTGGAACTTTAAAGTTCCACATAGAGTGCAAATCTTTGTATGGAAATGCATTAAAAGAATTGTACCAGTTAGAACTACCATCTCTAAATATAAACGAGACATTGAAACTCAATGTTGTTTCTGTAGCTCTAATGATGAAACAATGAACCATCTGCTTATTGAATGCAGTTTTGTTAGAGCCATTTGGTTTGCTATGAACATTAACATTGATGAAATCAAGCATGAATTTGATGACTTTGAGAACTGGATTATAAATTAGTTTTATTCTACAGATACTAATACCTCTGCTTTGTGTTTGAATGAAGGCTAGGTGTTCAGTTATTTTCAGAATAAGAACCCTATTATGCAGACTATGATTGCTAGAATAAATCATTTGTATTCACAATGTGTTCATCTTACTACTGCATAAAAATATACTGTCACCAATATCATCCAAACAAAAATTTGGATACCACCAGATAAGAAGTTTGTGAAAGTAAATTTAGATGGTTATTATATCCCTCGAACCGAAAAAGGAAGCATAGGTCTGATAATTCGTGATTTTGCAGGGATTTTCTTAGGATTGAAAGGACTATGTTGTCAAGAGGAGGTGGAAGAAGAATATGGGGCTGAGTACTTTGAGTGCAAGGCTTTGGAGGTAGCTGTTGATTGGATGGAGGATCTTAGAGCAACAAAAGTAATTTTTGAAACGGACTGCGTATCAGTAGTGAATTCCATAGCTGGGAATGAACTGTAGGTGCATTGCTTCAACCAGAATAAACTTCAATTTATCAAAAACAAGTTCAATAGTAGTAATCTTTGGTTTTGTAAGTCTATAAATAGACTATGTAATAATGTAGCTCATAGCATAGCTAAACAGGCTAGAGAACAGTCTGATGTCTTTCATTTTACAGGAAATTTTCCAGGTTATATCTCTACTCTAGTAGAGGAAGACAAATGTAAAATTTTCAGTTAAATGAATGAATTTCTTTAGTACCAAAATAAAATAATAATAATAAATAAATAAATAAATTTATCTATTTTTAAAACAACGGTATTTATGTAAATATGTAAAAAATGGGGACAACTATGTAATTTAGGGGGTCTCCTACCAAAAAGAGCTCTTTTTTTTTATATTAGTAAGTTGTCAAAGACAACACATAACTCAAAGTTGCAGGTCGGTGTTCCGCTGGGTTAGGATTAGCACCAAGCCGAACGACCTCATTATAATACATAGGGGTGGGATTTGGATTGGGTTAACCCATCCAACCCATGCCCAACCCGAATGTTGGACGAACATGGGCAGCGTATTTCGAAACTTTGGGAAAGTTTGGGCATAAATTTTATAAACCCGAGTTAAATTTGGGCAAGTATGGGAACAAATATTTCTAACCCAAACAACCCGCCCAATCCGAAGAACTGTGAAATAGTTATATAAAACTATTTTTATAATTGGTATTATTATCTATGAGGTAGGATCCATGGACACTCTTAGATGGACAAGGTCAGACAAGATTTGCGTCATTTTCTCCGCAAAACCCAAACGACAATGAATTTAATTTTAATATTTTGATGATATGTTCCTCTTATAAGACTCTACATTCCTATAAAAAATGTACACAATTAGAGATAGCAAACCTCACCATCTACCAATCTTAATTTCAACCGTTAAAATTGAACGACTGATATTCAAAGGGGTAGATGGTCGTTTATACATCTCGGATTGTGTTTATTTTTTGTAGGAATGTAAAAGTCTTATAAGAGGAACATATCATCAAAATATTACACTTAAATTCATTGTCGTTTGGGTTTTGCGAAGAAAATGACACAAATCTTGTCCGACCTTGTCCATCTAAGAGTGTCCATAGATCCTCCCTCATTCTCTATTTAGAGTCATTTTAGATATTATCTCCAAACCTAATAATGAAAATATAAATTATATTTATTCATTATCATTCAATATGAAAAAGTTTATATTATTGTAAATAATCTTCAGTTATTTGGAAAATTGAGATAAATGGAGCAATTAATCTTTTTATTACTAAAATTTATTATTATGATATTAACAAAATCGTATGTACAACGAAACTTGGGACAAATCGAGGAACCCGGGGAACCTGAGGAACATAACTTGGGCGGACTTGGGCAGTACCTCCATGGGTTTCATGGGTTCGATGGGCAATCTGGGAAAAGGTATCCTAGCTCGGGTCTTCCTCGGACAAGTCTTCTAGCTATCCCAACCAACCCAAGTCCTACCCCTGGTAATACATAACATTGGTGTTGTGAATAATATCTGAAATATCAAAAGATTGAAGAGTAGTGAGGAATTGCTAGAGGTATGGCCCTCTGTAGTTGAAGTTTTCTAGATAATTAGACTGAATAGCTAATTTTGTTCCACTTTGGTTAAATTGCCTAGGACAAAATCAATAGCTTCAAAATTTCCTCCCTGCATCTGGTTGAATCCTAGGTGATATCTGCCTTGAAATTCTCTATGGTATCCTTCCTTGATTGCTTGAAGAGTTGCATCATCTTGTGCTGCAAAATCTATGTTGGATTTATGCATCTTCTTCCCCAACCCCAATGCTAAATTAGCTCCTCTTATTGCTATGTTGAGCCCAAGGATAATGTCCTTGTAGTTCCTTTCTCTCATACAGTTCCCTGAGAAAGACATGGCAATTAGAGGAAAATTAGTATATAGAAAGATTTCACCATTAGAACTGTGAGAAAAAACTTCCATAGTACTTATGCTAATAGTGATTCCAACTTTTCTTTGTAAGTTTTTATGAGTCTGTCGGAATTGACATCATAGCTTCTTTGATAGTAAAGATAGTTTAGAATGTGCCCTGGATTGTGAACCACTTTGTTAAAGGAGAAGAGGTGTTGAGTGATCTTATTGGAAGTAGATTCTGCTATAGATGGGATATTTCTGAAGATGAAGTCACATCGTACTTTCCAGATAAACCAGCATATAGTAGCAAAGGTGGTATTCCAGCTTGCAATATGAGAAGTTGAAATGAACCATTGACTAAGCCAATCATGAAAGTATGAGGAGTTTTCAAACATATGATGTTGAATACCAAAAAGTTTGATCCAAACCGCTGGGGAAGCAGGACAAGACATCAACACATGAGTAGTATCCTCCTGAGCACACTTGAAAATCTTGCATATAGGATCGATATAGTGCGGAGTGCTGGCAGTTTTGGCATTGGGAGGGAGAATACTATGAGAACATATCCAATCAAAAGATGAATAGGTAAAGAGGTATCCAATTTCCATATTTCCCCCCAAGAGGTATTAGGAGTATCATTGGTATACTTGTCAGATATCTGCTTGTCATAGAGAGACTTGGCAGTCAAATCTCCTCTATTGAACAAGCTCCAGGTTATCATATCATCGGCATCACTATTATGATTTGTGTGCTGAATGGCATTCTTGACATCCTGAGAAAACCAAAGATCCAAGATACTCAAGTTTCATTCTCCAGAATTATTGAGAAGTTTATCAACAGTTATAAGATCAGAGGGGCATTGTGGTGGTCTTCTTAGGATATCATCTTTCCCATAAATCCGTTTATCTTCCCAAATATAGATTTGAGTTCCATTTCCAAACCTCCAGAGGAAGTATTTTTTAATGTTAGCAATACCTTCAAGGATGCCTTTCCAAATCCATGAATCAGTAGGCTTAGGTTTTATGCACATTCTTGTTACCTCCTGATTAGGAAAATGAGAAGCTCTCATAGAATATGAACAAAGAGAGTGATATTCAGTAATAATTCTCCAAGAAATATTTGTGATCATAGCATTATTGAAGAATTCCATATTCTTGAAGCCCGAGCCACCTAACTCTTTAAATTTTTTGACAGCATCCTAGGCAATATAATACAAGTCTTTTGGTTTGTCCTGATCTTTATTCTAGAAGAAATACCTTTGAATAGAGTTTATCTCCTTGCAAATAGCTTTTGGAAGCTTGAAGGAATTCATTTGATAGATGCTTGAAGTAGAGGTAACGGTTTGGATCATGGTCACTTTCCCAGCTGTAGACATAGTAGATTCCCAACCAGACAATCTGAATTTTAATTTATCAATGAAAGGTTTGAAAGCTTGCACTTCTTCCCATTTTAGTGAATAAAGGAGAACCCAAGTATTTATATTTTATATATATCTTTTGAACAACCATAAAAGTGTTGATGTTATCAGCAGTATCTGGAGCACTGTTCTTGCTGAAAAATATACATGATTTAGAAAAGTTAATCATCTGACCAGAAGAGAGGCTGAAATCCTTGAACACTTGAACTAAATTTTTGCATTCATCCATGTTGGCCTTGCAGAAGATCATACAGTCATCAGCAAATAGAAGATGGCTGATGGTAGGAGCATTGGCACATATTTTGGTTCCATGAATAAAATTCTGATTCTCTGCATTAATAAGGATTCTGGATAGAGCTTCCATGTTGAAGAGGAAAAAATAGGGAAATATAGGATCCCCTTGTCTGAGACATCTGTAAGGTTTGAAGAATTTTCCAAGAGATCCATTAACCAGCACAACCAAGTTGATGGTGGAGATGCATTGGTGAATGAGGTGCACCACTTGTTACTGAATCCCATTTGAATCATAATGCTCATGAGAATTCCCAGTTGACTCTGTCAAAGGCTTTAGCCATATCAATTTTAATGCACATAAAAACCTTAGTACCTTTCTTACCACTTTCTGGAGTTCATATAATGGATGAGCTCATGGGAAATAACTATATTGTCATATATTTGTCTACCATGAATGAAAGCAGATTGAAAAGGGGAAATGAGCTTAGATAGGAGGGGTTTGAGTCTTTGGTCAAGAAGTTTGAAGATGATCTTGTAGGTAGTGTTACACAAGGATATGGGTCTGAAGTGATAGGGTGGGGTTGGGTTTTCAATTTTTAGTATAAAGGATATGAAGGTGGAATTCATTTCCTTTAGGATGAAGCTAGAGTTGAAGAAGTTATGTACCATAGAAATAATGTCAGTACCCACAACCTCCCAGTTAGCTTAAAAGAAATTTGGTGGAAATCCATTAGGACCAGGGGCTTTATCACCAGCTATGCTGAACAAGATATTTTTGATTTACATGGTATTATGGACCAATAATAGGTGTTCATTTTCTGAGTTGGCAATGGGGTATAATATTGATGATGGTATGGTTTATGGAGATGGTATCAGCAGTGGCCATGTTTTCAAAGTGAGAGGTGATATAATCATAAATTTCCTTAATGTTATAAATCCACTAGCCATACCCATTTTGAATTGAATCAATTTTGTTTCTTCTGGTTCTTTTCTTGGAAGAGTCATTAAATAATTTGGTATTTTTATCCCTCAGCTTGATGAATTGATCCCTACTTTTTGTTTTCCAAAAAATTTCTTGAATGTCCTGCCAATGTTCTTAGCTTTTCTGATGTCTTTTCCCCTATTAGTATCAAATTGGTTATAATTATCCATTCAATGTGTTGTAGGCTCTATTCTAGGTTGTATTTGATGTTATTATAAAAATCTTTGTTCCAAATCTTGAATTTCACTTTGACATCTTTCAGTTTCCTTGCTATGGTGAAGGCAGAAGATCCAGAGTGTCTCTTATTCCATCATTCAACAATAATGTCTTTGTAGTCTTGATGATCAAGCCATGGGCCAAAGAATTTGAAGGGGATTTGAGCAGAGTTACAGTTGAAGTTGGTATTGAGAAAAATTGGATTGTGATCAGACCCAATGGAAGAAATGTTAGAGATGGTAGTTTTAGGGAAGAAATCTAGTCAATTGGAAGTATGTAATCCCATATCCAGTCTTTGCTCAGTGAGATGATTGCGCATTCTTCTATTAGTCCAGGTGAAAGGACATTCAATGAATTCTAGATCAGTTAGGTTAGCTTCCTCATTTTTATTTTTATTTTTAAATCTCATCTTCAGAAGAGTCTATGGGGTGGAGCCAATGCCACCAGCCAAGAAGAGAAGCACTCAGGATAAAGATCTGGAGATGGATCATCTGAAAAATATGACTACTACCAACCTTGTGCGAGTTAATCCATTCTTGCATACTGAGGTAACCTCTAAACTCCTTTATCCGAATTTACATGCTTTAATCATTTTTTAAGCATAAGCCTGGTCACATGAAAACTCTTCATCCCTCCTGAATTCATTATATCATGTTTAACAATTACATATGCATCCTTAGTAGCATAGGTTACTTAATCCTCATATTTGTTCATCCTAAGGTGTTATATTTTTGGCAATTTTTTACAGTCATGACATAGAACTGCCAAGGCATAGGGAAACACAACACAAGTAGAAATATCAATGACGTTTTAAACAAGCAAAACACTGATATATTCTTTATATCTGAAACCAAACAACAATCCAAAAACCTGAAGTCTATCTTAATAAAATATGGGTCACTAATTATTGGTTTGTGGAACCAAAAGGGATTGTTGGCATTGCTGGGGGGATTCCTCTAGATTGGAAAAACAATATCAACTTATATATCCTGGACTTCTCTAACAACCATATCAGTGCTATCATTATCCCTAGCAATGGAAATCCTTGGTTATTTACAGGCTATTATGGCAGTCCTTATACTACTAAGGACAAGCTGAATTCTTGGAAAATGTTAGAAAACACTGAGGGGAATAACTCTCTTCCTTGGATCATTATGGAAGACTTAAATATTGTTCTAAATAAACATGAGAAATACAGTTTTGCATTTGTGTTGATGTCGACAAATACAAACCTTGTATCTCGATACATTAAATGTTTCATTATGTTATATCGGGTTACACTGTGCATGTAATATGTTATGCCCAAATAAATTGGAAATTGATAAATGGTTTAAAACATCAAGGTGACCAAACATATAGTATACAAAAAAATAACAGTCAAAAGTTATATTCATTAAAACTTTATAATCATAAAAACTTCATATTTAATCAAAATGATATAATAACCCAAAATTCTTTACAAAGTTTAAATTATATTATTTTTATTCATAGCTTCTCTTTTATCTTTTATATTTTATTTTTTCATTTTTCTTCTTTTCTTCTATTTATTCTTTTCCATCGCTTCCACTCTCTTTGATTTCATTTCTTATTTTTCACTGCATCTTCCTTTCACACCGCCACCACCACCTCCTCCTCATTCTACTCCCACACCACCACCAAAATTACAATCAATTTCTGATCCTCTAACAACATTGTTTCCTTCTTTTCTTCCTTCTCCCCCACCAATACCACCGGCATTTATTTCGTTTTTCTCTCACTACACCATGTTTATATCCGCCACCACAAAACCCGCTACGATATTCAGATATGGCACTTACAGCACATATACCCCCTCCTCTGCCGCCACCAAACCATCACATCATTTTCTTATTTCAATTTACTATTATTATGCAAAAAGTGGAATCAACCAGAAAATGATGATACATCGTCATCGTCGAAACCAATGTTTGTGTTGGTGAAATGTTAAAATCAATTTTTTATGTTGAAACTAAATTTGGTTTCAATATATTTTGACAAAGTTATATTGAAAAGGATAGGGTACCAAGTACACCACCAAAATTTTCATTCGGCAACGTGTATGGACAAAACCTAATGCAATGACAAGTAGGTCAAAAACAAAGACACTAAATAAGATATATGTTTAAACCAAGGGTTCATGAGCTTGATTGGGTAAAAGAGTTCTTGGACAATCTCAAAAATCAATATCCAAGATCAATCTAGTCGTATCTGAATTAAGAGGATCCGAATTCTAACAAGTATGGGACTTGCAACCTTTATTTCAAGATGTGAATTCAACAAGAGAAACTCATGTTTTTGATCTCAATTAATAAGGAATTAAACTATCTAGATTGAGAACGTATTACTTGTGTTATTCCAATTATAAAGATAAAACAACATAATGCGGAAACGGAAAAATAACAGACACCAGAAGTTTTGTTAACAAGGAAAACTGCACCTATAGAAAAACCCCGAGACCTCGTCCATATTTAAACCACACACTGTATTAAACCGCTACAGACACTAGCCTACCCTCAAACTTCGAACTGGAATGTAACTGAGACCGAATTAACCCTCCAACCAATTCAATTTAATTTGTGTTCCTTATGCTTCTTGAACCTCGTAAGATTCTACACACTTGATTCCCTTAGTTGACTTCCTTTACATTCTAAGAGTTGCTTCAAACTCAATGAAGACTTTTGATACCAATCGGCCTCTAACAGATGAGCCTATTTTATTTTTCTTTTGATTTTTTAATCTAGGTTTGGAAATCTGTTTGCATCACACAAAGTCCAGCAAACCTCACGGATCTGGAACACTTATACTTAATTAACTGAAAAGCATGGATTACTAACCACCTCTCAAGAACAATCCAAACGAATCGAAGAAGAGTTTAGATATCTATCTCGAGGAATCATAAAGTCCAAGACGAAGAGAAATTTGTGATTTCTATATATCTCATTTCAGATATGAGGTTACTGAAAACTTCGAAGATCAATAAGATACAAGAACTATCATGTAAAAAATAGACTGGCTGGGTTTCATGAATTCCTTGATAAAGTCTTCATAATCGTAACCTAATTATGTTTCTCAAAGCAAACCTAGGTTATAGAGGATGACTCTAGCTTAGAAACTGGGACACAAGAGTACGAAGGATTGAAAAATCCTACTGCAAATGTCTCTCTATTTATAGATTTTCAAGGCTTTATCTAGCTTTGAGTTCAAGATAAGATAACTTGAGATCTAAGCAAATACTTTCTGATAGACACATTTTTGTGTCTAATCTGTCCTCAATGTTCTGTATTGTTGGTACTCGATTTCGTACTTATTTTGGTGTTTTATGTGTTTGTAGGTATTTTTGGGAAATAAACATTTTGGAAATTTCGGCCCGAAAAGTTGTTAAAGGCACCCTGGAAAAATTACTAAAGGCACCCTCTTTTTGGATAAGGGCATCCTCAGGCAAACCTAGATGTTAAAGGCACCCATGTTTTGGATCAGGGCACTTCATCCTCTACATTTTGAATTTCCATTTTGGCGGGAAAATAATGTAGATTACTGCGTGAGAATTGGAGCGAGTTTTCAAGAGATTTAATCAGATATTTCGGTTGGATTGGGCTTGACTTAGTGAAACATGCGTAGTCTGGTGGTTTAATTCAACGGAGATGGGCCAGATAATCAGTTTTTGATAAAACAGGAAAGTGATAAATACTCGATATTCTGTGGGATACTTTGAATTTGATGTGGAGGTGTTTCAGCAAGATTAAATCGCTGGAATTCGTTGGTCCGGCTTGTTTTGCCTTAACAGGCATCATATGGGTTTGTGGTTCAACTAAGTTTGGCTGGATAGCTCGAGTGAAAGAAAACAGGGAAGAGGAAGTAAACTCGTTGTTGACCAGAGAATATCACGAGAAATAATGTGTAGATAGCGTTCTTGCACGAGTGTTATTTCACCAGAGACTCATTCTCAGCATGTTTCGAGGATGCAGGCGTGTGGAAGAGATAAAAAAGAGAGAAAATCGAAATTATTCTCGTGCTACTACAAGTAAGGAAAGAGAATTGGTGAGAGTTATTACGCTTGATTTCTTTGTCCTGTTGGGTATAAAAGAGAAGTATGGGAGGCGTACAAGGGGATGGAGAGTTTGGGGAGCAGTTAGAACGAACAGAGAGTTGGGAAATCAAAGTTGCAGGAAATGCCATTTCTGCTGCTGCATAGTTGAAGAACACGAAGAACAGACCAACCAAGACAGTCTTTTATCAACAGTGATAACGACACATAGCCATAGGTCTTAGAAGCTACAGTCTCAGCTACTGTTGCGCAGCAGTCGTTTTGCTATAGTTACAACGACAGTTATTAGTTACAGTTCTCTGTAACAATTGAGTTTGTAACAAATATAAGTGTTACAACCCGATTTTTATTATTCTTCTCCTATTTCATTATTGTGAACACCCTTTTGAGCAATGGAAAATTCCTTTGAGTGTGTTTTCACCATGCGAAGCTAGAACCCATCACTGGGACGATGGAGGAAGTGTGTTTTTCACCCATGTGGTAATTAAATTAATTCTTTTATAACTATTTGCATAGAATTTAATTGTTTTATGATTTCTATTAATTATTTTGTATGATGTCGCATGCTTATTTTTAATTACTTTTGATGCGTCATGCTCACAACTTACAACTAATGTTTTATGAAAACTACTTTGGCAAAGAATAGAGTTAATATTTCTTTTATTTTGAGCTATAATTGCCTAGGATTGATTTCTGAACTACTTGAATATGAAAAACAATGAAATCCTGAGTCCCAGTAAATTCTTCATCATGTGACATGTTTTGTATATATTTTCTTATTTTTAATATTTTCGTATTTAAGCCGAGAATCAATCTCAACAAAGTCCGAGTGAACGACAACTCTATTTACCACTATCTAAAATTCGATCAATTTTTGGCACCGCCTACGCGGATTTGTTTATAGATTTGTTTGTAGGTTTTATTTTATTTGTTCTTTTTTACGCGTTTTGGTATTTTTGTTTGCTTTCAGATTTGGAGCTAAGCTAAAGGAAAAAGAGAAAGTGCTGAAAAAAAGGAAAAGCCCAAAAAGGAAAGAAATGAGAAATCCAAAAGGAGTGAAGAAGAAGATTTTGTAAATAATTTTATTTTTATTTTTTTAGAAACTGTAATTAAGATTTTTATTTTTGGACATTTTTTTTCTTTTCTTTTGGACGTTGAACATTGGACTTTATTTTTAAAACCCTAAGGAAGGGTTAGTTTAAATATAAATTGCACAGGGAAGGACGGCGATTACGATATCGCCTCGGCCCCTCGGGTTCGTACATGACATAGAAGTCGTGGCCCGAGTCGACTACAACGGTTCATCCCCCGTATGGTACGGGAGGTAAGTTTGTCGAAATACTCGCGAATCCCCTGTCAGCGAGTTACTGTATTCCTTCGTTTGCATATATGCTGAAGATTTGAAAATGGCTGCTTTAATTTCTTAGTAAAGGGCAAGGACTGGCCATACAAGATAAGGGTTCGGATTTCATCACCGTTCCCTTCTTTCCCGCCTTAGGAACACGTAACCTACGCGAACCTAAGCCTTAAAATTTGGACTAGAACGAGACTGATAGGGTAACGAGCTTATTAGGAAAGTCGTTCGAAAAATATTGGTTACTCTTTTGAGCATACTTTGAAGTTCATGATGGTTTCTGTGAGGTGAATATGCCGGCTTGTAACGCCGGTGAGGCCTTGGGTATCAAAGCTACACTGAGCTTCCCTCGTCTCTATTCAACTTACTTTAACTCGGATTGATTCCAGAGAGGTTTGCTCAGATTGTAACGAATTCCTTTTCGAAAGAATAAAAGCTGGTCTAGAAACAATCTAAGTGGAGCCATCATACTTTTTGTTTGCTAGATAAAATAGGCTTTTTGTGGTCGAGTCATCCTTGTTTGTGCTTGTTTAGAATTCCCTTGCAGTTAGGATGTCGAACTGGTATAGCCAATACAATGATTATCCAAATGAATAACATGGACATTACTCTTTTTATGATCATAGTGTGAATAGTGGTTGGGTACGCCAACCTTTTCAAGGTTTAGGGTCATACCATGGCGATCCCAATTTCTATCCACACGCGCATCGGTCATACGGGAAAGAAGATTATAATACTAGTTCTTCGTCTTTATAGGATACAATCAAACTATTGAAAAGTAGTCCTTTTTATGATCCTTCCGTTCCTATTCCTTCTCTAGAAGAGTCTCTCAGGAATTTAGCTGAGTCATCACGTAAGTTAGCTGAATCGACATACAAATTAGATGAGGTGAACAACGTAGTTATGGACGAATGAACTGCAGCAACGACTGAATATTCTTTGGAAGATATCCTCAATAGGTTAAGTGAAAACTTAGATCCAACACTTAGGGAGCTTTCTTTAGAAGAGATCCTTGAGAGGATAGCTGAGTCGACACGTAGACTTGAGTTAGAGATGAACGAAAGTATTGCTCCAAATGACTTGAATATCCAATATAGTGTATCCAATAATACTCTTGAAAATGAGGATAGTTATTTGCATAATCAAATTTCGAGGTTAGAATTGGTGACACTCCTTGTGTAGATGAGGTTCAGCCGTTTCCATGTTATGATAATGATGAGTATGATGTGGACAATATTGATGAAGAATCTGAAGTATTTAGGCATGGTGATCAGGAATTTGTTACTCCTATTGAGCTTGATAATGATAATGATATTTCTGGTTCAAATCCCGATAGTTTTAATTATTATCCACCTATTCAAAAGGACTGGGATTTGACTAGATATAATATCGTTTTAGACGAAGTTGTACTTCCTTTTGATTACGAAGCCAATGATGGTTTAGAGGAACTAGTTTATCCTGAGAATATTGTTTTCGAGTCTAGAAATTTAGAAACTCTACTCTTAGAAGAAAATGAACTCGTAGAGATGAGTGAGGATGAACCTGACTTAGAAGAATCAATTCACCATTTCCAGGAATCTGATGACCTAGAAATTAGGGAAGTTGTGACTAGTCTTTCTAGAGACACTGAAAACTCTAAGTTTGGGGGTGATCATCATTCTCCATGTGCTTTAACTCTTAGAAAGATCCCTCACTTGGGACTTGACATATGTGCCTCAACCATTTTACAAGATTATCTTCATACGCGTTTTCCTGAACCTAATAATGTCCAAGAAGAAGTTCAGTTGTTAGAAACCCATCCTCTGGTTGATGTGGTTTACCCATGCTATAATACCCAGACTGATTTTGTTTTCCCACCAAAAACTTTTATTCCAATTGTGGGAATCTTTGAATTTGAAATGTGTCAGTTATTGAGTTTTGAGACTAAACCTAATTACTTTAGGAGTTTAGGGTCGACACATTTGTTTAAGGGACACCACCACTCTCATTGTGGTCAAATGTGTGAGTCAAATCTGATTGACTTAGAGGATCCCTAGTTATTCAAGTTATTATTATGTGCTTCTAAGTTTTTATTTGAGTTTTCCAGACTCTAGAACCTGAACATTCGGATCTAACTTATGAGGAAATGCAACCCATGGAAATATTTTATCTAGACCCTGTTATAGAAACTGAACCTGAACCACAACTAGATGTAGTTGTCTTAAATAGGAAACTAGTTGTGCTTTATTTGTTAATTTTCTTGGCATGTTGCAGATTCCTTTTACTTGTGATAGCTCTATTTGGTTTTGGTGATCCGCAGTTATTCCGGCTATTACTTTATGATTCTATGAGGTGATTAATTCCTTCTGATGTCTGGCTGAAGACTTTAAACTTAGCACTTCTTGGGAGGTAACCCAATCTCATGGAACACGGTAATATCTTTCCTTAACTCTTTTGCTTCGAGTGGTAACAGTTTCTCCTTGTTCATGCTTTTAATTTTATCTTTAGAACATTAAGGACAATGTTAGATTTAAGTTTGGGGGTATGGGAGAAACTTTTTAGTTGCAATAAATAAACTTCAAAGCCTAGAAATTTATGTTTATTAAGGATGGCACTAACCAATCTAAGTGGATGGGAACATCTTGGTTGTAGGAGTTGAGGAACCAATCTGATTAGATGGAAACATCTAAAGAGTCTATTCATAAAAGCACAGAGCTCAGGTGTTAGAATTAAAAAAAAAAACATGGTAGTTTCGCCATATCTCGTTGAATCCTAATCCCTTATGTTTTTATTTCTTAAGTGATTTTGTGAGGCACACGATTCAAGTTGTTACCATTGCTAGGTGAAATAGAGTTATTGAGATACAAAAAAAAAAGACCAGACCATCAGACCAACCGGAATAAATTCAATAAAGTCGACCACGGGTGCCCTTGTATATGCCAGTTGTGTTGATATTAGTCAGACCGGTATCTCAGTCCATTAGGATAGGTTCATCTTGGCAGAGGCCTTCAGACAGATATGGGAAACACCATTCACTTTAAACCATCTATTTTTTCTCTTTATCCATCTTCTTGATCTTTTCATGTGACTGGTTGACTCCGGTTATGATGTCCAAAAACTATCTGAGTAGAGATCCGTCACTTATATATGAATTTTGGTATACTTGAGTGCAAACTCGTATACAACAATTGGAATTTCGCATCAGGGTACTTCCTCCTGTAGTCAATGAGAGTATACCAACCAAGAAGATTCTTTAGTGCCTTCCAAGGTTTTGCGTAGATAGCTAGGGTCTCGAGTAAAGGTTTTGTGGGTACACCTCTGGTAAACCCTCCCGAGACTATATCTCGGTCGCTAGGGCCACCTTTTTCTAGATTATTTTTGCTCGAGGACTAGCAAATAATAAGTTTGGGGGTATTTGATAGACACATTTTCTGTGTCTAATATGTCCTCAATGTTTTGTATTGTTGGTACTCAATTTCGTACTTATTTTGGTGTTTTATGTGTTTGTAGGTATTTTGGGAAATAAACATTTTTGGAAATTTTGGCTCGAAAAGTTGTTAAAGGCACCCTGGAAAAATTACTAAAGTCACTCTAGTTTTGGATAAGGGCACCCTCAGGCAACCCTAGATGTTGAAGACGCACGTGTTTTGGATCAGGGCACTTCATCCTCTACATTTTGAATTTCCATTTTGGCGGGAAAATAATACAAATTACTGCGTGAGAATTGGAGCGAGTTTTCAAGAGATTTAATCAGATATTTCGATCGGATTGGGCTTGACTTAGTGAAACAGGCGTAGTCTGGTGGTTTAATTCAACGAAGATGGGCCAGATAATCAGTTTTTGATAAAACAGGAAAGTGATAAATACTCGATGTTCTGTGGGATATTTTGGATTTAATGTGGAGGTATTTCAGCGAGATTAAATCGCTGGAATTCGTTGGTCCGGCTTGTTTTGCCTTAACAGGCATCATATGGGTTTGTGGTTCAACTAAGTTTGGCTGGATAGCTCGAGTGAAAGAAAACAGGGAAGAGGAAGTAAACTCGTTGTTGACCAGAGAATATCACGAGAAATAATGTGTAGATAGCGTTCTTGCACGAGTGTTATTTCACCAGAGACTCATTCTCAGCATGTTTCGAGGATGCAGGCGTGTGGAAGAGATAAAAAAGAGAGAAAATCGAAATTATTCTCGTGCTGCTACAAGTAAGGAAAGAGAATTGATGAGAGTTATTACGCGTGATTTCTTTGTCCTGTTGGGTATAAAAAAGAAGTATGGGAAGCGTACAAGGGGATGGAGAGTTTGGGGAGCATTTAGAACGAACAGAGAGTTGAGAAATCAAAGTTGCAGGAAACGCCATTTCTGCTGCTGCATAGCTGAATAACACGAAGTACATACCAACCAAGACATTCGTTTATCAATAGTGATAACAACACACAGCCGTGGATCTTTTAAGGTTCAGTCTCAGCGACTGTTGCGCAGCAGTCGTTTTGCTACAGTTACAGCGACAGTTATTAGTTATCCTTCTCTGTAACAATTGAGTTTGTAACAAATATAAGTGTTACAACCCGGTTTTCATTATTCTTCTCCTATTTCATTTTTGTGAACACCCTTTTGAGCAATAGAAAATTCCTTTGAGTGTGTTTTCACCATGTGGAGCTACAACCCATCACTGGGACGATGGAGGAAGTTGTTTTTCACCCATGTGGTAATTAAATTAATTGTTTTATAACTATTTGCATAGAATTTAATTGTTTTATGATTTCTATTAATTGTTTGTTATTTTTTCTGATGTCGCATGCTTAGTTTTAATTACTTTTGATGCGTCATGCTCACAATTTACAACTAATATTTTATGAAGTCTACTTTGGCAAAGAATAGAGTTAATATTTCTTTTATTTTGAGCTATAATTGCCTAGGATTAATTTCTGAACCACTTGAATATGAAAAACAATGAAATCCTGAGTCCCAGTAAATTCTTCATCCTGTGACATATTTTGTATATATTTTCTTATTTTTATTATTTTCATATTTAAGCCTAGAATCAATCTCAACAAAGTCCGAGTGAACGAAAACTCTATTTACCACTATCTAAAATTCGATCACTTTCTCAGTTTAGATAAAATACCTATTAGGAATTCCTGTAAGCATGTGATAATTGCGCCTTTAAATTACACAGAAGAATATGAGTTATGGTCAAGGGTTGTAGAACCATGCACAATGACGGTTTATAGGGGATCAATAGCCTTTGAACTTACAAGTACCTGATGGTGTTCAATAACACTCAAGACTTAATAAATGATCCTCAGACACAAAGTGATTTAGTGAAGAAAGTATCTTAGAAGTGTATACGAGAATTATAGCAAAGTCAAACATAAACTTATAAAATAGTTCGTGTACTTTTGCTATACAGGAACTGGATTGGTTTGCAAACAGGGTTTGCAAACCACTAGACAGTTCGCGAAGTCACGCCACAAGGATTTGCAAACCTTGGAAATTCGCAAAAATCATGCCACAAGGGTTTGAAAACCGAGATTGCAAACCTTGGAAGTTTGCGACAGTCAGATGGCAGGGGTTTGCAAATTGGGTTTGCAAACCTGCCTAATTCCTGAATTCAGATAACATTGTTTGCGAACCTATACAGTCTGCGGAATTCAGACTGACTTTGGTAAAATATAAAAACATGTTTACCTATCTTTAAGAAGTTCTTTTTCTCACATAAATGATTTGAAACATTCCCAATAACCATATTCAATATGCTTTCTTGCTTGAGAAATTTCCAAATGATCAACTTGAAACAAAAATAGTTCTTGAAAAATATATTGTTTTTAACTAAGATTGTTAAGCATCTAGAACATCCATTGCTTGAATCATATTTTGGAGATTTTAACTAAGACAAGCTTGAAATCGAAATTTCTTTTTTGCAATATTAAATCTACTAGAATCATATGACATAGTCTCATAAGATGGAATGGTAAATGTCGTGAGTAAATAGTATGGATTAGTCTTCACATACCTTTTTGTTGATGAAGTTCTCACAAATGTCTTTGTTTGTTCTTCAGACACCAATATTAGAAGGTTATTATGTGGTATCTGACACTCAACTACCATACTCTCATCCTAGTCTGATATACTTGACTTTAGTAGACTAGAAATCAAGATATATTTTTGTACATCTAACATTGAAAACAAGCTTGAGATGGTGAAAATTCCGAGTTTGACCGAGTATGCTCTAATATATACGACATTGAAACCAAATGTTTGTCGATAAAACATTGACTATATGTTGAAACCAAATTTGGTTTCAACTAATTTTTGCCTAGTTTATTCAGTCTGACGTGGAGGTTGACGCGTTTGGTTTTATCATTTTCTGGATGTTGAATTTTGGACAAAAGCTAAAATGGTCATTTTGAAGGAACCCTGATTTTGGGCATACTGGAATCTTACTAGGAATACTGCATAAAGACAAAAAAGGTTGTGAAATAGCAAAATCAGATTACCCCTTAACCCAAATATTTTTTAATGGCAAATCTGCCCTTTACGTATTGGTGTTAGTAATATTGATTAGTGATTAAATATTTTGTTTAGTGATTAAGATAAATTTAGATGATTTTTTGGATCATGGTTCAGCGAAACAAGTTAAGGTTCGGCTCACATCTATGAGCCGAATATACCAATTGATTAACGGTTCGGCTCACTGAATCTGTTTACTGCATACGCCGAACCTATAATTTTCAATTCCAACCCTTTTGCTAGACACTAGTTCGTCTTATATGAAAATTTCATAGTAAGCCGAACAACATCCTGAATAGCCCGGAAAAAAAAAAAATTTACTGGTTCGGCTTATATTTCGAAAATCGTATGAGCCGAACATCAATTTATTATTTTTTGGGTTAAAATATTGTTATTGGTTCGGCACATAATGAGAATATCATAATAGCCGAACCTCGTAAATGTGCTAGGTTCGGCACATATTATGATTATCGAATACGCCGAACCCCTATGCATTTCTATCTGTGACTAGGTTCGGCTTGAAATTTCACGCCGAACTGTTCATATACACTTACATGAAGCTTTTGTGAAGAACAGTTTGGCTAAAAACGTAACTCAATTTTGAGCTGAACCCAACACTGTAACCGTCATTTAATCGATGAAAAACATCAAATAGGAGATTGGGTTTGTAAAACTTACTTTCTTATCCTCATTTCCGGAGTTGGAGATGCAGTTGGTTCAATTTCTGGTTCAATTGGTGGTTGATTTTCAGTTTCTACACTTTCATCTTCAATTGGTTCTTCTTCTTCAATTGATGGATTAGAAGACGATTTGGTTTGCCTAGTCCCTTCTTTTCTTTGTACGAGTCATTATGTGGTTGAGTTTAATCGACAATCAAATTTTTATGAATCGACAATTATGATGAATTTTTTTTCTCAGGAGGGGGAAGAGATCGGCTAGAGGAGGAGGAAGAAGAAGAGATGTTAAGGGAAACTGATTTTGATTTTTTAGAAAACTGATTTTAGATTTTTGTATTAAGGGTATATAGTAACTGAACTATCCATAGGGTATCCTTATAAGGTCATCCAAGATAAGACTATTGTTTTGTATGCCTAGAAAGATTTAGGTATGCCCAAAATCAGGATTATTTAGAAGTCAGTCCAAGAAATGCGAAAGTCAAGATCACGAAGGCCAAGACCTTATCGCATGAATAAAGCTCAGTCGTAGCTAAAGTTTAACAAGTATAGCCAAAGCTCAAGTTCACGGGCCAAATCCCAACGCCCAAAGCCCAACGTTCGAAGCTCAGAGTGGTTGAATCCTAAACCTCATGCGTCTTTGTTTGGACGAGATTTTCTCTTGATGAGCGAGATTCCGATCATCCTCTTATCGGAAAGACTCCGAACATCCTCTTGTGAGCAAGAATCTGATCAACCTCTTATGAGTAAGCTTCCGGTCAGCCACATATGATCAAGGTTTCGTTCGCCTTCTCATATATAATACTCAGCTTTTGGTCTCTCAAGACTCAATCCTGAGCATGACTCCTAGTATAACATCCATAAGCAATACATTATTGATGCCTACTCATAGGCTTCATGTTACACCCATGGTTGATTCCGTGAACATAAGTGATACTCAAGTCTCACATGGGCCTTATTATTGATCAATTGTAACATTCATATGCGATACATTGGTCATGTCCGGTTCGTGCTTTATGACTGATTCCTAATAACATCTGCACGCGTTATATTGGTCATGTTCATCCCCTGATCCCCGTACATGACTTCCAGTGATAACCGCATGCGATACACTAGTCATGTTTGCTCTCCCTATCATGTTTGATCCCGCTAGCCCCATACCCCAATCCTAGTAACATCCGCAAGTGATACACTGGCCATGTACGCTGCCCGAGCCCTGTACCTGATTAATAGTAACATCCTCATGTGATATATTGGTCATGTCTGCTTCATACATGAACATTATTCATGACTAGATCCTAGCACATTATCTCGAGATATGCTGGCTAAGCCAAAGTATTTTGTAGTCTTGTGAAAGAAACACTATTAGGCATGCAAGCCTCACTTAGTCTCCATACATCGCAGATGACTATATGAGACTTTAACTCCATGAGTACACCCCATGCGGACTCATGTAAGCTCTAATAGCTCATCATAAAACTCGTATAAGATATGAGGTTGAAACATGAGCTTCACCCAAGGAACATGTCTCCTTCTCAGTCTCTTAGGTGTGATCACTTAAGTCTGAATCGTACATATTTATCCAAAATGTAGCCAAACCTCTTAGATATTTGCATGCTCATCAAAGAAGCCCACAAGCGCAAAAGAAGCTGTCACAGGCCGGTCACACAAGGTTAAGGCTTAGCCTATCATCTCGTGTTCCGCGGATAATTTCTGTGACATTAATATTTCTCTCTTTTCACTAACTCATCCTCGTCATGTCCTAATAATACAACACAAGAACTGACTAAGCCACGCAATTTGGGGGACATCAATTATGATTTTAGTGTGACGGTCTACTGGTAAGCACGTAAGTACAGCAGAATTATACTCATAATTATATTTACTAGGCCTCGTTATTTCGCTAATAAGATTGTTTTGAATCATTTATAGAAAATACGAGTGACTCGGACAATAAACGGCTAAATGGCGTTTGCGATAAACATGACAAATGCTACTCACAGCATCATACAGTATAATAGTGGAATGCCTTGTTTCGTAATAATGTTTAGCACCTCCTCAAATATTTCATGGCCAGAGAATTGTAAGGAAACAAAGATGTCTAATGTCTTTGTTTATTTATGCATGTGAGCCAACAATACAAAAGATAAGTGGGATGTGGCCAAATCTCCACAATGGTTAAGTAAAACATTTGTTATGTCAGAGGCGTACTTCATCCTTTATCAAAATTAGAAGAAATTTTTATTTCTCAATGAAGCAGGTGGAGCACTTGGTGGAAGATAAAAAGGGCATTTTCATTTCTCCAAGCGACCTGATGACTCTCCATGGCATGAAGTGAAGACGAACAGAAGATATATGGAGATGGGTACTGTAACCGGTGGGTCTTGTCTAAAATTGGTGTTGAATCATAGCTGTTGTTCTCTTCTTTACGCATACGGGGCTTAGATGCAACAACTACAATGGAGTTTGGGGGTCAATTTGAATCTACATCAACAATTGAATTGGGGTTAACTGACTTTCCCTGCAATTATCCGGAGGTGGTCTGAATCGATGGTTTAATTAGAAAATGAATTGAGCAACAAAGGAGGGTCTGTGTTGGCTGATTTGAATGGGATTTTGGGTGCGAATCAGATTGAGCTTGGGGTATAAACTATATGGGTTTTCAAAAATTTCTTGGCATGGCATCGATTGGTGATCTCAAAGAAGAAACTAGCTTGATGATAAATGCAGTGGTGATCTTCCTACAGCCAGGGAAGAGATGGACTGTCAGGAAGACGTTAGTGGTTAAGAACAAAGATGAAATAAAGTAATTGGTCACTAGGTGACAACGGTGACGATTATTATTATTTTTGTCTTGTTATTTATTTTAATGGACTTTAAAAAACCCATTTCCATGTTCAAATTCATTTGTAACTAGGGTTTTAGGAGGAAACCGATTTTAATTATTTTGTAGTGTGTTGCTTTGGGTATCTTCCCTAAGAACATTGGCAGACCAGTGGATGGCGTCAAACTCTTCAGTACACCGGTTAGCCTAGGCTTACAATTTTGTGGTCAGTTGGTGATGGATAAGGTGAACAAGACCATACAGTTAATGGATTCGGTTCGTAAGCTCAGGGATCCTCAAAGTTCAATGTTGCTGACTTTATTCTTCTATGCATACAACTCGTCCTGCAGCATTTCAACAGGCTCAAGCTCGTTTTGATTGTCATCCCTTCCAACACCTTCACTAACTTATCATAGGTGATGGTCCTGGTTCTGGTCCCTTATAGCAACGCATTACTTTTTTTCCCTTTAGAAATGGTGGACTTGGTATTTATACCATGGATGACACTGTTTAGTATTCCTTACTTCTTGGGATCAAACAAAATCTCTGCAGGACAATATACTTCGTAAAACCTCAGTCACAGGTACCAGCTCTACTTTCCAGTCTGCTATTGATAATTACATACAATTTTGTGGCTCTCTGCCTTCTTCTTTTAGTATCGTCGATACTGCCTCCCATCTTATGAGAACCATGACCGTCCCTTACTTCGATGTTGTGAAGAAATAAATTCCCACAAAATATTCTATGTCAGAGCGTGACTCTGTTTTATGGCAATGCAACAAAATCAAGCATGCTCAAGACTACCTCATGGGCATTCATATTAGTGGGCTTAACCAGAGTATTGGGCCGCGCCAATTTTCCTCAGTTCTCTGTTATCGTTTGGGTATCCCACTTTTTAAAGAAGGTAGCTTGTGTTCTAGTTGTAATAAGGTGATGGATGTTTATAGTGCATACCTTACATTGCTCTAGTGATGTAGGCCATGGTTTTTAAAAGCGTACACTTTACGCTTCGCTTCAATTTTTTTCAGAAACGCTCAGAAGCGCATCTATGAAGCGTTCTGACTGTGAAGCGTGTAGTCAATGATTTTGACCAAAGTCAGAAGTGCAAAATGCTCAAACTTCAAGAAAAATGTTTAAAAAATTAAATAAAAAATGGTGGAATTCAAACCTACCATCTCATGTGGGGTATGTGAATGCTCAACCACTGTTCTACGTGGTTATTTAGGATAACATTTGGCTATATATATTTTATATTTATAAATATTTTCATACCTATTTATAATATATCAAATTTTATATTTTACGATTCACCGCCAACCATGAATCGTCGCTTCAACCTACGTATCGCTTCTCAAAAATAGAAAACGGGTCACGCTCCGCTTCACGCTTTGAATACCTTGATGTAGGCCTTAAATCCATCATGATCTTGTCTGTGATACATTGGCTGATGCTTGTTTTAGAGCTGGTGTGCCTGCTCGGAAGGAAGTGGCCTTGGGCCTCTTATCTAATGATGGTTCCACTTTAAGGCATGCTGACATCCTTGTTTATAGCTGGGACAATGGCCAAGACACGTATTTTGATGTCACTGGGGTTTGTTCTTTCGCGAGAGGAGGGATACATGCTTTTTCTCCTGGCCTTGCTATCTGTAATGCCGTCTCCCTCAAACGCAAAAAAAAAATATTTTTGGATAAGTGTAGTGCTCAGGGATATGGTTTATGTATTTTAGCGTTCTCTACCCTCGGTGAGCTTGGTGATGATATGGTGTTTTTTCTGAAGAGATTGAGATGCTGCATTGCCATCCATGATTTCAATGTTAAAGTTAGAAATTTTGTTGTTCATATAATAGGGATTGTCATTCAGATAGGTGTTGGTTCCCAGCTTATTGCTAGGTTACCGACCAATTCCTTGTCTTTGGACTCTATTGATGAATAATTCTTCTTCGTTTATTAAAAAAATGCCAAAATAATTTCCTTCCATTATTTAAACACAATTTTAATTCTCCATAATACTAATTCAACTGTTTAGTAATTTATCCACATTATTTGCTTGATTAATTATTGCATAAATAGCTGAATTAATCACATATGCTTCATGTTTGATACGACATGCTTGGATTATTTTTTTTTGATAGTGTATGCTTATGAATTGATACGTGATTCTTTAAGACTATATAATAGTTAGATAGCTTCATTGATTGTTTATGTTTTTAGATTGAAATGCCATGCTTAGTAATGTCTGATGGGATATAATTTTGGATTGATAAATAATTCTTTAGAACTGTCTACTTAAAAGTGAAGAAAATTACACCGGTGAAAAGTAATTTTGTATTTTAATGTTTTATCTTCCGAGACATGTGTTTGATTCCAATAATCGTCTTGAGTTATAATGGAGAAAGTTTTTTGAAATTATAATGACTTTTAGATGATTAAATTGGTAGAATCTGAAAAATTCTAGTTACCGGCTCATATTTTGTATAATTTTAGTTTAGTTCATTTTTATTATTTCATTCGCATTTCCAAAAATCTAAAAATATCATTTCAGGTTAGTGCATTAGACATATTAATTACGGTATTTTCATCCCTTCCTGTGGATTTGACTTGTTCTTGTTGTTATCTACATTGTAGACGTCGTGGGATTGCGGTTATTATTCATATAGGTTTATAAATCATATCATCTACGATACATGTAGGAAATACCCCAACGGTATTTCTTACGACTAAAGAGAATAATAGGCAGATATATTTTAGGAATTTAAAAATAAAGTTTAGCGTCGCTTATTTTAGTAGGAAGATATATTTTTATTTTAGGATATTAAAAATAAAGCTTATCGTCGCTTATCTATTAGAGCACTACTCGGTCGAACTCACAAGTTTTGCTATATCAAACTTGTTATCAATGTTAGACGCAAAAAACTATATCTTGTTTTCTGGTCTACTAAAGTCAAGTCTCGGACTAGGATTAGAGTATAATAGTTGAGTATCAGACATCACTGAACAAACCCTCGAAGATTAAAAATTGGAGATCAAACGAAGACATTTGAAGAACTTCATCGAAAAAGAGGTATGTAGACTGAACCATCCTATTTACTCATGGCATTACTATTCTATCTTTGTGAGACTAAGTCGTATGGTTTTTAGTAGATTTAATATTGCAAAGAAGAAACTTCGAGTCAAGATTGTCTTATTGAATATCTCGAAATATGATTCAAGAAATGGATGTTCATATATCCCTAGCAATCTTAGTCAAAAGTTACATTTGTATCAAGTTGAGCATTTGGAAATTTCCCATGCAAATAATGATAATTCATATATATGAAGATTGAGAATGTTTCAAATTATTGAAAGTGAGTTTTCAAAACTACAAAGATTATGCAAACAAGGTAGGTACGAATACCTAGTAGGCATACCCTAACTGAGTTCTCAAAATAGACTTACAACTTGTAGAGTTAGGCACGAGGTTCCACACATCATGTTCTGATAACCAATATCAAAACCGAAAATACAAGTAGTTTTATTTCGATATGTTACCAAGGAAACAATTGTCCAAAACAATTTTTCCAATTTAGTTTAGCAAAACAAAAATCAACTAAGCACCTTAGTCCCTTTGCTAAACCGATAGTACAAAAACAATCGCTTCATTCGATAAGACCCAAATAAAGATAACTATATTTTTCTCATCAGGTTATAATTATCCATATAATTTAGACCTTTCAATTTTAAACAAGACAAGTAATAGGTTAGTTAACTAGAATTTCTTGTTAAGGCATTCGATTAGACTTGAATAACCGAGACCTCACTTCGATAAGTCTAACTAAGATCAGAATTAACTTAGTTACTCTTATCCAGAATCGAATTGGACTAAACAACTCATCCCGGACACCTTTTATTTCGTTAAGCCATAAATAATTCATAAAAACCAACAAAAATCAACTTGCATAATTATTCACCTCAACCGGAAGCAATTGAAACAACATAGACATTAAAAGAACCGCAATTGCACCGAAATTTAGTAAGCCCAAACAATTGATACCACACAATAAAGCAAGATAACAATAGTTTTTCTTAAACGGAAACAATTGCATCACACACACATCCATACACAAAGAATGGAATAAAATATTAATTGTACCGAAATTTTGTTAAGCAAAAGCAATAAATATATGCAAATAAAATCAAGCTTTTCTTAAACAGGAAAACAATTAACTAACAAATTTGTTACCTCAAGCTCCGCATCCTCTTCTCTTCAATGTTTTGTCATCCTTTCGCAAAGACATAAGAACAACAAAAGCAACCTTTACCAGAGAAAGGTTGAAGTGGTTTTAACTATTATGTGCCAATAGTAATAAGCTAATACCAAAAACTCATATGTATACTATATACACAACTTACGAAAAATAAATTGATAATAGTATAATCGTGACTCACATATGGGATTAATTGTCATCATCCTTTTATGATTATTTGATTAAGCAACCCAAAAGGTTAGATATGAACTCGCTAAATCAAAAGTCAGAAAATCATAAAAAGGTAACCGATATGAGACCTAATTATCTCATATAACGATGACAACATGGAGAGCTACATTCATTTGATCAAGAACGTTTAGCGCAATATTATGAATGTCATGAGTATTGAAACTTATCATTCGAGTGTCATCATTGTGACTATCCTTTGACACCTTTCTGGTTGTCTTTAGAGAAGACTTTGGAATCCATTTAGAAATGGGTTTTACATGAGCAACTTTGTTCTTCCTATTATTTCCTCCTGAAACCCAAGGTGAATCTCTTGAGGAAACATTAGTGTAACTGAAATGTGGAAAACTCTGAGAGTTAGCCTTTCTCCAATTTGGAACATCAGATCTGGTCTTTACAAAGTTATATCTTCTTTATTGTTTGAGCGATAATGAGAAAACTTTGTAGAAGCCTGACCAGCAAACTTTGAACTATCATTACAATAATTCTTTTGCTCATTTTTAGGACAATGATGTCCTGATTTAGCACGAGAAGCATTATTGAGTTCATCCAATTTTGCAGAAACACGTGCATCTATGGCTTTCTCATTCCTTTACGGAATCTGCACCCCCTTTCCAGATGCCCTTTATTTCCACAATAAGAGCAATGCTTAGTAACATACAAAATATGAGGGTTAGTGTTACCTTGTTGTGGATCCACTTTTATTGGATTTTGACGGAATTTACGTTTTCCATCTTTTGCTGAAGATGAAGGTGCTACAGTTTTTTCTGTTAAGGAAGAGCAATCTTTTGTGGCAACTTTTGAAGCAATTTCTTCAGCAGAGTCTTTAGGCTTTACAAACTTTGTCTCCTTTTTAGCATTTAAAGTTTGTTTACTTTTGTAGCCCAGTCTTCGCATGTCACGAGGAACTCTATTTGACTTCAACATTGAGTCAAGTTGTTTTGTGCCACTATCGAACTTTTTCAAGTCCGCTTTTAGACCCATATTCTCTTTTTCCAATTTTTTATTTTTTCGAGAGCATTATCTAGATCAACCTTGAATTTATCAGTTTGAACTTTATAATCTATTTCAGATTCGGTAGAATTACTTACCTTGGTGTTCTTTAGATTTTCTAACTCTGTGTGTAGCTTCACTTCTCAATCATGACCTTTTTCGATTTGCTCTCTGTAACATTTCATGCATTCAAGATAATTACCAGAACCAATAATATCTATATCGTTCTCCAATTCATCAAATTCCCTTTTCAATCTTTCATTCTCTTCAGGAAGATCACAGTTGAGTGTGTTTGGCTCTGAAGCTGCTCGATCATCACCTTTTTCAATTTGTTTTTTGTATTCTTCCAAGACTTCAAGATAAGTTTGACCATTGCTTACACGTTCTATATCCTTATATAGAATATCAAGTTCCTTTTTAAGACTTTCATTCTCTTTACAAAGTCTATCACATTCAAGTGCCTTTGTTTCTGAAGTTACTTCAGTATCCTTTTCAGGTGTGCATTCAACAGTTGCATGAAAAGCCTTGTTCTCTTGATCATTGGAACAATTAGAGATATCATAATTATTTTGTTCTTTATTCTGTACACATTTTTGTGATTTTTGAGAAGGAGAAGAACTCCTCTTTTTTTGTCTTAATAACTTTATAAATTGTTGTGCAGTCGTATCAACACTGCAATTCTCAGTTTTTGTATCCGAAGAACAAGTCTTAGTTACAGCTTTAAGGATAATACCCTCTTCATTCTTGAATTGGTATTCAAGGTCAAAGATCTTTAATTTACCAACTAGAGCGCTTCTAGATAGTGTGGAAAAATCATTAGTTTACATGATGTCATGCTTTTTAGATTCGTATCTTGGTGGTACAGACCTTAGAAGTTTACACACAATATCTTTATCTGAAATAGTTTTTCCTAAAGCATAAGAGGCATTCACTATTTCAGAAAGTTTTTGATCAAACTCATCAAAGGTATCGTCTTCATCTATACAAAGATTTTCCCATCTAGAATATAGGGTTTGAAGCCTAGCTTCTTTTTCAGAGGCATTCCCTTCAAATACGATATTAAGAATATCCCAAGCCTATTTTGATGTTTTACACTTGGTTACATGATGATGGAGGTCTCGAGTTACAACATGTATAATGGCGTTTAATCCATAAGAATTTTGCTTCGAAAGAAAATTTTCTTTATTAGTGAATTCTTTCAATTCCTTTAGTCTAAACCCAGTGGTTGAGTTGTTGACCAGTAATTTTGGGTGTACATACCCATCAATAACTAAAACCCAAGTGTTAAAGTCATGAGCTTGAAGAAAATACTGCATAGCCATTTTCCACCATAGATAGTTTGAGCCATCAAACCCTGGAGGTACGTTAACCGAATTAATTATCATTTGATTCACAACTTTATAGGTTGGATCACACGAAACACAGATTGTTAGATATTTTCGTGTTTGCCTGCTCTAATGCTAATTGATAAGATGAGGGTACCCAAATACACCACAATCTTTTATTTTGGTCACAACCTATACAAGACCCACTGTATATAAACCTCTTGGAGCAACAATCACTCAAGGAATATTTCAACACAATGTTCACTTGAAATAGGGTTAGTCCTAACTGGTCTAACACGTGAATAATTATATCAGACAAGTGTAGAAATCCAATACACTTTGTGTGATCGTCTATGGATATGAAATCGAGACAATACAACCACAAAGTGTTCACTTGATAACTGAAACTTTATAAGATAAATATCAAGTTCCTAGTTAACGTACAAGTATATTTACTTTAATTATAATATAAAAACAATTATAATGCGGAAATAAAGTAAAGCTCATACACCAGAATTTTGTTAACGAGGAAACCGCAAATGCAGAAAAGCCCCGGGACCCAGTCCAGTTTTGAATACTCAATTGAATTAAGACTCTACAAAAATTAAACCTGCAACTTCGTGTAGACAATACTAAGTAAACTAAAATCCTAGTTACTCAGCTTCAACAGTATTCTTGATTTGATAATATCTAGCAGAACCGAAGTTCTCAATAGATATTTGATACCCAATATCCTAGCAGAACAGCCGTTCTCTTTAGGACTAGATCTAATATATCTTGTTAATGATTCATAACAACTTCTTCTTCAAATCTTCAATCTTCGATTTAACCTTCAAAGTAACAACCTGCAAAAACAGACTTGATTCCTTATTGATTTGTCGCACAGAACAGAGTCTGTTAACAATGGAAAATCAATGAAACTATCTTACGGATCTAGAAAGACTTAGATCCGTAGAAACGTTGATCTTTGATTTAGTTTGAGTGGGTCTTATATCAGAAGAGAAGGTTCTCAAGAATAAACAAACTAGGTGCAATCAAATATTCCACGGCGGTTAGTCAACCAAATCAACCGAAAACAAAAGATAAACTGGAATTATCTAGTGTCCCACCAACGGTACTAATAGAACTTCTCAATCCCAAAGAAGACTTTAAACTGAGCTTGGCCGTAAGAGATTTCGCCTAATTAGGTTACTCTCCTCTCCGAATAGGCGGCTACACCAGTAACAACACAACCGAGGAAGTTTGCTATCAAGAAGGATTAGTTTGCTAGAAAGGCAAACTTCAAGTATTTATAGACAAGGAAGTTTGGACACCAAGGAATTTCCAAAATCGAAAATATTCTCAAGATATTCATTAAATCACAAATTCGGTTTCCATAATTCCTGGAAATGCTCTGTCCAAAAATAATGATCAAAATCTCTCGGAAAATCTAATTAGTAAATGCACATTACTAATTCTTATATTTCCCTACAAAATGAAGTTGAATACCTTAATTAAAAGATTCTTAACTTATTTATGTTTCGATCCTGGGATTCTCTTCTCTTATCTATTAAGGAATAACTTTGAACAATAAATATAAACATTATTGCACGAGTTCAAAGTGTGTCGACATCCTTACACATTAACCAAATATATTTCCGGTATCTCTAATATTTCTAGAATAATAGAAAATTCTAAAAGATATTTTTGGATAATTTTTTGTGTTAAAAACACAAAACGTGCTCGGATTTTATTGAGACTTTTTGTGGCTGACTGCACATGTTCAAAGGATCGGTTCCCCCTTGTTTCACATGTCCATAGGATCGTTTCCCCACATATTTATGGTATCTAACTTGTATGTGTTGCACATGTCCATAGGATCCGTTCCCCTTTGCCTAAAAACGTGTTGCACATGTTCATAGGATCGGTTCCCCTTTGTTGCACCTCATACAAGGATCGATTCCCCTTTGTGATGTGTTGCACCTCTTACTAGGATCGGTTCCCCTTTACCTAGAGTCGGTCATACACAAATCACAAATTCGATCATACCATCTCAGGTGATTACTTAAGATCGGTTTCAATAATAAAAGTCATACCAATACATAAGTCAGGCCTTTGTGAGTAGTTTTACCAAGAACACAAACAAGTCGTTAGCGGTTATACTAAATCACACATATTGGATGTTCACAAGATATGCAATGAATAACAATCCCAATAACGCTTGGCGATTTCCTTTTCGATTCATAAACAAGTTTATGAACTTACTTCCTTAAAACACATGTAGAACCTTGTTTCCTAGTATGAAATCCTCACCTTATACTCATACATAATCACAGTAGCATTCAACCGATTGTGGCGATGTCTTATCTACAAAGTTTAACGGTTAAGAAATAAACCTTGTATTGTATTCCTTAATACTATGTCTAACTAGAGTGTAATCATGCTTTGCAGTTTTGTTTTCAATATACACGACTTGAAAGACACAAGATATATATGTAACAAGTCAAGTCATAGTTACTAACCTCAAGCTGAAGGATAATGTCTTTGTTGTCTTCAATCCATCTTCAGATCTTTGTGAGTAACTGGAGCACAATACTTCTATCATTTCTAGTCTAACCTATCGAAGTTGACTGTAATTTACATAATAGCGACTCGTGTTTTGGAAATAAATATGACAACCAATCTTGACATACCAACGCTTGGTGGGTTCAACCGAGCAGTGCTCTAACACTATCTCAAGCTTGTTGTCAATGTTAGTTGTACAAAAGTATATCTTGATTTCTAGTCTACTAAAGTCAAGTCTCAGAGTATGATTAGAAGTTGGTAGTTCAGTGTCATACATCAATGAATAACCCTCGAAGATTGAAGATCAAACGAAGACATGAATGCTAAGGGAATCAATTGTGTAGAGTATTGCGAGATTACTGCATCTGAATTTCTTGGAGGTTTAATTCGGTTTGAACTAAATTCCAGACCGAAATCTAAGAGTAGGCTAGTGTCTATAGCGGCTTAATACAGTTTGGTGTTGAAATCTAGATGAGTTCCCAGGATATTTCTGCAGGTGTGCAATTTTCCTTATTAATAAAATTTCTCTGTGTCTTTCTTTACTTTTTACATATGCATTATATTTGTATCGGTAAAATTAATGTAAAAGCAAGTGATTCGATAATCAACCTAGATAGTTTTTTTTAACTAAAATTGTATAAAACCTAAAAGACATGTTCTTGAGAATTCTTTTCTTGAAATATAGATTACAAGACTTGTTCTTGTTGGAATGTGGTTTGTGTATTGTTCCGGTACATACTAGGTTGTTATTGGATATTGATTTTTGAGATCGTCCAAAAATTCTTGTACACAATCAGGTTCACGGATCTTTGATCTAAACTACTGATTGTACAAGAAAGTGAACCTTATATGCATATTGTTCAAGGATCATTAAGTTGGTCTACTTGCAATTGTATTAGGTTTTGTCTTATAGTTCCAAATGAAAAAGTTGGTGGCGTATTTGGTACCCTCTCCTTTTCAGTACGTGTACCCCAAGGGACTGAATTCGTGAATGGATAGAGGTATGCATACTTAGTATACGTACCCAGCAACTTGAATTCATGGACTGATCTATAGGCACGTGTACCCCATACATACCTACCCAGTATGAGTTAAGTAGATGCTCATAAAATATTTTCACCAATATGGTTGGCATTGCTACAAATCTCATAACCACTTCTAAAATAACTATGTTCACTGTATGATTATGTGTTTGTGAATCATAATTGAAGTCTTGAGTTTCATTGAACATGATTATGCTTATACGTTCATATGACGCATTTTCCATATGATAGCGCACTACCTCCAACCGCACAACTCGTGAACGGACTAACTACAAAGGACCACCAGACTTTCCATGCACATACGAATAAGTGCTTGAATTGATAGAATCTTGGGTTTATGATAAGTCAATCAACCTGCCCTGTTCGCAAAAATCCCACTTGTAAGGACTTCAAAAAACCTAGGTACTGTTACTTTCATAGGTACATTGGACATCCTACAAAGGAGCCTTACCGGTTTGATACCATGACAACATTCATGGAGGTGTCGAAGATACAAAATAGTAAAGGATACACTTTGATTTTCATTAAGAGAAAGAAACGTTATTACAAGACTATAAAATCATCTGATTAGTGTTAACCGACATTATAACAGATATATAAGTGTGCAAAGCACACGCTTACGTTATTACAGACATGAGCAAAGCATACATTCCTGATGCACCTTAACCATTGCACAATTTTCTAAAACCTACATTACATAGTTTGTCAACGATACTTGTGTCAATAAAGACAATCCAACTACAAAAAAAATGGTGTCAAAGAATATTGGTCTTCTTTTCATTTATCAGAAATGTTGGTTCAATGTTTGAGGATGAAAGTAATGAAACGGGAAGAAAAAATATAATAGAAAATAATAAAAAATAAAAATTCATAGAGATTTGTGTACAAAATTAAAATGAAAAAATATAGATACGTTCCTCTTACAAAGCTCAAATGCAGATATGTTATTCTTACAAAGCTCTACGTTCATACCAAAAATCAGTATATTCTAAAATACCAAACTCACACTATGTCGATCTTAGTTTCAAGAAGGTCCATTGATTTTCAAAGTAGTATATAATAGTGTTGTATTTTCCAAATGTGTTAGTTTTTAGTAGCAATTTAGAGCTTTGTAAGAGGACATATCCCAAAATATAAACTTCAAATCCGTTACTCAAAGATAAAAACCAATATATAGACTTTCTTCATTGATTAGAATTAACTCATCTTTAAGTAGAAATTGGTATTGACGTTTTCCAATTATTGTTTGCTATTTAGTGGATTTGGATTTAATTTGCTTATTTTAGATCTCTGTAAATTCCAATATATACAAATCTTATACTCGTTTTTGTTTATTCTCTGGTTTCTATTATATAAATTTTGTTATCATGATCTTGTTTCTAGTAATTTTTAATCAGGCTTCTTCTTAAATTTATCATCCATTAAAAGTCTGCAATCATTTTCAATTTCATTATTCTATGTTTGTACTACTTTTTCCAGTTTTTTTATTTGTTAATTTAAGTTACCCTAGAGTGTTCCTCTTGGGAGATTTTTGTATTTTCTCAACACCTGTTGTTATTACCGATTATCACCGGATGTTGTAATGGCCAAGGAGAGCGTGGAGTATGATTGGAAGTGGAGCTTGCTGTCTCATTAGGGTCGAACATCCACTGCTAGACATTCCTGGAAGCTTATCTACCATGGTAGTTATATGTTTTCAAAGTTTATGCTTGTTTTGTTTACTGCGTCAACATGTGAGTCTCTTGTGCGGATTTTCAACTCTCTCTCCAAGGTTTGTCGTAGAGATTTTCTTTTCTTGCAAGTGCAATGAGATTTCTTATTTGAAATTGCCGCGGATTTGGAAGAAAAATATGTTGTTAGAGCATTGCTCGGTCGAACTCGCATGCGTTGCTATCTCAAGCATGTTTGTCAATGTTAGTGATCAAAACTATAAGTTTCTAGTCTATTATAGCTTAGTCTCGGACTAGGATAGAAAGTGTAGTTGAGCTCAAGGACTTCATGGCGATTCATCATACAAGTAGAATAACTACTCAAGGAACCGGTGGAACTTCTCGACAAAAAGGTGTGTGAAGACTTGAACTTATCTATCACTCAAAAGTCTATCTACTCAATCTCCTACTCTTTGAGACAAGAATTTGTATGCTATATATATAGACTTTGATTATACACATTTGGTAGCCGAGTATACCTCGCCTATCTATATCTCGAAATATGAGCTGGTAAGCTTTTCGCTTTAACCAAGTTTATCTTTACCATGTGACGAAAGTCATGATATGTTTCAATCATCTTGAAAATTGATTTGACGAGAAATGGTGTAACAACTATATAACGTCCTCTAAGAATGTTTCAATGATTGAAATGAGAGTTTAGATTACAGAACTAATGGTGGACATAAGCATTGTTGTGGAAACACATTTATGTATAAGTCCTATTCCTTGAACCAAAGTTTGCGAACTTTGTTGATCAAGAGAACCGGAAGAATGGCGTGATCCAAGTCCGCGAAATCAATCCGCGAACTGCCGAAGTTCTCAAACCCGAGAATTTCTGATGGAGTTGACAAACTACTTGCCTGAAGCTAAGTCCGCGAACCCAGTCCGCGAACCGGTGAAGTTCTCATACCCGAGAATTTCTGCTGGAGTTTGTAAACTCTGCCTGGTAACTTAAGTCTGCGAACCTAGTCTGCGAACTTGAGAAGGTTATATATCTAAAGATAATTTCTGAACTTAAACTTAAAAAGGCTAAGGAATGCAGTTTGCAAACCGTGGCTATAAAAGTTCTCTCTCTAACTAGTTCATCTTGAAGTCATTTGAACTAGTTATGGTGAAGATGAACGTGGTTAATATGAAATGCTCATATGGATAATGTTTTGGTTAACTATTGTTGAACCAACAAGTGCATACGTTTGGGTACGGTTAACAAACCTAGAAGCGTGCATTGTCAAGTGTGTGTAACAAGCTAAGTTTTAGATCTAACGGTTGAGAAATATTAGCTTGAATCTAAATCATATTTTCATCTAACGATGAATATTGATTGCTTTGTTACCAAGGTAACTTAATTTCAAACCCTGATTTGAAAGACTATATAAGGGAGACATCTAGTATTGTGCAAAACTAATCCCCACACCTCATGTGTGATACTAGTTTGCATACTAGAGTCGGTTCTCCTTTAACCTTTGGTTTTCTTCTTCTAAAACCAGGTTAAGACTTAAATACTTCATTGGGATTGTGAAGCCAGACCGATACTACTTTTATCGTATTTGTGTTATCTGATCTTAAATCTTCTATCGTACGAGTACAATCAGATTGATTGGCTTGCGATTGATATCTCCGATAGGCAAGATATAAGAACTAATCACAAACATCTTCGTCTCATTGTTTATGATTCCGCAACATCTTGTTTCGATACCATACGATTAATATTGTTGTGAGGTGATTGATAACTCTAGGTTGTTCTTCGGGAATATAAGACCGGATTACCAATTGGTTCCTGTTCACCTTGATTATTATCAAAATACGGAAAAAAACCTTTTAGGGTTTATCTATGGGAGACAGATTAATCCTTTCATAGACTTGTCTGTGTGAGACATATTTGTTTATTGTCGAAGCGTGCGATTTTGGGTCATAGCAACTCTTAGTTGTGGGTGAGATCAGCTAAGGGAACCAAGTGCGCATTATCCTGCTGGGAATGGGATCAGAGGCTTAGGGAGTACAATTGTACCTTGGATCAGTGGGAGACTGATTGGAATTCAACTACAGTCCAGTCCGAAGTTAGCTTGGAGTAGGCTAGTGTCTGTAGCGGATTAATACAATGTGTGTTCAATCCGGACTAGGTCCCGGGGTTTTTCTGCATTTGTGGTTTCCTCGTTAATGAAATTCTGGTGTCTGTGTTATTTTTATTCCGCATTATATTTTGTTATATAATTGAAATATCACAGATTGTGCGTTAGTTCAATCAATTAGAATATCCAACCTTTAGTTGTTGATTTATATTGATTGACACTTGGATATTGGTCTTTGGTACCATCCAATTTATCTCTCCAGTATTTGGTAAAGACTCGCAGATTTCTATTTGCTTGAGTATAGATCAAATCAAGAAGAGAGATATAAACTCATCAATATACTTTTAATTGATTGAGTCTTGTTGATTCTCTTAAAAGTATATTCGAGTTTGTCCATACAGATTTCTAAGCGAAATATTGGGTGGTGTTGTTAGACCCCCGCTTTTTCAATTGGTATCAGAGCAGGAAAACACGCTAAAGACCTTATAAGTCTGTGTTTGTAGCAATCTGATTATGGAAGATTCTATCTCTAATAACGTACCAGTTCAGAAATTACCAGATGATTCTAAAAGCTTGGATTCACCTGAGAGAACTGTCACATCTAAGTCAATATCTAAACATTCTCTTGATGTAAAAACTGTTGATTGGGAAACTCTCCTAGAAGAACAGTTGGATGAACTTTCTGATGAAGGTGATGTAGATGTTGATAGAGATGTTGATGAGGAAGTCTCAGAGTATGTTAAGTTTTTGGATTCGTGGAATATGAAGAACATTACAACTTCTCATGTCTCACCTCTTTTGACTCCTCTCTGTCGAGACAACAAGAAATTGAGAAGATGTTACGCAGGTGTATATTTTTCTAATCGTTCTAACGAATCGATCCTCAAGGATTCTGAGGAAAACCTACGTATGAAGTCACTTGAATGTGATAATCTTTATCAAAAGTATTTTTTGTTGGAAGAGAAACTTGCAGAATCTGAAGCAAGGATTAACTCTCAACAAATTAGTTTTGATGACAGAAAAAGTGCTTATCTCGTTCGAGAAAAACGCCTTGAAGCTGATTTAACTGTTGCTCTTGATAAAATCAAGATGTTGGAAGATGACTTGAAAAAGTTAAATACTAGTTCAAGCAAATTAACCACTATGCTAGGAGCAAGTAAAAATCATCGTGATACATGAGGATTGGGATATAAGGGAATAGATGCTCCAAATATTAACAAAGAGGTAAAATTTGTCAAGGATAGTGATTCTTATCAACAAAAGGTTTCCACTGATGGCAAAAGTGAAATACCTTCACCGGAAGTTAAGGTTCAAAAGAGCAAAGTATATCAACCTCCAAAACCAGCACACATGAATCCGTGTAAGAACGTTCCTTATATTTGTCATTATTGTGGAAACAAAGGTCACCTGGAAAGGAGATGTCGTTTTCGTATAAGGAATGAAAAACTTCATCATATTCTTGTTTGGGTGTCAAAAGAAGTGATTAAACCGGGATCATATGTTAAGGCTAACACTCTTGACATTACGGGCTGTAAACGTCCAACATTTAGGCAAAGGAATCAGTGCTGTGATAATCCTAGATGAGCCTATAAACGTCATACAAAGTCTTTTCATAATTGTAGTGATTATCAAAAGAATAACTTTGTGAATACGAAGACAAGATCCGATACTCCCAATTGGAGAAATACTAACTTGCAAAAGAATAGTCAATCTAATTCTCTTTCTACAAATCTAAAAGACAGTAATGGGAAGAAGGTTACGATTGTTCCTAAACGCACTCATAAGTGGGTACCAAAGAAATTCACTGATGCTTTGAGTGTGAAAAGGAATGATCTTCCAGAAAATTCCATGACTATGGAGAAGGCAGTATCCATGATTTTAGAACTTAACAAGTTTTTTGGAAAATTGAATTGGATGTGAAAGGTTCTAAAAGAGATCTCTTTCGTGATAATCCAACGGTCACTTGTGGTGAGCAATACATTGTTCACCCCAATGCAACTTGATTGTGTTGTAAGTGCATCCTCACTAAGGAATGCCCTGCTATGTATACGGTGAGGGAAGCACGAGAATTGGGGCACACAGATTATGTTCGGTAAGGCTGTAGAATTCGACTGGATTCTTCTAAAAAGGTACGTCTATAAACCTGAGCAAGATTTATGTTTTTATTTGCTTAGATTACTTATAATTATCCATGTACCTTTCTTATTGTTCATTTCTACCTAACTTGATCTGTGTTTAAAGTTCTTAAAAGTTTAGGTTTGAAAATAGTAGTTCGGGATGTTTGGACTTCATGGTACACCTACCTGGTATGCATAACCTCATTTAAAATCAAAATCCATAGGTTTAATTATGCATACCCGTCTGCATACTGCTCCGGGATACGAAAATTCGTTTGCAAACCCGTATGCATACTTGACGTCGATATTCAGTAAATTTTGTTTTGGCCGTAACTTCTTCGTCCGAACTCGGAATGACCTCGTTCTTTATTAATTCTCTTCCTCTTTGAATTATCTTCAAAATGGTGATGAGAAATCCTAAATTTGAATGATTTGATGTTTGTATTTGTCCCGTATCTTGTTTTTGAGTAATTTGCTCCATTTCGTCTCACTTGTTCTACTTATGTTGGACTTGGGCACTTGTATTCTTGGAGTAATTAATTATAAGCTCATTTGTAGATCTTACAAGAATGATGTTGGTGAATCACAAAGAAGGAAGTTCAAGAATAGGCAGTAGTACGCATTACTATGGGATTCTTGAATGTTCACAATCATCTTATGTGAACTATGACACATGGTCTTTATTGACTTTGTATGTTCTTATTTGTTAAGAAAATCTTTTTATACGCCGTTGGTAACCACTATTGGTGTAAATTCGTGCGAAAAATATTGATTCTACCTTCAAAGGCAAAGATTGTTTTTGCAGTATTAATCTTTATTGATTTTATATATTGCAATTGGTTATGGGATATGTGTGTTTGCGTCCGTGAACTATGATTGTCCCATACGTGGTCAAAAGTTATCTCTTTCATATGTCGATATGCAAGCATTGATAAAATATTGAATGAACTTTTGAAAAACAAAAATTGAACCTATTATGTTGTTATGCAAATAATTGATGGAAGATAGGACGAATTTTTGTCTACAAAGATTATGTCTATTATATGTCATTATGCAAATAAGGATGAAGACAGAATGAATCTTTGTATATTTCCGCAGTATTGATCTTCTCCTATCCATATTTTATGTATATACTGTGTTTCTCCGTAAGGTTTCTTGTGTTTGAGCATATACGATTGAGTTGATTATTCTCTTATGATTAACTTAGTTGTTGCTCCGTAAGGATCCTTATGATTGATCATGACCAATTGAATTGATCAGACTCGTGTGGTCAATTTAGTTGTTGCTCCGTAAGTTCTCTTATGTCGAGCATGACCAATTAAATTCATCACTTCCAGTGGTTAATTTGGTTGTAGATTTCCGACTAAATTAATCATAGTTTTTCTTGTGGTTAATTTAATTGAGTATTTTTGGATTCAAATTCATACTTGTATGTGATTTTTTATGTCCAAAGAAATCCTTCTTTTCTTTTTGAAATTAAGGTCGCTCTTGTTGTTCTTTCGGGAATGACATCGAATGGGGGAGAGTTCTTTTGAACTTGTGCTTAATGGTCATATCTTGAGGGGTGTGCGGCTGTGGAATTTTATAGGGGTTATCTTATATTTTTAAACTCCTTGATGAATGCATTTAGCTTCGGCTTTATGATTGCATCTAAATTAGTTGGTATGTGTTTTTTCTTTTAGTCATGAAATGTCTCTCTCGGAAATTTCATTATGATCCCGTTGTACCTTTGCCAATTTTTGTTGACAAAAATGGGGAGAATTAATATGTAGTTCACACTACAAATACATATGTTTTTCGGATCATTGTGTAAGGGGGAGTGGTTTCCATGTGAGATGGAGTATTGACTAAGGGGGAGTGATACATATCACCATAGTATTATTGTTGAAGTTGTGATACAATTGAACTTTGACGCTGTGTAGTAATACTATGACACTGTATAACAATAATCGAGACCGATGCTTTCTCATTTTGATAGCTACAGATCTTCAACAGCGGTGATGCTAAACTTACAACTTTTGGGATCATTGCAGTACTTGGAAGTGACGAAGATTTCGAGGAATGTTGAAGATTAGACATGTGGAATAGGAGCTACTAAAGTTTCTTTATCTTTTTTGTATTCCATATGTGTTGATAGTTTTGTCACTAAAATTTACAAAGGGGGAGATTTTTAGAGCATTGCTCGGTCGAACTCGCATGTGTTGCTATCTCAATCATGTTTGTCAATGTTAGTGATCAAAACTATAAGTCTTGATTTCTAGTCTATTATAGCTAAGTCTCGGAATAGGATAGAAAGTGTAGTTGAGCTCAAGGACTTCATGGTGATTCATCATACAAGTAGAAGAACTAATCAAGGAACCGGTGGAACTTCTCGACAAAAAGGTATGTGAAGACTTGAACTTATCTATCACTCAAAAGTCTATCTACTCTATCTCCTAATCTTTGAGACAATAACCCGTATGCTATATATATAGACTTTGATTATACATATTTGGTATTTCGAGCCGAGTATACCTCGCCTATCTATATCTCGAAATATGAGTTGGTAAGCTTTTCGCTTTAACCAAGTTTATCTTTACCATGTGACGAAAGTCATGATATGTTTCAATCATCTTGAAAATTGATTTGACGAGAAATGGTGTAACAACTATATAACGTCCTCTAAGAATGTTTCAATCATTGAAATGAGAGTTTAAATTACATAACCAATGGTGGACATAAGCATTGTTGTGGAAACACATTTATGTATAACTTCTATTCCTTGAACCAAAGTTTGCGAACTTTGTTGATCAAGAGAAACGGAAGAATGGCGTGAGCCAAGTCCGCGAACTGCCGAAGTTCTCAAAACCGAGAATTTCTGCTGGAGTTGACAAACTACTTGCGTGAAGCTAAGTCCGCGAAGCTAAGCCCGCGAACCCAGTCAGCGAACCGGCGAAGTTCTCACACCCAAGAATTTCTGCTGGAGTTTGTAAACTCTTCCCGGTAACTTAAGTCCGCGAACCTAGTCTGCGAACTTGAGAAGGTTATATATATCTGAAGATGATTTCTGAACTTAAACTTGAAAAGACTAAGGAATGCAGTTTGTAAACCGTGGCTATAAAAGTTCATGAACCAATTCAAATGAATCAAATCATCTTTGCTTCAACTGTGTCTTGTGTAGTACATGAGATTTCCTTGCAATTGAACAACTCTCTAACTAGTTCATCTTGAAGTCATTTGAACTAGTTACGGTGAAGAAGAACGTGGTTGATATGAAATGCTCATATGCCTAATATTTTGGTTAACTGATGAGTGCTAAAAAGTGCATATTTATATATATTTTTCTTGGCAATTAACTCATCTTTTATGTTCTAATTCTCCATTTTAACCCATATTCTGTATTTTCATTGTTTTCAAGAATAAATATTTTTATTAATTAATTTTGCATTTTTAGGTACCAAATAAAGTTTGGATGAATTGCGGAGCGGAAAAGAGCAGAAAAGTGGTGGAAGCCATGAGGAATCACACAAGGAAGCCGTGAAGAATGTGTGCGCAAGACCAGAAGGCTAGAACTGGGCTTGAAGAGGAAGAATTGTTCTTAAAGAAGATATGGGCTTGGCATACCCAAGGCCCAAAACCCTCACCCAAATCCATTTCCTATATCCATACCCGTTTCCCTTTCTAGCCGTCAGATTGGATCATCTCAGCATCCTATGGTCGCAGCATCGCCAGTACATCAAAGTTTGAAGATCCTGTCTAACACTACAACACCTAACTCCATCTTGAGCCGTCAGTTTCGTTGTATCAAGCATCCGACGGTCGATACCAGCCTCTTCACTTGTAGACGTTAGATCGATCTATCATTTCCGCATCCCACGGCTCAGCTTTGTGAATCTTCGATACTTGATGCATCCGCTCAACACCCAAACACCTAATACCTATACCCATCAACCAAACACTACCCTAACCCCTAATCCCATCGACCTTCTCTTTCTTCTTCCCCCTTCTTCTCTTCTGCAACTCCATGTCCAGCGCCACCAACTCCACTGCCCCGTCGCTGCCACCACCACCAACCCTTCACGATCTCTCAAATCACTAACCCATCACTACCCCCATCATTATTACCACTTTCACCAACTCTTTGTCCTTCTAATTTCTCAATTTCACGCCTCACCCATGTCAGTAACCCTAGAGGTGAAATTGATAAACTAGGTCGGAATAGAGTTGCAATTAGGGCATGGGAAGAGCAGGAGAAGACGAATAAGAAGCATGGGTCGACGAATTTGATTGCTATCAGTGTTTAGGTAAAGTTTAATTTCAACTTTTTTGAAATTCTGTGAAATTAGGTATTTGGGGGAAACTCATGTAAACTATAAATAGGGGATGTGTGGGAGGATTAGAACTCATGCCTGGATTAGCCAGAGCACCACCAAGAGGCCTGGAATAGCCAGGACCTTAACTGTTAATTTTGTTTTCAATATCAGTTCATTTTAATTTCAGTTGTTCAATTCATCATGTTCTAGTTTAATTGCTAAGGGGGAGATGAAATCATGATGCTTCTGCTAATTCAATCCAAACTAGATATTGTGCTTGTTGTGCTGAAATGTTTAGGATAGTCTTAATCAAAGAACATCCTTTAGGTTGTTAAAACACCTAAGTGGCTTCTCTGCGGGTAGTTGCAGTGTGAGATCCCCAACTATCACAAGGTTTAGAATTATCTTAGTGCCTTTAGCCTCCTTTCTAACCCAACCCTTTGATGAGCAGCAGGCATAGAACCTCCACTGCCATCTAGTTAGTCAGAAAGCCTAGAAGCTGACTGATAACTAACAAGGGACAAGAGCAGTATTGAACTGAGATTTCCTTAGCATAGGTAAAATGGTGGATTTGAAGCCTTAGTACCCTGCCACTGTTACCTTTACTTTCTGTCACTATTTCAGTCACATACCAAAACAGCTCAGTTGTGTTTCAACACAACACAAAATTCATTCCCACTGTCACTAGAAAAGTAGAAACAACATTTGCACCCTCCAAGTCTCTGAGGACTTTCCCTTTCTTCCCATCACTAGCTACATTCGACCCTGTATACTTGCAGGTGTAGTTGTAGGCTTTCTTAAAACCCATCAAGTTTTTGGCGCCGCTGCCGGGGACTTGGCTGCTGTTTTGTTGAAGTTTTTCTTGTATCTTAGTTTGCTGTTTTTGCATAACTTGTTGTGCATCTTACTGTTTTGCATTGCATCTTAGGTTAACTGCATCTTAGTGTAACTTGCATTAGCATCTTGCATATTGCATATTAGTTTGCATCTTAGTTTGCATATCACTGCTGTATTGATCCCTCATTGCTTTTTTTTCAAGAGAAACTTACTTCTCTTTTTGAGCCAAAAAGTGTTGCTACTGCTGCTGCTTCTTGTTGCTGCTGCCAGCCTCTGCTGCTGTGCTGCTGCTGCTGGGCTTGCCACTTGCTGATGCTGGTGCTGAGCCTCTGGTGCTCTTGTTGTTGTTGTTGCCGCTGTGCTGCTACTTTCTTCTTCTCCCTGCTGCTGCTGAGTTCCTGCTGCTGCTGGTGCTTGGGCCATTGCTACAGCCAGCCTCTGGTGTTGTTGCTGTTTTCCTTCTGCTGTTGTTGAGTTGCTGGTCTGAGCTTGTTGCTGAGAACCAAGCCCAACTGGGATGTGCAACTAAGGAGCCCAACGGGGATCCCCTCTTCAGAGTGTAAGCCTAAACTCAAAGTAGAAATTTCTGAAAGTGTAATTGTGTTTATTTTGTGGGCTTGTAATTATTTTCTGTTTCTGAATTATGAGCTGTACCCAAACTAAAGTTTTCAAAACAGTTTCAAAGCCCAAGTGGGCCTAATCCTTTGGCTATTCTGTTAGCCCTAAACCCAACTCAAACTGAATCTGGGCTTGTTACTGAACTGTGGGCTTGAACCCAACCCAAAATTTTGAAAATAAATTTCAAGCCCAAGTGGGCCTCGTACTTTGAATTTCTGAGAGTCCAACAGTTAAATACCCAACTGGGCTCCTGAACCCTGTTTGTGGGCTTATTTGAACTTTCTGTGAGCTTGTTTAAACTGTCTGTGGGCTTGTAATTGTAACTTTGAAAACCAAAATCCGGGCCTAGTATTTAACTGAACTCTGGGCCTCAACAAACTGAAAACCCAACTGGGCCTAGTTCACTGAATTGTGGGCTTCGTACTTTGGGCTCTTTTTGATTCAACAAAATCCATTTGCCTCACCCATTTAAACCAAATCCTGGTCTTTGTCTTCAAAGTTTAAAAACCAAATTAAGTGGGCTTCACCACATAACCCATTTAAAAACCAAACCTTTCTTTCTCTTTTTCCCAATTAAAACCAAAAGTTTTTCAAACCCCTACAAACCAAATATTTCCCGTAAAACCAAATGTTTCCCACAAAACCAAATGTATGGTAGAATTTTCTTGTACATAATCCAGGAGATAATTTCTTAGTTAAATCTTTTGTTTCTTTTGTATATATTGTGCTAATCCAATGTGACTCTTAGTCAACATATGTTGGATTCTTGTCTTGAATAACGGAGTTCTAATATTGCTTTCGACGAAATCGGGTATTCTCTTTCCTTTTTCTCTACTCAGCATAATCCTCTTCATATGTTGTATTATAATTCTTTACATCTTTTGAAACATTGAGGACAATGTTTAGTTTAGGTTTGGGGGTATAGAGTAGATACCATGATAATATGCCATAATTGAAAACAAGAACTCCTTCTTTTTGAAAAAATTTAAATTTAAAAAAAAAAAAAAAATTTAAAAAACATAAAAATGGAGCTCATTTACCTTGAAATGTTGACTCTTGTGCATGTATGTAAATATAAGGATTCTTAGTCTAGATATTTAGGCATCCTGATTCTAGCACAATTCACATAGTGATAAGAAACTTGCACACGCACGATCTACCAATACATGTATAGCCTCGATCTTCAAGGTGTTTGATAGGAAGTTAGATTGCCAATCACTTTAGAATACTGAATGAGACTTGACTAGCTTGTTCTTTGGTTGGCTGGGATAGAAGTTGGAGGATACGTTAAGAAAAGCAACCATAGAATTTGACCGGATGCATTCGATAAGGGCCACCTCTTACTAAGAGTCATGTAATTATGTTTTTCTTTTTGTTCATGTATCAAAAGTGTCACTATGTTGTAAAGATCAAAGTTATTTCTTAAAAAAAAAAAAAAAAATATCAAGTATTCCATGTTTTGTCATGTTAAAGACAATAGTTCTCTCTTGTTCCAAAAATAAAAGAGAGTAATCAATGTAAATAAGAGTCATGTAAAGAGTCATCTTTTTGTTGTAAATAGTCTTGTAATAAGCAAGGAGGGTGCATCCATCGATGTATAACGCGGGTAAACTGAAATATCACCAACTCATTGGGTGAACATTCACAATTCTCGTAAAGCCGGACAGCTAGCTTGGCTTAGAATTCGGTTCTTAGCCTAAAAACTATCTCTTGGTGATTAGTAGTCATAACTTCAGGTCATTCTAGAAACATGTGTAGATACACTTTACACTCTTATCACGTGTCTTTAGTTGTTATCAGTGCTAGGATTGTGCCGTTGATAGCTAGATTGACATCTCCATTTTGCTGTGAGCTTAAACTGTCTTGCACATGTCACATTTGATGGAATATGAGCTTATATTTTGTCCTAGAACTTTGTAGGTACGTTCTAAGCAAACCTTCACGAGACTTCACTCGTCCACTAGGGACACTTAGTGGTTTAAAAGGCTTATTGCATTCGCTAAATGCATTCGAGAGACCAGCGATAGTGGTATAGGTAGGATTTCCTTAGTTTTGTTTTACTTGAGGACAAGTAAAATTCAGGTTTGGGGGTATTTGATGAGTGCTAAAAAGTGCATATTTATATATATTTTTCTTGGCAATTAACTCATCTTTTGTGTTCTAATTCTCCATTTTAACCCATATTCTGTATTTTCATTGTTTTCAAGAATAAATATTTTTATTAATTAATTTTGCATTTTTAGGTACCAAATAAAGTTTGGATGAATTGCGGAGCGGAAAAGAGCAGAAAAGTGGTGGAAGCCATGAGGAATCACACAAGGAAGTCGCGAAGAATGTGTGCGCAAGACCAGAAGGCTAGAACTGGGCTTGAAGAGGAAGAATTGTTCTTAAAGAAGATATGGGCTTGGCATACCCAAGGCCCAAAACCCTCACCCAAATCCATTTCCTATATCCATACCCGTTTCCCTTTCTAGCCGTCAGATTGGATCATCTCAGCATCCTATGGTCGCAGCATCGCCAGTACATCAAAGTTTGAAGATCCTGTCTAACACTACAACACCTAACTCCATCTTGAGCCGTCAGTTTCGTTGTATCAAGCATCCGACGGTCGATACCAGCCTCTTCACTTGTAGACGTTAGATCGATTTATCATTTCCGCATCCCACGGCTCAGCTTTGTGAATCTTCGAGACTTGATGCATCCGCTCAACACCCAAACACCTAATACCTATACCCATCAACCAAACACTTCCCTAACCCCTAATCCCATCGACCTTCTCTTTCTTCTTCCCCCTTCTTCTCTTCTGCAACTCCATGTCCAGCGCCACCAACTCCACGGCCCCGTCGCTGCCACCACCACCAACCCTTCACGATCTCTCAAATCACTAACCCATCACTACCCCCATCATTATTACCACTTTCACCAACTCTATGTCCTTCTAATTTCTCAATTTCACGCCTCACCCATGTCAGGAACCCTAGAGGTGAAATTGATAAATTAGGTCGGAATAGAGTTGCAATTAGGGCATGGGAAGAGCAGGAGAAGACGAATAAGAAGCATGGGTCGACGAATTTGATTGCTATCAGTGTTTAGGTAAAGTTTAATTTCAACTTTTTTGAAATTCTGTGAAATTAGTATTTGGGGGAAACTCATGTAAACTATAAATAGAGGATGTGTGGGAGGATTAGAACTCATGCCTGGATTAGCCAGAGCACCACCAAGAGGCCTGGAATAGCCAGGACCTCAACTGTTAATTTTGTTTTCAATATCAGTTCATTTTAAATTTCAGTTGTTCAATTCATCATGTTCTAGTTTAATTGCTAAGGGGGAGATGAAATCATGATGCTTCTGCTAATTCAATCCAAGCTAGATATTGTGCTTGTTGTGCTGAAATGTTTAGGATAGTCTTAATCAAAGAACATCCTTTAGGTTGTTAAAACACCTAAGTGGCTTCTCTGCGGGTAGTTGCAGTGTGAGATCCCCAACTATCACAAGGTTTAGAATTATCTTAGTGGCTTTAGCCTCCTTTCTAACCCAACCCTTTGATGAGCAGCAGGCATATAACCTCCACTGCCATCTAGTTAGTCAGAAAGCCTAGAAGCTGACTGATAACTAACAAGGGACAAGAGAAGTATTGAACTGAGATTGCCTTAGCATAGGTAAAATGGTGGATTTGAAGCCTTAGTACCCTGCCACTGTTACCTTTACTTTCTGTCACTATTTCAGTCACATACCAAAACAGCTCAGTTGTGTTTCAACACAACACAAAATTCATTCCCACTGTCACTAGAAAAGTAGAAACAACATTTGCACCCTCCAAGTCCCTGAGGACTTTCCCTTTCTTCCCATCACTAGCTACATTCGACCATGTATACTTGCAGGTGTAGTTGTAGGCTTTCTTAAAACCCATCATTAACTATTGTTGAACCAACAAGTGCATACGTTTGGGTACGGTTAAAAAACCTAGAAGCGTGCATTGTCAAGTGTGTGTAACAAGCTAAGTTCTCGATCTAACGGTTGAGAAATATTAGCTTGAATCTAAATCATATTTTCATCCAACGGTGGATATTGATTTCTTTGTTACCAAGGTAACTTAATTTGAAACCTTGATTTGAAAGACTATTTAAGGGAGACATCTAGTATTGTGAAAAACTAATCCCCACACCTCATGTGTGATACTAGTTTGCATACTAGAGTCGGTTCTCCTTTAACCTTTGGTTTTCTTCTTCTAAAGCCAGGTTAACGACTTAAAGACTTCATTGGGATTGTGAAGCCAGACCGATATTACTTTTATCGTAGTTGTGTGATCTGATCTTGCATCTTCTATCGTAGGAGTACAATCAGATTGATTGGCTTGAGATTGATATCTCCGATAGGAAAGATATAAAAAGTAATCACAAACATCTTCATCTCATTGTTTGTGATTCCGCAACATCTTGTTTCGCGACCATACGATTAAGATTGTTGTGAGGTGATTGGTAACTCTAGGATGTTCTTCGGAATATAAGACTAGATTATCAATTGGTTCCTGTTCACCTTGATTATTATCAAAAGACGGAACAAAACCTTTTAGGGTTTATCTGTGGGAGACAGATTGATACTTTGATAGACTTGTCTGTGTGAGACAGATTTTTTTATTGTCAAAGCGTGTGATTTTGGGTCGTAATAACTCTTAGTTGTGGGTGAGATCAGCTAAGGGAATCAAGTGCGCAGTATCCTGCTGGGATCATAGGCGTAAGGAGTAAAACTGTACCTTGGATCAGTGGGAAACTGATTGGGGTTCAACTACAATCCAGTCCGAAGTTAGCTTGGAGTAGGTTAGTGTCTGTAGCGGCTTAATACAGTGTGTGTTCAATCTGGACTAGGTTCCGGGGTTTTTCTGCATTTGCGATTTCCTCGTTAACAAAATTCTGGTGTTTGTGTTATCTTCTATTCCGCATTATATTTTGTTATATAATTGAAATATCACAGGTTGTGCGTTAGTTCAATCAATTAGAATATCCAACCTTTGGTTGTTGATTTAAATTTATTGACACTTGGATATTGGTCTTTGGTACCATCCAAGTTATCTCTCCAGTATTTGGTAAATACTCGCAGATTTCTATTTGCTTGAGTATAGATCAAATCAAGAAGAGAGATATAAAATCGTTGATATGCTTTTAATTGATTGAGTCTTGTTGATTCTCTTAAAAGTATACTCAAGTTTGTCCATACAGATTGCTAAGCAAAATATTGGGTGGTGTTGTTAGACCCTCACTTTTTCAGATGCAATTCGAGAACTACGTGAATTTGTTAAGATAAAATCCCCTGAAGTTATTTTTATATGTGAAACAATGGGTAACCCAAATGCTACAACGAAAAAACTTAGATCCCTGGGATACGATAAATCGTTTGCGCTTCTATCCATTGGGAGAAAATGAGGTTTGGGTCTAGCCTAGAAAGGTGGTTTGATTTAACTATAAATGAATCGAGTCAGTAGTGTCTTTTTTGCACATCTGACTCAATTAAGTCTAACACCTAATGCAATCTTTATTTTGTATATGGGGAGCCTAATAAGAATTTGAGGACTAATAGTTGGGAAAATTTCAGATCCCAACCTTATGATATTATTATTCCTTTCCTGGTGGTAGGAGACCTGAATTGTATCTTGTTACCACAAGACATATGGGGTACAAACCCTGACAAGGAAAATGATACTAAACACTTGGAGTGCCTCATGAAAGAATGGAATCTTAAAGACATGCCATTTTCTGGCCCAGATTTCACTTGGAATGATAAATTTCTCAAGCTTTGACATGCTTCTCATCTAACCCTTGTCATGCAACATGTTGTACCTTGTTATTGTGATTTGTAAAAATGGTGTTTATAATCGGGGGTCGAGGGGGCGTTATCATTGTAAAATAAGATTGCGGCAAATAGAAGCACTGAAACAAACATTAATATATATAAACATTGTAACTTAACAAGATATAAGTTTTTTCAGACAAGGTTCACGCAAACTACTTAGTTTTCACTTCCAAGTTAAACTGTTCAACTTATCAACACATATCTTGTTAAAACAAAGTTACTTTTGAACCTTTCAATTATGTACAACATTAAGAACAAGGTCTTCTACTGCATCAAAGATGTCTTCATTGGCATTTATCCCCCAACTGTTAGGACCATCATTCATCATTTTCAATACCTAACTTACTCTCTTCTTGTTGGATTTTTCTACTGCATCTTCCTTTCGCAACTTCTGCCATTTTTTTATAACTTCAACCTTCGTACTCATCTTCATATAGTAACAGACAAATACGAGGCAGTCAGGGTGATGACCTTGTTCAGGAATGTTACTGGGGACAAGAATATCCTTGTATACAAGTTTGTCCCTATTTATATCCACAAAATCTAGTGATAGCTTCAGTTCGTCATATCTTTCGATCAAATGAGGCACACAAGCATTTTCCATTACAAGATCTTGATTCTTGCATTTAGTTTTATAGCTCGAAACACTGTTGTACAAGTTCCACCCACCCTCTGAGAATTCATACTCTAACAATGACCAATGTGTACCAACAAGGTTTTTCTTTGTCATATAGTTCATTGGAATGAACATTTTCTCAACTGTAATGGGGAGATTCAAGATGAATTGTTTAAAAAATTTGGAAATCCTATCTTTGTCCTTGTTTCCAACAAACAACTGGAACAAAAATACTTTTTAGGAAAAAAAGTTAGTGGATACATTTGAAAGGCTGCACAAAAAGGTGTAAAAAATAATGATGAATAAATTTTTATGCAGTTAAAATTTAGGTGCATAACATGTTATGCTGAGAAAATAATATGGGCATACCAGGTTATGCAGTGATGATTAACTTGTCATGCAGAAAAGTAGTTGTGATAATAGAAGAAATAACAAAAGCGGATTCATATCAAAAGTTAAAGTGTTGGGAAAAGATTTTTTTTTTTAAACTTACCCAAGCATATGGCCTCATGAATGCAGACTCTGCATACTTCTGTTGATAACTCACATTATCCTCTTCATTTTTCCGCTTTTGAACAACATGTAACTGTAGAAGCATATTACTTGTTCTTCCTGGTATTCATTGTTCATTAGCTGTGAAAAGACAAGGGTACCCAAATATACCTCAATACAAAACTATTCCACCTATAAGTCCTTTCTCCGAAAGTGATTGTCTATGGACTTAGTCGAGACAATACATCTAATCGGTTCACACTTCGTATGATCGTCTATGGATACGAGATCGAGACAATACAACAACGAAGTATGTTTACTTGATAAGAGGTTCGGACTTAACCAAACTGAAAAGACGAGGGTACCCAAATACACCACAATCTTTTATTTTTATCACAACCTATACAAGACCCATTGTGTATTAACCTATTGTAGCAACAATCACTCAAGGAATATTTCAACAAAATATCCACTTGAAATAGGGTTAGTCCGAACTTTTCTAACACGTGAATAATTATATCAGACAAGTGGAGAAATTCAATACACTTTGTGTTATCGTCTATGGATATGAAATCAAAACGATACAATGACAAAGTGTTCACTTGATAACCAAAACCTTATAAGATAATGTTGATGGGTAAAAACTGTTTCTGATGGTTTTGGTAAATTTGGGTGTGTGGGTGAGAAAAAAATCTAAACCTAAAATAAATGCACTGCACATGAGTACTTTAGATTCGAGAGATCAATCTGTACAATCCTGTCGTAAACCAAGAAATGGCCATTCCAGTCTTGCTTCGGTCACAAAGTGAAGGAGAAGGGTTGGTCTTAGGGAGGGAAACGAAGAAGGTGTTGAGACCAGAATGGTTAATTCTGAAGGTGTGTCTATTTTATGACTTGTATCAGAATTTGGAACTGACTTGCGGAATGAAAGCTATCAGTTCTTTGGTATTTTTCTGGATACTGTGTTGTTGTTCTCACCAAAACTGTTTCTTGATGGAAATAGGTAAAACCTATTTATACAAGCCATAATTGAATACACCCTGGTCCCGTAGGAAGTGGGAGTGATTGAATAATGGAAGAGTGGAGTAACGTGTAACTGCCAGAAACCACGCCTCCACTATAAAGGAAGCGGGTTTGTTTACACCCACTACTTCCTTCCTTCACTGACTGCCCTGATTTCCTGACACTTTATTATGATGGACGTTTTGCACGCTGCACGCTGTAAACCGCCAGACCAATACCCTGATGAGCATCCCCCAGTTTGTGACATGTTTGATGTCTCGAGTGTTTTCGTGAAAAACGTGTAGCAGATTGCTATGTGTGGCAAGTCAAAGTCAAGAGACTTTCCATAGTAAAATATCACGTGAAGCTATTAGCTTTTCTTGGCTGGCCTCCTAAAAATTGCCACATTCCTGTCAATTCCATGGCGAATTTGGACGGCCGAGATTGTAGCTTATGAGAAAGGATGGTCATTCATTATGGCCACATCTTGTTGTATAGCAAAGTGGCGCCATTGGCATGGTGGCACCTGGCGTAGCCATGGAAAAGCGGCGTGCCAGTGGCGTAGCCGTGGCAGCTGTTTTGGCATATTGGTGTTAGACCCAAATATGGCTCCGGCAACATTGAACCTATTGGCACATCGATCCCAATGCTCTGGAAAACGTTACTTGGCTTGGTTGGCGTAACAATTTTACCTAAATTAGGGTTTGGCGTGCCAAAACCCTAATTAGTATATACGGCATGTGGCATGTGGCCGTGGCGCATCGACGTTTTGTGCAAATGGTGCCATAGCCACGCCAAAGGAAACATATCCAGGCCATCATATGGAAACGTCCATATGAGCAAGGATTGCCACGGGTGAGTATGATATGGCGCCTTTATTAGGGCTTTCTGGGTCGCGCATGGCTCGTGGCATGTTGTGGGGCCCGAAGTGGCATAATTTGTGCCACGACGGGAAATTAGGGTTTCGACCTTGCAATGCCGTGTTTCTGGTTAGGATAACCACATTGAAGTCTGTTATGGCGTTGGCCACGAACAGAAGATGGTTTGGCACGTAAGTGCATTATTTATGGTAAGTTGCCACGTTCGGCATGCTTTTGTGGCAAAGTGGCACATTTGGCATGTTTGGCATGCCGATTAGTGTTTTGGCAAGGCATGGCATGTTTGGCATGCTACTAATATGCCGGAGCGTAATGACACGTTTGGCATGTTTGGCATGCCAATTAGCGTATTGGCGCAACTTCAGAAAGCGACTATCTGGCACAAATTTGCCTCTTTTGATACCGTGGCAGGTTTAGAGCGATCTGATTGGCCAATTAAAAGAGGGGCCGGCCAAGCATGGGTGTGGAAGATTTAGAGCGACCTTATTGGTCGATGGGAAATCGGGCCGGAAAGTATGGTCCCAACCACAACTCATGTGCTTTGTGGCGGGAATAGGGTCTGGTTCGAGTAGCAGGGGTGTGGCCACTTGAAAGTGGTGCCGACTGGCCTGTGGCATGGACACATCTCCTTTTGTTTCTACTCCTATTCTGCGGCTCTTGTTATTCCTTGTTTTCTGATTATGGGTAGGATTTTGCACCTACTAATCCATGGTGGATTAATTTCCTAGTTCGCCTAGGCTTAATTTCGACAGGCAAGGTCTAATATACTGCACTGGGCGCAAAACCCTAATTTTTGCAAATTAGCCAGGGTAATATCTGTATCTTGTGTATTATCACAAAATTGATTGAATTTTATTTGTTGACACAGAGTTCTTTAAGTTCATTGCCACAGAGCAGTATGATTTCCGATTGAATACTTTATGCAAGGACCTTAGCCTTGATACTTGGAAATTCGTGCTACTCTGCTGCGAGTGAACACAAATTGTCATTCCATATCAATATTAAGGGTTCAGCCGGGGAACATATCACAGAAAACATTCAAAGAAACTCATATTAATTGAATAATACAGGCAAGGTGCCAAAATTTACAGAATATATGGGATTGTTGCTACATGCACCATTCTGGACAAATTTCATGAGAAAATATTGAGTTGCTCAATAAATGCGCCAGTGAAGAGCTTGAACACTCATCACTTTTACATGGATTCGTTTCCTTGCAGAATGACGGCACATTAAATGCAAGGTTTTACAAATTTGGGCCTGAACTAAACACCACCATCAACATTAAGTCCCTTGCTTAGCACGTAACAGTGGCATTGTTGCGGGGTAAGCATGAGATGGTGACAGACAAGTGATAAAAGTCCAAGCTATAGTAAGTAAATATTACCAGGAAAGTGGCTGCCAGGGATTCAAGCTGGAGATGCATCTGTCCTTTGACTATCTGGCCGTTTCCTTCCGGTCTTCCTTAGGGTTTCGATGAGAAACGTTACCCAGTCAGGGTTGAATCCTTGTCTATCGTATAAGTCCCGTTGGGGTTGTTCGCAATCCGTTTCTTCTTAGGGTTTCCTCAATATATATGAAGATGAAACTAAATTGTTCCTCTCAGTTCAGATAAAATCCCTTCTCGTTGAACTCATATCTCTTCATTATGTCGAACAGAAGTGAATCATTCTCGAGTCAGCCGGATTCCTCAGTCAAATGCAGGCGGATCGTTTCCAGAGTATGATTCTAATTATCTCCTGATTTTGAAGTGATAATTCTTATTTTCCTCATAACATTGTTGCTTCTTTTTTCTTTCAGAGTGGGAAAACTCCTGGGTCTTGTGACAACTCCCCCATCCGGGTCAAGAAGATCATTCTGGTATGCTTTTCACTGACAAATAAATATTTTCTTGCCACCATCAGTAGTTAATAAAGAGAGATTTATTTTTGTAGAGGTACCAAGTTGGAACATGCGTGACCGTACTTGATGACGACGATCTGACCACACCTCTTCCTTCAAACTCGAGTACGCCAACTGCTGCAGACCTGGAAAATGCTGATTTGGGTATTTCTTGCTACGAATATCCCAATGCATGTTTGACGTTTGATATCCACATGAAGTTTTTATCTTCTAGATACCGAAGTGTAGGTAGATTATTGGTGCAGAAGGATTTCATGTCTTTGTACACAAAAATATGGAGAAGATACGGCCACATTGCAACCAGGAACGTGGTGCAACATTGCTCGTCTGCGTTGGTCACCAAAATGAACTGTCTTCTGCCCATGATTGTTGAAATGGAAGGCACATCCATTCGCGATGTCACTGAAGCAACTGTTGAAAAGTGGGAAAACATGGTATCTACCTGCGAATCCCTAAAGTTTAATATAAGCTGGATGCGGCACTGTCTCATTGTGAAAGTTGATCGAGCCGGCATCTTTGCCAACGTCGTTCCTGCCGCAAAGGCTATTTTGGAAGAGGAAAAGACTCTGAATGTTGAATCTCAAAAGGTGGAACAGGCAATCCGGGACTTGAAGAGTAGGACTGAAAGGTACCAAAACATGCTGAAAATGATGCTTTCAAAAAACTACAACTTATTGGATGGTCTTTTTTGAGTTGTTATTTTGAATGTGCATCCATGGGAATGTCTGATTTTTCTTTTGGGTTCTGAACATTTTTTTTTTTTGAATTGTATTGGTTTTGGGAAAAGCAAATGGAATTTTCATTAATACGTTCTGACTAAATGAAATTTTGATAATTCAAAAACGAGGGAAACAGAAAATGCCTGGCTGGCCGTGTCGTGAAACGGCGAGAGATGGAGTGATGGTCACGCGTAGTACGCCTTGAGCCATTTTCCATTGATGATCGCTTCCAATTTTCCTCCATATTCTTTAAAATTCTTGTAGTGCCCACTGTTATACGCTTTCGTAGCCACATAAGGTCCTTCCCATTTTGGAGAGAACTTCGGTGCAGACATGTCTTGTTGAATGTGCTTAGCAGTCTTTAATACCAGATCTCCTGTTTGAAAAACTCGAGGTTTTACGGACTTATCGTATGCCCTGGAAACCCTATTTTTGTATACCTGAGTATGTTCTTCCGCCTTAGTTCTCTTGGAGTCCAGAGTATCTAGCTCTACTATTCTGGAACTTGATGTTGCGGCTTCATCCCATTGAACTCCACTTGCTGCTGCAATTCTGGTCGACGGAATTTTAATCTCTACTGAGAGAACTGCATCCGCGCCATAGACAAGTGAATAGGGGGAGACGTATGTGGAGCTTCTAGGTGCCTCTCGATATGCTCATAGTGCCATGGGCAGTTGTTCATTCCATGTCCGTGGATTATCATGCACTGTTCGACTGAGAATTCAGATTAAAGTCTTGTTGGTACTCTCGGCTTGCCATTCCCTTGGGTATAGTAAGGAGTAGAGAAGACTTGCTTAATTCCGTATTCTTAGAGTAACTCTTGTACTTGCTTGTTGACAAAGGGAGTGCCATTATCAGTAATGATATGCTTAGACACGCCAAAACGACAAATGATGTATTCCTTAATAAATGCTGCAATTATCACTCCAGTAGTTCCTCTAAGAGGAATGGCTTCAACCCATTTAGTAAAGTACTCTGTTGTGGTTATGATATATTCATGCTGCTTTGATGATGACGGGTTAATCTTTCCAATGATGTCAAGTCCTCAGCTGTAAAATGGCCACGAACTACTCACCGAGTGCATGGGAGTAGAAGGTGCGCGGATCAGGCTTCCGTGAATTTGGCACTCATGACACTTTTGAACAAACGTCGTTGCATCATCTTCCATAGTTGTCCAGTAATACTTCTCGTGTATCTGGAGGAATAGTTTCTTCTTCCCTTGGTGTTCACCTTCATGCATCTCTTTCAACATAATTGGGATCTCCACCTTTGCCAGACATCGTAACATATCACCTCCAAAGCTTTTAAGGTACAGAGTTCCTTCATGAAACACAAATCTTTTGTCTCTTTGCTTCATCTTGGATGCGTCCTTCTTATTAGCAGGGAGTACACCGTCGCAGAGGTAATTGATGTATGGCTCTCGCCAGTTCCTAGCATGGTCAATGTTAAAGATATCCAATTGATGTGGCGGCGCTTGACAGTTGGAGCAAGACCTTTGGAGCAATTGAGACTGAACCTCCATATCAGGCCAGTAGTAGCCAACGCGTTGGAGATGACGGTAAAGAGTTACCACCAACGTTTGTCCACAAACTTCGCCATGAACGTGGTTAAGCTGTAGTTGTGCTTCTTCATCGCCGAGACATCTCGACAGGGATCCATCTGGGTTTCGATGATACAACACTCCGTGAAGCATGGCGAAATTTTGTAGGGATTTGAGACTAACTTTTCCTTGGGAAAGTGAGCTGTTGAGATCTTGGATAATCGGTGTTCTCCAATCGTTTTTTCAGCATCCTTGGACTGTAAGAGCCATGTCGATGCTACAGTCTGTCTCCTCACTGTTAGGCTTTCTTCTAAACCTTAGAATTGAAGCTTCGAGGCCAACGTGGCTAGGAAATCAGCGTGTTTGTTGTTACTTTGACCGACATGAGTTATGGTTGCATCAGAGAAGTAATTCAATAATTTTTGTGCCTCAGATCTATACGGAGCCAGTGTTACCTCTTTTAGTGTGTATGCTCCATTCATCTGGTTAACCAGTAACTTAGAGTCGCCTCTAACTTCCAAGTGCGTGGCGCCTGCTAGTTTGGCAAGCGACAACCCAATGAGAAAAGCTTCATATTCCGCTGAATTATTGGTGCACTGAAAGTCCAGCTTGAAGGAATGCGAAAAGACTTCACCAGTGGGAGACACCCGAACTACACCCGCTCCTCCAGTATTATTGCTAGGGGTAGCAGAGCCATCGAAATACAATATCCACGCTTCTTCTTTAACAAAATAGATTTCCGGAAATTCTCCAGGAAGGTCTTCATGCAGTGCGGTGGTTCCTTCTCCCGGGAAAGCTGCTAGTAAATTTGCGACTGCTTGTCCTTTGATGGCCCTTCGGGAAGCGCATGTTATATCCATATCTGAAATTTGGAGGATCCATTTGTCTGGCCTTCCCATCAAGGCCGGTTTTGAAAGCAAAAATTTGACGGGTCCAGCCTTAGATATCAGCATCACTTTGTTCGACAACAAATAATGTCTAAACTTCTGAATAGAGTGAATTAGGTCTAAGCACGCTTTTTCTGCCTTGGGATATATGAGTACGGTACTCCTTAAAGTTCGAATGAAATAGTATATAGGATATTCAATTCCTTCATCATCTTCTTGAGCGAAGAGAGCTCCAACGGCAGTATCACTGAAAGCGGTGTAGAGACACAATGGTCTTCCTTGTGCAGGAGACTTCATGACTGCTGGAGATGACAATATTTGTTGGATCTTCTGAAACGCCTCTTACTGTGGCATGGTCCAAATGAAACTTGCTCCTTTCTTCAGTAAGGGAATGAATGAAGCGATAAGCTGGGCTAAACCAGGTATAAAGCGCCGAATGTAATTTACCTTGCCCATGAAGCTCTGGAGTTCTTTCACCGTTCGAGGAGGCGGCATCTAAGGATGGCTTGGGTCTTGGTTGGGTCCACCTTGATTCCCTCAGCAGTCACATGGAATCCCAGAAATTTGCCTGAAGACACGCCAAAAGCACACTTCAAAGGGTTTATTTTCAATTTGTACTCGCGACATCTTTCAAACACTTGACACAGAACCTCTGTGTGTGCCGCTCGGGTTTTTGATTTGACCACTATGTCATCCACGTAATCCTAAACTTGCTTATGCATCACATGTCTTGGAAAATTGCAGTCATGGCGCGTTGGTAAGTAGCACCAGCATTTTTTAAGCGGAAAGGCATCAATGTGTAATAAAAATTCCCGAGAGGGGTTCGAAAAGCTTTCTTACTTGCGTCATGCACATACATATTTATCTGATTGTATTCATTGTACCCGTCCATGAAGGAGAACATGCCATGCCCACTGGTGACGTCTACCAGCATATCAAGATTTTGTTAATGAGGCAAATAAAAGTAAATGACACATCAAGATTTTGTTAACGAGGAAACCGCAAATGCAGAAAAAACCCCGGGACCTAGTCCAGAATTGAATACTCTCATGATTAATCCGCTACACAAAATTACACTTAACTTCGTAGAGTTGAGACCAAGTAACTAACCCTATAGTTCACCTAGTTCCGTTTGTATTCCCACGCCTCCGACTTATGAATAAGTCACGTACTTGGAACAATCCCTTTGGTTCGTATTCCAAACAGTAAAGGAACAAGAAATCTGTTTGGTATCAACTCTATTCAACCAAGTGATATGAGTCGGACAAAGGATCTTCCGTTTATCTCAACATAAAATCCTTCTTCGGGTCTAGATTTATCTTATGTTCAATCACCCAAAGGTAATCGATTAAGATTAAGCCAACAACACCTTTAATCTGAAAAACCATGTTGATGCTGATCTACTCAATTAATCAATCCAATCTACCACAAGGATAAACCAATTATTAATTGGATCCTATTTTACCCAAACAAGTATTGTGCACACCAAAGATTATAAAACCCAAGTCATATCTTCAATATCTTCTTTGTCTTCAAATCTTCTTAAATCTTCAATAAACACCTGCTCACAATCACTTGAATCTCTTGTGATCAATCACGCATATAACGGAGTCTGTTAACAATGGATTATCACAAGATCGTATTTAAAACTAACAACAGTCTAAAGATCCCTGTCGAAACTCTGAACTAGTTTGAGTGAATCTTATGTCAGAAGATAAGATTCTCAAGAATAAACAAACTAGGTGCAATCAGATTTCAACCACCGTTAGTCAATCAAATCAATCGAAAACAAAGATAAACTGCAATTATCTAGTTCCCCACCAACGGGTCGCGCTAGAGCTTATCAATCCTAAAGAAGACTTTAAAACGAGCGACCATAAGATATTTCACCTAATTAGATTACTCTCCTCTTCGATATGCGACTACACCAGGAAAAAATACAAAAGAGGAAGTCTGTTGTTACGAAGGATTAGTTTGCTAGAAAGGAAAACTTCGTGTATTTATATACAAGGAAGTTTGGACACCAAGGAATTTCCAAAATCAAAAATATTCTCAAGATATTCATAAATGCACAGATTCGGTTTTCATAATTCCTAGAAATGCTCTGTCCAAAAATAACAATCGAAATCTCTCGGAAAATCTAATTAGTAAATGCACATTACTAATTCTGTAATTTCCCTACAAAGTTAAATTAATAACCTTAATTAAAAGATTCTTAACTTACTTATGTTTCGATCCTGGGATTCTCTTCTCTTAGCCGTTAAGGAATATCTTTGAACAATTATAGAAATGAACATTCACAACACGTGTTCAAAGTTTGTCGATATCTTTACTTTGTAAGTTCTCTTTCATACTTACAACCTTGAAACTGATTTTCCACACTTCTAAACAAGTTTAGAATTGGTTCATCTGACTTTCAAGAACTATGTGATTGATCAAACCAACATTCAATCACAATCATGGGTTTACGGTTCTACCAAAACAAGTTTCGGTTCTACCTCCATGTGAGTACTACGCATAGTCACACTAGCTTCCCAAAGATTCAGGTGAGTAGGTACTAGGATTGGTTCCCCACATATATATGGTATCTAACTTATATGTGTTGCACATGTCCATAGGATCGGTTCCCCTTTCTGCTCTAAACCTTGTTGCACCCCATACAAGGATCGATTCCCCTTGATATACTGCACCCCTTACAAGGATCGGATCCCTTTACCCGAGGCAGACATAATCCGATCATACCACAGGTGATTACTTAAGATTGGTTTTACTAATAAAAGTTATACCAATACAAAATTCAGGACTTTGTGAATAGTTCTACCAATAACACAACAAGTTGTGAGCGGTTATACTCTATCACACATATTGGTTGTTCATAAGATATGCAATGAATTACAAAACCAATAACTCCTGGCAATTTCCTTTTTGGTTCACAAACAAGTTTATGAACTTACTTCCTTAGAACACATGTAAACATTGTTCCCTAGGATGAAATCCTCACCTCATACTCATACATAATCACAATACCATTCAAATGATTATGGCGATGTCTTATCTACAAAGTTTAATGGTTAAGCAATAAACCTCGTATTGAATTCCTTAATATTATGTCTGTCTAGAGTTCATATATGCTTCGCAGTTATGTTTTTCAATATGCACGACTTCAAAGATACGTTAGGGAATGAAACAGTTCAAGTCAAATATCACTAACCTCAAGTGGAAAGATGATTGTTGTCGTTGTAGATCCTTGATTCTTCACATCTTCAAGACTTCGCAATACTTGTAATGTCTCATATCCTAATTCTTTCAGGCTAACATATACGAAGTTTAACTCTAGTACATAATCAACGACTCTTAACATGAGTTTTGATTCACTAAAATATGACAACCAAACTTGACATACCAATGCTTGGTGGGTTCAACCGAGCAATGCTCTAACAATCTCCTCCTTTGTCAATTTTAGTGACAAAACTCTTACATCATATGGATAAACAAAGTACAAGAAATCATTACACTCCGCTTGATTCCCGATTCAACAGCACAGTAAAACTGCTTACATTCAATCCTTGAAAATGTCGTTGTTGACATTATAATAACAAAGAAAATACTCCCCCTAAGGAATATAGGTAGATATTCAACCTGCATGTCTTTGTTATCCCAATCTATATGACATGTTACTCCCCCTTAGTCTGTGCTTTCACTCTTTCATTAGATAAAACATTCAAGTACCAAAGTTGCTTTCCTTAGTGATACCAATTAATATAAAATCAATGCCAGTATCACTTGTTTACTCCATATATTTCTCCCTCTTTTTGTCACAAAAATGACAAAGAAACGAAAAAATAAAGGACAACACGAAAAGAATCTTACAAATCTCAGAATAGACTTGCAAACCTGTAGAGTTAGCCACGAGGGTTCCACACATCACGTTCTGATAACCAATATCAAAACCGAAACTACAAGTAGTCTTATTTTGATATGTTACCAAGAATAAAAAAAATCCCGTTTAATTTAGCAAACCAAAAACAACTAATCACATTAGTTCCTTTGCTAAACCGATTGTTCAAAAACAACTGCTTAATTCTATAAGACCAAAATAAAGATTAACTCCATTTTTCTCATCAGGTTCTAATTATCCATAAACTTAGACCTTCAATTTTAGAAAAACCAAATACTAGGGTAGTTAACTAGCATTTCCTTGTTTAGGCATTCGATTAGACTTGAATAACCGAAACCTCACTTCGATAGGACAAACTAAGATCATAATTAACTTAATTTCTTATCTGGAATCGAATTGGACTAAACAACTCATCCCGTACACATATTATTTTGTTAAGCCATAAATAATTCATACAAACAAACATAAATCAATTTGCATAATTATTCACCTCAACCGGAAGCAATTGAAACAACATAGACATTAAAAGCACCGCAATTGCACCGTAATTTTGTAAGCCTAAACCATTGAAACTATACAAAAGCAAGATAACAATAGTTTTTCTTAACCGGAACCAATTGAGTCACACACACATCAATTGTAACAAAATTTTGTAAAGTAAAAGCAACAAATATATATAATATAAACTCAGGCTTTCTTAAACAGGAAAAAAATTAACTAACAAGATTGTTACCTCAAATTTCGCATCCACTTCTCCAATATATAGCATCTTCGTCCAGGGAGAATTGATGTCGAAATATCACCACGTTGTCATCCTTATGCATAAGCAAAAGATTAACAACATACCTCAACCTTTAACAGAGAAAGGTTGAAAACCGGTTTCAACAATTGCAAGCAAAAGTTGAAAACCGTTGAAACACATATGCTTTTATGCTAAACCAAAAACCGATTCAACACATATTGTGACTTTTTCACATACTGTCTTTATTAGAACCCCTAATAATCCTTTGATAAATCCTACCTACTAGGGCTAGAAATTAATCCCGCTAAATCAAAAAGTCACCCAAACCATGAGGGTTCACAATATATGAGATCGAACATTAAGGTAGTAAAACCGAAAACATACATCTCATAATCATACATAGCTATAATATAAAAGCAATTAAGCACAAGCTATGTAAACCGAAAACTATCACAAGAAAAATTACTAATCAAATAATTTTATTCATAATAGTTTTATTCATAATAGACCAATACAATCAATGAAAGAAATCAAAAATTGATGTCTATTATACTAGATTAAGTAACAAAACAAATAACTTAATCTTTAGTGGCCTTATGACAAGAGTTTTTCAAAGGTCATCCTCAATTTCCTCAAATTTTTCAGGATCTTCATCGACAGCATCTCGACTGATATCTCGGATTCTGCATAAAGTACCTTGGTTATGTTCACAGCCTAAAGCATTAACCTTCCGATTAGTATTTCTTGCATACTCCCTATTACCGATTCCAAGTTTAATCAGTTTCCTTTGGTTACAGATAACAATTCTTAGTAATGCTGCATGTCTATGATGAGTTTCGATGGTACTGAGGAGGACTTGTCGAAGATTTATAATATCAACCTTAGCATCCAAACTGTTTTGGACAAGAAGATGAGTCATATCATCCTTTTCATTATCGATGTTTTCACAACCAGATTTCTTGAAGGTATTATCAAGATGTAAATTTTACTTAGAAGTCATTCCACTCAAGGCTTTCATAAGTTGTGCTTGAGATCTGGTTTGAGAGTTCATTCTTTTGTATAAGTTCCCTGACACTTTGAGTACTAATACAAGGAATACCTTTAACACATTCCTAACTTAGATATCAGCCTTAAATAACTGTTCTGGCAAGATTTGAAAAAGATCTTCGCATCTAATGTGTTACATCAACACAATGTTTTTCAAAGAGATTATCTCCAAAAAAAAATCGGTATCAATAGATACTAGCTTATCCTTTTTACACAAGTTGTTGTAAGACAACCTTTCTACCAGAGAGATGGTTTATTTCTTTAAGGTAGATTGTGTAATCTCTCTATGTTGAATAAGATATATTAGTTGGATATCATCTGCCCAGGTATGTGTGCTTCCTTACATCCGAGGATTGGGCAAGGTAAGGATGCACACTCCTATGCGGTTAAGCATTGGGATGAGGATAATCCTCATCGTACACTTCAGGAGGAGATCTTTCTCCCTTTTGAACATAATCATGTTCTTCTTCGTGGGTTCTGAACCCATCCTTTTTTAAGGGAATTGTGAGATACAATATCCTTAATTACATTTTGTGCCCAGGATGGTATGTTCCTTGAACTTGTACCCGTTTCGTCTAGATCTGCCAGTTGACAGTTTGCTAACGTCTCTTGTTCAAGACATTTTATATGTCCTCTTAAGGTTTTCATTCCTTGTTGGAAATGTTTTTCTAAACACTTGTTCATATATACCTCTTGGCATGTTACTGTAAGAACATTCTCAATAAGGGCCTTATTCTTTATTTGTGAGTGTTCTAGCGAATGAGTAAGATTTTCACACTCTATAGTCTGTTGATGAAGTTCATTGCATAAAGCCAATTTTTGTTCCTCATAGTCTATCAGATTATTTTGAAGACTAAGTGTTTCTCGCTTTCCTTCACAAATTATTACTTTCATTTGAACAATAAGTTCTAGGACATCATCTAGACTGTCAATGGATTTACCCTTTTATGAAATTTTTTCAATATGTTTGAAAAAGCTTTCCATCATCTTAGAAAATTCATAACTCAGGCTAACGAGTGAATCGAATCCCTTTTCAGAAGATTTTTTACCATGAATTGGAGACGAGTCCAAACCATGTTTATTGAGTTTCGAACTCACCCCTTTTTTATCAGGAATCTGATTTGTAATCAAATTATTAGTCATAGACTTTTTCTTTGATTTTCGAAAAGATTTTCGAGACCAATTTCCATTGGTTTTCATTGAGATCTTATTCTCAATATCTTGACTTATGTTAACTGAATCATCCTTTGGATTCATTCTTATAGGTTGAATTGCACCAAACATAGATTGTTAGATTTTTTCGTGTTTGCCTGCTCTGATACCAGTTGAAAAGGCGAGGGTACCAAAATATACCTCAAGCTAAAACTTTTCCTACCTATAAGTCCTTTCTCCGAAAGTGATTTTCTATGGACTGAGTCGAGACAATACAACTAATCGGTTCACAATTCGTGTGATCGTCTATGGATACGAGACCGATACAATACAACAACGAAGTATGTTTACTTGATATAAAGGTTCAGACTTAACCAAACACAATAAGATTTCTTATCAAGTAAATAGGAATTAACGTTTGTGTAATTTACTTTAATTATAATAAAGCAATTATAATGCGGAAAATTAAAGTAAATGACACGGCAAGATGTTGTTAACGAAGAAACCGCAAATGTAGAAAAAAACCGGGACCTAGTCCAGAATTGAATACTCTCAAGATTAAGCTGCTACACAAAATTACACTTAACTTCGTATAGTTGAGACCAAGTAACTAACCATATAGTTCACCTAGTTCCGTTTGTATTCCCACGCCTCCAACTTATGAGTAAGTTACGTACTTGGAACAATCCCCTTGGTTCGTATTCCAAACAGTAAAGGAACAAGAAATCTGTTTGGTATCAACTCTATTCAACCAAGTGATATGAGTCGGACAAAGGCTCTTCCGTTTATCTCAACATAAACTCCTTCGTCGGGTCTAGATCTATCTCATATTCAATCACCCAAAGGTGATCGATTAAGATTAAGCCAACAACACCTTTAATCTGAAGAACCGTGTTGATGCCGATATACTCAATTAATCAATCCAATCTACCACAAGGATAAACCGATTATTAATTGGATCCTCTTTTACCCAAACAAGTATTGTGCACACCAAAGATTATAAAACCCAAGTTAGTTCTTCAATATCTTTTTTTTATTCAAATCTTCTTAAATCTTCAATAAACACCTGCTAACAATCACTTGAATCTCTTGTGATCAATCACGCACAGAACGGAGTCTGTTAACAATGGATTATCACAAGATCGTCTTTAGAATTAACAACAGTCTAAAGATCCATGTCGAAACTATGAATTAGTTTGATTGAATCTTATATCAGAAGAAAAGATTCTCAAGAATAAACAAACTAGGTGCAATCATATTTCAACCATCGTTAGTCAATCAAATCAATCGAAAACAAAGACAAACTGCATTTATCTAGTTTCCCACCAACGGGTCGCGCTAGAGCTTCTCAATCCTAGGAAGACTATAAAACGAGCGGTCTTAAGAGATTTCAACTAATTAGATTACTCTCCTCTCTGATAGGCGACTACACCAGTAACAAATACAAAAGAGGAAGTCTGTTGTTACGAAGGATTAGTTTGCTAGAAAGGAAAACTTCGTGTATTTATATACAAGGAAGTTTGGACACTAAGGAATTTCCAAAACCGAAAATTTTCTCAAGATATTCATAAATGCACAGATTCGGTTTTCATAATTCCTGGAAATGCTCTGTCCAAAAATAACAATCGAAATCTCTTGGAAAATCTAATTAGTAAATGCACATTACTAACTCTGTAGTTTCCCTACAAAGTTAAATTAATAACCTTAATTAAAAGATTCTTAACTTACTTATGTTTCGATCCTGGGATTATCTTCCCTTAGCCGTTAAGGAATATCTTTGAACAATTATAGAAATGAACATTCACAACACATGTTCAAAGTTTGTCGACATATTCACTTTGTAAGTTCTCTTTCACACTTACAACCTTGAAACCGATTTGCCACACTTCCAAACAAGTTTAGAATTGGTTCATCTTACTTTCAAGAATTATGTGATTGATCAAACCAACATTCAATCACAATCATGGGTTTACGGTTCTACCAAAACAAGTTTCGGTTCTACCTCCATGTGATTACTACGCATAGTCACACTAGCTTCCCAAAGATTCAGTTGACTAGGTACTAGGATCGGTTCCCCACATATATATGGTATCTAACATATATGTGTAGCACATGTCCATAGGATCGGTTCCCCTTTCTGCTATAAATCTTGCTGCACCCTATACAAGGATCGGTTCCCCTTGATGTACTGCACCCCTTACAAGGATCGGTTCCCTTTCCCTTACTAGGATCGGTTCCCTTTCCCCAAGGCAGACATAATACGATCATACCATAGGTGATTACTTAAGATTGGTTTTACTAATAAAAGTTACACCAATACAAAAGTCAGGACTTTGTGAATAGTTCTACCAAGAACACAACAAAGTTGTGAGCGGTTATACTCTATCACACATATTGGTTGTTCATAAGATATGCAATGAATAACAAAACCAATAACTCCTGGCAATTTCCTTTTCGGTTCGCAAACAAGTTTATGAACTTACTTCCTTAGAACACATGTAAACATTATTTTCTATGATGAAATCCTCACCTCATACCCATACATAATCATAATAGCATTCAAATGATTATGGCGATGTCTTATCTAAAAAGTTTAATGGTTAAGCAATAAACCTCGTACTGTATTCCTTAATACTATGTCTATCTAGAGTTCATATATGCTTCGCAGTTATGTTTTTCAATATGCACGACTTGAAAGATACGTTAGGGAATGAAACAGTTCAAGTCAAATATCACTAACCTCAAGTGGAAGGATGATTGTTGTCGTTGTAGATCCTTGCTTCTTCACATCTTCAAGACTTCGCAATACTTGTAATGTCTCATATCCTAATGCTTTCAAGCTAACCTATACGAATTTTAACTCTAGTACATAATCAAGCGACTCTTAACATGAGTTTTGATTCACTAAAATATGACAACCAAACTTGACATACCAACACTTGGTAGGCTCAATCGATCAATGCTCTAACAATGAGGATGAGCCACACTTCCGTTTGTTGAGAGGAAATTGGAGTGCCTTATGGGTGGAGGTGTGCCGTGAGACTGGGTCCCTTTGTTTAGAGACACAAGTCTGTCCTCCTCCGAAATTGACGACCATGTAGGGAATGGAGTGCAGTAAACCTTTCCTGACGAGCTTCGTGAATTTTCCTTTGGCTCAAACATCTCCACGCCACAAATTGGTGCATAAGGAGACAATGACGCGAGAATGCGGACAACTTCTTCGTTCAGCATGGTTTTAAGGCATTGGTGATACGTTGAAGGGATGATCCTATTGTCATGGAGCCACGGTCTTCCTAGTATCATGTGGTAGTCCGGCTCTTTCTCTATTACTTCGAATTTTACCTTCGACTGGCCTGGTCCTACTGACAAATTCAGACTGATGTGCCCATATGAGCTGGTTTGGTTTCTTTCGAAATCTTTCATTGTGGTAGGTTGTCGTACGATTTCATTTGCTCGCACCTTGGCTGTCTTGAGTGTTTTAAGAGTAATAACATTCGAGGATGCTCCTGTGTCGATGAGAGTTCTTTTGAATTATGAATCCTTAATCCGTGTAGTGACATGTAGGGCTCTATTATGACCTTCTTCTGCCATCATGTCATCTTCGGTAAATGTAACGTTGTTGACGGACATCTCTGACATTCTTGATGTCTTTGGATGTGAAGGAGCCAAACATGCATCCAAGGATATTTGATTGATTGCAGCAAATGTCTCTGCTCGCTGATCCCTTGAAAGGTGTAGAAGTTCACATAAAATTTCTACCAAAGAGGCTGCTTCCTGGTCCACTGGCCTCTGGTTGGTGGTGAAACTGTTGATCTGAGGGCGATCATCCAGGGCGTCAGTCCCCAGCGTTGGAATTTCTGGGACAGGTGAACCGCTCCAATCTGATGTCAATTTGACAAGAAAATCGAGTATGTTGTTTGTCGCCTCCTTTATCAGGTCCATGTTTCTAGTGTGGATCTCCTGAACTCGTGCCAACTCAATCAGTCTTGGGATTTCTTCATTGGATGCACCATTGGGTATAGCATTGCGAGGGGAGATGTCGCTATTTCCCATGTTCTGAGCGAAACTTGAATCTGTGGAATCAGTTCTTAGACCGACCATGTTTTGAAATTGGAATTGCAACCGAGAGATTAATCTCCCACTGTGGTCGCCAGTTGTTCATAGGTAAAAACTGTTTCTGCTGGTTATGGTGAATTTAGGTGTGTACGTGAGAAACAAATCTAAACCTAAAACAAATGCACTGCACGGGAGTACTTTAGATTCGAGATATCAATCTGTACAATCATGTCCAAAACCAAGAAATGGTCGTTCCAGTCTTTCTTCGGTCACAAAGTGAAGGAGAAGGGTTGGTCTTATGGAGGGAAGAGAAGAAGGTGTTGAGACCATAATGATTAATTCTGAAGGTGTGGCTATTTTATGACTTGTATCAGAATTTGGAACTGGATTGCGGAATGAAAGCTATCAGTTCTTTGGTATTTTTCTGGATACTGTGTTGTTGTTCTCACCAAAACTTGTTGCTTGATGGAAATGGGTAAAACCTATTTATACAAGTCATAATTGAATACACCCTGGTCTCGTAGGAAGTGGGAGTGATTGAATGATGGAAGAATGGAGTAACATGTAACTTCCAGAAACCACGCCTCTACTATGAAGGAAGCGGGTGTGTTTACACCCACTACTTCTTTCCTTCACTAACAGCCATGCTTTCCTGACACTTTCTTATGATGGACGTGTTGCACGCCGTACGCTGTGAACCGCCAGACCAATACCCTGACGAGCATCCCCCGGTTTGTGACATGTTTGGTGTCTCGAGTGTTTTCGTGAAAAACGTGTAGCAGATTTCTACGTGTGGCAAGTAAAATCAAGAGACTTTCCATAGGAAAATAGCACGTGATGCTATTAAGCTTGCCTTGGCTGGCCACCTAAAACTTGCCACAGGCCTGTCAATTCCATGGCGAATTTGGACGGCCGAGATTGTAGCTTATGAGAAAGGATGGCCATTGATTATGGACACATCTTGTTGTATATAAAAGTGGTTGGCGTAGCCATGGCATAGCGGCATGCCAGTGGCGTAGCCGTGGCATCTATTTTGGCATATTGGTGTTAGACCCAAATATGGCTCCGGTAACATTGGCCCTATTGCCACATCAATCCCAATGCTCTGGAAAACGTTACTTGGCTTGGTTGGCGTAGCAATTTTACCTAAATTTCCAAAACCCTAATTAGTGCATATGGAATGTGGTTGTGGTGCATCGACGTTTTGTGCAAATGGTGCCATAGCCACGCCAAAGGAAACATAGCCAAGCCATCGTATGGAAACGGGCACAAGAGCAAGGATTGCCACGGGTGGCTATGATATGGCATCTTTATTAGGGCTTCCTGGGTCCCGCACGGCTCGTGGCATGTTGTGGGGCCCGAAGTGGCATAAATTGTGTCACGACTGGAAATTAGGGTTTCGACCATGCAATGTCGTGTTTCTGGTTAGGATAACCACATTGAAGTTTGTTATGGCGTTGACCACGAACATAAGATGGGTTGGCACGTAAGTGCATTATTTATGGTAAGTTGCCACGTTCGGCATGCTTCTGTGGCAAAGTGGCATGTTTGGCATGCCGATTAGTGTTTTGTCGAGGCATGGCATGTTCGGCATGCTACTAATATGCCGGAGCGGAATGGCACGTTTGGCATGCCGATTAGTTGCGCCAATTAGCGTATTAGCGCAACTTCAGAAAGCGACTATCTAGCACAACTTTGCCTCTTTTGATACTGTGGCAAGTTTAGAGCGACCTGATTGGTCGATTAAAATAGGGGCCGGCCAAGCATGGGTGTGGCCACACTTCCAATGTGCGTGTGGCGGATTTAGATCTACCTGATTGGTCGATGGGAAATAGGGCCGGCAAGTATGGGACCAGTTACAACTCATGTGTGTTGCGGCGAGAATAGGGGCCGGTTCGAGCAGCAGGGGTGTGGCCACTTGCAAGTGGCGTCGGCTGGCCTGTGGCATGGCCACATCTCCTTTTGTTGCTACTTCTATTCCGCGGCTCCTATTATTCCTTGTTTTCTGATTATGGGTAGAATTTTGCACCTACTAATCCATGGCGGATCTAGTTCTCCTAGTCTTAATTTCGACAAGCAATGTTTAATATACTGCGCAGGGCACAAAACCCTAACTTTTGCAAATTATCCAGGGTAATATTTGAATCTTGTGAATTATCACAAAATTGATTGAATTTTATATGTTGACACAGAGTTCTTTAAGTTCATTGCCAAAGAGAAGTATGCTTTCCGATTGAATACTTTATGCAAGGACCTTAGCCTTGATACTTGGAAATTCGTGCTACTCTGTTGCGAGTAAGCACAAATTTTCATGCCATATCAATATTAAGGGTTCAGCCGGGGAACATAGCACAGAAAGCATTCAAAGAAACTCATATTGATTGAATAATACAGGAAAGGTGCCAAAATTTACAGAATATCTGCGATTGTTGCTATTCTGGACAAATTTCATGAGAAAATATTGAGTTTCTCAATAAATGCGCCAGTGAAGAGGTTGAACACTCATCACTTTTACATGGCTCTGTTTTCTTGCAAAATGACGGCACATTAGATGCAGGGTTTTACAAATTTAGTCCTGAACTAAAAACCACCATCAACATATAAATATCAAGTGCCTAGTTAACGTACAAGTGTATTTTATTTAATTATAATATAAAAACAATTATAATGTGGAAATAAAGTAAATCACACACACCAGAATTTTGTTAATGAGGAAACCGCAAATGCATAAAAACCTCGGGACCTAGTCCAGTTTTGAATACTCAATTGAATTTAGACGCTACAAAAAGTAAACCTGCAACTTCGTGTAGACAATAATAATTAAACTAAAATCCTAGTTACTCGGCTTCAGCAATATTCTTGATTTGATAATATCTAGCAAAACCGAAGTTTTCAATAGATATTTGATACCAGATATCCTAGCAGAACAGGCATTCTCTTTAGGACTAAATCTAATATATCTTCTTAATAGTTCACAATAACTTCTTCTTCAAATCTTCAATCTTCGATTTAATCTTCAAAGTAACAATCTGCAAAAACTAACTTGATTCCTTATTGATTTGTCGCACAGAACGGAGTCTGTTAACAGTGGCAAATCAATGAATCTATCTTATGGATCTAGAAAAACTTAGATTCTTAGAAACGTTAAATCTTTGATCTAGGAGTAAGACTTATATCAGAAGAGAAGGTTCTCAAGAATAAACAAACTAGGTGAAAAAGTGGGGGTCTAACAACACCACCCAATATTTTGCTAAGCAATCTGTATGGACAAACTCGAATATACTTTTAAGAGAATCAACGAGACTCAATCAATTAAAAGTATATCAACGAGTTTATATCTCTCTCTTGATTTGATTTACTCAAGCAGTAACTGCGAGTTCTAATCAAATGCAAGGAATAACTTGGACGGTACCAAAGACCAATATCCAAGGATCAATCAATGACAACCAACAACCAAAGGTTGGATTACTCTAATTGATGATCTAACGCATAACCTGTATTATTTGAATTATAAAGATAAAATAATATAATGCGGAAATTGAAATAACACAGACACCAGAAATTTTGTTAACGAGGAAACCGCAAATGCAGAAAAACCCCGGGACCTAGTCCAGATTGAACACACACTGTGTTAAGCCGCTACAGACACTAGCCTACTCCAAGCTAACTTCGGATTGGACTTTAGTTGAACCCCAATCAGTCTCCTACTGATCCAAGGTACAGTTGTACTCCCTACGCCTCTGATCCCAGCAGGATACTGCACACTTGATTCCCTTAGCTGATCTCACCCCACAACTAAGAGTTGCTACGACCCAAAATCGCAGGCTTTGACAATAAACAAATCTGTCTCACACATACAAGCCTATCAAAGGATCAATCTGTCTCCCACAGATAAACCCAAAAAGATTTTTTCCGTCTTTTGATAATAATCAAGCTGAACAGGAACCAATTGATAATCCGGTCTTATATTCCCGAAGAAAAGCCAAGAGTTATCAATCACCTCACAACAATCTTAATCGTATGGTAGTGAAACAAGATGTTGCGGAATCACAAACAATGAGATGAAGATGTTTGTGATTACTTTTTATATCTTTCCTATCGGAGATATCAATCTCAAGCCAATCAATCTGATTGTACTCGTACGATAGAAGATGCAAGATCAGATCACACAACTACGATAAAAGTAGTATCGGTCTGGCTTCACAATCCCAATGAATTCTTTAAGTCGTTAACCTGGTTTTAGAAGAAGAAAACCAAAGGTTAAAGGAGAACTGACTCTAGTATGCAAACTAGTATCACATGTGAGGTGTGGGGATTAGTTTTGCACAGATTCTAGAGTTCCCCTTATATAGTCTTTCAAATCAGGGTTTGCAATTAAGTTACCTTGGTAATAAATCAATCAATATCCACCGTTAGATGAAAACCTGATTTAGATTCAAGCTAATATTTCTCAACCGTTAGATCGAAAACTTAGATTGTCACACACAATTGACAATGCACGCTTCTAAGTTTGTTAACCGTACCCAAACGTATGCTCTTATTGGTTAAACAATAGTTAACCAAAAGGTTATCCATATGAGCATTTCATATCAACCACGTTCTTCTTCACCATAACTAGTTCAAATGACTTCAAATGAACTAGTTATAGAGTTGTTCAATTGCAAGGAAATGTCATGTACTACACAAGACACAATTGAAGCAAAGATGATTTGATTCACTTTAATCGTTTCATGAACTTTTATATCCACGGTTTGAAAACTGCATTCCTTAGTCTTTTTAAGTTTAAGTTCAGATTTCATCTTCAGATATATAACCTTCTCAAGTTCTTAAATTAGGTTCGCGGACTTAATTTACCGGGTATGAAAACTTTGCCAGTTCGCGGACTTAGCTTCACGCAAGTAGTTTGTCAACTCCAGCAGAAATTCTCGGGTTTGAGAACTTCGGAAGTTCGTGGACTGAGTTCACGGACTTAGCTCACGCCATTCTTCCGGTTCTCTTGATAAAAAAAAGTTCGCAAACTTTGGTTCAAGGAACAGGACTTATACATAAATGTGTTTTCACAACAATGCTTATGTCCACCATTGGTTATGTAATCTAAACTCTCATTTCAATCATTGAAACATTCTTAGAGGACGTTATATAGTTATTACACCATTTCTCGTCAAAGCAATTTTCAAGATGATTGAAACATATCATGACTTTCGTCACATGGTAAAGATAAACTTGGTTAAAGCGAAAAGCTTACCAACTCATATTTCAAGATATAGATAGGCGAGGTATACTCGGATCTAAATACCAAATGTGTATAATCAAAGAGTAGGAGATAAATTAGATAGACTTTTGAGTGATAGATAAGTTCAACTTTTCTTTACCTTTTTGTCGAGAAGTTTCACCGGTTCCTTGAGTAGTTCTTCTACTTGTATGATGAATCGCCATGAAGTCCTTGAGCTCAACTACACTTTCTATCCTAGTCCGAGACTTAGCTATAATAGACTAGAAATCAAGACTTATAGTTTTGATCACCAACATTGACAAACATGCTTGAGATAGCAACACATGCGAGTTCGACCGAGCAATGCTCTAACAATCTCCCCCTTTGTCAATTTTAATGACAAAACTATCAATATATATGGAATACAAAAAAGATAAAGAAACTTTAGTAGCTCCTATTACACATGTCTAATCTTCAACATTCCTTGAAATCTTCATCACTTCCAAGTACTCCAATGATCCCAAAGGTTGTAAGTTTAGGATCACCGCTGTTGAAGATCCGTAGATATAACAATGAGAAAGTATCGGTCTCGATCATTGCTATACAGTGTCATAGTATTACTACACAGCATCAAAGTTCAATTGTATCACAACTTCAACAATAATACTATGGTGATATATATCACTCCTCCTTAGTCAATAATCCATCTCACATGGAAACCACCCCTCCTTACACAATGATCCGAAAACCATATGTATTTGTAGTGTGAACTACATATTAATTCTCCCCTTTTTTGTCAATAAAATTGGCAAAGGTATAAGAACGGGATCATAATGAAATTTCCAAGAGAGACATTTCCTGACTAAAAAAAAATACATACCAACTAATTTAGATGCAATCATAAAGCCGAAGCTAAATGCATTCATCAAGGAGTTTAAAGATACAAGATAACCCCTCTAAAATTCCACAGCCGCACACCCCTCAATATATGACCATTAAGCACAAGTTCAAAATAACTCTCCCCTATTTGATGTCATTCCCGAAAGAACAACAAGAGCGACCGTAATTTCGAAGGAATTAAAATGATTTTTATTGGACACCAAAACCATAGGAATGATTTTTATATCCAAAAACTCAATCAAATTAATCACAAGTAGACCCATGATTAATTTAATCGGAATACGCAATCAAATTAAACACAAAAAATAATCAATTCAATTGATTATGCTCAACATAAGAGAACTTATGGAGACATGAAGATACTCAACTAGATTAATTACAAGAGAACCCATAATTAATCTAATCGGAATACACAACCAAACTAATCAGAAAATTAGTTAATTTAATTGTCATTTGTTTTGCTCGACATAAGAAATCTTACGGAGCAATAACTAAATAACCAAACAAGATGATTAATTTAGTTCAATATGCTCGACATAACGTATCTCACGGAACACCAACTAAGCTAACAAATCAACTTGGTAGTATAGTGCTCAACATAAGACACATTACATAGCCTAACAATAATACATAAAATATGGATCAGGGATGATCAATACTGCGAAATACACAAGGATTCATTCTATTTTCCACCACTATTTGCATAACGATATTAGTAGATATAATCCTAGAAAACAAAAGATTTTAACCTATCTTACATCAAATATTTTATAATATAGGCTAAACTTTTATATTTGTCAAAATTCCATTCATTATTTTACCAGTACGTGAATACCGATCACGAACGACTTTACTTTTGACAAAGTATGGGACAAACATAGTTCACGGATGTAAACACCAATATCCCATAACAAATTGCAATATAACAAATCATAAAGATTAATGCTACAAAACATCATCTTCCAAATAGTTTTTAGAATTTAAACCAATAAACCTAAAAAAATAACAAGAAGATGAAAAATAATAGCTATGTGTAGTCACAATCATTTATATTCAAATCACTAGTTATTCTTCCAACTAAATCAAAAAGAAGACATACTAGGAAACAATATCTTTGAGAAATTATTTATCATTCCTGAACTCCTTGTCGTCAACAGCCATTGGAACATAAGGTTCGTGGAGATAGGAGTTAATATCAACAAATAGTCTTGGATGATGATGTCGAACCAGGGCTTTCTGAATTTCCAAAGATATTAAAACGCAAGCCTTTATTTCACGAATATCCTTTCTTACTTCCTTCAACTCATCAAAAACATCGGAAAACTTCTGAGAGTTAGAAGGGACACAGCCCTTGGCTTTCTTGTATGCCTCCTCTTTCTTTTCAAGGACAGTGTTACTGGAGATTTATCTTTTTCCTTGATTGATGGCTTAACAATCATGTTGACATCTTTTCCATCCAAAGACATGATGCTTAGAGAACAGTTATAAACAACTAGTTTTTTGTGAGTGGAATTCACAATCTCATAAAGCAGTCTTAAGATATAAAGGATATCATAGAGGTAAAAGGAATGTAGGGTTCGCAACCTTTAAACAGGTTCGTGGACGTCCAACTCTAAACCCTATAAAGAGTAGAATTATCGATAATAGCCCTTTATTTTATTTGATAGACAGGAAAACAAACCTAAGAAAAAAACTTTTCCTAAAGCCTGATCGGTAAACAATCTTATCTCTTTTGATCAGGCACATGAGACAAGATTTACCAAACAACACAATTAATTTGTGCTGTGGTGAACAACAATTTGTCCACCATTTTCCTCTTGAGAGGAATCCTCTGACTTCTGTCTATCAAAGCGATTTGACCATACCTTCTTCTCTAATGGCCTGATTTTGTCTTTGGAACCCAACTTCTTAGACGAAGATAAAATCTTACATATCTCAGTAGTCTTCTGAGCAAGTTTAAGCTTCCTTGCCAATCGATTTGCTCTTAGTTGAAGTTTTTTGGCGTGCCTCACTTGATGTTTGTACTTGTAACATCTTGATAGTTCATGACCCTTCTGAGAACAAAACGAGCACGCTAATCTTGGATAGTATTCAGGCATCTGTGGTGTGAAAGCAGTTAGACACATTGTAGATCCTGAAACATTACAGACAGAGTTTCCAAAGGATGGGTCAATTGATTCTTCCAGCTTGATTGGATTCTCTTCTTCACCGAAACCATCAAGGTTGATATATGTATTGCTACAATTATCAAAATCAATGTTTTCACATAGAAGACCAACACTTGATTTCCTATCTTCATCAGAATCATAGATATCAGACATCTCATCAAATGTTACAGCAAGACCTTTGTTCCCAGTGTATTTTCTACGATTTGGGCACTCGTTTGCAAAATGACCAAAACCTTTACACTTAAAGCATTGTGGCATATCCTCGTCATCAGCCTAGTCAGCATCCCTGTTTTTAGGAGGCACGCGATTGTGAGGTTTATCTGATGACCTAGGTTTGTCTCTTGAAAACCGTTTACTTATCTTCAATAGAAGATTCCTAAACTGTCTCGTGATCAAGGAGACTGATTTGTCAAGATCTTCATCCGAAAAATCACCCTCAGACTGATCATCCTCAGAGACATAAACACTTTTACTTTTATCAAGTAATTTAGTGTTCTTCTATGCTTTAAAGGCAACATCCTTTCCGATTTTGGATGTATGCTCATGATCAAAGATCTTTATCTTTCTAACCAATGTATTTCTGGAAAGATTATCAAGGTTATTTCCCTCAACGATGGCATGCTTCTTAGATTCGTATCTAGATGGAAGCGATCTGAGAATTTTCATCACAATGTCCTTTTCATTAATAGTCTTACCCAATGCAAAAGATGGATTAACAATTTCAGACTCTCTGTGATTAAACTCATCAAATGTATCTTCATCTGCCATACGAAGGTTCTCCCAATCAGAATTAATGTTTTGAATCCTATCTTCCTTTTCACCGGAGTTACCTTCAAATACGGTTTCTAAGATATCCCAAGCATCTTTAGACCTATTGCAATTTGACACATGGTGCTGAAGATTTGGGGTAATGGCATGTATGATGGCATTCAAACCGTCGGAATTTTGCTTTGCAGCAAGTATCTCGGCATGACTGTACTCACCAATATTCTTGAAAACGTTTAAATCTCCAACTGCCACAACGGGAGCATCATATCCATTAACAACATATACCCATGATTGAAAATCACGCGCTTGAAGAAAATCTCGCATAGAAATTTTCCACCATAAGTAATTAGAGACATCGAAGACTGGTGGTATGTTAATAAGGATAACACCTCTGTCCATAGAGTCAGATCGCTACAAACACAGACTTGTAAGGTCTTAAACGTGTTTGCCTGCTCTGATACCAATTGAAAAAGCGGGGATCTAACAACACCACCCAACATTTCGCTTAGCAATATGTATGGACAAACTCGAATATACTTTTAAGAGAATCAACAAGACTCAATCAATTAAAAGTATATCAACGAGTTTATATCTCTCTCTTGATTTGATTTACTCAAGCAGGAACTGCGAGTTCTAATCAAATGCAAGGAATAACTTGGATGGTACCAAAGACCAATATCCAAGGATCAATCAGTGACAATCAACAACCAAAGGTTGGATTACTCTAATTGATGATCTAACGCACAACCTGTATTATTTCAATTATAAAGATAAAACAATATAATGCGGAAATTCAAATAACACAGACACCAGAAATTTTGTTAACGAGGAAACCGCAAATGCAGAAAAACCTCGGGACCTAGTCCAGATTGAACACACACTGTATTAAGCCGCTACAGACACTATCCTACTCCAAGCTAACTTCAGAATGGACTGTAGTTGAACCCCAATGAGTCTCCCACTGATCCAAGGTACATTTGTACTCCCTATTCCTCTGATCCCAGCAGGATATTGCGCACTTGATTCCTTTAGATGATCTCACCCACAACTAAGAGTTGCTACGACCCAAAATCGTAGGCTTTGATAATAAACAAATCTGTCTCACACAGACATGTATATCAAAGGATCAATATATCTCCCACAGATAAACCCTAAAAGGTTTTGTTCCGTATTTTGATAATAATCAAGTTGAACAGGAACCAATTGATAATACGGTCTTATATTCCCGAATAACATCCTATAGTTATCAATCACCTTACAAGAATCTTAATCGTATGGTAGCGAAACAAGATGTTGCGGAATCACAAACAATGAGACGAAGATGTTTGTGATTACTTTTTATATCTTGCCTATCGGAGATATCAATCTCAAGCCAATCAATCTGATTGTACTCGTACTATAGAAGATGCAAGATCAGATCACACAACTACGGTAAAAGTAGTATCGGTCTGGCTTCACAATCCCAATGAAGTCTTTAAGTCGTTAACCTGGTTTTAGAAAAAAAAAACCAAAGGTTAAAGGAGAACCGACTCTAGTATGCAAACTAGTATCACACGTGAGGTGTGGGGATTAGTTTTGCACAGATTCTAGAGTTCCCCTTATATAGTCTTTCAAATCAGGGTTTGCAATTAAGTTACCTTGGAAACAAAGCAATCAATATCAACCGTTAGATGAAAACCTGATTTAGATTCAAGCTAATATTCTCAACCGTTAGATCAAAAACTTAGCTTGTTACACACACTTGACAATGCACGCTTCTAGGTTTGTTAAACGTACCCAAACGTATGCACTTGTTGGTTCAACAATAGTTAACCAAAAGGTTAGCCATATGAGCATTTCATATCAACCACGTTCATCTTCACCATAACTAGTTCAAATGACTTCAAATGAACTAATTAGAGAGTTGTTCAATTGAAAGGAAATCTCATGTACTATACAAGACACAATTGAAGCAAAGATGATTTGATTCACTTGAATCGGTTCATGAACTTTTATAGCGACTGTTTGCAAACTGCATTCCTTAGTCTTTTTAAGTTTAAGTTCAGAAATCATCTTCAGAGATATAACCTTCTCAAGTTCGCAGAACTAGGTCCGCGGAATTAAGTTACCGGGCAGAGTCTACAAACTCCAGCTGAAATTCTCGGGTATGAGAACTTCTCCAGTTCGCGGATTGGGTTCGCGGACTTAGATTCACGCAAGTAGTTTGTCAACTCCAGCAGAAATTCTCGGGTTTGAGAACTTCGGCAGTTCGCGGACTTGGCTCACGCTATTCTTCCGGTTCTTTTGATCAACAAAGTTTGCAAACTTTGGTTCAAGGAATAGGACTTATACATAAATGTGTTTTCACAACAATGCTTATGTCCACCATTGGTTATGTCATTTAAACTCTCATTTCAATCATTGAAACATTCTTAGAGGATGTTATATAGTTGTTACACCATTTCTCGTCAAAGCAATTTTCAAGATGATTGAATCATATCATGACTTTCGTCACATGGTAAAGATAAACTTGGTTAAAGCGAAAATCATACCAACTCATATTTCGAGATATAGATAGGCAAGGTATACTCGGCTCGAAATACCAAATGTGTATAATCAAAGTCTATATATATAGCATACGACTTCTTGTCTCAAATAGTAGGAGATAAAGTAGATAGACTTTTGAGAGATAGATATGTTAAAGTATTCACATACCTTTTTGTCGAGAAGTTGCATCGGTTCCTTGAGCAGTTTTTCTACTTGTATGATGAATCGCCATGAAGTCCTTGAGCTCAACTACACTTTCTATCATAGTCCGAGACTTAGATATAATAGACTAGAAATCAAGACTTATAGTTTTGGTCACTAACATTGACAAACATGCTTGAGATAGAAACTCATGCGAGTTCGACCGAGCAATGCTCTAACACTAGGTGAAATCAAAGATTCAACAAAGGTTAGTCAATCAAATTAATCGAAAACAAAAGATAAACCGCAATCATCTAGTTTCCCACCAACGGTACTAATAGAGCTTTTCAATCCCAAAGAAGACTTTAAACTGATCGGCCGTAAGATATTTCGCCTAATTAGGTTACTCTCCTCTCCGAACAGGCGGCTTCACCAGTAACAACACAACTGAGAAAGTTTGTTGTCACGAAGGATTAGCTTGCTAGAAATGCAAACTTCAAGTATTTATAGACAAGGAAGTTTGTACACCAAGGAATTTCCAAAGCCAAAAATATTCTCAAAGATATTCAATATATTCCAAATTCGGTTTCCCTAATTCCTGGAAATGCTCTGTCCAAAATAATGACCGAAAATCTCTTTGGAAAATCTCAACCAGTAAATGCACATTACTAATTCTCATTTTGCTAAAATAAAATTAACAACCTTAATTAAAAGATTCTTAAATTATTTAAATTTCGATCATGGGATTTTCTTCTTATAGCTATTAGGGAATAACTTTGAACAATAAAAGATAAACATTATTGTACGCGTTCAAAGTATGCCGACATCCTTACTTTGTAAGTCCTCTTTCATACTTACAACCTTGAAACCGATTTGCCACACTCCCAAACAAGTTTAGAATTGGTTCATCTGACTTTCAAGAACTACGCGATTGATTAAGAAACACTCAATCACAAATCATGGGTTTAATATATCTACCAAAACAAGTTTAGGTTTTACCTCCATGTGAGTACTGTGCATAGTCACACTAGCTTTCCGAAATTCGGTTGACTAGGTACTAGGATCGGTTCCCCACCTATATATGGTATCTAACTTATATGTGTTTCACATGTCCATAGGATCGGTTCCCCTTTGCCTAAAAACGTGTTGCACATGTCCATAGGATCGGTTCCCTTTTCTGCTACAAACTTTCTGAACCTCATACAAGGATGATCCCCTTTGTGATGTGTTGCACCTCTTCATAGGATCGGTTCCCCTTTACCCATATTCGGTTCAACAAATCACAAACTCGATCATACCATCTCAGGTGATTACTTAAGATCGGTTTCACTAATAAAAGTCATACCAATACATAAGTCAGGCCTTTGTGAATAGTTTTACCAAGAACACAAACAAGTTGTGAGCGGTTATACTAAATCACACATATTGGATGTTCACAAGATATGCAATGAATAACAATACTAATAACGACTGGCGATTTCCTTTTCGATTCATAAACAAGTTTATGAACTTACTTCCTTAAAAAACATATAAAAACATTGTTTCCTAGGATTAAATCCTCACCTCATACCGATACATAATCACAATAGCATTTAAACAATTATTTCGATGTCTTATATACAAAGTTTAATGGTTAAGCAATAAACCTCGTATTGTATTCCTTAATACTATGTCTAACTAGAGTGTAATCATGCTTCATAGTTTCGTTTTCAATATGCACGACTTGAAAGACGCAAAATAGATATCGAACAAGTCAAGTCGTAGTCAATGTAGTCAATAGTGGATTTCGGTGAATATCGATAGAGTACCAAGACACGACATTTCGGTGAATACCAGTGAAATACCGGCCAATATCGGCGAAATACCGGCCAATACCGGCAATATCGACATCTCGGTGAAACACCAAAACCGATATTATCGGTGGTATCTCGGCTATCTCGGCCGAGATTAACTATATTGGTCGTAGTTACTAACCTCAATCTGAAGGATAAAGTATTTGTTGTCTTCAAACCATCTTCAGATCTTTGTGAGTAACTGGAGCACAATACTTCTATCATTTCTAGTCTAACCTATCGAAGTTTACTGTAGTTTACATAATAGCGACTCGAGTTTTGGAACTAAATATGACAACCAATCTTGACATACCAACGCTTGGTGGGTTCAACCGAGCAGTGCTCTAACAATATCCACCTTTGTCAATTTAGTGACAAAAGTCTATTACATATGAAGATAAACGAATTACAAAAATAACTCATACTAATATGCATGTATTCAAAACTAAATGTCACTGTTGACATTATGATAACAAAGCTATACTACTCCCGTAAAAGTTAAGATAGGTAGATTTTCAATACGCACGTCTTTGTTATTCCTTTGTAATGATATGTTACTCCCCCTTAGTCTATGCTTTCACTCTTTCGTTAGATAAACGTTTAAGCACCAATGTTCTTTTCCTTTAATGATACCAATCAATATAAAATCAACGCCAATATCACTTGTTTACTCCATATATTTTTCCCCCTTTTTGTCACAAAATGACAAAGAAACGAAAAAATAAAAGACAAACCGAAAAGAATCTTACAAATCTCAAAATAGAATTTCAAACCTATAGAGTTAAGCACGAGGGTTCCACACACCATTTCTGATAACCAATATCAAAACTGAAACTACAAAGTAATTTGTTTTGATATGTTATCAAGGAAACAATTACCCGAAGCAATTTTCCCTAATAGTTTAGCAAACCAAAAAATCAACTAAGCACCTTAGTTCCTTTGTTAAACTGATTGTACAAATACAACCGCTTCTTTTGATAAGACCAAAATAAAGATAACTTTATTTTTTCATCAAGTTCTAATTATCCATATAACTTAGACCTTTAACTTTTAAACAAGACAAGTACTAGGTTAGTTAACTAGTATTTCTTGTTAAGGCATTCGATTAGACTTGAATAACCAAAACCTCCACTTTGATAAGTCTAACTAAGATCAGAATTAACTTAGTTTCTCTTATCCGGAATCGAATTGGACTAAACAATTCATCTCGTAAACCTTTTTCTTTCGTTAAGCCATAAACAATTCATACATACCAAATAAATCAACTTGCATAATTATTCACCTCAACCGGAAGCAATTAAAACAACATAGACATTAAAGCACCGCAATTGCACCGAAATATTGTAAGCCTAAACAATTGATACTACACAATAAATCAAGATAACAATAGTTTTTCTTAACCGGAAACAATTGAATCACACACACATCCATACATAAATAATGGAATAAAACATCTATTGTACCGAAATTTTGTTAAGCAAAAGCGATAAATATATGCAATAAAATCAAGCTTTTCTTAAACAGGAAACGATTAACTAACAAATTCGTTACCTCAAGCTCTGCATCCTCTTCTCTTCAATGTTTTGTCATCCTTTCGCAAAGACATATGAACAACAAATGCAACCTTTACCAGAGATAGGTTGAAATGGTTTTTTTAACTATTACATGCCAATAGTAATAAGCTAATACCAAAGACTCATGTGTATATTATATACACAGGTTATGAGAAACAAATTGATAATAGTATAATCGTGACTTACATATGGGATTAATTTTCATCATCCTTTTATGATTATTTGATTAAGAAACCCAAAAGGTTAGATATGAAATTTTCTAAATCAAAAGTCATAAAATCATAAAAAGGTAACCGATATGAGACCTGATTATCTCATATAACTATAACGACATGGAGCTACATTCATTTGATCAAGAACGTTTAGCACAATATTCTGGATGTCATGAGTATTGAAACTTATCATTCGAGTGTCATCATTGTGGCTATCTTTTGATACCTTCCTGGTTGTATTTAGAGAAGACTTTGGACTCCATTTAGAAATGGGTTTTACAGAAGTTGCTTTGTTCTTCTTATTATTTCCTCCTGAAATCCAAGATGAATCTCTTGAGGAAACATTAGGGTAACTAAAATGTTGAAAACTCTGAGAGTTAGTCTTTTTCCAATTTGGAATATCAAATCTTGTCTTTACAAAGTTATCTCTCCTTTTATTGTTTGAGCGATAATGAGAAAACTTTGTAGAAGCCTGATAAGCAAACTTTGAACTATCATTACAATAATTCTTTTGATCGTTTTTAGGAAAATGATGTCCTGATTTAGCACGAGAAGCATTATTGAATTCAGCCAATTTTTCGGAAATGTGTGCATCTATGGCTTTCTCATTCCTTTTACGGAATCTGTACCCCCTTTCCAAGTGTCTTTTATTTCCACAATAAGAGCAATGTTTAGTAACATACGAAACATGGGGTTTAATGTTACCTTGTTGTGAATTTTCTTTCATTGGAGTTTGACGGATTTTACGTTTTCTGTCCTTTGCTGAAGATGAAGGTGCTATAGATTTTTCTTTTATGGTAGAGAAATCTTTTGTGGCAACTTATGAAGCAATTTCTTTAGCAGAGTCTTTAGGCTTTACAAACTTTGTTTCCTGTTTAGTATTCAAAGTTTGTTTACCTTTGTAGCCCAATCCCCGCGTGTCACGAGGAACTCTAGTTGACTTCAACATTGTGTCAAGTTGTTTTGTGCTACTATCGAACTTTTTCAAGTCCGTTTTTAGACTCAAATTTTCTTTCTCCAACATTTTTATTTTTTCGAGAGAATTATATAGATCAACCTTAAATTTATCAATTTGAACTTTATAATCTAAAGAAATTTCAGATTCGGTAGAATTACTTACCTTAGTGTTCTTTAGGTTCTCCAACTCTGTATATAGTTTCCTTTCTCGATCATGACTTTCTTTGATTTTCTCTCTGTAAATTATCATGGATCCAAGATAATCTTGCTCATTGCTGATAATTTTGATATCCTCATACAAATCGCCAAGTTTCTTTTTCAATCTTTTATTCTCTTCACGAAGATCACATTCGAGTGCCTTTGGCTCTGGAGCTTCTCGATCATCACCTTTTTGTTTTCTGTATTCTTTCGAGACTTCAAGATAAGTTTGACCACTTCTTACACGTTCTATATCCTTATATAGAATACCAAGTTCCCTTTTAAGACTTTCATTCTCTTTGCAAAGTTTATCATATTCAAGTGACTTTGATTCTAGAGTTACTTCGGTATCTTTTTCAGGTGTGCATTCAACAGTTTCATGAAAAGCTTTGTTCTCTTGATCCTTGGAACAATTAGAGCTATCAGAATTATTTTGTTCTCTATTCTCTACACATTTCTGTGATTTTTTAGAAGGAGAAGAACTCCTTTTCTTTTGTCTTAATAACTTTCTAAATTGTTGTGCAGTCGTATCAACACTACAATTCTCAGTTTTTGTATCCGAAGAACAAGTCTTAGTTACAGCTTTAAGGGTAATACCCTCTTCATTCTTGAATTGGTATTCAAGGTCAAAGATCTTTAATTTACCAACTAGAGCGCTTCTAGATAGTGTGGAAAAATCATTAGTTTACATGATGTCATGCTTTTTAGATTCGTATCTTGGTGGTACATACCTTAGAAGTTTACACACAATATCTTTATCTGAAATAGTTTTTCCTAAAGCATAAGAGGCATTCACTATTTCAGAAAGTTTTTGATCAAACTCATCAAAGGTATCGTCTTCATCTATACAAATATTTTCCCATCTAGAATATAGGGTTTGAAGCCTAGCTTCTTTTTCAGAGGCATTCCCTTCAAATACGATATTAAGAATATCCCAAGCCTATTTTGATGTTTTACACTTGGTTACATGATGATGGAGGTCTCGAGTTACAACATGTATAATGGCGTTTAATCCATAAGAATTTTGCTTCGAAAGAAAATTTTCTTTATTAGTGAATTCTTTCAATTCCTTTAGTCTAAACCCAGTGGTTGAGTTGCTGACCAGTAATTTTGGGTGTACATACCCATCAATAACTAAAACCCAAGTGTTAAAGTCATGAGCTTGAAGAAAAGACTGCATAGCCATTTTCCACCATAGATAGTTTGAGCCATCAAACCCTGGAGGTACGTTAACCGAATTAATTAGCTTCCATGATGGCATGCTTTTTAGATCCGTATCTTTGTGGTAAAGTGTCAAGTGCATATTTTGCATATATTTAGTGTCGAATCAATGCTAGTAATTGCTTAGTTTCTTGAAAATTTATTGTATATTACGTTTGTTTTGCTAGGTAAAAGAAGCGAATTGGTACTTAATTGTGCAAAGAAATAAGTTACCTACAATTGAAGAAGGGCCAAAGACCAAGTGAAACTCATCCAAACCTATGAGTCCTTGCTATATCACCTTGAAGAGGACAAAAAGACGAAGCTAATGGCGAAAGAATAGAGTCATTCCGATGTCGTATGAAGAAACGACGGGCGATTGAAGCGAGTCAAAGTTGCGAAATTCTGTTAAGCCTACAAAACTGTTATAGGCACCCTGTAGATTACTCAGGGCACTTCATCTTCACTTTCTTTACAAGGGAAACCCTTTATGGTGAATGCTGGCAGTTGAGAAAAGACGGAGAAGTGGAGCTTGAGTTTGGAGTAAGTTCTGGAAAGATGAATCGAGAAGTGGCAATGGTCGAGTATGCAATGCATCAAGGGAGCTGTTGATTGTCTGTAATGATGAACTAATGGTATGGTTGGAGTTTGTGTGGGTTTTGGACGAAGTTGTTGTTACCGGAGTTGGAGTTTGAAGACGGAGTTTCTGTTGGTGGTTTTTGCCGGCCGGTGACTGAAAGAGAGAAAGTAATGCTGCTGCTTCCGTGCAGCGTATGATGGCTGGGGATCACTACTCGAGTATTGAAGCTGATAAAAATTCCCGGTGATACGATGGCTTTGGTTGCTGCCAGTGAGAAAGAACAGACAGAATCTGCTGCTGTGGTTGGATGATGGAAGTGTTATGGTGATCGATGGAAGGACTGATAAGGGACTGAGATGATGATATGTCGAGAATGGAGGATGGCAGCGAGCATGGTGTTGCTTTCATTGACGAGCAATATCAGTTCGAGATGGCAGCATTGATGATGCTCACGATGGAGTCTGTAATGGAGGTGATATTCGTGTTTGAGCTGAGAAGAATCGTGGCGTGGGAAGAACTGGAGCTGTAGTTTCCAAAATAGAGACGAAACTGTGAATGAGAGCTGAAAGAAAAAAACTCAGAAGTTAATAATTTTCATGGTAACTCGTATGTCCATGGAAGTATCAATTGATTTTAGAAAACTCATGGAGTTTTAGTTTTCACGGAGGGATGTATCACCGTGAGAGATTGGATGATTTCGGAAAAATCCAGGGGAATGTATTTTTCACGGACAGCCTGGTATACGTGAGTCACTCTCCGGAGAAGATTAAAATCCAGAAGAAATCAAAACTCACGGAGGTGAGTATTTCCGTGAATCTTCCGGGAGAAAAAAAAAAGTCAGGGGAAATTATTTTTCACGGGGTGATGTGTGTCCGTGATTCTATGATAGGAAGAAGAGTAGGCCGTCAGTTCCGTGAAACTGACAAGCAGACGAAGATGTCTTGGACTGGACTTCACCAGTTTTGAGCGCAATCCCAAAAGCTATTTGGAGAACTTTAGTACACGGCCAGACTTGCCATGAGCTACTTCAGACAGTTTTGGTGCGGTTTTGGCAAGTGGCCATACGATTTCGATCGGGATTTGGTGCACGGGCGCAACGACAATTTGGATACCTATATAAGAGATATTTCTATCTTTTTATCTTTTATCAAGCCATTGGAGAAAATAACACAAGGAAGAAAAGCTAGGGTTTTGGGAGCAATTTCATCACCGTAACTATTTCTTATACTTTTATCATATGTATCTCATGGGTTTCATTAGTACCATGAGTAGCTAAACTTCTTAGTGATTGGGGATGAATTCTAAGTTCTAGACATGATTTGAGTTATTATATAAATCTATTTTGAAGTTATTCACATGATTATTGATTGTTTTTACTAATTAGAATATTTATAATTGATTAATATATTGTTTAGGTGGCCAACTGAATTAATTTGTTGGTTGAATCAAATGCTAGTATTGAGTTAGGAGATAAGTAATAGTCAAATAATTCATATAAAAGTAGAGAACACAAGACCTTGTAGAGGGATTCTGTTTAGCGATTGTGTGTATAAACAACACTAGAAAGTGGAACTTGAGCTAAGAGTCTAACTACTGGGATCAATCTATAATTCAGAAAAGATAAAGCATTCGGAGAAATCACACTTTGAGTGAGCTACTACTAGGTTGTTTAGACGAATAGAATCTGGTATTGGAGAGCTTCCGTACTCAGTGATATAAGGAATTTAGGGGATAGCACTGAGCTAGCTGTTATTTCACGGTTGGTAATAATTTGTGATTAATTATATTAATGGGTGAATATAATAACTTGATGACAGTTTAGTAACGAAGAAGGATTCCCTTATCATATTTCTCTCCATTGCTTGCAAACTTTATTACTTTCAATTGGTTTGTTATTTACTTTGTCTAAAAATCTAAAACAAATCCCCATTGTGACACTTTTTGACAACTAAATCTCCCTGCTCTTCGTGGGAACGAACTTGTCTTCTATTATATTATTTTTAATTGAGAGGAAATAAGATTTTAATTTGATTGCACCTACGACACTTATCAAATTTTGGCGCCGCTGCCGGGGAACAGTCGGTAGCTATAGTTGTTATTTCTTTTTATTTTTGTTTTGTTTTTAATTTTCTTTTAGTTTTTAATTTTGTTCTTTAGATTTTTGTTTTAGGTACTTGATATCTGGCATCGAAGGATTGGAATTAACCGAAGTGTGGAATTCAAACTCGCAAGGGAACAGTACTACAAGCACGCCCACAGTTGCAACCAGAACCTTCTACAGAAGAGATGGTTAATACAGACTACGAGATAGATCCTCCACCTTAGGAGAGTTGACATCTCCATGCTTAAATTCGCAACCACCATGCATTACAATTACCAACCCAGTGGAGCTGAAGTCGAATCTGCTTCACCATTTACCAAAGTTCAAGGGACATCTTGGGGGAAGATCCGAACCGTCATCTTCAAGTATTTCAGCACAAGATGACAAGTCTTAGGCAAGGTACCGAAGACAAAGATATGGCTATGCTACAAGCCTTTCCGTTTTCACTAATAGATTTAGCAGAAGAATGGTTGTATTACCTTCCTCCGGGGAGTATTACAACATGGACGAAGATGAAAAAGCTATTTCTACAGAAGTATTTTCCTGCTTCTAAGGAGGCCTCCGTTCGTAAAGAGATTAGTAGCATTTTACAAATTACTTTGGAGTCTATACACGAATATTGAGAGAGATACAAGAGTTTGGTGGCTAGTTTCCCACACCATAATATATCTCCAACACTCAACATTCAATACTTCTATGAAGGATTACTTCCAGAGCAGAGGAATTTGATTGATGCAGCCGCTGGTGGTTCACTTACTGAGAAGACAATCTCACAGGCAACCAGTTTGATTGAGAGTATGGCTGCCAATGCTCAACAATTCTACACCGTAAACAACTCTAATGTCAGAAGAGTTAGCGAGATGGGAGAGCCTGCACAGTCAGAGCAACGGATGAACAACATAGAGAAGGCAGTACAACGAATGACAGCAGTGATTATTCCTACTTATGAAGAAGAGTCTGAACAGGTGAATGATGTGTTCCCTAATCAGAGGTCAAGGTATGACCCCTACTCTAATACTTATAAGCTAGGTTGGAAAGATCACCCAAATTTCAGTTTTGCAAATCAGCAAGCTGCAGCTCCTAATCCTTATGGGCGACAAAGTGGTTTTTAACAACCACAGTTCCGACCACAACCTCCACCTCAGCATCAACAGCAGACTCAAAATTCTAGTTTAGAGGAGATGATGAAGATTATGATGCAGAAGCAAGATAAAAATGCTCAAGAACAGAAAGCAAACTCTCAGCGTCAAGATGCAATTCTGCAGAAACAAGATATGGCTATAAAGGACTTGCAACTTGAAATGGGACAGTTGGCTACAGACATGAATCAACTGAAAGCACATACTTCGACAAAGTTGCCATAACAAACGTTTGTGAATCCTAGAGAGAATGTCAATGCAGTGCTTTTGAGGAGCGGGAAGCAAACAGAAGAGACAAAACAACAAGAAAAGGTTAGTCCCGACATAGAAAAGTAAGTAGAGGTGGAAACCGTTCCAAAGGAAAAGCCAACCTCAACTGGCCAACCTAAGGAAAAAATTCCTACTTTTACCGCACCACCTCCTATTCCTAGTCGTTTTTCCAAGTCAAAGAAGCAAGCTCTAGATAAGGAGGTTATGGATATTTTCAGCAAGGTGCATATCAACATTCCATTTATTGAGGCCATCAGAACGGTACCCAGGTATGCCAAAGTTCTGAAGGATTTGTGTACAAGGAAGGAGAGGTTGATTTCTAACGAGATCACTCAAGTGGGAGAAAGTGCTTCAGCTATATTGCTAAATAAGATGCATGCGAAGTGTAAATATCCTGGTGGATTTACAGTGCCAATTGCTATTGGTGACAAACGGTTCGAGCGTGCTTTGCTTGATTTGGGATCTTCCATAAACGTGATGTCATCCGATGTTTATGATTCTTTGAATCTGGGACCTTTAAAGGAGACATGGATTATCATTCAATTAGCTAATAAGTCTAACATATATCCTAAGGGACTCGTGGAATACGTGTTGGTGCAAGTGAATGAACTAATTTTTCCGGTTGATTTCTTTGTTGTGGATATGCAGAATGGGGACAATTGTTCGTGTACTTCATTACTTCTTGGGAGACCATTTATGAAGACTGCTAACACGAAGATTGATTGTGATATTGGGACACTCACTATGGAGTTTGACAAAGAGGTTATACGATTCAATATTTTTGAAGCTACGCGTTATCCAAGGGATATCCATTCCGCATTTTCTGTTGATGTTATTGGTTCGTTAGCACAATAGATGTTTGATTTGAATAGAGAAGATGAACTTGAATCTGTGCTACAAAATAGCATTGATGTGGACGTCCATGGCATGCCTAACTTGGACGTTGATATTCTCAAGGAGTTTGTTGAGACATGTGGTGCTTTAACAGCATCACAAGAAGTTAGAACATGTAATATTCATATATCTCTTTACCTACAACTGATGAAGTTCCTTTACCTTCTGTTGTGCAGGCACCTAATTTAGAGATGAAACCTCTACCCGATCACTTAAAGTACGCTTACTTGGGTGATTGGGAAGAGCTTCCAGTCATTATTGCAAAGAATCTCACAGATTTACAAGAAGAACGCCTTCTTCGGGTTCTGAAAGAGCACCAAAATGGCTATTGGTTGGACAATTGCTGACATAAAAGGCATTAGTCCAGCCATGTGCATGCATAGAATCCTTATGGAAGATGATATCAATCCAGTACTTGATACTCAGCGTAGGCTTAACCTCTCAATGATGGAGGTCGTAAAGAAAGAGATCCTCAAATTACTAAGTGTGGAGGTGATTTACCCAAATTCTGACAGCAAATGGGTTAATCCAGTGCAAGTGGTGCCTAAGAAATCAGGTGTCACCATTGTCAGAAATCAATATGATGAACTCGTTCCTACAAGAGTTCAAACAGGATGGAGAGTGTGCATAGACTATAGAAAGCTCAATTCGGCTACCCGCAAGGATCACTTTCCTTTTCCTTTCATTGATCAGATGTTAGAGAGGTTAGCGGGACATTCACATTATTGATTTTTGGATGGTTATTCGGGCTACAATCCAATTTTTATTGCACCGGAGGATCAAGAGAAGACTACTTTTACTTGTCCTTTCGGTACATTTGCATATAGAAGAATGCCGTTTGGTCTTTGCAATGCGCCTTCTACTTTTCAGAGATGTGTGGTCAGTATATTTTCTGATTATGTGGAAAACATCATTGAGGCATTTATGGACGACTTTAGTATTTATGACTATTCATTTGATATTTGTTTAAATAATCTTGAACTTGTGATTAAAAGATGCATAGACACTAATCTTGTTTTAAACTAGGAGAAATGCCACTTTATGGTAAACCATGGAATTGTACTTAGCCACACTGTGTCCTCTCAAGGGATCGAGGTAGACAATGCAAAGATAGACTTTATTAGGAACTTACAATACCCCACTTCGGTGAGGGAAATTCACTCGTTTCTTGGTCATGCAGGTTTTTATAGGAGGTTTATCAAAGATTTCTCCAAAATCTCAATGCCGATGTGCAAATTGTTGCAAAAGGAGGTTACCTTTAACTTCGACCAGGAGTGCAGGGATGCCTTAAATAAATTGAAGGAATTTTTAACTACTGCACCAATTATTAAGTCACCTGACTGGAGTTTTCCATTCGAGTTAATGTGTGATGCAAGTGATTATGCAGTCGGAGCTTTTTTGGGTCAAAAAGTAGACAAGAGGTCACATGTGATTTATTATGCATCAAGGACCCTAAACGATGCTTAAATCAACTATTCTACTACTGAGAAAGAGTTGCTGGCTATAGTATTTTCATTAGACAAATTTAGAGCTTATTTGGTGGGTACCAATGTGATTGTATATTCTGATCATGCAGCACTACGATACCTATTGAAAAACAAGGAAGCTAAGCCAAGACTCATACGTTGGATTCTTTTGCTGCCAGAATTCAATATGGAAATTAGAGATAAGAAAGATGTTGAGAATATTGTTGCCGATCATCTTAGTAGACTTGTTGTCTCCGAAGAAGAACTCCCCTTACAGGATAGTTTTCCAGACGAACAACTTTTCTCGGTTGAAGAATCAACACCTTGGTATGCTGATATAGTGAACTATTTGGTTACAAGGGAAGTACCTAGTACAATGTCTACTTTTCAAAAGCTAAATCTTAAGAAAATAGCCAAGCAGTATGTGTGGGATGAACCATACTTGTGGAATATGGTGATGATCAAATTATCCGCAGGTGCGTACCAAACTCTGAATTTCAATCAATTCTATCTTTTTGTCATTCTTATGCTTGTGGTGGTCACTTTGGTGCTAAACGTACCGTTCTCAAAGTCCTTGAGAGTGGCTTTTATTGGCCTACCCTATTTGAGGATGCATATGTTTTTTGCAAATCTTGTGATAGATGTCAACGAACGGGCAATCTAGGTGCTCGAAATCAAATTCCACTCAATCCTATTCTCACTATCGAGATTTTTGATGTATGGGGAATTGATTTTATGGGTCCTTTTGTTAATTCGAATGGAAAATTTTATATACTTATTGCTATGGATTATGTTTCTAAATGGGTGGAAGCTAAGGCCACCCCTACTAATGATTCTCAAGTTGTTTGTGAGTATATTTTATCTAGACATGGTACACCAAGAGTGGTTATCAGTGACGGAGGCTCGCACTTCAATAAATCCTTCCATGCTCTCCTCAAGAAGTACAATATTACCCACAAGATTGGTACGCCGTATCACCCACAAACTAGTGGGCAAGCTGAAATTTCAAATCGTGATATTAAGTCCATCCTTGAGAAAACCGTTAACATTACATGGAAGGATTGGAGTTATAGGCTTAACGATTCACTTTGGGCTTATAGAACAGCATATAAGACACCGATTGGTATGTCTCCATATCGATTGGTTTATGGAAAAGATTGTCATCTCCCGGTTGAACTTGAGCATAAGCCTTTATGGGCGGAAAAGATGTGCAACATGGAGTATGATAAAGCGGGGAAACATAGGCAACTACAAATCAATGAGCTAGAGGAGATATGTAATGCTTCTTAAGAGAGTTCTCGTATATACAAGGAAAAGACTAAGCTTTTCCATGACAAGATGATTTCTCGGAATAATTTTGTTGTGGGACAGAAATTTCTTTTATTTCATTCTCGTCTTAAGTTATTTCCTGGTAAGCTAAGGTCCAGATGGATTGGACCATATGTTGTTACTAATGTTTGTTCTCATGGTGCAGTTGATATCACTAGTCTTCGATATGGGACTACTTCTAAGGTCAACGGCCATAGATTGAATCCATACTACGAAAACATTGCTTATGTGAAGGTTGATGAGATAGAGCTTCGCGATTTTCTCCCTCTGGAGGAGTAGTAAGGAGAATGCCAAGTCGGGCTGACGACTTTAAACCAAGCACTAAATGGGAGGCAACACATAGGTTTTGTATCTTAAACCCTTTTATTTTTTTGTTTTTATTGTTTTCATATCATATTTTCATCCCCATGTTTAATTTCATTGAATCCGGAATCTATCTTAGAAGAAGATTATGACAAATACCTTTTCGTCAGAAAATTCAGACTGCGCGTAGTTCAGTCCAGAGACCATAACTGTCAGACCGTTTATGAAAACACTGTTCCCTTTTAACACTTTGTAGAAAACACGTATATGAACAACTTTTGTGAAATTGAGTTTTTCCAAAGTTTTTACCAATTTGCACAGTTTTTGCGTTTTATCTGCTGTTACGTCAGAATTCAGATTTTTCAGTTTTACACATTGAGGACAATGTGAAGTTTAAGTGTGGGGGAGTATTTTGCATATAGATTTTTCATTTTTTTTTGTACATATTTGCATGAAAAACACCAACTTGTAGTTAGTTTAGAGTCACATAGTATACATGTCACTAAGATTATATCGAAATTCTCACAAGAGTGACTGAACTTAAAGATGACAGAGAACATGATCGGGTTTCTTGCTTGTTTGAGAGTTAAAGTTGGATTTAACCATGACAGTGGAAAATGAGGTGCATAATGAATTCGGTAGTAGAATTGTGATCCCCTATAGTGGAGACTACCTATTGTTACATCATGTGAGGCACCAGACCATATTTCTTTACAAATGACTAAAGAGCTTTCTTTTGAGGGTGTGTCACCGTACGTTAATTCCGGGTAGAATGGTGAGATACCCAACTTCCCACCAATAGAAGCACTATTTTGATATCTTAAGTGCTATTTTATCAATCATGATGGTGACATCAAATTGCTAACTTACATACCACTTGTAATCTTGTTCGCAGTTAGCACCATCCACTTTATCTCTCTCTACACCAACAGGTCCATAGAAACACATCATCATCAACAAGAGGAGCGACATCAAAATCTACAAGGAAAGTTGAAGACGTTTAAGGTTTACAGGCAACAGTACAGAAATGAGCATATTTCATTTTCAAGTAAAGCAACAAGGAGCAGAATTTCTACATGTTGAAGACTTATGTACAAGAACGAGAATTATCAAGATGAGAGTTCAAGAAGCTTATGATATTAAGACATACAAGTTGTGAAGAATCAAGCGGTAAAGTACTTACACCATGGCCTTTGTACTTGCAATTTTATTTTATCTTTATTTGTTTTATTTTCTCTTGTCATAAAAAAAATGAAAAAAAATAAGATGAAAAAAAGATGAAAAAGAAAAGACAAGAGAAAATTTTGTTAGGTTCATTATTAATTTTATTGTTTTGTTTTGTTTTCATTTTGTGTATTTATGTATTTTTCTTGTCTCCATAAAAAAAATAGAGAATCTATAAAAAAAAAAGAAAAAAAAAGACAAGAAAAATGTGTTGTGTCATATTTTGGTTTGTTTTTAGATTTGTTCTTTCAATAAAGCCAATGGGAAAGAAGGAATATCCATAATGAAGTTTCAAGCAACAAGGATTTGAAGAAAAAGAGTTACATTGTCAAGATTCTACGAAGTTCAAGAGTTATCATCAAGAGTTGAAGACCAAAGACGAAGATGAAGACAATGATTGAAGACCAAAGACGTTTCTACGGATGCTGTGAGAGTGGTGCTAACTGCACTTCGAATGGATAACGAGGTAAGTAGCATATTCCCACCTTCGTTAAGTGGTTGATTTCCTTTCGTAAAGATCGTCAGAAAAATGGGTTTTTCAAAACAATAAAAAATGTGGGTTTTCAAAACAATTCGGAGGGTTTTGCCTTCCTACTATTCAACGTGTCCCAGGATTCTCTCTTCATTCCTACCTGGACATATGTGTGACCCATAAAAAGCTATTTATTATTGAGAGCAACTTCATAAAACCCTTTCTGGTGAGGCAGAGTCCAGACTTTCGATCACTCTCGAACCTGGATTATTTAGAGAAGGGATGGTTATTTCTCTCTCAACTTTTAAGGACGAGATTGTGTTCATATATATGTCTAACTTCTTATGACTAGTGTGCAGAATTTCTATGTCTTCTTAGCGCGTTGGATGTTATCATTTGGGAAAACTAGTAAGTTGGAAAAGTAGGTTTTGTGGGTATATCTCTAGTATGCCCTCACGAGACTATAACTCGTCCACTAAGTACATCTAGGGGTTTAAAGGCATGTTGCATTACCTAAGTGCATCCGTTTTCTCGACGATATGGAGTTGTTGTATTTTAGATAGTTTGCTCGAGGACTAGCAAAAGCCAAGTGTGGGTGACTTTGTTAAGTGCATATTTTGCATATATTTAGTGTCGAATCCATGCTAGTAGTTTCTTAGTTTCTTGAAAATTTATTGTATATTACGTTTGTTTTGTTTTATTTATGTTTTGCTAGGTGAATCATCCAAAAGAAGCGAATTGACACTTAATTTTGCAAAGAAAGAAGTTACCTACAATTGGAGAAGGGCCAAAGACCAAGTGGAACTCATCCAAACCTATGAGTCCTTGCTATATCACCTTGAAGAGGACAAAAAGACGAAGCTAATGGCGAAAGAATGGAGTCATTCCAATGTCGTATGAAGAAACGACGGGTGATTGAAGCGAGTCAAAGTTGCGAAATTCTGTTAAGCCTACAAAATTGTTATAGGCACCCTGTAGATTACTCAGCGCACTTTATCTTCACTTTCTTGACAAGGGAAACCCTTTATGGTGAATGCTGGCAGTTGAGAAAAGACGGAGAAGTGGAGCTTGAGTTTGGAGTAAATTCTGGAAAGATGAATCGAGAAGTGGCAATGGTCGAGTATGCAATGAATCGAGGGAGCTGTTGATTGTCTGTAATGATGAACTAATGGTATGGTTGGAGTTTGTGTGGATTTTGGACGAAGTTGCTGTTACCGGAGTTGGAGTTTGAAAACGGAGTTGCTGTTGGTGGTTCTTGCCGGCCGGTGACTGAAAGAGAGAAAGTAATGCTGCTGCTTCCATTACAGCATATGATGGCTGGGGATCTCTACTCGAGTATTGAAGCTGATGATATTCCCGGTGATACGATGTCTTTGGTTGCTGCCAGTGAGAAAGAACGGACAGAATCTGCTGCTGTGGTTGGATGATGGAAGTGTTATGGTGATCGATGGAAGGAATGATAAGGGACTGAGATGATGATATGTCGAGAATGGAGGATGGCAGCGAGCATGGTGTTGCTTTCATTGACGAGCAATATCAGTTCAAGATGGCAGCATTGATGATGCTCACGATGGAGTCTGTAATGGAGGTGATATTCGTGTTTGAGCTGAGAAGAATCGCGACGTGGGAAGAATTGGAGTTGTAGTTTCCAAAATAGAGACGAAACTGTGAATGAGAGCTGAAAGAAGAAACTCAGAAGTTAATAATTTTCATGGTGACTCGTATGTCCATGGAAGTATCAATTGAGTTTATAAAACTCATGGAGTTTTAGTTTTCACGGAGGGATGTATCACCTTGAGAGATTGGATGATTTTGGCAAAATCCAGGGGAATGTATTTTTGAACGGAAAGCCTGGTATACGTGAGTCACTGTCCGGAGAAGATTAAAATCCAGAAGAATTCAAAACTCACGGAGGTGCGTATGTCCGTGAATCTTCCGGAGAAAAATAAAAAGTCAGGGGAAATTATTTTTCACAGTGTGATGTGTGTCCGTGATTCTATAATAGGAAGAAGAGTAGGCCGTCAGTTCCGTGAAACTGACAAGCCGACGAAGATGTCTTGGACTGGACTTCACCAGTTTTTTGCGCAATCCCAAAAACTATTTGGAGAACTTTAGTACACTGCCAGACTGCCATGAGCTACTTCAAACAGTTTTGGTGCGGTTTTGGCAAGTGGCCATATGATTTCGACCGGGATTTAGTGCACGGGCGCAACTACAATTTGGATACCTATATAAGAGATATTTCTATCTTTTTATCTTTTATCAAGCCATTGGAGAGAAGAACACAAGGAAGAAAAGCTAGGGTTTTGGGAGCAATTTCATCACCGTAACTATTTCTTATACTTTTATCATATGTATCTCATGGGTTTCATTAGTACCATGAGTAGCTAAACTTCCTAGTGATTGGGGATGAATTCTAAGTTTTAGACATGATTTGAGTTATTATATAAATCTATTTTGAAGTTCTTCACATGATTATTGATTGTTTTTACTAATTATAATATTTATGATTGATTGATAGATTGTTTAGGTGGCCAACTGAATTAACTTGTTGATTGAATCAAATGCTAGTATTGAGTTAGGAGATAAGTAATAGTCAAATAATTCATCCAAAAGTAGAGAACACAAGACCTTGTAGAGGGATTCTGTGTAGCGATTGTGTGTATAAACAACACTAGAAAGTGGACCTTGAGCTAAGAGTCTAACTACTAGGATCAATCTATAATTCACAAAAGATAAAGCATTCGGAGAAATTACACCTTGAGTGAGCTACTACTAGGTGGTTTAGACGAACAGAATCTGGTATTGGAGAGCTTTCGTACTCAGTGATATAAGGAATTTAGGGGATAGCACTAAGCTAGCTATTATTCCATGGTTGGTAATAATTTGTGATTAATTGTATTAATGGATGAATATAATAACTTGATGACGGTTTAGTAACGAAGAAGGATTCCCTGATCATATTTCTCTTCATTGCTTGCAAACTTTATTACTTTCAATTGCTCTGTTATTTACTCTGTTCCAAAATCTAAAACAAACCCCCATTGTGACACTTTTTGACAACTAAATCTCCATGATCTTCGTGGGAACGAACTTGAATTCCATTATATTATTTTTAATTGAGTGGAAATAAGATTTTAATTTGATTGCACCTACGACACGCATCATAAAGACCTTAGAATTTTACACGCAATATCTTTATCTGAAATAGTTTTTCTAAAGTATAAGAGGCATTCACTATTTTAGAAAGTTTTTGATCAAACTCATCAAAGGTATCGTCTTCATACATAAGAAGATTTTCCCATCTAGAAGATAGGGTTTGAAGCCTTGCTTCTTTTTCAGAGGCAATCCCTTCAAATATGATATTAAGAATATCCCAAGCCTCATTTGATGTTTTACACTTGGTTACATGATGATGGAGGTCTCGAGTTATAGCATGTATAATGGCGTTTAATCCATAAGAATTTTGCTTCGAAAGCAATTTGTTAGAGCATTGCTCGGTCGAACTCGCATGCGTTTCTATCTCAACCATGTTTGTCGATTTAGTGATCAAAACTATAAGTCTTGATTTGTACTCTATTATAGCTAAGTCTCGGACTAGGATTGAAAGTGTAATTGAGCTCAAGGACTTCATGGCGATTCATCATACAAGTAGAAGAACTATTCAAGGAAACGGTGGAACTTCTCGACAAAAAGCTATATGAAGACTTGAACTTATCTATCACTCAAAAGTATATCTACTCTATCTCTTACTCTTTGAGACACGAAGTCGTATGCTATATATATAGACTTGGGTTATACACATTTGGTATTTCAGGCCTAGTATACCTCGCCTATCTATATCTCGAAATACGTGTTGGTAAGATTTCTGATTCGATCAAGTTTATCTTTACCTAGTGACAAAAGTCATGATATGTTTCAATCATCTTGAAAATTTCTTTGACGAGAAATGGTGTAAAAATTGTATAACGTCCTCTAAGAATGTTTCAATGACTGAAATGAGAGTTTAGATTACACAAACAATGGTGGACATAAGCATTGTTGTGGAAACACATTTATGTATAAGTCTTATTCCTTGAACCAAAGTTTGCGAACTTCGTTGATCAATAGATCCGGAAGAATGGCGTGAGCCAAGTCCGCGAACTATCGAAGTTCTCAAACCCGATAATTTCTGCTGGAGTTGACAAACTATTTGCGTGAAGCTAAGTCCGCAAACTCAGTCCTCCCACCCAGTCCGTGAACCAGCGAAGTTCTCATACCCGAGAATTTCTGCTGGAGTTTGTAAACTCTGCCCGGTAACTTAAGTCCGCGAACCTAGTCTGCGAACTTGAGAAGGTTATATATCTGAAGATGATTTCTGAACTTAAACTTAAAAAGAATAAGGAATGCAGTTTGCAAACCGTAGCTATAAAAGTTCATGAACCGCCTCAAATGAATCAAATCATTTGCTTCAATTGTGTCTTGTGTAGTACATAAGATTTCCTTGCAATTGAATAACTCTCTAACTAGTTCATCTTGAAGTCATTTGAACTAGTTATGGTAAAGAAGAACATGGTTGATATGAAATGATCATATGGCTAATCATTTGGTTAACTGTTGTTGAACCAACAAGTGCACACGTTTGGGTATGGTTAACAAACCTAGAAACGTGCATTGTCAAGTGTGTGTGAAAAGCTCAGTTTTCGATCCAACGGTTGAGAAATATTAGCTTGAATCTAAATCATATTTTCAACTAACGGTGGATATTGATTGCTTTGTTACTAAGGTAACTTAATTGCAAACCCTGATTTGAAAGACTATATAAAGGAGACATCTAATATTGTGCAAAACTAATCTCCATACCTTACGTGTGATACTAGTTTGTGTGCTAGAGTCGATTCTCCTTTAACCTTTGGTTTTCTTCTTCTAAAACCAGCTTAACGACTTAAAGACTTCATTGGGATTGTGAAGCCAGACTGATACTACTTTTATCATAGTTGTGTGATATGATCTTGTATCTTTTATCGTACGAGTACAATCAGATTGATTGGATTGAGATTGATATCTCTGATAGGCAAGATATAAAAAGTAGTCACAAACATCTTCGTCTCATTTTTTGTGATTCCGCAACATCTTGTTTCGCTACCATACGATTAAGATTGTTGTGAGGTGATTGATAACTCTAGGCTGTTCTTCGGGAATATAAAACCGGATTATCAATTGGTTCATGTTCACCTTGATTATTATCAAAAGACGGAACAAAACCTTTGGGGTTTATCTGTTGGAGACAGATTGATCCTTTGATAGACTTGTCTGTGTGAGACATATTTGTTTATTGTCAAAGCCTGCGATTTTAGGTCGTAACAACTCTTAGTTGTGGGTGAGATCATCTAAGGGAATCAAGTGCGCAGTATCCTATTGGGATCATAGGCTTAGGGAGTACAACTGTACCTTGGATCGGTGGGAGACTGATTGGGGTTCAACTACAGTCCAGTCCGAAGTTAGCTTGGAGTAGGCTAGTGTATGTAGCGGCTTAATACAGTGTGTGTTCAATCTGGACTAGGTCCCTGGGTTTTTCTGCATTTGCGGTTTCCTCGTTAACGAAATTTCCTGTGTCTGTGTTATTTCTATTTCCGCATTATATTGTGTATCTTTATAATTGAAATAATACAGGTTATGCGTTAGATCATCAATTAGAGTAATCCGACCTTTGGTTGTTGATTTTCATTGATTGATCCTTGGATATTGGTCTTTGGTACCATCCAAGTTATTCCTTGTGTTTGATTGAAGACTCGCTGATTTCTATTAGCTTGAGTAAATCAAAACAAGAGAGAGATATTAACACCTTGAGATACTTTTACCTAGATTGAGTCTGACTGCCTAGTTGATTCTCTAGATAGTATTTTGGAGTTAGTCCATAAAGATTGCTAAGAGAAATATTGGGTGGTGTTGTTAGACCCCCACTTTTTCAATTGGTATCAGAGCAGGCAAACACGTTTAAGATCTTACAAGTCTGTGTTTGTAGCGATCTGACTCTATGGACAAGAGTATTATCTCTGATAAACGCGTCGCCAGAAATAAAAGTTATGTCTTGTCTATCTCAAATATAAACGAACCATGTGTTCAAACTAGATAGACAGGCTCCGACATGTGTTTTTCCGACTTTCCTTCAAAAGAGTCCTTCTCTCTAATTGAACGAGAAACGGCCAAAGAGTGTGAACTTCTGATAAATTATGTTAAAGTTCAAGCTGATCGGTTGAAACAACATGTCAAAATTCTTCTTGTAGAAATAAGAGACTATGATTCCAAAAACTCTGAAGCTTTGCCTTTGTCTCTTCTTAAGGCAAGTCTTGAAAGGGATATCTTGGAAATTAAACATCGCTTGAGCAAGATCTCAATTCAAGGATGTTTCAGGAAGTTCTATAGACCTTGGTCATCAATTACTACTATGGCTGAGGAAGATCCAGAAGAAAAATCAATGTCCTCTTCTTGTGTAAAAGACGTGCCTATACCCTCTTGTCGAAAATGGTGCACATCACATGAAGAGAGGAAATCCTCGCAGAATGTTAAGATACTTTCTAACGTTTCAGAAAGTGTGTCCTTGTCATATTTTAAGAGGACTAGTCAGGAAAATGAGAAATTCCAGGAAAGTCAGTTCTATGAGTTCCTTAAATGCTCTGAATCAGAATGAATGTCTTAACAATCGAAGAGAATATTGGAATCTTCCTATCTTAAAAAGGGGAGTTAATGATACATTCAATATGATCAAGATATCAGGAAAAAGCCGATTTCCTTCAGGTAAGAATCAACTCTCTGAGTCATATTTCTATAAGGATGAATTTTATGATTCCATTCAAATCTTAATGGTTTTCCTCCAACAGTTCGTAAGGAAAAGGATAACCAAAAGCAATGTTCACTTAATGAGCCAATGGCTCGTACTTGTGTTAAATAATCACAAGGTTGAAATATCACTTGTGAAATCCTAACTAAGTGAGAATTGTTTAGGTATAGTTCTTATAAAGTGTCACTGATTATTTAGCTAATCTCTTATCGTTCTTAGATAGATAATTAGTCAAACACTTTTACATGAGTATTTCTTTGTTTTTTCTTTTTTTCTTGTTTTTGGATTTTCTTTCAAACGTGGTTTTGAATTCTAAAAGGCATGGAATTTCTCATGCGGGCTTTGTAAACCATCCTCTTACGGGTACACAAATGGTTTTGTGGTCTCTCATGGACCAAGCTTGTGAATCCTAAGTCTATCGAATCTTAGTTATATACCCATCCTATTGAGTTGAATTTCTCACTCTAGGATTCTTATTATCAATGGCTTCTTCTTCCTTCTCTTAGAATTTACCTGAAGACTTTGTTGATAATGCGGTATATTTTGAATTCGATAAAGAGAAGAGAAACTTTGTTGAAGTTGAAGGATATTTTCCTCAATCTCATGTTTCTTATTCGGATTTAGAGGAGGTTGAAGAGATTTCTTCAGATGTAGTTCTTGACTTTCTAAAGAACTTTGAGGATGAAAAACAACAACTTGATGGGACAATAAAGTATCTTGATGTGGTAAGAACTGAGTTGAAAAAGGTTAACTCTGACCTTGTTCTCATGAAGACCCGTGTTAAGGAACTTCCCAACAAGGATTTTCTCTCCAAAGGTGCAGAGGATGCTGTCGTTCACATGCTTGAAAACCTTAAGACTCATGAGGATCCAGAACTGCCTATATGATCTTAGTGCGTGTTCGGAATAGCACTGGAGTTTGTTTTCCTTTAGCTTGTTTTATTTGTTGCCTAGTAAGTCTTCTTTTTGATTTAGTTGGAAGAATAACTGGTGCTTTGAATAGCAATGATTGTGACTACATATAGCTATTATTTTATTTTTCATCTTCTTGTTCTTTTTTAGGTTTATTGGTAGTAAATTCTAAAAATATTTAGAGGATGATGTTTTTGCAGTATTAATCTTTATGATTTGATATATTGCAATTTGTTATGGGATATTGGTGTTTACGTCCGTGAACTATGTTTGTCCCATACTTTGTCAAAAGTAAAGTCGTTCGTAATTGGTATTCACGTACTGGTAAAAGAATGAATGGACTTTTGACAAATACAAAAGTTATGCATATATTGTCAAATATCTTGATGGAAGATAGGTTAAAATCTTTTGTTTTCAAGGATTATGTCTATTAATTGTCGTTATGCAAATAGTGAAGATGGAATGAATCTTTGTGTATTCCGCAGTATTGATCATCCTTGATCCATATTTTATGTATTATTGTGAGGCTCCGTAATGTATCTTATGTTGAGCACTATACAACCAAGTTGATTTTTTAGCTTAGTTGGTGTTCCGTGAGGTATGTTATGTCGAGCATATTGAACTAAATTAATCATCTTGTTCGGTTATTTAGTTATTGCTCCGTAAGTTTTCTTATGTCGAGCAAAATGACAATTAAATTGATTACTTTTGTAATTAGTTTGGTTGTGTATTCCAATTAGATTAATTATGGGTTCTCTTGTAATTAATCTAGTTGAGTATTTGATGAGTGCCAAATATTGTATATATTTATCCCTTTTTGTTGGCATTTAACTCATCCTTTGTGCATTAATTCTACATTTTATCCCATATTCTGTATTTTCATTGTTTTCAAGAATAAATATTTTTCTTACTTAATTTTATATTTTTAGGTAATAAATAAAGTCTGGATGACTTGCGGAGCGGAAAAGAGCTGAAGAGTGGTCAAAAGCCGGAAGAAATTACGCAAGGAAGCCGCAAAGAATGGTGCGCACAAGACCAAAAAGTTAGGAATGGGCTCAAGAAGGAAGAATTGTTCTTAAAGAAGATATGGGCTTGGCATACCCAAGGCCCAAAACCCTTACCCAAACCCATTTTCTATATCCATACCCGCCCCCATCTTCAGCCGTCAGATTAGATTACATCTGAATCCGATGGTCGCTTCACTATAGTGCATCAAAATCTGAAGTTCTTGTCAAACATCATAGTGCCTAAATTCTAAGCCTTCAGATTAGATTGCATTTGAATCCTACGGTCGCTTCTTTGACTATGCATCAAATCTCAATACTTCCGCTTAACACCACAGTACCTAACTCCATCTTGCGCCGTCGGTTTCGTTGTATCTATGCATCCGACGGTAGCTACAAGCTCCACTCCATCTCGCCGTCAGATTGTTCTATCAACTCCACAGCCCACGGCCTAGCTTCGAAGATCATCCAACTTGATATCCCCGATCAACACTCTAACACCAAACCCTATACTACCCAAACAAACAGCCCCTCCCCTTCTTTCCATCGACCTCATCCCTCTCTGCAACTCCACCACCTTCACCTGCCGCACCACCATCATCACCACCACCTTCTTCACCTGCTACAACCACCATGCAACCACCATACCATCATCACAACCACCTATATTACCTAAACCACCTAATACCCCTCTCTCTAGCCCTCTATTTCACTGATTTCTCACCATTCTTTTCTCTGAAACCCTAGGTGAGAAATCAGTCAAATAGGTGAGTCTAGAGTAGCAGTTGGCGCATGGGAATGGAGCAGTAAGAGATTACAAGGCATGGGTCGACGTTAATTGGGATTGATTTCAGCGAATTAGGTGAGAATACCAAACCCTAATTTCAACTGTTTTGGGAATTTTTGAGGGAATTGTGTAAAACCCTAAATTGGGGGAATTGGGTATAAATAGAGGCTTTGGGGTGTTGTATTGGATATATCTGGACTAGCCAGTGTATCCCCATGAGGGCTGGACTAGCCAGTTCCTCTTGGGTAGATTTTTCTTCCCTGTTTTGTATTTGTAGATTTAATTTTAATTTTCAATTTTAATTCCAAATTCAGTTTTAGTTTATCTTGTTTCAATTCATGTTTTGCTATCCATGTTTTGCTATCCATGTTTTTCCATGTTCTGTGTATTGTTCAGATTCTCCATTTGATGTAATGTTCTGTACTGTTTCTGTTATGTATGTTCTGAATCACAAATGCTAGGACTAGATGAAATTATGAACCAGCTGAGATAGTCTTCATCATGTGCAGCTCATGTTCAGTGTTGCTAAGCCCTTAGACTAGTTGTGCTTTAATCAGACAATTAGCACTTTGGTAATTATTTTAGCTGTGATTAGAATATCCCTTAGGTTAATGGTGGATTCAACGTCCTAGTGATCATCCTCTTGTCTTCATTGTTTTCTTATTTCTACTTCACTGTTTTCTTCACATCACTGCCCTTGGCTTAGGCCTTGGTTTATTACACTGTCATTTTATTGTCTTTGCTTCACTGTTTATCTCCATTGTTGTTTGCTGTTTTGTGCCTTTCTTATCACTTGTTGTTCACTGTTAGTGGTGGAAGTTTAGGTTAGAATTCATGTAAATTGAGCTGATTGAGAAATGGAGGAATTTAGTGTCCACTGTTGCTTGTGATTGATTGTGCTGTTAAAAGACAGTCAATGCTAGGAGTAAAACAGTTGGACAAGCTTCTTCTCCTTCCATTCCATTTATGTATGCCCCGGAACATAGGCAGGCTAGAACCTCCACCTAGCTCCATTAGGGACAAGGATTTAACCAAAAACAGCCACTGCCTAGCATCTTTCCTGTTCTTCTTTGTTATCTATCTGTTTTTGTGGCTTCTTATCACTGTTTTTATAACTCTTTTGTGCCTTGTTCTTCCTTTGCCTTTGGCCCTTGGCCATTGCCTTTGATTTATCACTGCCATGCCATTGTTAGTATGCACATGTAGATCACTGTTGTTTTATCATTGTATATATTGCCACATTGTATATAATGACACTATCTCCATTGCCATTGTCCACTTTCCCTTTGATATATTTCCCTGTTTTGCCTTGTTCTGCCCTGTTTTGCTTCCCTGCCCAGCCTGCATTACCCTACTGCTGCTGTTGTGCCTCTTTTCCTTTGCCTGTGTTGTCCACAGTACCAGTCCTCTCTTGTCACTGCCCTGTAAATACCCTCTCATGTTGGCCTTGTACATACATTGTTTCACTTTGTTACTTCCTCACTGTCACTTTCTGTTTGCTCACTGTCTTTCTTTACCATTCTTGTTCACTGCTCTCTTGTTACTGCCCACTTTGCTCTCAGCTCTGTCACTTCTCTTCTGCTTTAAGCCCACTGTAAACTCTTAAGGTTAAAGACAGGCCCAGTTCACTGTGAAAGCCCAACTCGATCAAAGCTTAGCTCACATCAAAACCCCAGTTTAATTCATTTCAAAACCCACTAAGCCCAAAGCACAATTAGAAGCCCAATAGCAATTTAGAGCCCAAATAGCTAGAAAACTCCAAAACACTCCCAGTCTCTGTGGATCGACCCGTACTTGCACGAGCTACAACTGACGACCGTGCACTTGCGGTATTACTGTAGGCCCGTTTTTATCGCTTAATTTTCACGCTTTCCCGGGCCAACCAGTATTTTCGTGTCTCCATAAGTTCTCTTATATTGAGCATAATCAATTGAATTGATCACTTTTTGTGTTTAATTTGATTGTGTATTCCGATTAAATTAATCATGGGTTTACTTGTGATTAATTTGATTGATTTTTTGGATATAGAAAATCATTCTTATGGTTTTTGGTGTCCAATAAAAATCCTTCTTTTCTTTTGAAATTAAGGTCGCTCTTGTTGTTCTTTCGGGAATGACATCAAATGGAGGAGAGATCTTTTGAACTTGTGCTTAATGGTCATATCTTGAGGGGTGTGCGGATGTGGAATTTTAGAGGGGTTATCTTGTATCTTCAAACTCCTTGATGAATGCATTTAGGTTCAGCTTTATGATTGCATCTAAATTAGTTGGTATGTATTTTTTTTTCCTTTTGTCATGAAATGTCTCTTTCGAAAATTTCATTATGATCTCGTTCTTGTACCTTTGCCAATTTTATTGACAAAAAGGGGGAGAATTAATATGTAGTTCACACTACAAATACATATGGTTTTCGGATCATTGTGTAAGGGGGAGTGGTCTCCATGTGAGATGGAGTATTGACTAAGGGGGAGTGATACATATCACCATAGTATTATTGTTGAAGTTGTGATACAATTGAACTTTGACGCTGTGTAGTAATACTATGACACTGTATAGCAATGATCGAGACCTATGCTTTCTCATTGTTATAGTTACGGATCTTCAACAGTGGTGATGCTAAACTTACAACCTTTTGGATCATTGGATTACTTGGAAGTGATGAAGATTTCGAGGAATGTTGAAGATTAGACATGTGGAATAGGAGCTACTAAAGTTTCTTTATCTTTTTTGTATTCCATATGTACTGATAGTTTTGTCACTAAAATTGACAAATAGGGAGATTATTAGAGCATTGTTCGGTCAAACTCGCATGCGTTTATATCTCAAGCATGTTTGTAAACGTTAGTGATCAAAACTATAAGTCTTGATTTCTAGTCTATTATAGCTAAGTCTCGGACTAGTATAGAAAGTGTAGTTGAGATCAAGGACTTCATGGCGATTCATCATACAAGTAGCAGAACTATTCAAGGAACCGGTGGAACTTCTCCACAAAAAGGTATGTGAAGACTTGAACTTATCTATCACTCAAAAGTCTATATACTCTATCTTCTACTCTTTGAGACAAGAAGACGTATACTATATACATAGACTTGGATTATACACATTTGGTATTTTGAGCCGAGTATACCTCTCCTATCTATATCTCGAAATGTGTGTTGGTAAGCTTTTCACTTAGATCAAGTTTTTCTTTACCTAGTGACGAAAGTCATGATATGTTTCAATCATCTTGAAAATTGCTTTGACGAGAAATGGTGTAACAACTATAAAACGTCCTCTAAGAATGTTTCAATGATTGAAATGAGAGTTTAGATTACATAACCAATAGTGGACATAAGCATTGTTGTGGAAACACATTTATGTGTAAGTCCTATTCCTTGAACCAAAGTTTGCGAACTTTGTTGATCAAGAGAACCGGAAGAATGGCGTGAGCCAAGTCCGCGATCTTCTGAAGTTCTCAAACCCGAGAATTTCTGCTGGAGTTGACCAACTATTTGCATGAAGATAAGTCCGTGAACTCTGTCCGTCAACCGGCGAAGTTCTCATACCCGAGAATTTCTGCTAGAGTTTTTAAACTCTGCCCGGTAACATAAGTCCGCGAACCTAGTCTGCGAACTTGAGAAGGTTATATATCTGAAGATGATTTCTGAACTTAAACTTAAAAAGAATAAGGAATGCAGTTTTCAAACCGTGGCGATAAAAGTTCATGAACCGATTCAAGTGAATCAAATCATCTGCTTCAATTGTGTCTTGTGTAGTACATAATATTTCCTTGCAATTTAACAACTCTCTAACTAGTTCATCTTGAAGTCATTTGAACTAGTTATGGTAAAGAAGAACATGGTTCATATGAAATGCTCATATGGCTAACCATTTGGTTAACTATTGTTGAACCAACAAGTGCATACGTTTGGGTACCGTTAACAAACCTAGAAACGTGCATTGTCAAGTGTGTGTAACAAGCTAAGTTTTCGATCTAACGGTTGAGAAATATTAGATTGAATCTAAATCAGGTTTTCATCTAACAGTGGATATTGATTGCTTTGTTACCAAGGCAACTTAATTGCAAACCATGGTTTGAAACTATATAAAGGAGACATCTAGTATTGTGCAAAACTAATCCCCACACCTTACGTGTGATACTAATTTGCGTGCTAGAGTCGATTCTCCTTTAACCTTTAGTTTTCTTCTTCTAAAACCAGGTTAACGACTTAAAGACTTCATTGGATTGTGAAGCCAGACCGATGCTATTTTTATCGTAGTTGTGTGATTTGATCTTGCATCTTCTGTCATACGAGTACAATCAGATTGATTGGCTTGATATTGATATCTCCGATAGGAAAGATATAAAAAGCATTCACAAACATCTTCGTCTCATTTTTTGTGATTCCGCAACATCTTGTTTCGCTACCATACGATTAAGATTGTTGTGAGGTGATTGATAACTCTAGGATGTTCTTCGGGAATATAAGACCGGATTATCGATTGGTTCCTGTTCACCTTGATTATTATCAAAAGACGAAACAAAACCTTTAGGGTTTATCTGTAGGAGACAGATTGATCCTTTGATAGACATGTCTGTGTGAGACAGATTTGTTTATTATCAAAGCCTGCGATTTTTGGTCGTAGCAACTCTTAGTTGTGGGTGAGATCAGCTAAGGGAATCAAGTGCGCAGTATCCTGCTGGGATCAAAGGCTTAGGGAGTAAAACTGTACCATGGATCGGTGAGAGACTGATTGGAGTTCAACTAAAGTCCAGTCTGAAGTTAGATTGGAGTAGGCTAGTGTCTGTAGCGACTTAATACAGTGTGTGTTCAATCTGGACTAGGTCCCGGGGTTTTTCTGCATTTGCGGTTTCCTCGTTAACAAAATTTCTGGTGTCTGTGTTATTTCTATTTCCGCATTATATTGTTTATCTTATAATTGAAATAATACAGGTTGTGCGTTAGATCATCAATTAGAGTAATCTGACTTTTGGTTGTTGATTGTCATTGATTGATCCTTGGATATTGGTATTTGGTACCATCCAAGTTATTCCTTGTGTTTGATTAAAGACTCGCTGATTTTTATTAGCTTGAGTAAATCAAAATAAAAGATATATAGTAACTCCTTGAGATACTTTTACCTAGATTGAGTCTGACTGTCTAGTTGATTCTCTAGAAAGTATTTCGGAGTTAGTCCATACAGATTGCTAAGCGAAATATTGGGTGGTGTTGTTAGATTCCCCGCTTTTTCATAATTTTTCTTCGTTATTGAATTCTTCAAATTCCTTTAGTCTAAACTCAGTGGTTGAGTTGTTGACCAGTACTTTTGGGTGTGCATACCCATCAATAACTAAAACCTAAGTGTTAAAGTCATGAGCTTGAAGAAAAGACTGCATAGCCATTTTCCACCATAGATAGTTTGAGCCATCAAACCCTGGAGGTACGTTAACCGAATCAATTATCATTTGATTTAAAACTTTATAGGTTGGATCACACCAAACACAGATTGTTAGATCTTTTCTTGTTTGCCTTCTCTGATACCAATTGAAAAAGACGAGGGTACCCAAATACACCACAATATTTTATTTTGATCACAACCTATACAAGACCCACTATATATAAACCTCTTGGAGCAACAATCACTCAAGGAATATTTCAACACAATGTCCACTTGAAATAGGGTTAGTCCGAACTGGTCTAACACGTGAATAATTATATCAGACAAGTGGAGAAATCCAACACACTTTGTGTGATCGTCTATGGATATGAAATCGAGACAATACAACGACAAAGTGTTCACTTGATAACCGAAACCTTATACGATAAATATCAAGTGCCTAGTTAACGTACAAGTGTATTTTCTTTAATTATAATATAAAAACAATTATAATGCAAAAATAAAGTAAAGCACACACACCAAAATTTTGTTAACGAGGAAACCGCAAGTGCAGAAAAACCCCGAGACCCTAGTCCAGTTTTGAATACTCAATTGAACTAAGACGCTACAAAAAGTAAACCTGCAACTTCGTGTAGACAATACTAAGTAAACTAAAATCCTAGTTACTCAGCTTCAGCAGTATTCTTGATTTGATACTATCTAGCTGAAAAGGCGAGGGTACCCAAATATACCTCAATCTAAAACTTTTCCTACCTATAAGTCCTTTCTCCGAAATTTCTCCGAAAGTGATTGTCTATGGACCGAGTCGATACAATACAACTTATCGGTTCATACTTCGTGTGATCGTCTATGGATATGAGATCGAGACAATACAACAACGAAGTATGTTGCTTGATAAAAAGGTTCGGACTTAAACAAACACAATAGGATTCACTTATCAAGTAAATGGGAATTAACGTTTATGTAATTTACTTTAATTATAATAAAACAATTATAATACGAAAATACAAAGTAAATGACATAGCAAGATTTTGTTAACGAGGAAACCGCAAATGCAGAAAAACCCCGGGACCTTGTCCAGAATTGAGTACTCTCAGGATTAATCCGCTACACAAAAGTACACCAACTTCGTGTAGTTGAGACCAAGCAACTAAACCTATAGTTCACCTAGTTCCGTCTATATTCCCACGCCTCCAACTTATAAATAAGTCATGTACTTGGATCAATTCCTTTGGTTCGTGTTCCAAACAGTAAAGGAACAACAAATCTGTTTGGTATCAACTCTCTTCAACCAAGTGATATGAGTTGGACAAAGGCTCTTCCGTTTATCTTAACATAAACTCCTTCGTCAGGTCCTTAGATCTATCTTATGTTCAATTACCGAAGTAATCGTTTAAGATTAAGCCAACAACACTCTTAATCCAAAGAATTTTGTTGATGCCGATCTACTCAAGTAATCATTCCAATCTACCACAAGGATAAACCGATTATTAATTGGATCCTCTTTTACCAAAACAAGTATTGTGTACACCAAAGATTATGAACCCACAAGTCAGAAATCTTCAATATCTTCTTCGTCTTCAAATCTTCTTAGATCTTCAATATAAGCCTGCACACAATCACATGAATCTCTTGTGATCAATCAAGCACATAGATTATGTTAACAATGGATTATCACAAGATCGTCTTTAGCACTAACAACAGTCTAAAGATCCCTGTCGAAACTCTGAACTAGTTTGAGTGAATTTTATATCAGAAGAGAAGATTCTCAAGCATAAACAAACTAGGTGCAATTAGATTTTAACCATCGTTAGTCAATCAAATCAATGAAAACAAAAGATAAACCTCAATTATTTAGTTTCCCACCAATGGTACACGCTAGAGCTTCTCAATCCCAAATAAGACTTTAAACTGAGCGGCCGTAAGAGATTTATCCTAATTAGGTTACTCTCCTCTCCGAATAGGCGGCTACACCAGTAACAACAAAAGAGGAAGTCTGTTGTTACGAAGGATTAGTTTGCTAGAAAGGCGAACTTCAAGTATTTATAAACAAGGAAGTTTGGATACCAAGGAATTTCCAAAACCGAATATATTCTCAAGATATTCATTAAAGCACAAATTCGGTTTCCATAATTCATGGAAATGCTCTGTCCAAAAATAATGATCGAAATCTCTTGGAAAATCTAATTAGTAAATGCACATTACTAATTCTTATATTTCCCTATAAAATGAAATTAATAACCTTAATTAAAAGATTCTTGACTTACTTATGTTCGATCCTGGGATTTTCTTCCTTTAGCTATTAAGGAATAACTTTGAACAATTAATGAAATAAACATTCACAGCACGTGTTCAAAGTATGTCGACATCCTTACTTTGTAAGTTCTCTTTCACACTTACAACCATGAAACCGATTTTCCACACTTCCAAACAAGTTTAGAATTGGTTCATCTGACTTTCAAGAACTATGCGATTGATCAAACAAACATTCAATCATAATCATGGGTTTAATGGTTCTACCAAACTAAGTTTCGGTTCTACCTCCATGTGAGTACTGTGCATAGTCACACTAGCTTTACAAAATTCGGTTGACTAGGTACTAGGATCGGTTCCCCACATATATATGGTATATAACTTATATGTGTTGCAAATGTCCGTAGGATCGGTTCCCCTTTGCCTAAAAACGTGTTGCACATTTCCATCGGATCGGTCCCCCTTTCTGCTACAAACTTGATGCACCTCATACAAGTATCGATTCTCCTTTGTGATGTGTTGCACCTCTTCATAGGATCAGTGCCCCTTTACCCATATTCGGTTCAACAAATCACAAACTCGATCATACCATCTCAGGTGATTACTTAAGATCGGTTTCACTAATAAAAGTGATACCAATACATAAGTCAGGCCTTTGTGAATAGTTTTACCAAGAACACAAACAAGTCGTGAGCGGTTATACTAAATCACACATATTGGATGTTCGCAAGATATGAAATGAATAATAATCCCAATAACGCCTGGCGATTTCCTTTTCGATTCATAAACAAGTTTATGAACTCACTTCCTTAAAACACATGTGAAAACATTGTTTCCTAGGATGAAATCCTCACCTCATACCCATACATAATCACAATAGCATTTAAACGATTATGTCGATGTCTTATATACAAAGTTTAACGGTTAAGCAATAAACCTCGGATTGTATTCCTTAATACTATGTCTAAATAGAGTGTAATCATGCTTCGCAGTTTTGTTTTCAATATGCACGACTTGAAAGACACAAAATAGATATGGAACAAGTCAAGTCGTAGTTACTAACCTCAAGTTGAAGGATAATGTCTTTGTTGTCTTCAAACCATCTTCAGATCTTTGTGATTAACCATAGCACAATACTTCTATCATTTTTAGTCTAACCTATCGAAGTTTACCGTAGTTTACATAATAGTGACTCGAGTTTTGGAACTAAATATGAAAACCAATCTTGACATACCAACGCTTGGTGGGTTCAACCGAGCAGTGCTCTAACACAAACACAATAGGATTATTATCAAGTAAATAGGAATTGACGTTTGTGTATTTTACTTCTAATTATAATAAAAACAATTATATTTGCGGAAATAGAAAAGTAAAAGACACAACAAGATTTTGTTAACGAGGAAACCGCAAATGCATAAAAACCCTGGGACCTTGTCCATGATTGAATACTCTCAGGATTAATCCGCTATAAAAAATCAAACCAACTTCGTATAGTTGATACCAAGTAACTAAACCTATAGTTCACCTAGTTCCGTCTGTATTCCCATGCCTCCAACTTATAATAAGTCACATACTTGGAACAATTCCTTTGGTTCGTATTCCAAACAGTAAAGGAACAACAAATCTATTTGGTATCAACTCTTTTCAACCAAGTGATGTGAGTTCGACAAAAGTCTCTTCCGTTTATCTCAATAAACTCCTGTGTCAGGTCCTTAGATCTATCTACTGACAATTACCGAAGTAATCTTCTATATTTTGCAATTAATACTTTGAATCACAAAGAAACGTATTGATGCCGATCTACTCAAATAATCAATCCAATCTATCACAAGGATAGATTGATTACAGTTGGATCCTCTTTAACCAAAACAAGTATTGTGCACACCAAAGATTATGAACCCAAATCAGAAATCTTCAAAGTCTTCTTTGTCTTCAAATCTTCTTAGATCTTCAATAAACACCTGCATACAATCAACTTGAATCTCTTGTGATCAATCACGCACAGAATGGAGTCTGTTAACAATGGATTATCACAAGAAGTCTTTAGAACTACAAACAGTCTAAAGATCCCCGTCGAAACTTCGATCTAGTTTGAGTGAATCTTATATCAGAAGAGAAGATTCTCAAGCATAAACAAACTAGGTGCAATCAAAGTTCAACAACAGTTAGTCAATCAAATCAATCGAAAACTAATAATAAACCGCAATTATCTAGTTTCCCACCAACGGTACTAATAGAGCTTCTCAATCCCAAAGAAGTCTTTAAACTGAGCGGTCGTAAGAGATTTCACCTAATTAGGTTACTTTCCGCTCTGAATAGGCGGCTCCACCAGTAACAACACAACTAGGAAGTTTTGTTGGCTATGAGGATTAGTTTGCTAGAAATGCAAACTTTGATATTTATAGACCAAGGAAGTTTGGACACTAAGAAATTTCCAAAACCCGAAAATATTCTCAATATATGTAATATATTCCATATACGGTTTCCATAATTTCTGGAAATGCTTTGTCCAAACATTGACCGAAAATCTCTTATAAAATCTCCAATTAGTAAATGCACATTACCAATTTTCATTTTCCAAAAATAAAATTAAAAACCTTAATTAAAAGATTCTCAACTTATTTTTCGATTCGGGATTTTCCTTTAGATATTAAGGAATATCTTCGAACAATAAAAGATAGGTGTTACTGCACATGTCCAAAGTATGTCGACATCTCTAATTTGTAAGTCCTCATTCATACTTACAATCTTGAAACCGATTTTCCACACTTCCAAACGAGTTTAGAATTGGTTCATCTGATTTCAAGAACTATGTGATTGATTAAGAACACTCAATCACAAATCATGGGTTTCACGGTTCTACCAAAACAAGTTTCGGTTCGACCTCCATGTGAGTACTGTGCATTAGTCACACTAACTTTTCAAAAATTAGGTTGACTAGGTACTAGGATCGGTTCCCCACATACTTATGGTAACTACTTTTATTTGCTGCACATGTCCATAGGATCGTTTCCCCTTTTATTAAAAACTTTTTGCACATGTTCATAGGATCGTTTCCCCCATCTACTAAAAACGTGTTGCACCTCTTACAAGGATCGACTCCCCTTTTGTGATCGGTTGCACCTCTTCATAGGATCGGTTCCCCTTTGCCTAGAGTTGGTCATACCAATAACACTGAATCGATCATACTATCTCAGGTGATTACTTAAAATTGGTTTCACTAATAAAAGTCATACTAATATAAAAGTCAGGCCTTGTTAATAGTTTTACCAAGAACACAAACAAGTCAAGCCTAGCGATTTCCCTTTCGATTCACGAAACAAGTTCATCAATTTACTTCCTTTAAACTAATGTAAAACATTGTTTCCTAGGTTGAAATCTTCACCTCATACCCATACGTAATCAAAATAGCATTCAAACGATTATGTCGATATCTTATATACGAAGTTCAAAAGATAAGCATTATACTTCGTATTGTATTCCTTAATACTATGTCTAACTAGAGTGTAATTATTCATGCTTCGCAGTTATGTTTTCAATATGCACGACTTGAAAGATACATTAGGGAATGAAACATTTCAAGTCAAATATCACTAACCTCAAGTGGAAGGATGATGTTGTCGTTGTAGCTCCTTGCTTCTTCACTTCTTCAAGTTTTCACAATACTTGTAATGTCTCACATCCTAATACTTTCAAGATAACCTATACGAAGTTGACTCTAGTACATAATCAAGCGACTCTTTAAATGATTTTTGGTTCACTAAAATATGACAACCAAACTTGACATACCAACGCTTGGTGAGTTCAACCGAGTTATGCTCTAACAAGCAGCTTTATTACATCTTCGTGAATCCGAATATCCCATAAGTACGGGTCTTCTCCATCTCTGATACTCCAAGTCGTATTTCTACAGAAAACATAACAAAACCATAAATAATTTTTTTTTAAGTTACAAGAAAATGTATCCACCAATAAGAAAAGAAAATGTACCCACAAACTGTTATGCATTTATTTTTAGGAAGCATAACCTATAATGCATTGATTTTTTTAATTATGCATAATGGTATTTTTATGTACTTACTGGCTCTTGGCATGCTCAAAGTATATCCGCAGTACTTGCATGGAGTCTGGTTATATTGTACCTTTGTAATCCCGAAAGCATTGCACTGTTTCCAGTGGAGGTAATTTTGTAAACGACATGCCAACAGAAGTATGAGGATTCTCAACAGGCTTGTCTTTTTTCTTCTGCTGGTTCCCTAGGTCACAATATTTGAGGAATACACTTGTTGTTCTTTCATTATTTGATGTCCTTGCCTTGATTCTTCTTATCTTGATTCCCATTTGCACCTCCTTGTTCCCATCCTCTTCTGCCTGGTTGGATTTTCCCTTCACTGTTGGGTATTTCTTCACAGTTCCCTTCTTCGAAAATTCTGTTCTTGGTACGAATTCTCCTCCTAGTTCTTCTTCCTAGAGATTATTTAACCAAAATGTGTTAGATATAACAAATTTATCTTGAAAATAAGTAAATAGTAGTTGATTAAACAGCAAAACAACTACATAATAAATAATATGTAGTTGATTCGACATTAAATAAATAAGTTATGTAGTAACTTTTGGTAAGCATAACCTGTCATGCATCAGCATAACAAGTCATGCACATATAACTTGTTCTGCATAACATGTTATTCAGATTGTTTTTGCTGCATAACATTAGCAGTTCATGTAAAGATGTTATTATGACATAATCTGATTTTGTATTTTCTGTACCATGCTCTGTGAAATTATCTCTGCAGCTTCATTTGAGTCTTTTTTGTTTTCAACATCTTGTGTGGCTGGAGTAAAGGATTTTCTTCCAGGTACCACAACACATCACTGGCCGTCTCAACAGCTGGTTGTCCTGGTATCTCAACAGCGGGTTGTTGCGGCTTTTCAGCGATTGTCTCTTCTGGCATCTCAACAGCTTGTTGTTGTGGTTCTTCAGCACCATATTTTCCTTGTGAAATATGGAGATTAAATGTGGGCCCTTCACCTGCTTATGCTTTCTTATGAGTTTCTAGAAGAATGTCATCATCTTCTCCTCCAGCACCATCTTCTCCTCCAACACCATCATCACCAGCCAAAAATTCTTTTTCCCGTGCTTCAATTCTTTTTTGAGTTGTTAATAGATTTGGTGTTGTCTCATATGGAGTTTCTGTTTCCTTGTCGCGAGAGAGATTAACAGCTTTTTCCAGGTTCATGAACTTGAAAGGTGGAGACTGGAGTCCTTGACTAGTAGTTTGGTCTTGGTTGTCAAGTCTGATAACTTCCGGCAATGATTCTTGTGTAGGTTGATCAATTGAAGATACCACTTCGACAAGTGTCTCATTCCTTGGAAAATTTTGACTCAGTGGGACGCTAGGCTCAGCTGATGATGCATCGACGCTAGGGCCACCTGATGATTCCACTCGCACCTCCTCTTTTATGCCTGAAGCAATGAGAAACTTCTTCAGATCATCATACCAGTCAGAATTGAACAATCTCCATTTGGTATTTTTGTTCCCTGAGTCTGTTTCATGTCTTGTAGCATTTTTTGAAAAATCTTCAACCTTTTTCCAGGATTACCGGGAAACGTTTCTTGTTCAATGATCTGCAACGTATCCTGAAATGCTTCTTCATACTTGTCCCCGTTCTCTTCAAGATTCATTGCGACGAGTTCATATATATATATATTTCATGTTTCTTGGTTCTCTTGGTTCACAGAGTTACAACTACATTGCACTGTATGCATCTCTAAAGTTCTCATGAAACTGTAACATGATTAATAACACTCATCAGGGAATGCATAACAACTATAACAACATTTTTTATATGCATAACATGTGATGCAGATATTTTAAACAATGCATAACTAATCATGCATTAAACATTGGAGATGCATAACTAGTTATGCAATTATTTATTAAGGTGCATAACTTATTATGCACTCATATTTCACAACCCTGCTTAACACTTTCTCATTTTTAAATAATGCATAACTGGTCATGCATTCACAATTGCATCTGCATAAGATGTTATGCAATTATTTATAAAGGTTCATAAACAAGTACCTCTAAGCCTGTAATATGCTTCTTGAGCATTGCTTTCTTCATTGCTTCAAAATCCCATCTCGCGGCTCTTGGTGTAGCAGTGTCACTGACCTTGATTTCGGATGATATCTCAGCTATGTTAGAGTGCTCAGCCAACCAAAGATGCAAAAAACAATAACTAATAAGATATTATGTAGATATGATTTATTGACAAAGATTAAGAAAGTAAAAAAAAAAAACGAACTCACAAGAGAATATATAATGCAACCAGTGCAATTCCTGATAGCACGATTCTTTTGTTTCATAGTTTTGATGTCGTCCATCAGGTGTTCGTGAATTAGATCAGGAAATGATACAGACTCCATGGTTTCCAAATCCTTCACCAAACCAACATATGAGACGTCCAAATTGTCTCCCATTGACCCACAAAAGAACAAGACAACTAGCATGTAAAGGCAGACAAGGGAGACAACTTCCTCTTCACGACCTTTCTTATCAATTTTTTCCAACACCAGCCCTTGAATATCATCTAACCACACCTTTGTTACCTGTGGGATCTGTATTCACTTTAACTGACTTTGTTTTGCATGGGAATTGCTTGACGAGGGCAAATGACTGATTCAGCCCTATCTCTTCCTTTAAAGTCATATTTCTTCCTCTATTTCCTTTAACTCTTGGCATCTGAAAAGTAACAACAAGCGCACTAGTCGTTGACTGTATAGACTTATTTTCGGACACCTTGAATGAATGTTGACTCAAATCATCATGGTTATATGATAGAAGGACCTCATCAATCAGCTGGATGCTCTTACCATCCAAGTATGACATGTCCGCAGTAGATAACCAGTTATAAATTTTCCCAAATGGACTCACGTTCATCATACTAGTCTGCAGTGGAGTAAAACCACCTTTATCCCTTATTTTTGTGAACAAGGTACCTACCCTTAGAAATCCTGCTCTATAAGTACCTCCCTGAGTTGCAGGTTTGGGTTTAGGTTTAACTGCATAAATAAAAGAACAAAAAAATTGCATTTTACTAAGTTAGAACCGTTATTTTGATTGCATAACCTCCTATGCCTCTTATTCATGCATCTCCACCTGTTATACACATTTTTTACCATGCATAACCTATAATGCACTACTTCTTAAAATGTATTTTGCAGATTTTTTACCATGCATAACCTATGATGCACTACTTCTTAAAATGTAAGCAGACAGGTAAATGAGATATTATGCAACCCAGTTGTCTGCATAACCTATTATGCATTTTTTTAAAGAAACATTATGTGTTTTGCAAGCTGTTATCTAAAAAACAAGCAGGTAAATGATCAAGAGAAGTTTATTAACTGATGCATAACAGTAATTCAACGCACCTGGTTTATAGATTCACATTGTTGAACAAGTTCTTCTTCTTCTTCATCTTCTTTTTCACTTTCGGATCAGAATCTAATAGCAAACAAGAACAAAATCATGCATAACAGAAAAGATCAAGTTATGTTCAGAAACATGAAAGATGTAGACAAGTTAAGTTCTCACCAGCTTTCTTTTCAGTATTTGTTTTCTTTTCTGCTTCAGACTTAAGTGAACTAGGTGATACCTGATCTTTCAATCTCCGCGACTTCCTTGATGGGGGGGTTGGTTCAGGATCTTTTTGACACACAAATAAATAAGTTATTCAGATTATGCAGTAATCAGGTTATGCAATAACTTTGGTAAGCATAACTTGTCATGCATCTGCATAACAGGTTATGCACATTTAATTTATGTTGCATCACATGTTATTCAGATTTTTTCCTCCGCATAACATGTGTTTTTTTTCTACAGAATTTGTTTTGCAAACATGAATCACAGACACATGAAGGAATGTAAATGCATACAAGAGACTTTCTTTTTCTTCTTGGCAGCGTTGTGCTTTTTGTTGGTTCTCGTCTCTTTTGGTTGCTGGTCACCATCAGTTTCCTCTTTTTACTCTTCTAGGCTATCATTATTAGCAGGTAAAAATGATGTTAAAACTGAAGTAGAATAAAATGAAAAAGTAAAACTTAAAAATGATAAGTTATACAGGGTGTTATGCAGTGTTTTTTGGTATGCATAACCTGTCATGCATCTGCATAACATGTTACGCACCTTTTTTTTACACTACATAACATGTTATTCACCATCTTTCCTGCATAACATGTTACACAAACATGAATCAAAGGCACATACCAGAGACTTTCTTTTTCTTCCTGGCAGCGTCGTGCTTTGACTTGGTTCTCATCTCCCTTAGTTGGAGGTCACCATCAGTTTCCCCCTCTTCGTCTTTTAGGTCATCATCATCAAGAACAAAAGTTAAAATAAATAATAAAAAAATCGAATCCAGTGAATGCATGCAAGAATAAAATCGAATAAACTATTTTTCTTACCAGATTTCTTTTCCTTAGGAGCTTTTGATCTCTTTTCTTTTGTTGATGTTTCCTCCATTTTTACTGAAGTGATTTCGATCGATTGAAGTAGGGGAAGTAATTTCTAGGGTTTGTTGAACTGATTTCGATTGAAGTAGGGAAAGGCAGGGGAATGATCGATTTCTAGGGTTTGTTGAACTGATTTCGATCGATTGAAGCAAGGGAATGATCGATTTCTAGGTTTTGAATGATCGAGAAAGTAATTTCTCTGCAGAGAAGATCCGAAATTAAAATCGAGAGGAGAAGCGACTGGAAATAAATGAAGTTAGTGAAATACGATTACTGGGAAGTTAATGAAACCGCTGAAGGGTTTTTGAATCTTTCCATGTTTTTTTAACATTTTTAAAATATTTTGAGTGCGACTGGATCCGAAAATAATTGTGGGCCTGACGGTAACAAAAAAAAATGTGCCTGCGCCTAATTTCCCCTTGTGGGGACTGTCCCACACGTATGGCTAGTTCCGGCCTTAAGTGCCGATCATAGGGAAATTTAGTGTGTTTCCTGTGAGTCCAGTTTATAATCGAACCGAATTTCCAGTTCTTATTTGTCGTCTTAAACTAAACTAGGGTTTTCAAAAATCATATCCCCCCTTGGAATCTCCTTCCTCTCTCTCTCTCTCTTTGTGATTTCTGAATTCCGAAGAAATCTCTCTTAGTAATGAAGTTTAGATATGCTATGGTTTGTTCATCAAACCAGAATCGAAGTATGGAAGCACATTGTTTACTGAAAAGACAAGGTTTTGATGTAGCTTCTTATGGTACTGGAGCTCATGTTAAACTTCCAGGTCCTTCATTAAGAGAACCTAATGTTTATGAATTTGGCACACCTTATAAACAGATGTTTGATGATCTCAGAAGAAAAGATCCTGAATTGTATCCTTCAATATACTCCCTCTCTTTTTCAGTATAGTTTTTTTTTTCCTTGCATCCGATTGAGCATTTTCATGTGAATTTAGGGGTTTTATTATTTTCTCGAATCATAATTTTGGTCAAACCCAAGTTATTTTTGTGCTGAAAATCACTATTGATGTACTTGCCTATTAAAATTGCACTAATTATAGGGAGTTTTTCCATGGTTTCTGTTGAGGTAAAGATGGTTAGTCTCTTGAATTTGAAATTTAGTTTGCTAAAGCTTTCCCGTTTCAGTTATTGTGTTAACTTAGGGTTTAATGAGATTTAGGTTGGTAAACGATCTATTTAGGATTGCGATAACTATGTTGACAGTGAGATGTTTGAAAACATAGTCATTTGAGTAGTATATGTTCAGTAAAAATAAGTGTGAGTAAAGGAAACGAAAAGAAAAGAAGTTTAGTATGCTATGAACTAACTAGAATAAGGACAATTTGTTCATCTGCATTCATTATTGCGTATTAATTGAATGTAAAGCAGGGTGAATTCTTAAGATTGATATAGATACAAGCGCAATGGAATACTGCCAATGCTTAAAAGAAATATAGGTGTCAAACTTGCGCCTCAACGCTGGCAAGAGAATTCTGCTGATGGTACTTTTGATGTGGTATTCACGTTTGAAGAGAAGGTTTTTGATATGGTTATAGAAGGTAATTTTCTTACCATTATATCCTGTTTGATTGAGTTCCTTTGTGTTTCTACTTATGCGTACTTCTTAGACCTGGTAATCAAATTTCATTTTTTGAGGAAATAATTTTTCGAACAACAAATTTCGGTGTAATGTAGGTCGACAAATTTGACTCAAGTTGCAACAACTTCGACTAACATGGTTGTTTGTCACTGACCTTTAAATGTTGTTTGATTTCCAAAGGATAGAGGAAAAGAAAAAAAGAAAAAAGGATAGCTCTCGTGGTCTCGGGCATTGGACACTTACATTTCCTTTCCTTCCTTATAAATGTATGGGTGACTGTGGCATGCTTAGATTAATGGTGCCCACAGTGCTACAGCATTCCAATATGTTTGTTTGTATATACTGAAAACTGTGTTATTTGTGGATCTTTTAGCATAGTCTATCTCTACGAGAGATGTTTCTAGATAGTCTAATGAAATGAGTAACAATTTGAAAGCATGTAGGCCGTAAAAGGATCCACTGAAATACTCTTGTACAAGAAATTCCTAACCTATTGAACATAAAAGGTTCAACAGATGGAAACTTGACATTTTTAAGTCTTCATAAAAGGATGGAAACCTGTTTAATGCTCTTGAGCTCAGGTTTCCGTATTTTAGATGATTGTGAGTGGTTATGGACAAATTTGCATAGACACGAAATTCATGAGTAAACCAAGGACAAACATAGAACTCTTTTGCTCATAGCCAGATGTTTGTTGTATAAACCATTGTATGATAATTGTGCAGATCTTCATACTCGTGACCATGTTCTGATGAAAAGTGTGTTGGTGATAAACTTGGAAGTTAAAGATAATCATGAGGAGGCAGCAGTAGGAGCTAGGCTTACTCTGGACTTATGCCAAGAGGTCTGTACGTGCATTATATGGTTTTAGTTTTTGAAGAAATTTTGTCAGATGTCATTTCTCATTAATTTTGACCCTTTACACAGCTTGAAGCGACTAATTCATGGGAGGAAAAGGTTGATGACATTATTTCTACATTTGAAAGACAAAATAGACGGAAAATCGTGTACAGCATTTCCTTCTATTAGAGACTGCAAGTTGTTCCCACCAAGTGGACATGTTTTATTCTGCTAGTAATTCAGTTCTAACCTGGCTGGTAATTCTTGATATTTTTAGTGTTAGAATCCCGGGGATTATGACTGTTTGGGATTACTCAGCTTCTCTTGTTGGTCATTGTAATTGAACAGCTACACGAAATACTGAAAAGTCAGAGCTAGTTTTCTGTTCTACTATTATATAGTATTTCGTATTTCATTTGATTCAATTTTGAACTCAAAGAAATGATTGATCCCACGTTTTTGGTCAGGGACGGAGCTGTGTGTATTATGGCCAACTTATACATTTGGAAATTTGTTATTTAGGTTTAGGTGTGTAACCTTGTTAACATTCTTAAAAATTTGGACATCCTGGAAACTACAAAACCTAGGTAAGGGTGTAAACGGATGCGGAGAGGGCACTATCACTATCTGAATTCGATTCGAAATTCGAACGGATAGAGTAACTTTCACATCGAAATATCTATCAGGTATCCGATAATTATCCGATCTGAAATCAGAAGGAAAAAGAAGTAAAATATTTATATTTTTCGTGCAAAATTAATGTTTATGTAATAAAAATAAATTCGAACTATTTCGATTTGATAATATATTCAATTAAAAATCAAACAGAACTTTTGGTCGGTAGCCTAGCAACACGGTAAGGCTACCGACCAAAAGAAAAGAAAATAATTTTTTTTTATTATGCTTTTATAATAAAAATTAACAAGTAAATGAAAATTAATAAAGTTTTATCAAGTTTAGTAATAAAGTTTCATGATTAAGCAAAAAAAAAAAATTAACAAAATATTAAAATATAAAAGGAAAGAAAATAAATAAAAATGATCTACAATTTTGTATGTTCGAAAAATGTATATATTCATATATTAAAATTCGAATACCGATATTTCGGATGTGAACATCTCTATATCCAAATTCATATCCGGTTGGTTGTATTTTCGGATTAAAACATTCGGATATCCGAATCCGAAAACTATTTTCGAATAATATTTAATATTTCGAATGTGAATTCGAACGAATTCCGTAATTTTCGGACATCCATTGACACCCTTAAACTTAAGTATAACCTTGTTAACATTCTTAAAAAATTGGACATCTTGGAAAGTATAAAACCTGTGTTAGTTTATATAAGTGGCTTTGTTTTTACGGTCTAAATTTAGTCAAGCATAACCTAGGTTGCACGACACACGACATGGTTATAGGAAGGAACTAAATCTCTACTGCATTTATCGAACCCTAAACAATGTTTAACAATGGATAATAAGTTCTAAAAATCTTAATACCCTAAATACTAAGTTGGCATGGATAATATGTTTTTAATCTGATCAACTTCCGGTCCAAGTGCTTATAGCTAAATACTTCAAAAATGAAGATTTTATACACATCGTCTTTGAGAAAGGTAATACTTAATGGGTTTAGAGAGGAGTCGAAGTAGGGTTATCAGTGCTTCAACAAATTATTGTATGGAAGTGTACAATGGAGAGAAGACTAGAATCTGGTATGATAGTCGGATCATTGGTCTAAACATCAAGCTTCAGCCATCAAGTCCTTTTCATCTCAATTATGTGTTTGTAAGGCCAAGCACTATGGTGCAGGGCATCCCTTCCCTACCCCTCAAATAAAGGGAAGGGATATGGGTCTGAAGACAGCCTCATTATGGTGTCCTTTTATCCCTTCCCTACATGACACGAAAACTCAGATACGGCTACTGAGTTTCCGTATAAGTTAACTCGCTGACTTGACCAATACGGCTGCTAAGTATCCTTATTATAGGTTTAAGTTCAAAGAACTCGCTCGACTTCCCCATCTCTTCTTCTTCCCTGCTTTTTTCTTCTCTAAAACCCTATCAACCCCCTTTCGATTTCAAGAGTCTTGGGTGCGATTCAAGAGCTGAAATTAAATGGATTTTATCCTTACTACCTGGTGAACTATTTCCCTTTTTCAATTTCAAATTTCATCAACAATATCTTCTAATGTGAGTGTTTCTAATTTTAGGGTTTAAATTTAATTTGATTTTGATTTTGATTAAATTGGAAATATTAAGTTGATTATGACGTCTCCTTAGGTATGTTGTACGAAACTTTGAGATATTGTTGATTGAATTTATCATTTTTTGCTGATTGGATCAAAGTGCATGTTGTTGATTGATTTTTGATTTAGCTATTGTATTGTTATTGATAATTTTGGATTGATGAATGATTAAAAGAATATGTATGTTGTCTAGGATAGATTGCTGGCAGAGAAATTGTATGAGGATGGATAATTTTGGAGTGATTGATGATTTTGTTGTAATGTGATAGATAATGTGGCTAAGATTTTTTGTTGCTTGAGACAATATATTGTACAATTTTTCTTAGAAACATTGAAACATTTTTTTGTGATGATTTTGTGTATACGCATATTGTAGATGTACTTCGAAAATTTTCAACGTGTTATGGATGAAACAATTCCGGTTTCTTCAAAGGATAATAGTGAGCATAAAGTGAAACTCCCAACCACGACAGATGATAGGAGTAAATCAATAAAACATCGAAGTAGTGTAAGCAGTCTTTATGAAATGTATACCCCAATTTGCAATTTTCCACATGCTAGAAAAATTGTAGACGACTGTGGGTTTGGTTCAATTTTCAAAATACATTATCCAAAACTACAAGACAACTGTCGAACTAATGGTATATTTGAAAGGTAGTAAAATATCACCAATACATTTCACTTCCCTAGTTTTGAAATAGGGTTTACCCCATTATATTTCACACAAATTACCGGAATTCCTATTGGCCAAGGAAATCCCATATCATTGGAAACTACGAGTCCTGAAAAATTGCATCAGACTGCACCCGAAACCATAGATTGTTTTCTCCCATATATTGGCGCGAAACCTACAACAAGAAGAAGGAGAGGACAAGAATTAAGAGTCATAACAGGAATACAAGAAGTTAGACAAGAACAATTAGTCGACTTGAGAAAAAAAAGTTGTAAGTAGATGCAAGTGGATCAAGATTAGTTTGATTAAAATGTTTCTTCACCACAGAGTCGGGCAAGACAACGTGTCATATACCTGCATATGACCATCCTTGAGCTATGGTCTGCCCTGAGTAATTCAGAGGGTGTACTCAGTAACAGTTAGTGGCTAACAGTTTGGTAGCGTGTGTCACAATAGGATAAGTCAAGCCAAGGACATGTGTCATACTCGGATTAGTTAAACCCGATCTGGGTTATCTTTCTCTTTCTTATTTATTTGTGTAAGAACCTGATTATAAAACGTTAAGATTGAATTAATGAAATTGCTCTGAGGCTGCTTCGGCAGATTGTTATCATTTTCCGTTTGTTCTTTCAAATTCAGTTCAACATTCCGATTATTAATCGTACTAGCACAGTACAATTGGTATTCTGAGTTGTTCTTTCCTATCCACGCATCAATTTTGATCTCAATTTTTTTTTTCACCATGGTTGCTCAAACTTGTAAAGAGCTAACTGATACAACTAATAAACAACAACTTCAAATCGATAAAATCCATCTTCAACTCGATTCGATGCTGACCAAAGACGAATTCGAAACAAAACTGAAAGCTGGCCTTGATTCCCATATGCTGACCTTACAGTCGCTGCTGAAATCTCAGATGGAGAATCTTTTCTCAACAAGAAATTTCCACCAAGGTGACCATAGTGGAGCTCCAGGACCTAATGAAAATGGTGGAAATCCTTTCCACACTAACTCAGGCGGCCGATATTACAATCACCATCATCGTCTTCCAAAGATGGATTTCCCACGTTTTGGTGGAGATAACCCAAAAGGATGGCTTAATAAATGTGAGTATTACTTCCAGATGCATGACATTGCTGAGTTTAATAAAGCTAGAATGGCTGCGATGCACTTTGATGGCAAGGAAAGTAAATGGTTTGAGAATTTTCGATTGAATAGGTCACATATCACCTGGAAAGACTTAAGTAATAATGTTTGTCTTCGATTTGAAAATCCGGCTCATGAAAACATTGCGGGATTGTTCAATAAATTGTCTCAACTTACAACTGTAGATGCATATTTTGAGAAATTTGAACATTTGAAAGCCTTGTTGTTAAGCAAACATAATATCTTTACAGAGGAGTATTTCATTAACAGTTTTATTGGTGGGTTAAAAGAAGAATTAAGAGAACCAATGCTTATGTTTGGTCCAACAATACTATTATCTACCTTCTCACTAGCTAGAATGCAAGAGAAAACATTAGCTTTACAACAAAAATCTGTCAAGCCTGCTACAAGAGCATATTCCACTTCTTTTTCCACCACTAGACATTTTTCTCCACAGCCTCCTATTACACCAACTCCTTCCACCCAACCAACTTCATACACTTCAAACATCATACAAAAAAATAACACATCTCTTCCTATTAAAAGTCTCACCCCTGAACAAGTACAAGCTAGAAAAGCCAGAGGTATGTGTTACAATTGCGATGAAGTATACAGAAAAGGCCATGTATGTAAGAAACAACATCTGTATTTAATGATTGGAGCTGAGAGTGAAGACGGTTCTCTGGAGAATGAGGAAACAACTCCTCTTGAGGAAGCGGACTCACCCGTGGAGGGTGACATGGAAATTTCACTTCATGCATTGACATGTAATAATTCTGGTGAAATTATTAGGATTCCTGGTCTTATTAAAAAGAAAGCTATACATGAAGCACACATAGTTTTATTGATAGTGACATAACTAGGAAACTCAATTGTTCCATTGAGCCAACCGCTAGCATGTTAGTCACTGTGGCTAATGGTGATAGAACTGTCAGTAATGGCATCTGCTCCAACTTAACTTGGTCTATGCACAACCACAAATTTTCTGGGAGTTTAATACTTTTACCATTTGGTGGCTGTGATTTGGTACTGGGAGCTGATTGGCTCAAGCAATTGGGTGATGTGATTTTTAATTTCTCCAAACTGAGCATCTCTTTTAAACACAGTGGGAAGAAAATTACACTTACTCGTACTCAAGATAAAGCTTCCATCAGCATGATGAGTGGCAATGCAGCTAAAAGATTCTTCAAAAAACACACTCATTGCCTCATTGGCTAACTATTTACCATTACCACTTCACCCACACCTCCAATTCCACCACCTCCCGTTTCAAAATTACTCCATCAATACTCTGATGTTTTCTCTGAGCCAAAATCACTTCCCCCTAAGAGAAGCCTAGACTACTCAATTCCTCTTACCCAAATTCCGAACTAGTTAACATGAGACCTTATAAGTGTCCATACATTCAGAGTCAGTGGTGGAAAAAGTGGTTCATGATATGATTCATTCTGGTATCATTCAAACAAGTCATAGTCCTTTTGCAGCTCCTATACTTCTAGTCAAAAAGAAAGACAACACATGGAGATTTTGTGTAGATTATAGAAAGCTTAACAACATCACAGTCAAGGATAAATTTCCAATTCCAATTGTAGAAGAATTGCTTGGTGAATTATCATCAAATCAGGGTCACTTCTGCTGACATCTACAAAACTGCATTTAAAACTCACCATGGACACTTTGAATTCAAAGTGATGCCATTTGGACTCACCAATGCACATGCTACCTTCCAGGCCCTCATGAATGATATCTTCAAGGAGCATTTAAGGAAATTTATCCTGGTCTTCTTTGATGACATCCTTGTTTATAGCTCCTCTCTAGAAGAGCACCTCTTGCACTTGCATCTTACATTGGATATCTTGAGGCAACACCAGCTATTTGCCAAAATTTCTAAGTGATGTTTTGGACAATAAGAGCTGGAATACTTGGGACATATCATTACTGTTGATGGAGTTAAAGTTGATCCTGCAAATATATCTGCTATGGTTAATTGGCCACTCCCTCACACACTTAAGGAACTCAGAGGTTTTTTGGGCCTCACTGGATATTACAGGAAATTTGTTAAAGATTATGGTCTAATCAGCAGACTACTCACTGACCTACTCAAGAAGAAAGCATTCCTTTGGTCTCCAGCAGCTACAACAGTTTTTCAAAAACTCAAGGATGCCATGTCTTCTACTCCTGTGTTAGCTCTTCCAAACTTCAACAAACAGTTTGTAGTTGAAACTGATGCTTGTGATGCTGGTATTGGGGATGTTCTTCTGCAAGATGGCAAACCTTTGGCATTCTACAGTAAACCCTTGGGACCAAGAGCAGCTGCATTGTACACTTATGAAAAAGAGTTGGTATCTATTATCCAAGCGGTCACCAGATGGAGGAAGTATTTACAAGGTAACCACTTCATTATTCAAACTGATCACCAAAGCATCAAACATTTCTTGGAACAAAAGATCTCTACTATCTTACAACAAAAATGGTTGATGAAACTTCTGGGGTTTGATTATGAAATAATATATAAGAAAGGGTATGAGAACACTGTTGCTGATGCACTTTCTAGGAGACCTCATGTTGTTGGTGCTTGTCAAGTTATATCCATATCCAAGCCAGCTTGGTCTCAGGACATCATTGATAGCTACTCTGATGATGCAAAGGTGCAAGCACTCATTGCACAACTTACCCTTCAATAGATACTCTCCCAAATTATTCTTATACTGATGGGATTCTGAGATACAAATCCATAATATATGTTGGCTCTGCTTCAAATATTAAGTCCAAAATCTTGGACTGCATTCACTCTTCTGCAGTGGGTGGGCATTCTGGTATTCAAGCCACTTATATGAGAGCAAAAGCAACGTTCTATTGGCCCGCAATGAAGAAGGAAATACTACAATTTATGTCAACCTGTGATGTTTGTCAAAGAAACAAAAATGACCATACTTTTCCAGCTGGTTGTTGTAACCATTACCCATTCCTGATCATGCTTGGCAGCACATCTCCATGGATTTTATAGAAGGCCTACCTATGAGTGAAAGGAAATCTGTTATCTTGGTTGTGGTGGACAGATTAACCAAGTATGCCCATTTTCTTGGTCTGCATCATCCATATACTGCTTCTTCTGTAGCCAGAGAATTCATCAATCAAGTTTACAAACTCCATGGACTGCCTGCATTTATTGTGTCTGACAGAGACAAAATCTTCACCAACCATTTTTGGCAGGACTTGTTTAAGACACTGGGTACACAGCTCCATCTCAGCACTGCTTACCATCCCCAAACCGATGGTCAGACTGAGAGAGTGAACTCATGCTTTGAAAGCTACCTCAGATGCATGTGTGGACATCAACCCAAAAAGTGGCACCAATTGTTACCTCTTGCTGAATGGTGGTACAACATCAATTATCACACAAGCCTTAAGGTAAGTCCATTTACTGCCCTTTATGGTTATAATACACCTCACTTTGCTTTTCCTTATATCTCTACCACTTCTGTTGTTGTTGTTGAAGAGTACTTAAAAGAAAGAGATGCTGTGTTGGATTTACTGAAAGATTCACTCCACAAGTCCCAAGAGAGAATGAGATTCTATGCAGACAGGACCAGAGTAGATATACATTTTGAGGTAGGTGACAGAGTCTATTTGAAACTCCAACCTTACAGACATGCCACTTTATCACTGAGAAGGAATTTAAAGCTTGCTGCAAAGTACTATGGACCATTCACCATCCTCCAAATAATTGGAAGTGTAGCCTACAAATTGCAACTACCTGCAGAGGCAAGAATCCATCCTGTTTTTCATGTTTCACAGCTCAAGAAGCAGATTGGTGATAGATATTCCATCTCTCCCACACTTCCAGTAATCAACAGTGAAGGTCAAGTGCTAGTAATTCTTGCAGTTGCACTGGATTCCAGAACAGTTGTCAGAAATTGTGTCTCAGTTCCTCAACTACTAATTTAGTGGACCAATGCTACAGATGAGGATGCCATATGGGAAGATGCTGGAAACATTAAAAGCCACTTTCCAAATTTCAATCCTTGAGGACAAGGATTTGGTGATGGGGAGGGTATTTGTCTTATACCTGCATATGACCATCCTTGAGCTATGGTCTTCCCTGGGTAATTCAGAGGGTGTACTCAGTAACAGTTAGTGGCTAACAGTTTGGTAGTGTGTGTCATAATAGGATTAGTCAAGCCAAGGACATGTGTCATACTCGTATTAGTTAAACCCAATCTGGGTTATCTCTCCCTTTCTTCTTTATTAGTGTAGGAACCTGATTGTAAAACATTAAGAATGAATTAATGAAATTGCTCTGAGGCTGCTTCGGCAGATTGTTATCATTTTCTGTTTGTTCTTTCAAATTCAGTTCAGCATTCCGATTATTAATCGTACTAGCACAGTACACAACGATGTTGTATTTGAGGAACAAATTGCAAGATGGTTTTTGATGTGGTATTTTGGGAATTTCCTTTTCCTAAACAAAAACGATGTTGTTGAGATTAAATGGCTACATATGATGAGGGATTTGGGTGTGCTCGGTTACTATGATTGGGGTTCGGCGTTGTACTGTAGTATGTTATGGGGCTTGAGTACTAGCGTAACAAGCACCTCGGCTGAGTTTCGGTTCTTTTCGTATCCATTGATGGTAAAAATTCATACCCACTTGTAAATTTACTTTCCTTACTTGTTTATTATTGGTGACCGTATAATGCAATTAGTCGTTAATAATACCTAAATGTTGCAGCCTTGGTTTTGGTCATATTTCCGATGTCTATTTCCCTATGTAAAGCCGGAGAATGCATTAGTTCAAGATCCGTGGCCAGTGGGTAGGATATATGATGAAGACCAATGAGACTTGAACAGAGGCGCACAGAGTGATAAAGGTTCCCATTCACTGGTTGTTGTGCGTAACCAGATAGATAACTTCTCGTTCAATTCTGTAGTATGGTTGTCATGGGAGAAGCAAAACGAATCTCTGGATCACATAGGGTATTTTACGATCCTTTTAGTCATAACTCCTTGTGCCTGGGGGAACGGTTTCTCAAGCAAGTTTTTGGAATCACTATAATACCGTGCAATCCTCCTGATTCAACAGTAGACATCACCACCCACTACTTGTATGCCAACACTGCACTTAATCCCTTACATTATGTGGAAGTACGTGATTATGATTATAAGATGTGGTGGAGCAAGAGGTCAGTTGGGAAGTACTAAGGTATAATTGTACATGAAGGAAACAGATATGTGATGGTACGCAAGATCCCAAAGCTTATATAGTCGACCACCACCACCTAGGAAATGAACATATACAGAAGAGTTGGAGCCCGTCGATCGTCATCTCTTCCCATATGCGTTCCGGATTTTAAGGAACTTGATATATATATTGGAAGGGAGTATTTGGATCAGTATCCTAAAACCCATTATAATGTCAATCATGGTACAGCTGTGAGTGTCAAATGTCCTTTAATTTATTTATTTTTGTGAAAAAAATTTAAACTCATGTCGGTGTTTACTGTTTACAGGAGATGTGGTTCGAGGCATATCAGGTTGCACAACAACAAAACAATGCTATACAACAATTCTATTTCAGCCTTACAAAGGAACTGCAACACAAAATCAAATATGGTTCAGATTTCCATGAGAAATTTGTCATAGAGTATCTACCACCACATACATGTGAATCATCTACCCCAGACCACTTTCGTGATTCGGGACCGTCTTCGGGTTGTTTTGTTCCAAACAGTCAAGAAGATTCTGTCTACCATCCTTATAACCTGTCTGAACAACTCAATCAAAGTACAACAACATACCAACATCAAGGTAATGAACAAGATCAATGGTTGCAAATGTCGGATCCGTATAATCGAAATAATTGAACGGACAATTTTTCAAATCCCGTAGCCACCTTTGTTAATGAAAACAACTAGTTTTTTTTTTACTTTTTAACGGCTATTTTTATATTTTATATGTAATGGTCATTTTCACTTTATAACGGCTATTTTTTTTTTGTTTTATATGTACTGGTAATATTTACTGTATAACGACTAGTTTTTTTTTTTTTTTTGAATTCTATATGCTCTCATCATATCTCTATATATAGCAAATCATTTTCCAAATGAATCTATCCAAACATTCTATTCTATTTAGTTTTTAAAAAAATGTGATTGAGCAAAGATGAAGATGTTGCTCATGTGCAAGCATGGATTGAAGCAACAAACAATATTCTAAACACAGTTCAAGCCAATAGCAACCAGTTCTGGAAGAATGTATTTGAATTTTTTGATAACATATCCGGAAATCCAAATGCAAGAAACAAAGGAGGTCTTAAAACTAGGTTCAGTGTTATCAACAAGGAGGTCGTCACTTTTGTCACGATTCAGGCCGAAGTTAACATACGTAATCCTGGAATGTCCTATGAACAAAAGATAAGAATTATATAACAAATTTCTATTATTTTCTAAATTTTAACTATTTTAAGTTATGTTTCTTTTTAAAAAATTCAGAAAAGTGCTGCTCGTTTAGACTATCTTAACTAGACATGCAATAATTTTCCTCATGATGAATGTTATCAGCTCTTGAAAGCAAGTTATGAGCCCTACAATCCCGACAAAATATAGCTTTATCAATGAAGTCTTTTATCGCCGAGATGTTCGTGCATCAGATGTTGATCAAGTCTTTCGATCTACAATCCTGAAGAATGATTAAATTTGAATGTTTTATCTTATATTTATGCAATCTTCTGTCTTTATGTGTTCCTGCAACGTATGTTGATCAAGTCTTTGGATCTACAATCCTGAAGAATGATCATATTTGAATGTTGTATCATATATTTATTTAATCTTCTGTCTTTATGTGTTCCTGCATCGGATGTTGATCAAGTCTTCGGATATAAAATCCTGAAGAATGGTTATATTTAAATGTTTTATCTTATGTTGATTTATTTTTATGTTAAATCTAGATACGATCTGATCTTCTATCTTTTATTTAATTAAAGTTTAACATAACTAAAATTGAAATCCCACAAAAAGGGTACAACAACTATTGCAAAAAAATCCAAATCACTTGTCGTAGTAATCACGGATACACAAAGCACGTGCAACAAGCCTTTAAACCCCTAGGTGACCCTAGTGGACGAGTTATAGTCTCGTGAGGGTTTACACGTAGATTTACCCACAAAATCTACACAAACATTTATTAAACTTTCAGTTTTTATTGGACGAACCATAGGAATTGTCCGGCGACTGATACTCCAGGATTTCGGATACCATGAAATTGTAGTTTTCATCAAATGTGAATGCTTCCCCCTTTTCCTCTAAATAACGCGCTATACCGACTTCGTGCTACAATAACACAACGAAATATACTTATTGCTATAATATAAAATCAATCAATTTAGGTTTCTTCAAAAACAACTCTAAAATACTTACAAATTGTTGAGGGGACCGACTAATATGAATGGCGTTGAACATCTGTTGTTGAATAGCTATAAAGTCGCAGACGCCTTTTTGGATAATTTGGTACCTGTCATGAATTCGTTGAACACTTCTTCTCTTTGGATTCCCATAATCTTGTCTATATTGGTTATATATCTTCTGCCAAAAGGTTTCGGGCACTGCCATTACAGGGGAGGGATCTACTACTCGATTTTGGGTGTACCATGCTTTGATGATGGCCAAATATTCAATTGGATCAAATGATCTCATGCTTGTATTCGTATGAAGAGGTATGAGAGGGATAAAAAGAGGTGATTAAGAGTTTTTCAAAGTGTATGAAAATAGGTGTTGTTATTTGGAGAAAGATAAGACAATTTATAATATCCGTCAAAAGTAGTTGTTATAAAGTAGTCGTTGGGATTTAGTCGTTTGAAAGTAGACGTTGCAAAGTAGCCATTGGGATATAGCCGTTGTAAAGTAGTCATTTCAAATTATCGTAACAAGAAATATAAAAGTTAATATTACTCAGAAAAAGGAAACTACATCAGCGGAACGCAAAAAAAACCCAACAAAACTAAGCTATTAAAAACAAAATTCTAAACTCAATAACTTAAATAAAACAAACTTTTAATTAAAAATGGAACTGATTATGTTGTTGCCTCTCCAACTGCTTGGCCAATATGGCATTCTGTTTTAATTCAAAGTACATTTTTGCATTTGGAGCCAGCGATTGGAGATCCATTTGCATTATTTCCCTTTCTTCTCTCTCTCTCTCTAGATTGTGTTCAATTTGTTATTGTGTTGTATCTAGCAACCTTTCCATAATTTGGTTTTGTTGTTGCTGACGAGCTGCGATTCAGGATTCTTTTAGATAATCAACAAGTTTACTACCTGTGTCGCTCATTTGGGAGTCTTGCGATGATGGTGTAGCGGGTGTGGTTGGTACAGAGCTCATTTTATTAATTGCGGCTTTTTTTCCATCTCTGGACTTGCGTTTATCTTCTGTAAATACACCTGACAACGTTCCAGGTATTGTATTTGGTTTCGTACTAGGGTTATATCCTGCTGGAAAAGGGATATCGCAAGGGACATTATAAGCGTTTGGAAATTGATTTGCAAATGGACTTTCGACGAATTGGCTTGTATATGGATTCTGAGAAGATGGGGTTTGAGTATTAAACATATTTGAGAAATTTCCATGATATTGATATGACATAGGATTAGAATCTTGATCCATATCTTCGGCTACACCTACTTGTACATTTGGAACATCTTTAAGCATCTTATAATCAACATCTCGAGAAAAGGGTTTTTTATGTATCTCAATATAAGTGCTTCTCGCCATTATCATCTACATCAATGTAAACAAACCATAAATAAGATACGCATAAATAAAATTAATTACAAACAACATATACAACAACTATAATGAACATATTAAGATAACATACCCGGTTATTAGAGTCCAAGCCCGGATTAGTTGCAATGGCTCTTGCAACACATTTATAAAAGTTATCCACTTCATTCTTGATTACGCTAAACCTATTACGGGCGCTTTTTACAGTACGCTCGTGTTGATTCCTACCACAAGCTTCCACAAATTTTTGAAAAACGTTTTTCTAAAACTTATTTTTATTTTCGAAGCTACTTTCATCTAGAGCACAGTACGTGGTAACAATGTGAACATCTTCCAAAGTACTAAATCTCGCTTTATGTTTCCTTTTTTCCCTTTGAGTCTCCGACATTGATGAGCAAAAAAAATAATTAAACTCTTAAAGAAGATAATTTGAGGGATTTTAGTGAAGAAAACAATTTGTAAGAAGAGGATTTGGAGTGATTTGAATAGAGAATTAGAGTTGTATGTATAGAGAGTTTTTGAGAGGATTTTGAAAAAATGACCGTTGCGATCCGATGATGGAGAAGATAGATATGTTGTGAATGATGGATGGTTAGGATGAGGTGCAAAAAAAAAGAAGGTCAAGTTATGGAAACGGAAACTGAGTTACCGTGTAAAATGTGATGGAAACTGAGTAGCCGTATCAACTGCCAAACGATTACTGAGTTTCCGTAAAGGGGTTTTTTACACGGAAACTGAGTTTCCGTGTGATTTCCCTTCCATACAAGGCGGATCAGATCTGATCCACTTTGCCAAGTAGGAAAGGTATATGTAGGGATATGGGAGACCATAATGGTTTGGTTTTGAGTTTTTTCCCTACATTTGAGGGATAGGGTAGGAAATGCGACACCATATTGCTTGGCCAAAGTGAAATGATTATTCTCCTTATCTTGATTATTCTTCATCAAGATAAGAAGAATGTAAATCACTCCTTAAGAAGAGGATTTTATTAGGTGGAGGCCTATTGTAGAAAGAGGAGTTAACACTCAAGCTACACTCCATACTATTCTTAATGTTATCCGGAAATCTTTATGGAAAACGAAGCTACCTCACAGAGTCAAGTTATTTACATGGAAATGTATCAAAAGTTGTGTTCCCACATGACAAAGGCTTGCTCAATTCAACAAGATTCTGGAAACTAACTGCAATTTTTATTATCATGAAGAAGAATCTTTATATCATCTTCTCATAAGCTGTGATCATGCAAGGGAAGTTTGGAGAGAAATCAACATCAATATTTGATCAAGTTAAGGATAATTGTGAATCTGTCAGAGATTGGATCATATCATGATTTCATGATGTAAACAATACGGGTATTATTGAATATAATTCACGGAGACAACTTTGACGGTAGGAAAGAGAGATGTGAATGCATCTTCTAGGATAAATCTCTAAGCCCTACTTGCACAGTCGCTAGAATAAATTTTCATTTGCATAACTTTAATATGTCACATCAAATAAATATTGACCATGCAATCACAATTTCTACACTTATGAATGACTTGATCGATTTCCGGACTCTGCAGAACTTTTCAGTTCACGTACCAGTTTGCAAACTTTGAACCAATTCAAAGTTCCGGAGTCTACAAAACTTTTTAGTTCACGTACCGGTTTGCAAACTTAGGACCTTTTCCGGTTCTGGAGTTCACAAAACATTCAGCTTGCGCACCGGTTTGGGTACTAAAATGGTTCTAGAACATAAAAATGTTTTGGCTCGCATACCGGTTTGATTATTTTAACCCGGTTCCCTTACCACAGTTCCACAATGGTTTGTATACGAATATACATACCTATCCGGATCATGAAAAAACAGATTTTCCCATGATATATATATATACGAATATGCATTTCACACAAATCTAAAAGTTGATATATAGCTGCTCCGCTACCTGTACGAATACATGTGATACGGATTCAGACATATAACAGTTTTCTCAGTTTATAACTGTCTTGTGTTCCAAATATAGTAGTTCTATATTTCTCTAAATCGATTCGAAATATTCCCGAATAACATCAATGACACATATCATTGTTCCACGCTATTTTCGAATGATAAACTTGAATCAATATTTGGTTCCGAATAATAAATTGTTCTCCACCGAGTATGAACAAATGTTCATTAAGCTTAGTCATTATATTTCGAGAAATTCGTAAACTAAATAATTAGTTCTTGACTCGAAATTATTATCTATGCAAGCTAGTATAATTAGTTGCATGACAATCGTCTCAAGATAGAAAAGTGAATATAACTTGAAAAATAGGTGGTTCAGTCTTCACTTACCTTTTGTTGATGAAGTTCTCCAAAATTTTCGGTTGATATTCTCCTCCAAAAGGTAGAACGCAAATGATGTCTGGTTCATTTCTCAACTCCATTATCCTAGACCGAGACGTAACTAATTGTATACTAGAAATCAAGATATAGTTTTGAAAACTAAATTTGACAACAAGCTTGATATAGAAACACTTGTGAGTTCGGCCGAGCAATGCTCTAACACATTCCACCATCCTAACAACATTGAAAGTTCTCCATAATGCAACCTAGTTACTCCGGAAGAGCGACTTAAACTCTTGATAGAAGAAATTATCTCAAAGAAGGTTAACATTCATCCGGAAAAAAAATGCCTCACTAAAGGGTTGAAAATGTGGAATGTCAGTTGGATCTCGTGAAAAGGGAAAAAATAAGTACTGATAAGCTTATTTATGATCTTAAGGTCTCCAATGAGAATAATCGATATACCAAATCGAGAGAATCTCATAATACCTTTCAGCTTAACTCCTTTAAACACATTCTTTGTCATAAATCCACCAAACACATTCTTTGGCATAACTTCTTGATCCCCGGTTTGAAAGAATATCAATCCATTTCCATGGGAATAAAACTCATACCTCAGTGCTCCTTGTATAACGAATGGGGCCATTCAGATAATCAATTTTTTATGAGAATCGAACCTCAGAGGAATCATTTTTCATGTGCCTTTCACCCTTAGAAAAAAAAAAATTCTCTGAGATTTGTCCTTGATACAAACCAGAAACAAGTAAAGAAAATGATGAAAGCTCGGAGAACAAACGAGACGGATCAATCAAGAGGGACAAACAAAATCATAATTGATATTATGTTAATACAAGGTATTAAGGAGCAAGTTATGGAACATGAAAAGACAAACAAAGTCCTCAGGTGTGACTCCTGACCTTATTCTTGATCCTTTTGTTTATAATGAAAGACATTACACGAACGAGAGGTTACTCAAAAACTCTTGTATTCTTGAAAACTACCTAACCCCCACCTAGCGGGAGGAACTTTTCAGTGCAATAATCCCTCTAGTTGGTTCTCGTATTCTCCCTTGCTTGAGAACTATAACCTGAAGATAGTGGGATTTTTTTATTAACTCATATTTAAAAGACACGTTGAAAGAAAATACAAAATTGTTCGATTATTATTTCAATATGGATTAAAAAAGACATCTCTAAACTGTTGAGCCATGCTCCTGGAGATGTATCCCTATACTATAGGTTGTCACACCAGTCGTTTAAAAAGGTTTTTATGACCAAAAATACCTTTTGATAACTTTATAGTTCTATTTGCACCACAACATATGAGTCAGTTTGACTTGTGCTACCACATCGGTAATAGTGATCCCAAAAAATGTATTGACTCGATGTTGGTGTCAGGATGCCTCATGCTCCGTGTAGTACTCTCCCTGCCTAGCTGACCCCTACGAAAAATATGAGAACCAGACTTATGAGAATGGCTACCCCGCTAGTGAAATGCAGTATAATCTGAGAAAAATGCTCTCATCATAACACTGATACATAAAATTAAAGATACTTCAGGATTATTTTTTTTGCTTGATAATAGACTTTTATTAATAACCAAAGAGAGTTACAAGAATACAAAAATGTAGATCAAAAAGATCAAAAGATAAAATAATACAGAGCTGTTTTAAACTAAGCTGTCCAAATCTATAATATTTTTGATGTTCATTTTCTCAGCTCACTAAGAAGGAAGGCATATTGTAGAAAATTTGGTGTTCTCCTCTTTTCAATGTGACTCCTTTTTTTGCGAAGCTGTCATCTGAAAAGTTGACCTCCCTATAACTGTGTATGAATTGCCATTTTGTGACACTGCAGCAGATTCTTTTCCATCTAAAAATAGCAAACCATGGGACATTAGAGTTTTTAAAAGCCTCAATGAATGCTTTTGAATCTTATTTGAACATTAGTCTTCTAAATCCATTGTTTATAGCCCATTCACCAGCACATAGCGCTGCCATTATTTCTGCATAAAAATTTGTTGCAACTCCTAGCCCCCATGTATTGGAAATTACACACTCTCCTTCATTGTCTCTGGAAATAAATCCATAACCAGATTCACCTGGATTCCCTTTTGAAGCACCATCACAACAAATAAGGAGTTGATCTTTCTGTGGTAGTTTGAAAAATACCTCTTGTACAATATAGGCTTTAATCTTCCTGCATTTTATTCCAAAGTTTTTTAGAATTTGGAGATCATAAGCTGTGTTCAACATTACGGCCTTCATTCTCTCTTCACACTCTGCAGTAAACCTCATGATTCTTGTTTTCAGATTGTTCTCAATGAATGTTTCTTCTTCATAAGTACATCTTTATCTTTGAAACCAAATTTCCTTGAGTGTAATAGAGGCTGCAGGAAATTTTGTTTACCAGAAGAGTATCTCTTAAAAGTGGCATAAAGAACACGACTACATCTGAATTGCTAGGAGGGTTAATTCGGTCTCGACTACATTCCAGTCAGAAATATGATAGTAGGCTAGTGTTTGTAGCGGTTTAATAAGCGTGGTGTTCAAAGTTGGACTAAGTCAGTGGATTTTGATGCATGTGCAGTTTTCCTCATTAACAAATTTCTGGTGTCTTATATTTTTCCTCCGTATTATATTGTTTATCATTATAACAGGAACAATGCAAGTAGTACATAATCAATTTTGATAGTTAATTACTTATTATTTGAGATAAAAAAAACACGACTCGTTCTTGTTGAATTCATATTTTGAACGATGAATTGCAAGTGTCGTACTTTTTAGAATTCGAATCCTCTTAATTTGAATGTGACTAGATTGATTTTGGATATTGGTTTTTGACATCGTCCAAGAACTCTTCAACATAGTCAAATTCACGGACTTTTAGTCTATGCATATTGGTTGTGGAAAAGAAAGAGAAAAACTCTATATACAATCTTCTACAATGGTTTTTACTTTAACTTACTTGTGATTGTATTAGGTTTTGTCCATACAGATTGCCGAGAGAAAAATTTGGTGGTGTACTTGGTACCCTTTTGTTTTCATAAGCTGTGTTTTTTGCCAGGAAAAATCTGCGAAGAAATTGTGTCGTTATTTTGCCAAGGAGATAAAACTTCTGCGGCTTAAAGGAACAAAACAGTTGAACAAGTTATAAGACTTGTTGCAATTAAATATCGTGTGTTGCCTTTGGAATAGAAAAATGCTGGTGTATTCAGTTTCAAACATAACGTGATGCAGCTGATATTATCCATATAGTAACAAACTATTTACGCTTAGGATTTGATTATTGAGGATTAAACTGAAGAGGTTTGTATTTTAAGCCCCCATGAACTTTAGGTTTTCCTTTCCTATTTTCCCCCGTTCAATTGTTTCCCCTTTACGTTCCATTTTGGGTGGTATTTCTTTGTGCTCCTTTATTTTCTTTTTAAATCGGTGCATTATTTTGTTGATCAAAAAATCTAATATTTTTTTATATAAATCCTTTCTTGAAGAAAGGACATAATAATTGACTCGGAATTTCGCAATATCTTAAGTAAAAAAAATTGACCGATTAAACTATGATATTTTCCAGATAAATACCCAATGGAGATGGAAACTGTGAGTACCGTGACATATTTTCAAGAGTTAAACAGTTTGCAACATATCTCCAAACACAAATTCAGAATGAATATACATTCCAAGTTTCACCTTACAAAACAAGGGACACACCTCCCCATCTCTCTCCTTTCTCTCCGGAAAAAATACCCACACCTTTCTTCATCTTCTTTGCTCAAATCCAGTCTGTATTTTATTTTGTTGTTTTTTATTAGGGTTTTAAATATATATATTTTGAGCTACTTTTTATTGCCTGCACTTTAAGTGCTCCTATCTTTCACCATTGATGGTGATTCTATTTTATGTTAACGAGTTTTGATCAGTGGGTTTTCCAAGTACGACGATTATTTTGGGTCATCAAAATATTCAAATTACTGGTCAAGATGTTGAGCACATTACTCGTGTTTCAATTAATGGATAAACTCTTAGTCATAAGAAAATTTATCAAATGGGCAAGTTATCCCTGGAATACTATTTTTTCTCCGATTTGATCGGGTCTATCATGCTTGGTCTAGGTTAGTTTTTATTTTATTTTTAGTGTTCCTTCTTTTTTCTTCATGCTTGTTATTTTTGTCATTTTTTATTTGTTCTATTATTAAATACTTAAATCCAAAATATTTTCAGATTAATAATAAAACATTACATAACAATAGTTGGGAGCCTAATAACAAGCTGAGCCCCAAGCCCTTTTTAAATAGCTACATCTAATCTATGAAAAATAAAATTTCCTACTTTAGAATTAACATCGTGCCTAGAAAGGAAGTTCTTCAACCTCCCCAAGAAAACCATAGTCTCCTCACCAAGTTCACCTAAGGTCGTAAAAGCCAAGGTGCCAAAACCATAGCCATGAGCAGAACAAATATTAAGATATTTGTTTCGCTTACGCTACACAACACGACTCACAACCAACCCTGGAGAAAAATGCTGCAGATAATTGTCAGTGAAAGGTGAAACACCGGTCACATCAAAGCATATATCATGACCGTTTTCCCAATTGTAGACTAGGATATCAGCTGGCCTAGCCTCACCGCCATCACGAGAAAGGAAACCCAAGGAAGCCTCAGTTTTGGGTTGTACCCCGGCTCTAAAGCAGATATCAGTCAAGGTGTCACGGACAAGGTCATGAAGAAATTGGAGGCCAACTTCATGCGCACAACGTAAGGCATGATCCCCAAAAACATCCATATCTTTACCACAGTTAGTACAAGGACTATCCTTAATAAAAAGCAAAACTCCAAGCCTATATCCAGGAACAACACTAAATTGTCTAGGCTCAATCTTCTGGCATAAATTATCTATTGGGATGGCGAGCATATTATCTTGTGTATGTTTTGTCTTTTTATTCTGCCACAAAGCCAAATCACGCTTAGTCATATTGTACTTGTTGGGCATCTCCTTTATCACAGTGTCGAAGTATGTCACTTCCAATTTGCTCATGGGATGGAGGGAAGTATCATCAACACAAAAGGAAGAAGAAGCGAGACCACAAGCACAAGATAAAACATCCAACGCTAGCCTATATGTAGGGCTCATACCATAGATTCCAGAGTTGCGTAAGATTTCACCTTGTAGTTGTTATGTCTGTAGACATGATGCTAAGAAACAGTACCGCATCCATAATGTACAACCCGAGACCACCTTTTTTGAAATGCAAGGAAGCAATATACGCATCTACAAGCGGCCAAAACCTGGTTCGTATCCAGTGACCAACTTTCAGACAAAATTGAAAAGATGTCTATCAAAAATAACTTGTGCATCTTTCACATAAGTTGGTGATGTTGTACGTAAGGTGAAGTAAAGCTTAGAAACACCAGCGCAATTATGTAAGAACTGCAACTCATACTGTGGATTCTTTAACCTGCGTATAGCCTCCATCAACTGAACAATTTTGTTGATACGGGCAAGGACCATTTGGCTGCAAAAATTGGGATCCATAGTAATCGGGCCACCAAGAATCTATAACAGGTCTGTCGATGTCTAATGGAAAAACTTATTCATCTGCACCTCCCAAATCATTTGTACGCCTGGAAAGTTCAGTTTTTTGGATGGTAATATGAAGCGCGACAGATCTTCCTTCAGTTCAAATAACCTGAAGTACTTTGGAAACCGTGAGTGTATTACTAATAATGACAAATACCAAGCTTGTAAATATAAACTACAAGACTGTGTTATCTTTAACACAACAGAATGTAATGTTAAAGCAAATAAAAGTGGTCCCAAAGGATCTCCTTGTTGTACGACTTGTGCTGAAGAGAGAGTGGCATCATTATAGTACAACCTAGCCGGATTCGAGTAACAAAATTCAATCCACCAAGCAATAGTGGGGCATTTGCGCCTTACCTACAATATCATGGCAGTTCTATCAACAATATTGGAAGCATTTCGAAAATCCACCAAAAGCATAGACACAGAAGTAAGATTACTCTTTTAATTCAAAATACGGTTGATAATATGGCTTCACACCCACAAGGAACCCCAACACGAAACTGAAAATCACTAATGGTGGGTTTGTTTGCAGAATTCACAATTTCCATGAATTTATAATCCTACTGGATTATAAATAATGGGATTCATGTAAATCCCATGTATGTTTGGTAACTTAGTTGAGATTCCTAGAATTCATAAAAAATAATTGTGTTAAAGTCAATGTACTATTTGGCGTTGCCCTAAGAATCTTAAAATTGTACATATATGGGATTTTGAGTTAAAAAATAAGTGGGTCCATAAATCCCCTAATAAGTTTCCCAGCAAATCTTAGAAAGGAGGGGTCGGACTCCATACGGAGGATTTGCTAGAAAAGTGGTTCCCGTCGGAAACGTAATTTCAGGGATTTGAGCAACCAAACATGCAGAGGGAAACTTAATTCCACCAAATCCTCTAGACCCACAAATTCCACCTTTAAAATTCTACATCCAAACCCACCATAAGATAACTTTTCATGTCTTTGCTGACGCTAATAGCAACCACCTTAGACACTAACCTCCTCCAAATAGTGCCTACAACAATAGGGCGTACCCCACCCCTAGGCTTAAGTAAAGGTGTGAGGGAGCACTGGCAAAAAACTCACCAACCCGGAAAGAGCATCTACCAGCAAGCAAGAGATTATCAACTGCAGTAATAAAGGAAAGCAAATAATCTGCAACAGCAGCAGCCGAACCACTCATAGCATCCAGCAACTGTCGAGCACGTAAACCATCTCTACCAAAGAAATACCTCTCAGAAAGCTCTTGATTCTACCAAGAACTAAGTCGTTGCTGGCCGAGAAAGATTCCACAGCAATCGATGTAGGGGGATGACAGAAAGTGGCGCATAAAGATGTTTAAGCTGTAAGTTTCCCAGGGTTGCAACTGTATTCGGAGCAACACCATTCGAAGTAAGAATACGAATGGGTGTTGTATAGGAGCTTTGACCCACCTTCCTCTTGCAAAGAGAACGATTAATTTCATCTTGTACAAGCTTAAAACATCATCAACTTCCCACCACTGTAACATTTTTTTTTTATTCGTTGATATACTTATTTTTGTGACATGATCAGTACGGAAATCGAACCCCAAACCTATAATTTGGAAGTTTGACCCTTGATTAACTGGATAGTCCCCGTTGGTTTTCATTGATGTGATTAATGTCTATGTAATCTTGATTTATGAATAATAGAGGATTTTAATAAAAAACTTAAAAATAAAAATAAAACAATATTTAACACACCGCATACGAGTATGACATTGACAAGTTACTTACCAAGCACTCGTGTGTAATGCGCATACCATACCCTCACCTGATTGAAAAGAGTAAAGAAGACAAAATTAATGAAACCCATATAGATCACTTGCTTGATACAAAGAAATCATCGAAACAAACAAAAAATACCAAAACAAATGAATGAGAAAGAAAAGAAAAAGAAAAAGAAAGATGGTTAGGTTAGGTTAGATTGAGAGATCAGATGTTTTATTGATCTAAAGACTACCATCACATCAAAACAAACAAAGGTTAGTATAGGTAACTAGATTAAGGTTTTTTTTTCTTTTTTTTTGCGTTTCTAAAAGGAATACCCATTTTTTTCTCAATTAAAAATAGTTAATTTAAGATTAAATTAGTTTCTTTGATTAGTTCTTATATAAACATAATTTTAATAAGTTAATCAAAGAAGTGGGGTCTTTATTTTTTTCTTTTATGTTTCTTAATCTTTACAAAAAAAAAAATCTTTTTATATTCTATTGTAATATTGATGTTCTTCCGAAAAAGAAGTGCAGAAAATCAACATTTAATTATTGCCAGCTTTTCTTGATATCCTCTTACTTCTCTCTCTCGACACACTCTTTCTCATATCTCTCTCTACTGTAGAAGTTTACTTCACAATTTACGGGTACTATTTCTCTCTTTTTTTGATTTAATTGTTTCCTTCTATGTTGATTCTGAAACTTTTTGTAGATTTCAATCCCAACCCTAGTTTTCTTTTTCATCAAATATTAAGAATATTCTGCTTTTTTTTTTCTTCAGGAGATTTTAGCTGATTTTTGGGGAATTTCAATTTATAAAGTTGAAACTTGAAAACAGAATCAGGATTCCAGGAATTGGTGTTACAGTTATAATTCTATGTTTTTTTTAGATTTGGTTAATGAGGTTTCCTTATTTTTTTTTCTTTTTCAGTAGATTCAGTTGAGTTTTGTGGGTTCGTAGATAAACTGGAATATTGATTCAATCATTGTTTTTGTTTTACAGGAATGGAAGGGGATACATATTCAGGGTTAGGGAATAGAAAAGGAGGAGGAGGAACACAAGTGGATAGTAAAGTATTACAAACATTTCAAAAGATTTTTGTTCAAGTTCAAAACATATTAGATCAAAACAGATTACTTATCAATGAGATAAATCAAAACCATGAGTCGAAGATATCAGATAATTTGAGTAGGAATGTGGGTTTAATTAGAGAACTCAATAATAATAATAGAAGAGTAGTTGCTCGATATGGAGATCTTTCAAGTTCATTTGCTAAATCTATGGATGTTTCATCAGAAGGTGATTCTATTGGTGGTGGGTCCATGAAATCTGGTCAGAAAAGAGTTAGATATGGCTGATATTGTTGATTCAAATATGTACCCTAGCATGGTGAGAAAAGAGAAAGAAAAGTTGGGATATGATCAAGGCTTAGAAGAAGATTATTGGGGATGATTGTTAGTAGATTTTATAAGATCATTTTGTGAATTCATGAGTAGATCAGTGTTTCAGTTTTCTTTTTAGCAAGTACTTGTTTCCACTCTTTATTCTTATAAAGAAGAATAATAATTGTTGAAAATTTGATCATCACCTCTGTATGTCAATGTACTTTCTTTTTCTTTATGCTCATTGAAATTATTAATTCATGCCCATTAAAAATTTCTGCTTCACAATCTTGTATCTTTTTTTTTTCTTCTTTGGTTTAAAACTATTGTCTGATTACAAGTTGAAACATCAACGGGCTAACGGGCAGCAGAATTGGCACTATTGAAGTTGCCCATGCTTTTATGTTTTTCCATTTTCATGGAGGATAGTGTCGCAAGCATAACCAGTGACAAGAGTGAACCAACAAACATGGTCAATAACACTTTGAAAATCTAACAAATAGTTAGGTGAAAACAATTACTCTAAGATTTTGTTCAGTTTCATAGTATTAAAAAGTTTAAACAGCTTTTGTCTACCCCACTAAATCCAAAAGCCTTTACTTTATCTGATGAGATCTGATTTTGGGTTATTCGTCATTCTTTTCTACTACTATCCATGATTCTCCATTAATGGAGTTTCCCATTTAATTTTTGAGAGACATTTCTCTCTATTATTTCTCATGTCAGTCTTAAAATGTACTACTACATTTTGTTTGTATTTTACAGAGAAAATAAAACCGGATTGTTGTTAAATAATTCAAGACAATCGACTTAGGAGAAGATACGGTAGAACATATTAGTTTCATAATTAAGTAACATGAGAAAACAAATAGTGGGATTTTTTGTTTTTTGCTTTGTAAAGATGCTTTGACCCAAATGATTGATCAGTTTCTATTAGATTAGATAATTATCATTATATCTAGACTAGAATGATTTTCTTGACTCGCCGAAATTTAAGTGGACCTGGAAGTAAGGCTACGGGATGTCAAAAATTGGTAAAGTTATGAAATTATCCTTGCCGGTTCTAATTAAATCTAACAAAATTCATCTTCTATTATCAGTTTCATTTTCATCTTCACTTTCTTCCTCTATCATACCAACCAATTGGTCCTAAATATGTCGTAATTGTCGATTCAAAATTTTTATCGTCGATTTATCTTCAAACATGCAGAAGTGTATGAAACAAACTTCTAGAAACCTAATTGTCATGACCCTGGAATCGAAAAAAGTATGTAACAATACAAATGCAAAAAAGAAAATTAGCGGGTGAAGAAGCAATCTCTGAAAGTGAAGAAACCAAAGAAATGACGAGGTTAAGAACCAATACTTTTTTTTTCCCTTGAATGTCAAATTAGGTCAAAAAATCGAAATTGGAATTGAAGTTATGTGGTCGTCAGCGACGGATCCAAAATTTTTTTTGAGAGGGGTCATAGGAAAATCCCTATCAAAACTTTAAGTATTTGATCCCCTTAACGAACAAAAATGTTCATAATTCCATCAAATTTTCCCCCATTGTAGAACAAAATCTCTTAAAATCCAACTGATTTTGCACTGAAGATGAGAATCAAGTGGGGGCTAGATACCCCATTTGTCTCTATGTGCCTCCGTCACTGGTGGTCGTCAGGGTATTTCTCCATCTACCTTCATGATGTTTCATGGTTAGTTTTAGTCGTTATCTACCTAGGTTGAGTATCGTGACGACTTTTCATCTTTGAAAGTAACATTTATAGGGTCGTTATAATATTCATCTTTAACACTTCGAAGACTAGTAATGTGGTAATATTAATCTTCAGGTTTTGAAAATCCTAAACATGCCGACTAATAACCTTTAGAAGTGGTTTTTCCTGTGTATGATTTGGTTATTAGTTTTTCCTGTTTTGAATAGTATCTTGACGATTAAGTATTGGTCGTCATTTTGTAGATTATCAACCACGATGACTAATTACTGAGCGAAACCAAATTTTCATGTGTACAATTTGGTTATTAGTCGTTATGGTTTTGTAAAACAAAGTTGACGACTAAGTTGTGGTCATCATGTTGTAGAATTTTCGGTCGTGACGACCAATAACTTACCAAAACCAAGTTTTCCTTTGTACAATTTTGGTTTTTTAGTCGTTATTTTTTTGTAAAACCAAGTTGACAACTAAGAGTTGGTCTCCACTTTGTAGAACTTTCGACCTTGACGACTAATTCCACAAGATAGTTAGTTGTCATTATGTTTGACTGTCGACCTTGACAAATTACAATGCATTTTCATTGTTCTTGAATTTTTAGTTTGTAGATGTGAATTTTTATTTATTACTTATGTATTGTGTTATTGTTTAGGCTCCAAAAGGTCAATCAAGAAAAAAAACATATTAACCCTCTTTCAAAACCTCCTTGCAAAGACGACAAACTCTTGACTGCAGCACTTAGAATGGAATTTGTGGAGCAGGGAATGGTTAAGATCCATGAATGGAAAGATATTCAGCCATCGCCATCACCTGAACCAAGTAATTCTGATAACACTGATGAAGACCAATCAATTCCTCCATGATGGTGATGATGAAGGAAATGAGGTAATGATGGTGATGTTCAAAGAATTCCGGCTGGTAGAGGAGGTAATGGTGATGATGATCAAGAAATTCCACCTACTGGAAGAGGTAATGATGATGATAAGGATGAGGACGGGATTCATGACGACAGAGATGATAGAGAAGGTGAAGTTTTTAAAGAAGATAAAAAAGAAGACGAAGTTCTTGAACAAGGTAATTAATGGTCAAGAAAAAGGGTTCCGATTCAACAAGTACCACAAGGTGCAATGGCAACGAAGGATAAGAAACCAAATAAGCCTATTGACTGCTACATGCCACCCTCTCACTTGAAAAAGGAACATAAAGAGTATGAGCCACTCTTTGGGCTGCTCGAAGATGGTGGAATGTTCTTTTTTGAAAGAAAGACTCGTGGGTGTATGCAATCTTTTCTACTCTCGTAAATAATCTCAATATCACTTTTTTGTTATTACATTCTATATTTAATTTGCTTTAAGTATTTGTATCTTTTTGTAATTGTGTGTTTTTGGTTTTTGTTATTTAGGATCATAAGGATGTGATCCGTCTTTTGAAGCGCCAATCTTAGAATACACTTATAAAGTATTAGCCACGTGACAAAGAATGTGGTGCTGTGAAAGATATTGTCAAAAACTCCGGGTTGTGGCATGCGGTGGAAAATTCAATTGTTGAGTACGACAAAGTTACCATATATGTATTCTGTGAGAGTTTTTTTTTTGGGGGGGAGAAAGGATACAATGTACTTCCTATTCGGTGAGATAACGATAACTTCCGGTAAAGATGTCTATGATGGTCAAATTTCATGGGAGGATCTCCATAAATTATCCAATAGCTTGTTCGTTTGGGATGAAAAGAAGTTGGATCCCACGTTTATGTTAAAGCATGATTACAGAAGAAAAAAGCTGAATCTAAAGAAGTTAAGGGATAGCTACAGTCGGACCAAGGCTATTTTTGAATAGGAAGGAAGTGTGGACGATGTCCGTGTCGCGGCTACAATGGTTTCTTATTTTCTATACATCTTGGCCAACCGTGTCTTCCCTGATAATGCCGGAAACAAGGTCGAATAAAAGTTTTTAAACTATTGCATCCCCTTGATGAGATGCATAAGTATTCATGGGGTATTGCGGCGGTTGGACACTTGAATACAGAGTTTACAAAGGCTTCAAGGTCACTCACTAAGAAAGTTAACGGAAATCTAATTCCAGGTAATTCAATTGTCTTTATCGTTTATGTTTTCCGGTTTGTGTAGTTAATGTTTGGTAAGATGGGATTCTTACTATATTCCATATTAGCATAGATTTGGATATATACGAGCACTTCCCATCCTTGGTGAAAGCAAATCCCAACATCGAAATCAAGGCTAATCTTCCAAAGGACAAGCCTAGAGGATGCAAAAACTCAAATATTTTCAGGAGAAGCATATGCAGCAATAGCTGACCAATATGCGAGTTTCCTTGGACAACATTACCATCGATGTGGTAATCTTCAATTCATATCGATAAGATAGACAAGTCACGAACTTATAAGGAGAGATGAGGTTGTATTTTATAATGGTATTTTATTTTTTCCCAATGGATTTTTAATATAGGATCCCTCTCGAGTAATGTGAAAACTTGGTTATGTTCAAGAAGAACCCAATTGCGATGATAAACCATGCTTTAAAGTTTTAAGGTTACGTTCCAAATCTAGAAACTTCTCGTTGGGACGAGAGGCGTGAACATAGAGTTGATGTGAGTATTTTGGAAGAGGTAGCCAACGGTCACGAAGATCATGGTAATTACATGCCGTGGTACTCTCATTTTACTCATCCTCGCGTAATTCGGGAAAAAATTGTTCAATCGGCTCAGAAGAAGAGGAATACCGTGAAAGACTTAACAACGAGTCTTAAGAATTTTGTAAGTTTTGTGTCTCTCTTATTCTTTTAAAATTTATGTACATTATTGTATAAGTTCATTGATCCTTGTTTTTTATCTAAAAATAGGAGGAAAACTCCCTTTCGAAGATGATTTGTTGTGTGAGAGATAGATGAGGGCCTTTGTTGGACGAAGAGAAAACTAAGCACATTGACTTTTCTACGAGTGTTGATAATGAAGATACCACCAAATTATTACGTGGACCAACTGTTGAACTAAAGAGGCCTCGTAATCGTGGAAGTGGAAGTCAGGGAAGTCAACAAGGTGATGGTGCTAAACATGGCCAGGGTCGTAATGGTGGTCGTGGTCGTGAATGCATTTCTAGTTTGTTTCTTTATGTGTTTGAAAAGTATACAAAGGTTCATGGTTGGACAAATGTTTCTTTATGTTTGGAGAAATGGTGGTTTCTGTTTGCTTGTAATTGAAACACCAACTTTGTTGGATTTCTAGTTGTTGAATAAATGGTTTGCTTAGTTATATTATGTCAACATTTTTGTTGTTTCAATAGTTTAGTTGTCACGATTTTATAATTTGTCAAATGACGACCAAACCAGGGTCGTCACCTTTTTTATGTGTAGACTGACGATCAAGACAACAAAAATTGTGTCGTTACCAGGGTCGTCAGGGAATTAAAAAATACGACCATGAAAACCATGTATTAGTCGTCATTTTATGAAAACGACTATCATACCGATCATGGGAGGATGAATTTGAGTTTTCCTGTAAGAAAATATACTATTAGTCGTTAGGGGGTAACAACCCATATGACTTTTACGTAGTCATCATTTTTGGAAACTCTAACAATGACAATCAATATTTTTACTATTAGCCGACATCATGTTAACATACCGATAATAACGGTTATTACTAGTTGACATTTTAAGGTAAATCAAACCATAACGCCGAGTTCAAAATTCAAAATTTTGCAAGTAAAATTGCATTAATTTACTCTCCCAACGGCTAGATTTTGGACTATCCTATAAATATACTTGCTTTCTCCACCAATCTACACATGCCAAGTTTTTATATACTCTAAAAGCTCATTTCATCATATATTCTTTATAACTCACTTCATAACTCTGTATACAAGCATGGCATGATTTGATTCAAGTGAAAATTTGGCCATAATCAAAACATGGTACGCCGAAAGTCGAAAGGGTGGATCCCGAAACCTTTTGGGAGAACATATATCCAATATGTGTGAGATTATGGAAATTCAAAGAGAAGAACTCTGCAACAAATTCATGATATGTGCCAAGTTGTACAGAAAGTCATAGTTGATTTTATAGCTATGCAACAACGTATCTTCAATGATATCCATTCAATCTTGATGGTCCCACAATTTGTAAGTATTTTTAGAGTTCCTTTTACATAGGTTAAGTTGTTTTGATATTCCATTATAACAATACTAACAAAGTAAGTTTCTGTTTGTGTTTTTGTAGGAGGAAGTCGTGAAAAGACACTACTTGGAGAAAAAAAAAAAAGAGGGAGAAGCATTCACATTTGATGGAAGCTATCAATTAATAAATCCCAAAATTCCGTAGTTTTCCCCGGAATATATGTCGGGTTTCGCCAGATCGGACGAACATTCTATCGATGAAGATTGAGAGTTTTAGTTGGTTTTAATTAGATTTTGTGGGTAGATCTCTATGTAAACCCCCACGAAACTATAACTCGTCCACTAGGATCTCCTAGGGATAAAAGGCTTAGTGCACATGCTAAGCGCATCCGTGATGCCTACAAAAGTGAGCCTACAAAAGTGAGTTAGATTTTAGAATTTGAATCAATCTACTAACAAATATTGCATAAAAAAAATATATTATATCTTTTGAGTCTCACTTTTGTTGGGTATGTAAAAAGTAGTCATATTTCAACACTCAAAACTTGTCGACTAAACAAGGGTCGACAAGTTATGGATTTTGTAGACTAACGACCTTGACAAAACATATAATACAGATACATGAGTTTTCATTCATAAAAACTCAAATAATGACGATCATCGTTTAGTCGGCATGTTACCATTTTATTACCATCCCGACTAATAGGGAATTTTCACACCATTCTCTGTATGCAAAATCTCAAATAGTCGGCATTGTATGAAATCCGACAACAATACAACGTTTGGTAATATTTAGTCCGCAGGATTTGAAAAAAATAACATCACGACATTTGACGTCACCATTCAAAATCGTCATTATGTCTGGTTATACGATCATGACGGCTAAGTCTAGTCGGCATGTTGTTGTGTAGTCGACGCTGACGACTTTTCATGACCTGAGTTCTGAATCTCTGATTTCCTTTCATCATTTGAAGAAATATACCAGGAAAACCCTATTCAATATGATTTTGAGAAGTTTTTGACTAGAGTAATGTTACTTAAGAAATTTAATCTAACAATATTAACTTAACTAATTCAATAGATTATGACTAATTAATCAGGGACATATTTTTCATTTTCAAAAATATATTGTTAAGGGGCTTTTGGTTTTACTTCCTAGTGACTCCATTTTGTTTTATTACCTATACTTGGGAAACATGATTTCTCTATATTCTCCCTGTTTTACTAGGTCATTATGAAGTAAAATTGAACATCTATTTATCTATATATTTTTTAATGGTCGAAATACGCTTTCACTTTGTTACTAATGATTAAGTCCTAATAACACCCTTTATTTTTTCTATAAAACAAACTTTGGTTAATCTCCTAATGGGAAAAATTACATAATAATATCATATTACAAGGTAATAGTTGGAAACCGAGCAACAAGCTGAGCTCCAACCCCTTTTTGAATAGCAACCCTAACCCTATGGAACAAAAAATTGCCTATATTAGAAGAAGAATCATGCCTAACAAGAAAATTTTTCAGTCTCTTTAGGAAAACAAGAAAATCGTGCCCAAGCTAGCCCAATGTCGTGAAAGCCAAGGTTCCAAAGCAATAACCATGCCTCGAGCATATGTCAAGATATTTGGCTCGCTTACGATCAATAGCACAAGAAATAGGCACACCAGGAGAAATTTTCTGTGCACTATTGCCAGTAAAAGGTGAAACACCGGTAACATCGAAGCAAGTATCCCAACCATTATCCCAATTGAGAACCAAAATATCTGCAGGTGTAGATTCACCCCAATCGTTAGCAAGGAAACCGAGGGAAACCTCTGTTTTAGCATGAACACCAACCCGAAAACAAATATCTGACAAGGTGTCCCGCACAATATCATGGCGGAATTTCAAGCCAACTCCATGCGCACAGTGTATAGCGTGATCACCAAAAACATCCATGTTATTTAGTAAATAAAGGAACACCCACTCTATAACCAAGAATTGCACTAAACTGGTTTTTTTACCCAAACCCTTATATGAATAACCAACAAATAATCTTGAGTATGCTTGGTCTTATTATTCTTCCATTGAGAAAGATATCATTGCGTCATACCATACTTTGTAGGCATTTCCTTAGTCACATGATTGAAATACATAGCTGCAAGTTTACTCATTGGATGGGGGGCAACAGTTTCGACACAAAGGGAAGGGGAATGGAGGCCACAAACATGGGTGAACGCATCTAAAGAAAGCATACAATATTAGCTCATACTTGAGATGCAAGAATAGCGCAAAATATCACTCTGAAGTTGTTGGGTTTGCAAGCAAGAATCAAGGTAGCAATACTGCATCGTTTCAGCCAACGTGTATAACCCAAACAACCATACTAAACAGGAAAAGAGGCCACACGCATCTGTAAGTCCCCAAAACCAGGACCATCCCAAATAAATAATTGTTGGAAAAAGTTAAACAAACGACAACCAAAAATGGTCTGAGCCTCCTTAACAAAATCCGGGACAGTAGTCCTCAATGTGAAATAGATCTTAGAGACCCCGCAACAACTCCAAAAAAGCTGCATCTCAATCTGTTGATCTTTCAAACTCTGAATAACGTCCATTAGCTGTAAAGTTTTGTTAACACGAGCACTAACCAACTTGTTGCAAAACAGGGGACCGAGACTTACAGGGCCGCCTAAGAGCTTAGCTCCCAAGGCAGGTCTATCGATATCAGCAGGGAAAACAAACGCCATAGTACTCCTCACATCAACAGTAGGCAAAAACAACTCAGTCTTGTGAATATTGATATCACGTCCAACCAAGCTCCCTTCCTCTCGAATGATGTGTAAATATTTGGAGACCATAAGAGTGTCCCCAATCAGTGTCCCTTCGTCAAGATACCATGCTTGCAAATCCAAATCACAAACTCGAGAGATCTTGAGCACAATAGGATGTAAGGTTAAAGAAAAAAGTAAGGGCCCCAAAGAATCACCTTGCTGCACTCCCTGCGAAGACGAGATGGTGTGAGAACCATAATACAGTCTAACAGGACTAGAATAACAGAATTCCACCCATCGCGATATAGAAGGACACTTGCGTCTGACTTCTAAGATCATGGAAGTTCGATCAATAAGGTTGAAATCATTTCGAAAATCCACCAACAACATTGACATAGAAGAGCAGTTTCCCTTGTCAGACTGTAAGCGATTAACCGAGTGAAGTATAGCCTCACCCACACATGGGATTCCAACACCAAACTGGATGTCACTAAGATAAGCACTCATATGCTTGCAAACTCTAAGTGCAGCTACCTTATAAACCAATCGCCTCCAAATGGTACCTACAACGATAGGCCGGATACCACCATCAGGTTTGAGAAGAGGTGTGAGGGGAGCGCTAGCAATGTACTCTCTCAGCTGAGGAGGAAAACGACCAGCAAGCAACAAATTTACCACAGCCGTGATAGAATTAAGCAATTCATCAGCAATAGCAGAAGCAGACGCACTGAGTGCATCAAGTATATGCTGAGCATGCAAACCATTCCTACCACAGGAAGTACCTCTGGGAAAGCTTTTAATACTACCCAAGACAAACTCTTTGTTAGCAGTAAAAGGCTCAACACCAATAGAAGAAGAGGGGATAACAGGCAAAGGTGCATTAGGGTATTTGAGCTATAAATCATCTAAAGTGGCAGCATTTTGAGGGGAAATACCATTAGATGTGAGAATACGAATGGCAGCAGTAAATCAACCTTGATTTTCCTTCCTTTTACATAGCCGCTGGTTGATTTCAGCTTGGATTTTCTTCTTCTACAGCTGGTGCTTCTTGGGAGGTGGAGGGATATCTGATAACAACTCTTGCGCCAACTGAAAGTATTCATCCAGTTCACGCCATTTAGACAACGCCTTAGTGATAGCACTGGCGTGCAAGCATTTACACACACCAGACTTACCTTCGGCTCTATTCCTAGGGGTGTAGTTCCGAAGAATGCAAGTTGGGAAGATAAGAAGTTTAATCCACACAACAGAATCCATAGGATGGAGAATAACCTCATCAAGAACGAGCTTGCGTACCTTGGAAAAATTAAGTCTGCACTTAGCCGGCACTGTCCAGGAGTTCAACCCATGGATTAAGAAATTAACATTCCTTCCATTGAAAGGAGCATCAGCGCCATGAGTTTTGCACTCCTTCCTCCAAGCTTGAAAGTGCATGCAAATATTAGATTATGTATTTGTATTAGTTAAGATAATAGATTATGTTCGTAAGATTAGATTACATATTTGATTTAGTATTAGTGTAAGAGAATTAAAATTAAAATTTGGAAGAGAAAAAGGATAAGAAATACAGGTAGACGAACGTCCTCTTTAATGGAGTTTTAGACTAGGTTCGGCTAGAAGAAAAAAAGTACGGGTAGACGAACATCCTCTTCAAAAACAAGTAGCTACGTTTCAATTTTATGTTTAGTAGAGTTATGTTCGGCAATGTCGAGACCACTATGTTGCCGAACCTAAGATAAACCCAAAAATCAATTTACAGAAAGTTAAGCTAGGAAATTAGAAAGCTCAACTAGCATTTTTTTTCTTCGAAATAACAGAACATGCATTTACAGAAAGTTCGGCTACGATTTTTTTCCCCCTCGAAATAACCAAACTTTTCTTCATGTTCTTCATTTTCATCAGGTTCGGCTAGTTCGACTAGAGTTTTTTTTCACAAAATTCCTAGCTCTCTCCACAACTTTAACTTTTATGATACTACTCAATTAATCAATCACAAATGTATTTATGAATTAGAGTACATAACCTTTATGATTACTACTCAATTACAAATCTTTAGAATGCATAGCATAGTTTGGATAATTTTGCCTATGTAAGTGGTGGTTAAGATTTACTCTCCCAAAAGATAAATCAACGGCTACTGATGCTCCCACAAAAATAAACTTGCACCCATCAAATTGGTATCTCATTAATTGCTCATGATGGAAGATTTATTAAATTTTCATTTCTCTTAGTTAATCTAATAAAGACATAACTTCATTAATAACTGATTTTACTAAAAACTATATCAATAGAAACTAATAATGGTTGTATTTCTCACAAGTGATGGTTGTGATTGAGACTAGAAATGCATCCAATGGACAAAAGTTACTTATCATATCAATAATGTCTCATTATTTTTTACAATAATTTTATTATGTAATAATAAATGTCATATTAAAATTATAGTAAATAAATTACTACATTAATAATTATTATAAATATATTTTTATCAACTATTGCTAAGATTTGCTAACAATTGTATAAGTGGAGTGGCGGTCGTGGTGGAGTCAGTGAGCAGTGGAGATGGCAAAAACGTTATGGCATTGTGAAAAGAGGTGGCAGAAGCTGTTTCGGTAGCAAGAATGGTGGTGGTAACTATTGATGGACAACGGTGGCCGGTGAAAAATAAAATGTGCTCATGTCCCTCAACCATAATAACAAGTATTTGATTAATCTTTTTTTGTTTCTCCAAATCAAGTTAGTTGCATAGTCTTAAATCACTATCACTTTTTAGGTTGCTCATGGGTCATGTTTTATTTATTTTTCTTATTTTTATATGACTTTGAATAAACGACTAAAAAATAAAACTATGGTTATTTCATCGAATATGGTATGATTTATTTTAGATGTTCTATCGGGCTTTCGACAAGCCATGTATTATGGTAGGGCGATGAGCTTTTTCTCAATTCTTCAATGGATTATGTTATTTTCATGAAATTCACTTCCCCAAACATTATTTTCCAAGGTTGTCTATCTTATTTATTTTACTTTTTTTTATCTAAACTTTGAAAAATTGAACCCATTAAATTTTTTTTTAGTCTGATCCTTTTTTTTTATATACATACTTTCTTGCATTTGTGATTCTGTTTATTTTCTCCTTATTGTTTTTCCATCTTCATTTTCAGATTACTACAAACAAAGTTCCTTAATGCTGGAAATGAGTATTGAGAATCATAAATCATATATCCTATACCAAATGAGAAACTCATCTTAAGGTTAAACACCTACATATTTTGTTCTTTATACGAATTATAATGTGTTGTATGTTTTGCAAATCATCCATTTTATTCGTGCTCTGGCGTTTGACGAAGAGAAAGCAACAACGAGCACAACAACACTTTCAAATGCTTTATTATTTTATCCTACAAATTGGATAAGGGATTCATCATCTTCGGATAACTAATTTGTTAGTGCTACTGTGTATGTTTTCTCCTCGGTATCAAATGTATATGATGTTAATTTAAGTCGCTTCATCCAAAAGATTCTACGCACACAAAAAATAAAAAAAATAAAAATAAAATCTTTGTTTAGAAACATCCCTTTCTTCATTTGATTCTGTATAATTTAGATGCTTTAATAGTTCAGTTTTATATTCACCTGCTAAGCTACATGGTTTGGTCAAACAACCACCCTGATAAAATCTATCGCTCATAATTTTTCTTTCTATTTAATTTCATTTCACAACACAAATCACAAGCTAACCTTCTTATTCTTAGTCTTTATCCTATTACTAATTGTTATCCTTGAATGAGTTACGCTTTATTTGTTATATTCTCAAACTTTGATCACACTGCTAAATATTTTATCTCAATTTTGTTGTCATGGTTTTTTAGAATTTTAGTCTTTTGTAGATCAATGACAATGATATCGTGGTTTAAAAACAGTATTATTATAAATAGAACATATATTTCTTTTGCACACATGTTTACTACTATAAGATAGTGGACAAAAGATATTGATAACATACACATGTTTACTGCTATAATTTTGTTATCGAGACTATTTTCCTACCTTACTAAGAGGTTTTTTTGGGCATACTTACATGATTTTAAATTTTTAGGTAGCAAACAAAAAATAATGCTAGCTGATGAGTCATAATATTATAATCAACAAAAGTTAAGAGCTAATAAGATATGATTGTAAGAATTATTGCATCCAAGAGATTCCATAAGGCATTTCACACAAAAATATTCCTTAATAAATGTTTTAGCATCAATTTAATTAAATGATGATAATTGAGTCTAATGTTATTAGGTCAAATTGGTTAACCATTTGACTGTCTAGCTAACCATAGTTTCATCATTTTTATTCAGCGAATAACCACACATTTGGAAGGTCCGTAGAATGTGTAGAAGTTTTGAGGTACTAGAGATCTTACTGTGTTATTGAATTTGTAAGAACATAGTATGTGATATCCATTGTTGAGTCCATACTGGGTTTTAATCTCTTTGGAAAATTCTTAAAGGAGAAAAAATCAACAAGGATATGGACATTTTTAAAGCCTACCCCAACTATCCAGGACGAATGAACTCAGATGACATAATTTTTTTAATAACTAACATAGTTCAATGTTTTGGTTTTGCATGATCACTAAGATAAGAGAAACTCAGAAGTGGGGTATCATTTCAAATGACTCATAGGATACCTTTGTAAACTATAAAACACTATAACCTTTTTTTTAGGAAAGATAGTGTGAAAATTAATTATGATAAATTCGTGTCTTGAGGATACAACTCTAACATATTTGGGAAGATGTGAAAGTTTCAAACATACTAAAAATAAATTATATATGGGTGCATGATAGACTGAAGACCGTAAATATCAATCAATTTTTTCTTCACTTTTAATAAGGAGGGTAACACAACAAATAATAAGTATTAAATCAAAAATCAAAACGCCAGAAAATGCATATCATCATGCTTGTGTCGTTACGGCACGGGTTAAGACCTAGTGTACGTATAAAGAAGACATGGGTTAGTCGGAAAGTACCTTGTAATGCACAAATTTCTAAAATCATGTTTTAAAACGTTTATGAAATTGGAAGACAGAACAATAGGAGAAGAAAAGAGTTCAAAATGAAAATAAGTTAGTAAAGAAAATTGTGTCTTTATATTTATGAATTAGAGTTTTAATTAGATACTATAGTGGGTAATGTTAATTAGGTTTAGGTTAATTTAAGTAATGGATAGCTAGGTCCTTGACTATGGTATAATAACTAGGTCATCCCTTAACTCATCACACAACCTAAGCAAATCATGGAGAACAAGTCAAGTTTTTGTATCTGTTAGAGGAAAGGCCCCCTATAATGTCAGAACATGAATATGGCATTATGGTCGTCCCCAAAACGAACTGGTACCCAAAAAATCCTTATATATCTACTAGAATTTTTAAATAAAAGTACCCAAAATTCTCGAGCAAACATTATGGTAAGGTAAGATTTATGCTACAAACTATGAACATTATCCATATTTGGACAGATGGTCGATACCTCGTTGGATGGAGATTGGAAACCAAGTAACCAGCCAAATTATTTTGAATTTTTAGATTTGATCAGTTAATGAGTATCCCCAACCTTAATTCCGTTTTTGCTAGCATAGCTTTTTTTCTATGGGATATCCACATCACATGGAGAAATCTATTTTATCCAAGGATTTGGCGACATTGCAGAGGCGTAGCCAAGGAAACAAGCACCAAAGTGCTTGCTCTTATAGAAAGAATCTTAGTTCATTAAAGGTTGTACAACTTTAGAGCACTTTTTATGGAATGAACAAACTTGAAGTTTGTTGATTTTGATCCCATTATGAACTCAACAAACATGAAAAATGGATGTACAAACCATCATATTTTGTTGGTTTGTTGAGTGGGATGAAACATGTAGCGCGCACATGATGGAAGACCGGGCGAGCTTAGCACAAACGCTAGCGCTTGAAGGAAGAACGCTGGAGTTGGAAGGAAAAACTCCAGCGTTTGAAGCAGAAACGCCCCCTGCTTTTCTCTCTCCCAAACCCCGTTATTATATTTAGGGTTTATTTTTTATTATTTGTTTTATTAGTTGAGTAATATGTGGGACTAAACTCTTATTAGTTCATATAAATAAAATCATTAGTGAGACCCAATTCTTATTAGTTTATATTAATAAAATCACTAGTGGGTCCCTAAAATATCATATTTGTTCATTTTTCCTTGTTTTCCATAGGAAAAAATGCAGTTTGTTCATCCACGTGGCTCAACAAAATAATAAGTTTGTTGATTACCATAGGAATTGCCCTTATCATCTACCGTTTTGTTCTAAGCATTTTTGTTATTTTCATTTGCATTGTGTCCCTTACCAAAAGTGCATTTTTTTTCCAGGGGTAACTAAGATCCGAACGAATTCCAAATTTAGACTGTGAGGAACAGCTCCATTCAAGCTTACATATAAACATCTGCGCCCAAAATTAAATTCTATCACTCCATTTGCTAGGTTACACCAAAGCGACTGAAAATAGGCTTCTGAAAAACAATCTCTACAAGAGGGACAATTATTGCAAAATTTCTAATAGTCAGCATTGATGAGGATACGACACGACGCGGACTCGGATAAATTCACAAAAATCTAGGGTGCCTGAACATTATGAAATCAATGATATTTCTCACCAAAATTTACAGATTATGAAAATGATCTCTAAATTGTTGATAAATATCAAATATGTGAAAATAAGCGTATATACAAATAAAATACTACTTCCGTATCTGAAAAAGTGTTACTTTCACTTTTTCATTTTAGCATAAAAATAGGTCAAATGAAAAAAAGTGAAAGTAACGGTTTTCCAAAAACGGAAGGAATAATACATAAACAAAAAACTCAGAACGTTATTAGTATACTTTCAAATAGTGGGACAGAGGGAGTATATAATATTAATGATGTGTCCAACACGAAGACAAACGAGTGCAAGTGCCTGATGCGACTTTGACGCGGAAACTAATAATTTTTGGAAATGGTATAAATAACCTTCCTTTTGATGGATCTTCATAATTGCCCTTTCCAATAATAAATATGCCCCTACCTTCTTAAATGGAAACTCATTTTATAATCAATGTCGATTTCACCCTTCCATTGTTTTCAACGCATGAAATCCCATCGTTTCATTTATTTTTCCTACCAGAATCAGATCTAAATCCTTTGTCTATCCCTCCTCCTCTTCTAGAAACAACTCACAACCATCAATTCAACAATTTACGCCTCTTTCAACCATCACCACCACAACCTTTACCTCTGTCATTACCACCGTTACCACCTCCGCCGCTACTATATTTTAGATCAATCGAAATTATAATTTGAAGGATTCATCTTCAAAACAAATTTTACTGGTTGAACAGATAAGTCTATCAGTATACTTGTAAATCAATCGAAAGTTTCAATTGATCGATTTCAGATTTGAATTTTCTAAGACCAATTTACTGTTTCAATTGATAGATTGTGATGGTGGTGATGGTGGTGGTGGTGAAGGAAGATACCATATCTACAATGATGGTGGTGCGACGACGATGAAGGAGGTATGTATTTCAATCTATCAATTGATTATCTTCTTTCTCTAGTTTGAGTTTCTGCTGGTGGTGGTAGTATGTAGATAAAATCAGTCATGAAGATTGTGTTGGTTCAGGTTCGAATGATGAAACAAAATCAGTCTTGAAGATAGTGGTGGTTATGGTTGTTGTGGTGTTGGTGGATATTCTGTGTGCTGGTGGTGTTGGTGATGCTGGTGAGGTTAGAACGATGAATTTTGATGATGGAGATTGTGTTGGTTCTGGTTGGAATGATGAATTAGTTGGTCATGAAGATAATAGTGATTCTGGTTGTTTGTGGTGTTGGAAATGTTGTACACTGCTGGCGGCGGCGGTGGTAGTGGTGGTGAGGTTGGACGACAAGTTGTTGAATACTACTCCATCAACTATTGACGGTAATGACTGAATCTGTTTTCAATGTACATTTGATTTAAACATTTGATTGCACTAGTATTGGTGTCAATGATCTTGTGATTTTGATTGTGTTTCAATTGTTTACTGGTAATGGTTTAGGTAAATTGTGCTTATTTGGTGTTGTACTGGTGGTAGTGGAAGTTGTTATAATAGTTGTGGTGGTGATTGTGGTGGTGGTGAGGCTCGAATGATAAAGAATGATAAAAATGGTAGTCAACAACCAATATTTGTGTATCAACATAGAAATTGATCTTAGTGTAAGGAGTCAACAACAAATATTTGTGTATCAACAATAGAAATTGACCTTAGTTTAGGGAGTCAACAACCGATGTTTGTGTATAAACAATAGAAAAATGGAATCAACAACCAATATTTGTGTATCAACAATAAAAATTGATCTTAGTGTAAGGAGTCAACAACAAATATTTGTGTATCAACAATAGAAATTGACCTTAGTTTAGGGAGTCAACAACCAATGTTTGTATATCAACAATGGAAAAATGAAATCAACAACCAATATTTGTATATCAACAATAGAGATTGATCTTAGTGTAAGGAGTCAACAAAAAATATTTGTGTATCAACAATAGAAATTGACCTTAGTTTAGGGAGTCGACAACCAATGTTTGTGTATCAACAATAGAAAAATGGAATCAACAACCAATATTTGTGTATCAACAATAGAAATTGATCTTAGTGTAAGGAGTCAACAACAAATATTTGTGTATCGACAATAGAAATTGACCTTAATTTAGGGAGTCAACAACCAATGTTTGTATATCAACAATGGAAAAATGGAATCAACAACCAATATTTGTGTATCAACAATAGAAATTGATCTTAGTGTAAGGAGTCAACAACAAATATTTGTGTATCAACAATAGAAATTGACCTTAGTTTAGGGAGTCGACAACCAATGTTTGTGTATCAACAATAGAAAAATGGAATCAACAACCAATATTTGTGTATCAACAATAGAAATTGATCTTAGTGTAAGGAGTCAACACCAAATATTTGTGTATCAACAATAGAAATTGACCTTAGTTTAGGGAGTCAACAACCAATGTTTGTGTATCAACAATGGAAAAATGGAATCAACAACCAATATTTGTGCATCAACAATGTAAATTGATCTTAGTGTAAGGAGTCAACAATAAATATTTGTGTATCAACAATAGAAATTGACCTTAGTTTAGGGAGTCAACAACCAATATTTGTGTATCAACAATAGAAAAATGGAATCAACAACCAAATTTGACAAATATTTTTGAACTTTTGATTTTTTGGATCAACTTCAGTTGTTGACACCTAATATTGATGACGGCGGCGACGACGGTGGCGGCAGCGGCGGTGGCGGCGGCAATGGTGGTAGTGTGTGGCGGTGGTGGAATATTATTAGTGGTTGTATTTAGTAAGTGGTGGCCGCGGCAAAGTGGTGGTGGTGGTGGAGTGGTGGTGGCGGCGGCGTTGTTGGTGGTGGTGAAATGGTGCTGCTGGTGGATGTGAAATAATGGAAAAATCTATTTTTTAATGGATAAGATTTTTAAATGAAAAATAATATTGTAAGTGAGGGTATTAAGGTAATCTATTTTTTAATGGATAAGGTACTTAAATATCTGAGTATTTATATTATTGTATACGGGTATATTTATTGAGTGTCAAGAATGAGGTATTTAATAAATTTAACCATTTTAATTTTAGGCACTTCCTTGATACATTGGTCAGCAGACTTGCCACAAAATAAAAAAAGATAGACATGATTTAGCGGGTGCAAAATGGCGCTTAACTGTTTAAGTGGACTGCGATGATCGTAAGAAAAATATATGAGAGAAACAAAAAGCAACTATGGTAACAAAACAGAGCACTAGATTCCTGGAAACAGATAGATGTCCATACACAGTTACCTCCCAATTCCCTAACAAAAAGACAAAGAACACTTCAAAGGATCCTTTTTGAGTGTGATGAAAAGAGAAGAACAAGATGATGATGAAAATCGAAATGCTTATCCTCTCACTCTCCCATGTACTCATTTTATTTCCATTTTCTTCTTCCTCTTTTGTTTTTTGTTTTTTGCTTTTAAGGCAGCAATTTAAATAATGTTTTATTTTCGTAGTGATGATCTCATCACATTTCTTTCCCTCATTGATTGAGTAAAGTTGCCTTTGTCTGTGGACCCAAAAATGCTTAGTTTCTTTTGATTATAGGAAGAGTAGTACTGTTTCAGTTTTCTGATGAAAAAAATCTCACATGGGTGATTGCTGTAAATGGCTAGTAGTCTGTTCAAGTTTTTTATATAAATGTGGGTCTCTTTTGTATCATCATCTACTTGATATCTCTCTTATGAATCAGAATCCAAATTTATGTGTCCTGTGAGAGTCAGAACCTGAAAAACAGATCTGTGACAGACACAAGCACATTCTTCACCTTAATTAAAATAAAATTAAAATCCCATAATGAACGTTGTAGATATTACTACTAAGAAGGATAGAAAATCATGTGCCGATGCTCGACCACGACGGTAGATATAACGCGTTAATAAGGTGATTAAACTAATTTAAAGTACAGCAAATCAAGACAGTGAGACTCATCATTGAAGATCATACTAACCAATTAAACATGTTTCCGATATAAGATTACTAGTATTAGATTAGACCCTAATGGAAAGAGAATGACAAAAAAACAAAACAACGACAAAGTATATATATTATAATGACACAAACATGTGAATGGGGAATCTGCGATATCTTCTTCCTTCTCAGTTCCTTTTTATTCCAACAGATGGGTAGGGATGACAACCTACTTGCAAACCTAGGTTTGCTTGTACTTCTTTAATTCTACATTATATCAACGGATCAGATTTCTGAAGGGTTACTACTTAAAATGTGTTGAAGACACTTCATTACTTTGAACTTATCAATTACAACTTACAAGCATAGATAATGGATTGTTTGATTATTTTTTTTGGGACCATCCTTTTTTCCGATCATTGTTTTATTTTGGGGAAAGACATTAGAAATAAATCTAGGTCACCCCATATCTCATATTTATATTAATATCTAAACTATCCTAATAATTAATTTTAGGTTATGATTAGTTAAATAATTTAGTTAATAATAATTAGTGAGATTATATTAAAAGATGGTATGATTATTAGATGAGTAGAATTTTAGAGAGAGTAAAGTTAGAGAAGATGAAGGAAAAAAATATGGAAAATATTTTTTTTCCAATTCACTAAGTTTGGGTATTTAAGTGATGAAAACTCATCTGATTCTTCATCTCCATCCTCTCCTAGTGTTTTTGTTAATCTTCACAATGATTCGGATATGAGTTATTTCTTAAATGGTGATTCTATTCTTCCCAAAACTCAATCTCAAGATGAATATGATGGTTTAATCAACCACAACCGGAGGAAGAGTATTTGGGTGTCCAGGTATGCTCCAAACTTAGATAATGTATGTTGAATTGGTCAAAACTTTCCTAAAAATGTAAATTTTTCAAGTGGATTTGGTCTAGTTCGGTTACACTATGTCAAGAACAGCTAACCGAACTCATCTGGAAGTGCAGTTCGGTTGCTTTAGCTATACACGGAAGTAACCGAACTCACCTGAAAGTGTTGTTCGATTACTTTCTCCAAACACGCAGGTTACCGAACTCTCCATTAATGAAGGTTTCTCAGATTTCAGTCTAATGTTCGGTTGGTTCATAACAAATTAACAAACCGAACTTTACGTAAAAATTAGATCTAACTTAGTGTACAAAGTTCGGTTGGTACACAACCAATAACTAACCGAACTTACGTAAAAATAAGAATTAACTTAGTGTACAAAGTTCGGTTGTTCCGCAAACTGCATGTTTACGAACTAGATAACCGAACTCTACGTAATATTAGAGTTTACTTAGTGTATTAAGCTCGGTTGTTTCGAAAACTCGAAATAAAAGCGTAAATAGCCGAACTTAGGGGAAAAAAATCTGAAGTTCCAGTGTAATGTTCGGTTATCCAGATAAAATAAGAAGTAACCGAACGTTTTATTTGTTACTTGTTCGATTATGCCAACTTTGCTTTACAAACCGAACCTTGAGTTCGGTTATTGCGATAAAATTTACAATTAACCGAACTCTAATGTAATTCCAATTGATGTTTTTACATTTCTTGTAGATGGAAAGCCAACCTATACCAATGGATGATCAGCCTTCTTCGGTTAGTATGTTGTTCGAAGATACATCTCATCACTATGCTAATGAGTTGGTATTTGACTTACCTATTGATGCGAAGAATTGGGCTATAGAACATGCTAAGAGAGTCAATTGTGTCCTAGTTTTGAATGGAAAAGAAAGCCAAACTCGTTTTGAAATGGTTTGTGAGAGAAGTGGAGATCCCGATGTTAGTCACAAGAGGAAGGGTTATGAGTAAAGAAAAGACAACGAGGAAGAACACAACATGCTCAAAGAAAATTAAATGCCCGTTCAAGATAGTATTCAACAAGAGCAAATTAACGAAGAAATAGTTTCTAGCTATGGATAAGGTGGTAGGTCGTCATAACCACCCTCGTCCGGAAGATCTTGAAGGACATGCAATGGACGCAAGGCAAGGGCAAAGGTAGGCCAAAAACCAAAGAAACAAAAAACCAAGTTAGAGGATATGCAAAGGTGTTAGCTAGGAGGAAAAATGAAATGACCCCTTTTACTAGAGATCCTTCGGGGCATGAGCATACCGCGGCTAAGTACCAAGAAGATTCAAAGAAAAGGGCTAGGAATATTATTGAAAAGGGCGAGACAAGTGATATGAAGAAGAAAGGACCAATGTTGAACTCTCAACCTACTCCGTCGGAACCTACTCAACGAGACGTGAAGCTAAAGGCTCCAATGAATGATACACCACCTCACCAATCTTGATAAAAGGTTCTTGGAAGAGATACCTCCTTACATTAGAGATTACGTCACATCCACCGATGACGTCCCTCCGGATGGTAATTCCGGTTTCCACGTTGTCGTACAACAACTAGGGCCTTTCACTCAAGGTGCCAAGCTATATGATGATAATCAAATCACTTATGTCCGTCAAAGGTTGTTGATGAAGCTAAAGGAGAAACCGGAATTTTACAAGAGAATGTTGTCCGATGGGGATGATAGTCTCAACATGAAGTTTCTTAGGTATCAAATCCGTCTCCACGGGGGAAATACAATCACAAGGGATCATTGGATGGGCATGCCGATATGTGGGCACTTAATCGCCGACGCATTCAATTGCGTGGTTCACTATTTCTCAAAAGGTGCTAGCTTCACATACACTCCGAAAACAACCATATGTGTCGAGCAACTTAGACATAGAAGAGTGGTGATTGCGTTGATTGAAAACAACCATTTTATCGGCCTTCGGTTACAAGGCAATTGTCCATTGCCTCCGATATGTGGTCACTCTTAGTGGAATGAATTTAACCCCGACACAATGTTGGGTTGGTGCATTATGTATGAACATAACATGGAGATGTGGAAAGCTTTGCAGGAATCCGACAAATTGTATACGAAGGAACAATTTCACTTGAGGATGATTAAATGTACCATTAGTTCGACTAAGTATGCTATGAATATCAACATATGAATGAAACATTATGTTTTTTGGTCATTTGGTCTTTGTTCTTTTTTTTTGTGTGTGTGTTATTTGCAATGCAATTTATATAAGTTCGTTTAAGAAATAACATTACATGACTTACCGAACTATTACATGATAAGTTCGGTTTGGAAATAAAATTACATGAAATTGCCGAACTATTACATGACATAAGTTCGGTTTGGAAATAAAATTACATGACATTGCCGAAATGAAATTACAAAGGACTTAATACCCAAAACGCATTATGAAAAAGTCTCTAAGGATGCAGAAATGATCCTCATATTTGAAATCGTTTCCTTTCCATCGTCGCCATTCATTCTTTGACATTAAAACGATTTCCTCCAATGTTTCACCCCTAAGTCGAATCTTTGCAACAATTCGATAAAAAATCAAAAAATCCACAACTCTTTCTCGAATCTTTCCAAATCGAATGAACAAAGGTGGTTGGTCAAGGTTGTGAAGGTTACCTGTGTCGTCGCAAAATTTCTCATGATTTTTTCCCCAAAAATTATTACTCATAACACCATTGAGTCTTCGTTCTTCATCCCTCTTTGGAAAGCATAGAACGTAGTTTCTACAAATGAAATATTTTCTTCTAGAGTAAATTTATGACTAGGAATTGCCATTTTTCTGAAAATTTGATAGAAAATGTTAACCATGAGAGACATATATATACCATTGGGGTGTATAACAGATATAAAAAGAGCCGTTCTTTTTGTCGGAACAAGTACATTGTTGTGTCAGCACCTAAGTTCGGTTACATCGCAAAATCTTCTTATAACCGAACTCTACGGTGCCAAGAAAACTCAGAAGTTCCAGGGTTAGGTTCGGTTACCTGGTAAATTTCTGCAGATAACCGAACTAAACATTTCTTTAGACATGTTTTCGAACCCCTTAGTTCGGTTACCTGCAGAAATTTACCAGGTAACCGAACCTAACCCTGGAACTTCTCAGTTTTCTTGGAACCGTACAGTTCGGTTACATGGAAATTTTGCGATCAAACCGAACTGGGAGTTTGGTTATACCTGAAAAATTGCTATCAAACTGAACTGGGAGTTCGGTTGTACCTGAAATATTACTATCAAACCGAACTACCTCAACAACATAAGGATAACAAACTACTACATCCACAATAACTATAAGAAAATTGATTCGTTTGATATTTCTGAACATAAGAAAAGTCTTCTAAACATAAGAAAACAAACTACTACATCCGCAATAACAAAGTCTTCCAAACATAAGTGTTTTAAGTCTTCCAAACATAAGAAAATAAACTACCAAAGCCACAATTTTTAAAAGTCTTCCAAACATAAGAAAACAAACTACCAAATCCGCAATAACAAAGTCTTCGAAACATAAGAAAACAAAGTACTAATTGTTTGCAATCACTCATTTACGACGAGAAACTTTCCTACTCTTGCATTTAGGAGGTTTAGCATTTCCTTAGTCACTATGAGTATCCTCTCCAGTGCTTTGTTGTTCAACCATTCGACTTGAACCTTCCCCTTGTTGGCGACTCCTTTTCACCGGCATTGGATCAAAATTGTTGGGTGAAAAAATATTTTTCATTTGGTTGTAGAGATCCATTTGTTCTCGAGTGTCCATGGAGTCTCCAGACCGGATCTTTGCCATCAATTTAGCACCTGACTTCACCTTTTTGCAATGAAAAGAATAAATAAATGACTATTTTTTTTTCAATATTTCATAACATTTTGAAAAGCAAAAAATAAGAGTAAATCTCTTACTGCCGTATTCCATAAGACCAAGGCCTCATCACCACAGGTAGGCGTATTCTTCATAATCTTCTGAGCTTGTTTCTCCACTTCCTTCGCTTTCGCTTTCTCAGCACGGGCTTGTTGGACTTTGTTTATTACACGAGGATGAGAAATAGTTCCATACCATTCCATATATCCATCATCGGCAGCATTTGGCTCATCATACGAATCGTGCAAGTCTTCATTTGGAACAATATAATTCCCCATGTTGTTCCAATGGTCCACTGATGGAGCTGGTTCGTATTTGGGAACAAAATTCTTTTCGGTGTCTTTAGTTTCCCGCTTCTGCACCTTGAAGTTGAACTTTTCCTCTTGTGGGACAGTTTGGACGCAAGTAAATTGTCTCAATACTCTTCGAGGATTATACATTATACAACCGCCAGGATAAAACAACGGTCCATTGTAACCCGCGACAGGTGAGAAATCAATAACCCAAACATCTTCCTCTTCTTTATCCGAATTAAGGGTGTATGGATGGAAAACCACATCTTCAACCGTTAACTCGTCCAATGTCTCCCTCAACCTCAACACCTTTTGTTCCTTATTCTTGTCTTGTGAGTTCAAAAATTCATATTTACCAGCTGTAGGCTTCCCATATTTCCAAGGACTGTGAGCATGAGAGAATTTCAGTTTAGGGAAGTGGTCGTACACCCAAACCTATGAGAACAAACCACAAATGATACATTCGTAGTATGATTAGTAACAATACACATTTATTCCTTCACTTAATGAAGTTTCGAACACACAAAGGATAATTCAACGGCGTACCTGGACAAGGGTGTATAACCCTCCAAAGAAAACACTCTTAAGCCTCGAAGCTTTTCTGAGCTCCGCTTGAATGAATGAAAGAACCGCAATGCCCCAACAGTAGTTGTTCACCTCATCAAGGGGGTCCAATAGCTGGAGGTAATGGGCATTTACCACGTGACCTGAAGTGTCGGGGAAGAAAATGGTTCCTAGTTGATATAACAAATAAGCAGTCACATGGTGCTTAATCTTATCCTCGGTCATCACCAACTTTCCTTGAAGAACCAAATTTCTCGTCCCACTAAACTCATCAAACAAGGTTGTCATCTTGATCTTTTTCAATGTCTTCTTGGACGCGCGGTCTTTGTTAAACGGATTATACTCATCACCTTCCTCATGATGTTTTGCAGCTCTTCTAAACTCACATTGTGCCTTGGAAAAGCTCCATCCTAGACATTTTTCGACCAACTTTTCAAGACGTTCATAAGTCATTGAGGGATCATAGCCTTCTCGAACACTTGTTCCAGTAATTTGTAGGCCTGTGATTCTAAAACAATCATCCGGAGTTATTGCCATCTCGCCAAATGGTAGATGAAAGGTATCCGTCTCTGGATAAGCCCTCTCGGAAAATGCAGTAACGGTGACAGCATCAAATTTTTGGTGCGCGTGTTGTATCGCATTCCAAAGTACACAATCATATACCGCCAACTGGACCTCATCACACTCATTCTCTATATTCCATATCATGTTCTTTTGACGTTTTAAAACACGAACAGCATTATTATAGTCCTACAAAAACAACATCATATCTTATATACTAATATATATAGAAAAGAATAATATATGTCAAAATATAATAAAATGACCGAGAAATCTAAATATTGATGGTTAAGATTGAACCATACCTTTGTCGCAAAGATCTTGGCAGCCCATGAGTTTTTGTAGCCCATCAATACCTCCCCGCCATCTCTTGGAGTACCATATGTTGGATTCTTTGGCGGCAAACACAAATTGTCATCAGGAATGTATGAATATCTAGCACAAGGCTTTTTGGGCGTCTTTCTAGGTTTCTTTACCACTATTTCTACTTGTTTCTCTTCTTCTTCCTCTTCATCTGAGTCCTCCTCTGATTCATCATCATCCTTATCTCCATCCTTGTCTTTATCTTCCTCATCTTTTTCACCCTCATCATCGCCACCCTCATTTCCTCCTCCTTGAGTTGGTTCATCTTCTCCACCTTGATTATGTTCTTGACTTCCCATCTCTTCCACGATCTCTTCATTTACTTGTTGGATTACGTTGTCAACATTATCTCTATTGACACCATCTTGGATGACAACACCCGGTAATGACCCACCTCCATACTTAGCATTTTTGGTTCCACGCTTACCGGCATCACAATGTACTTTGCCTCGAGGTGTGGGAGTTCTCAGATCTTCCAGTGAAGGTTGGTTGGATTTTTTTGCCTCTGCCACAAATCAAGAAAACAAAAGATATCATCTTAACCGATAAATGATTCACTAAATCAGATGAAAATAAGGGTACTCAGCGAAGAGTTCGGTTTGTCAAGTTTTTTTGTGAACAAACCGAACTCAACATTGGTCACTATTAGTGAAGAGTTCGGTTTGTCAAGTTTTTTTGCGAACAAACCAAACTCCACATGTATGCAACTACTGAAGAGTTCGGTTTTTCAAGATTTTTTGCGAACAAATCGGACTCAACATTGTTCACTATTTAGTGAAGAGTTCGGTTTGTCAAGGTTTTTTTCGAATAAACCGAACTCCACATGTATGCAACTCAACAAAGTTGGACAAGTTCGGTTAAATTGAAACTCAGCATATTGGGCAAAATAGCATAGTCTGGTTACATTGAATTTTTTTATTTACTTTTTTTGTAAAGTTAAGTTACTGAATAGTTTTAGAATTTTATGCGAACCAACCGAACAAGATAGCTCAGTTCGGTTACACAAAAACTCAAAATAGCGTGCAAAATTGGACAGTTCGGTTACATGTGGAAAACAATTTGTTGTAGAACTGGTTAAGTTCGGTGAGAAAAAAGTTTTAGGATTCTTTGCGAACTAACATAACTGGCAGTTCGGTGACCTAGTTTTGAATCCTATAGAACCAAATTGTTCTTCGTGTTCTTCCTTTCAGGAAGTTCGGTTAGCAAACTAGGGTTTTTTAGAAATTCGTCCTAACCGAACAGTGCACTGTAACTTCCATTTGAACCCTATTTTGATGATTTCTATTCAATTAAACGAATCAAAATTAAATTAAAAGTAATGGGTTTGTTGGAAAATACCTTTGAATCGATCCCATGGCAGAATCAGGCTTCTTACTGCGTCTATTATACTGGATTGTGGATTCACTTGGTTGTTCCACTTCTTTATGAATCTCAAAATCACTTGGCTGATTTGCTAGATGCCCTAATAGGGGACCTGTTCCTGGGAGTCTTTTGGTTTTCTTTCGAAGAACCATTCTTATAGTCGATTGATTAATCGACGATGAAAATTTTATCAATCAACGATTAATCGATGAAGACGATGTTGAAATGGGGAAGAAGAGAAGTAGAGGAGAACTGATTTTTTTGTGCGGCTAGGTTTAGATACTTTTGTTTTTATTTTACATTAAGTTACGGTTAATTTTAATCAGGGGTAGTTATTAGATTAGGGGCGGTTATTAGATTAGGATCAAATTTAATTATGGTAAGGGCCAGATTAGTAATCTCATCTGATTTTAGGACATCCTTTAACATTGTAGGGTAGGTGGCCTAATAAGACCATGGTCCCAAAAAAAGGATGGTCCCAAAAAATCGTTCTTGAAAAAAGATGCATAAGCCCATAGTCACCCCCAAAGAGGGCAACAAACACACTCAAGCAAGATTGATCTACAATACTCCGGCAAAAGGGACAGCACTAGCCTATTCTAGTATGGAGAAACAACAATTTGGGAGCACTGAGTCAAACCATATATCACTAGAGTGGAATGACACCCCTACGCGTAGCCAAGGAAACTATATTTTGTTAGTTAGACTCACAAAATCTTATAGGAATAAGAGACAAAATCTTATAAGAACCATAATGTGATTGTACAATTTCCATTAAATGCTTAGGATATTCAAATGCTTCAAACTAGTTTCTATTATACTGGTCTTAATAGCCTAATAATCCACATTCTGAAATTTCATGTAAAATAGAAAAAGGGAATCCACATATTTGCAGTGTATAACATTAAAAGATACATCAAGGTTTTCATATGCTAGTTCATTCAGTCTTCTCAGTTTCATTCACTGCAAAATGCGGGGGAAAACAAACAATCAAAAACATAGAGCGAAAACTTTCGACTTATACCACACCAAAGGTCTTTTTTAACACGGTGCTAATATGTTGTATCCCAATGGCTGACACTACTCAAGGTAGCTATCATATGCCCAGGAAATGATATCTGTAGATTAAAGTTCCGATTTAAGAAGCAGTAGTTACCTTCAAGACTTTTTTTCGAAGTCCTGTAATTGTCGAATGAAACCGGGATTAGGAGAAGCTTTTGGCCTTCTGCTCGTAACATGTTCTAAAGATTGAGATAGACTAAGTCTTCGCTTTTGCATCAAATATGCAACAATGATTGTGACACTGAAAGAAAAAAGTTCATGAAACTTTTATGAGCTTTAACCATAATCAAAAGAATAACTACCAAGGCTTTATTTTCTGAATCCTATGGTTAAGCTGAAATGAGACATTCTGTAATTGTCCCCACTGGAACCAATACAAATCACTTGTACAATGCAAAATCGCACCTTCTAGATTTTCCTGCGAAACAATGAACCAAGACACCACCACCTTTTGTTTTTGCTTCATCGATGAAATCAAAGCATTCCGCAAAATGTCGTGTTAAGTCTGTGCCTTCTCTGTCAGTCACTAGCACCAACGAAGGAATACAGTAAGACAGTAAGATTCTACAATGGAAATTTTAGTACTTTTATATGCTCACATTATGACAGATAACCCTGCAATTAAGCTGTAGATTATTTTAACAGTATGATTCGAAACTTTCCGTTAACAACCGAATAAAAACCATCATTTTTTAGCATCACTGTTTCATTACAGCATTACAGATGGACACTTAATGGAGTTGCATACTATCTGCTTCTAATGTGAAAGATAATGTACAAAAGACTTGATGCGATTACCATAATAATCACTAAAGCTGTTAGTGAGCGACCATAGTCAACACCTCCTATCTCACAAGATTTGACGGTGATACAGAAATTCTACTCATGTAGCAGAGGTACCTACTGATTTCGAAGCAACAATAATGCTTAGTGAATGCTGTGTGTCTAATTAGCAACCTAGGACCGTTAAGTTACAAGAAAATTTCCTTCAAAATCGATGTGTGAAAGAAAATCAATATAATGGCAGCTAAACAGTATCCATGTTCAACACCACACCCTAAGAATACAATGAGAATAGAGTACTGTAACATAAAGATTTCAAGGCAGCATCCAAAACAAGGTTTTGAAAAGCGAAAGCGTGGGGCGAAGCGCTCTCATACTAAAGCGTAAAGCGCTGCGAAAACGTAGAGCGAAAGCGAGCTTTTTAAAATATATAAATAAGAAGTTGTCAACCAAATAAAAGAAAACTACGAAGTAGTTCAGACATAATAAAGAAACAATTAAACGAAGCATATGGCATACTGATATTGCCTATTCTACCCAATAGCTATTTTAATATACTAGCCAGGAATGTCTGTATCATTCATATCATCATGTAGACAGTCATCTTATCATGATCATTATGCCCCATCAATTAGCTTTATTAGTATTTAGTTAGAAAACGTGAAACAGGCCCTACTAGGCTTCAAAGGCCAGCTTTTTATTTTCTAATATAAGTCAATTCGTAAAGCGGCGCTCTAGAAGCGCCTAGGACCTGAAGCGCAAAAAAGCGCCCAAAAGCGCGCCCCAGAAGCGCCTTTTTAAACCATGATCCAAAATAATGTCATCTAGCCAAACTCAAAGAAAGTGGCTTACCATCAATTTTCTTGTAAATGAAATCATTTGGATGTGGGGGTGCTAACATATTGGCTACAGTCAAGACATGAGTGACATTCTTACTTTTCAATCCATCTTTGTTATGTGCAGCTCCAAGTGAACCCAAGTAAAGACCCTAAGAAATTCGATGAGCACATACGTGATTAGGCAGCAGTCGTTCTCTATTATAATCAAACACTCATGCTGCAATGTTGAAGAATCCAAGAGTGAGTCTATTACCTCTTCAATTTCGCACGGGATGTTATCTTCTTTAATGTATTTTGTAGCATAAATTGCTTGAAGTAATTTTTCGATATGCGTTTTATAAACATCTTCAACTCCAGCCATCATAGCGACTCAAACTTGGTTCTCTCTTTCAACTGTGCAAACTACAATTGATTTTGATAACCGTTATCAGTTCATAACATGAAACAAAAAGACCTGCAGAAAAGGATCCAAATACCAATCATTACCACAAAAATAACATTTCTAAAAGGGAAATGCAGAAAAACGCAGAAAACAGCATGTTTTCACTCATGGTTCGATTACAAAGTAAGAAATTCACTTACCCACTTCCATACTCATACTCATCCAAATGAACTCTACAACAAGCACACCAAGAAATTCATTTGCCCACTTCAATACTCATACTAATCCAAATGAACCCTACAACAAGCACACCAAGACCCAAGCACACAAAGAAATTCATTTATGAGAGATGGCCAAAAACACTCGATATGCTGCATATCCTTCACCCTTCTTCTTCTTCCACCTCCAAAAGTCTGCAATTGCAAGATCAGGAGTAGAGTTGTGCATATCGCCCATTCATTCTAAAAACACTCTTATGAATTCTTTGGTACATCCTCATTTTCATAAGCGCACTAAGTGACTATTTGAATTTGATGTGCAACATAAAACCCCAAATAAGGGTCCTTTAAACGAATTTAAATGGTTCTAAAAGTATCAGAATAATTAACCTTCAAAACCCTACGAAATAGATAATATATCTAGAAAATGAAGTTTACCTGAAATTAATACTGCTTAGACGTAGTAACTGAGACTCCAAGAAAAGAATTCTTTCGCTTCATTCCCTCGGGATTCTTATGTCAATTGAAAAACTGGATATAGAGAGATTTCGCGGTATATTCTATTCTTAGTTTCTAACCTATCAGGTGATGAACTTCCACGGTATCTTTTGAAACAGGCTACACAGCATTAGAGCAAGGTCAAAACTTCCTCATGGGCTACAACAAGTAAAACTTAACACAAGTCCAATACTGCTAGAAAGCTACAAAAATTTGGGCTGCTTATGTTTTCTACGGATAAATGCTATCGCCTATCGGAAAGAAGCCGATTTTGAGGCATATAAAATGATTTGTCTAGTTAGAGTATGTTTATAAGGGGTATCTTAGGATAGTTAAATTACTCAGGTACCATTGATTAATTCACTTATTTATTTAATAAAAGAAAAACACACCCTAAGGTCTTTTTATTAAGAAGAAAGAGCAACATTATGAGGAATGGCGGGCTACCTAATAACAAGTTGGGCGCCAACACCTTTTTGAATAACAATACCAGATACTTTGCAATCTGCAAGCAACGTTGAGACTGAGGCTGAAAAATTGGAATGGAGTGCCGCTAAAGATGAGGAAGATAAGCTTAGAAGGGAGTTAGCTGAGAAGAAGAAGTTGGATAATTTGGCTAAGAAGGGCGTTGTTAAAACCGCGCCAAAAAAGAAAAGCGAACCTGGTGCCAAGCCAGTTGGGGATGATGGCCAAGTTGTCAGAAGAGGTCGAAGTCAAACGCGCAAAAAAGATGATAAGGGTTCAGCAAGCCCTTCAAGGAGCATGGTTAATTAATGCGTGTTTTTTATTGGAATGCTCAAGGCTTGGCTAAAGATGGTGCAAGAGCCAAGTTGCAGGAGCTTTCTTTCTTGCACAAACCTAACGTAATTTGCATTGCAGAACCGCATGTTTTCTGCAGTGTACGTTTTGTTAAGTCTCTTGAATTGGTTGATTTTTCTGAAGATGTTATTACAAATGAGGTTGATGGAGATAAAGGTAATATTTGGATTCTATGGAGGAATACTCTTTTAAGGCCTGGTATTTTATCTACTTCAAAGCAAGCAATTACTGTGAATTTTGCAGGGGATTTCATTACGGCTGTTCATGCTTCCTATAATCCGGTGGTAAGAAAGAGGCTTTGGCGTCAATTGGGTTTAGGTTTTATATCTATTCCGTGGTTGGTGTTGGGAGATTTCAATTGCGTTTTACGCCTGGAGGGAAAAGAAGGGTGGAAGGCCAATCAAAGAGGTTTATATGAATGAGTTTCGTAGCTGGATTTCTGACAATGGCTTGGTTGAGGCTGATGCTATTGGTAAAAAATATTCTTGGTCTAATTGTAGAAGTGGTGCTCACAGAATTGTCTCTAAACATGATAGGGCGGTTGTTAATGATGCTTGGTGCTATAAGTATGCGAACTGGAGATGCAAGGCCTTGCCTATGGTTTGTTCAGATAATTCCCCCATTTTTGGGTTTGCTTTTGAAAATCCAAGGCCGGCTAGAGTTCCCTTTCGAATTCAGAAGATGTGGCTTTCCCATCCAGGTTTTATGCAGTTGGTGGAAAGGAGTTGGAGTTTAGATCTTAATGGTGCTCCCCCTTTTGTTTTTACTTCTAAGCTGAAGAGACTAAAGGAGGTGTTGAAGATTTGGAACAGAACTATTTTTGGAGATGTGCAATTTCATCTGAAGCAGGCTGAATTGAAGCTTGAAACTGAAAATGATTTTCTTGATTATGATCCGGCAGATGAATTTCAATTCCTAAGGGTTGCGGATGCCAAAAAGGAGGTTGATGATGTGAGAACGGAGTTGGTCATTATGCTTAAGATGAAATCAAGAGTAACTTGGTTGGAGGATGGTGATCAAAATGCTCGTTTCTTTCATAACAACATCCACATGAGGAGAAGTCAAAACACCATATCAGAGCTTAAAATTTCAAACGATACTACTTTGTTTTTGCAAGATGAGATAAAGGATTACGTTGTTAACCATTATCAGGCCAAATTTAATGGTGGTGACATTCATATTGATCCAGTTTTATTTGGTATTGAACATGAGAGCATTTCAGCTACTGAAAGTGCTTATATGGATGCTATTCCATCTTTGGAGGAAGTTAAAATGGCGGTTTTTGATTTGGGATCTGATTCTGCGCCTGGCCCAGAGGGCTTCACAGGTTCTTTCTATCGACAGTGCTGGGACATTATTTCTAGAGATCTCTTTAATGCAATTGCAAACTGTTGGTCTATGCGTAAAATCCCTAATGGCATTAACTCTAGTTTTATTGTTCTTTTTCCAAAAAATAACAAGTCTGATGCTATTAAAGACTATAGGCCAATTGGCTTGAGCAATTTTTTTTTTTCAATATCAGTACTAAGAATATGGCTACTAGGCTTGGTACTGTTTTAAATAAGTTGATCTCTGAAGAGAAAGTGGCGTTTATGAAGGGTAGAAACATTCATGAGAATACAGCTTTGGCGTCTGAATTGATCAATGAGATCAATACGAAAAGGAAGCATGGAAATGTTGGCCTCAAACTGGATATTGCCCAAGCTTTTGATACGGTAAGTTGGGATTTCATAGCTGAAGTTTTTCGTCATTATGGCTTTTCTGATTCTTGGTGCATGTGGGTTCTTAATATCCTTAGCTCATCTCGGATTTCTGTCATGAATAATGGATGCCCTGAAGGTTATTTCAGTATTACTAGAGGTCTACGTCAAGGTGATCCTCTCTCACCTTTGATCTTTGTTCTTATTGAAGATGTTTTAAGTCGCAATCTTTCCAAGTTGTGCGCAAATAATGGTATGCATGTTATGGTTAGTAAGAAAGGTGTGGCGCCCACTCACTTACTTTTCACGGATGATATCCCTATTTTATGCAAAGGTAATCTTCATAGTTTTCAAAATTTGAAGAATATGCTTGTTTTGTATGAAAGTGCGTCTGGTCAGTGCGTAAACTATGCAAAGAGCAAGTTTTATTTTGGAGGTGATAGAATTTCTCGTGCTATTGCTATTTCTAACTATTTGGGTATGGAGAGAGCTATGTTTCCGGATAAGTACTTAGGTATTCAATTGAAACCTGGAATTGTTCGGCATATTCACGTTCGTCAAGTGGTTGAGAAGATTATGTACAAGTTGGCTGGCTGAAAAGGTAAAATTTTATCATTCCAAGCGAGGCTTGTGCTAATTAAATCGGTGATTTCTAGTTATGTTATTCATTCTATGGCTGTTTATAAGTGGCCATGCACGGTTATTAAGCAAGTTGAGAGGTCCATTAGAAATTTTCTTTGGTCCGGGGATGCCGAGAAACGTAAATATTTTACTGTTCTATATGATGATCTATGCCTCTCAAAGCGTGAAGGTGGTCTTGGCATTAAGAAGTTAAATGATGTTAATAGGGCTATGCTCATGAAGCTTTGGATTTCTATTCGGGATTCAAACAAGATTTGGGCCAGATTTTTGAAGGCCAAATACTTTAAGATCAATGGTAATCTGATAAATTACAAGCTGGGTTCTTCGGTTTTTCCTGGAATTCGCTTGGTTTACAACTTAGTGCAGAAGCATACTCGCTCAATTATAGGTAATGGTGCTAATACTTCACTATTATTTGATAATTAGTGTGGTGATTTTTCTATTGGGAAAAGACTTGGTATCACTTCCAAAGACCCTAATGATTTTAAGGCTAGAGTAAGTGATATCATTTTTGATGGTACTTGGGTTATTCCTGAAAAAACAAGAGATTTGATGATTCTTTGTAATATTGATGTGGATAACTTGCAGGTTATTGCTGGTGGTGAGGATTATAAGATTTGGGATTTAGATAGCAAAGGCGTTTTCTCAGTAAATTCGGCCGCTCTTAAATTGCCGGCAGAAGTTGTGCCTTATGCAAATCTGTTTTCTAGACGGGTTGTGCACCCTACCTTGATTGTGCGATACTGGAAGATTTGGGCCAAGCAATGTTGTGCTAGTGAAGACAATATTATTAAGAAGACTGGTAGGAGCATGCCTACTAGTGTCGCTTATGCAGGAAAAGTGGCGAAACTCTTAGCTACATCACTTGGCATTGCAGATTTGCTAGGAGGATTTGGGCTTGGGTGGCTGGAGTTTTCAAGCTGGATCCAACTGAAGACCTTGTGGACTCGTATAAGGCAACTAAGGGTCGTAGTAGAATGATAAAGGACCTATGGTTGGTTGGAAATCTTGCAATTGTCACAGAGTTATGGAAGTTACGTAACAAGTCTTATTTTGAGAATATGGTTGTTCAATGGCTGGGCTTTAAAGGGAGAGTTTATCAGGTTATTCGTGATAATTCAATTAGAATGACAGGCCACATGCATAATACTTTAGAGGAGTTACGTATTCTGAATTATTTCAAAGTGCGGCATAGATCATGCAAAACGTCTACTCCAATTGAGATTAGTTGGACTCCTCCTAATCAAGATGAAATCATGATTTGTTTTGATGGTGTTTCTTTCGGAAACCCGGGCCAAGCTGGTTCAGGTGTGATTTTTCGGGATACAAATTCGAAGGTGCTTGGTGTTCTCTGTGTTGGCCTTGGTTGGCAAACAAATTTCTATGCGGAAGTATGTGCGTTTATTTATGGTGCGATTATGGCTAAGAGATGGACTTTGCGGTTGCATTCGTTCTGATTCGAAGAGTTGCATTCAAGCTTTTCAAAAGGATGAGCTGCCTTGGCAGCTGGTGCAAAAGTGGAAAATTGAGAAGTCTTTCTACACCAATGTCTGTTATGTTCATAGCTATAGGGAGGTTAATTTTTCAGCTGACGCCTCGGCCAAACAAGACTGTTTGCTGGCTGAGGATATTTTTGAGTTTTTTGAGGGTAGGTCAGGTTTTATTCCATCTGTGGAATGACATGGAAAGGTTTATTATCGTTTCAAATAGGTCTTTCCGGTGAGTGGCCTAGCGGCTAGTCATTAGGAAGTCCTAGTTCCTGTATAATTTTTCGCTTTTTTAATTTTTATTTGACCGAGAAAAAAAGAAAGAAAGAGAGAACCTCCTACATCAACGTTGATGTCTTGACTAGCAAGGCAGTTTAAGAATAAAAGAAGAAAAATCAATAAAAAATTTATTTCCAATAAGTTAGTTGGAAGCCTGAAAATAAGTTAGTTGGAAGCCTGAAAATAAGCTAGGCTTTAACCCCCTTTTGAATGACAACACCTGACCAACGAAAAAATAAATTATCACCCTTAGGTGTACCTTTCATGCCTAGTAGAATAGTTGTAGAGACGCTTCAAGAGATCGACTGCATCTTCATTGAGCTCCCCCAAAGTGGAGAAGGAAAGCACACCAAAACTATATCTGTGACTCACACACTGGTCAAAATACTTTGTGCGTTTACTAACTACAACTATCCACAACAAGGTCAAAATTATTTTTTTAAAGTATCTTTTTTTTAATTTTAATTTTAAAATTTCAAAATAATTTTATTTATTTTTTTAATTTTAATTTAATCTTTTTTATTTTTATTTTAGTTATTTAATTATATTTTTGTATTAAAAACAAAAAGTTTTTACAAGAATCGAGATAGGAGGCTAGCAACAAGTTGGGCTCCAACACCTTTTTGAATAACTTAACTTATTTTATTAAAAAGAAAATTACCAACATTAATATTTACATCATGCCTAGGTATGTGGGTTTTCAACCTTTTCAAAAACTCGATAAATTCAATACCAAACTCAACCAAAGTAGTAAAAGCTAGGGTACAAAAACTATAACCATTAGCACTACATACATCAAGGTATTTAACCCGCTTATGCTCAATAGCTTTATCCAAGGCAAGGCCCAGTGTAAAGGCATGTACACCATCCCAGTAAAAGGAGAGACCCCAGTCACATCAAAACAAGTATCACGATCCTCCTCTCAATTATAAACCAAGATATCTGCCGTCCTTGCATCACCACCGTCACGAGAAAGGAACCCTAAAGATACTTAAACTTTAGAAGGTAACATTGGAATGATAAAAAATATCGCAAAAGTTACTAGGCGAAACCTAGACTTAGCTTCGGCTAACAAGTTATCAGACAAACCTTTTTTTTTAAACATACTAGGTGCGACTGACAAGTTATTGGCCGAACCTAAATTGTTTTAGTGTATGAAGACTACTCATAGGTTCGACCGGTAACTTGTTTAATTGCTAGAACCAGCCTAATCTATCTTTGGCGGTTACAGAGTGAAGTTCGGCTTATAACGAACCTAAGTTTGGCGGTTATATAGTGAAGTTCGGCTGATTATTTATCACCAAAACCTAGGTATGCTCTCAAAACAAGTGGGTTCGACTAACAAGTTATCAACCGAAATTTTCAATGTTCCATGAAGAATAGCCCGAGGTTCGGCTGATAAATTTTCAGCCGAACCTAGTGTGTTACAAATAAATTATCTCAAACAGTTTCTTAGTCATCTGGTTACAGGTGATTGGTCGGGTTTGGTCTCCTTCAGCAAAGTCTTGCAACACTTCCCATCAAGTATGGTGGCTTAGGGGTGTATACCATGAAGAATGCCATGCAATATTGTTATCTGGTTCCTTGTTTCCATATGAAGGATCAATAGGAGAATATCTTGAGGCATTCTGGCGTGTCTAGTTTGAGCCCAAGTTTTGAGCGTGCACTTAACCTATACAAACATGTATGCGGTAATGAGATTTCTTCATTATACATTGATGATATCGTCCCCCATTCTATGAGTTCTTTGGAAATCAAATACTTCGATGCAGTGAAGAAAGATTTACCTAACCGGTTTGTCATGACAGAGCGTGATTATTCCCTGTTCCAGAGTAACATGATCAATTATGCACAAGACTATTTGTTGGACATTCCGATTGATGGGCTTAATCAAAAACTTGGGCGTCGACATTTTAAAGCTATCTTACGCTATAGACTTGGGATCCCTCTTTTCGAAGAAGGAGACACATGCTCCATGCAGTTGTGGCAGGAAGATGGATATTTTTGGGGATCATGCCTTGCACTTCTCGCATGAATTTGGGCTCAAGTATAGACATGACCTGGTTCATGACACCTTTGCCGACATTTGTTATCGTGCGGGTGTACCTGGTAGGAAAGAGGTGTATTTGGAATTCCTATCAGATACCGGCATGGCTTTGAGACCTGTGGATATATTAGTGTACAACTGGTAAAATGAACGCGATGTGTGTATAGATATAACAGTTGTTTCTCCCTTCACAGGTGGTGAGGTGCGCACCTTTGTTCCTAGTAAGGCAGTTGATGATGATGTCGCTTGGAAAATAACCAAATATTTCGAGAAGTGTACATCTCAGGGTTTTGGTCTTGGCGTGGTGGTTTTTTCTACTTTAGGAGAGTTGGATAGTGACACTGTGGAGTTTCTGAAAAGATCGCGCAACTATATGGCTAGCCATGATGCGATTGTCATAGTGGGGATTTTCTTTTCCATAGGTTTGGGGTTGTTATTCAAAAAGGAATTGGAACTCAGCTTGTTGTCAGGCTTCCATCTAACTCTTGTGATTCTTCCTCTTCTGATGAATAAGATTTTAATTTGGAATCCTAAAATATATTTATATATTAAAAAAATTAAAAAAATATGAATAAGGGTAGTTTTTCCATTAAGAAATACATGGACAAGGGGATTTTAAGATTACTACCTAATGACCTTATTTTGTCTCTAGTTGATATGCCTCAAAAAATTTCAATATGCCTCAAAATAGGTTTCATCTGAATAAGTGGTTTGTGCTTAAATCATCTAAAGCCAGCCAAGTTTTTCTATATGGTAATGTTTTGATGGCAATTCAAAATACCTTTCTACCCTTGACTGGTTTACAAATGATTTTAAAAATGATTATTCAAAATTATCATGTCATTTCGTCAACTCTTCGTTTCTCTCTTCTTCGCTTTCAACATCATTTTGCAAGGGACTAACTAAATACAATCCAAACAAAAGATTAGTAACCTATTGATGTGGGTAACCAAAACCCATCTTATCATCTTTTCTTCATAACCTAATCCCCTTTCTTTAGTACAATAATTTGTTAATTAACTTTGTCTCTCCTGTCATAATGTCATGATCAACCATGAAAAAGGTGAACGAATTGTAAAACTCGATTATAATTAATTATCAATAATTCATGGTAACCTTGAGAAGTTGAAGAACACGATTTTTTTTTGTTTAGTTCTAAAGTATGATGGATATGTTCAGTCAAATTATGATTTGATTAAACCTTCAGAGGATAGTATAGATATCTTTTAACTAAAGTAAGATTGTTATGTTCAATCAAATTAGTTTACATGAATCCCATGTATTAGTACGAAACCCTATATATATTACATTATTCCTGCAAAAATATTTGTAGAGATTAATTTTTGTTTTATTTTTTATGAAAATAGGGTTTGGGGATTAAAATAATTTTTTTTACCTTACCATAATTGTCTACTTCAATGTGGATTGTGGATGAAGAGTCTTTCCAATTAGAACAATGTGTTGAATTGTATATCATACAAAATATTAAGGTCAGCTATTAACTTAACGGTTAGTATGCGTTACCCACTATTGTTGGTGTATCAATATATTGATGTAGTTGCATTTAGTTAAAGGGAGGGTTGTATTTAGTCATTGCCTTTTGCAATATTTCAGTTAGTGAAGATTTTGATAGACTTCTTTCTCCTTATCATCACACAAATTTAGAAACCAAAGCTGTCGAAAAACTATAATCGACGATAGATTATAAACCTAAAATACAAACTTACAAAATTAAGTAATAAAAAACCCTAAAATGAATCAACTGTGACAAACTTGCTCAATTAAGCAACTGATCCTGCAACAAACTTGTTCAACGAACTTTTTGACATTATTTGCTTCCATTTTTATGTTACTTGGTTACTTAGGTGACTGTAGCTACTATTTTATTCAGGGCTGAATACTAGCCTATAAACCAAAACAAGAATGTTGTTACTTGGGATTTTTCTGGAAATTTGATCCATACCATTAAGAGAAAGGAAACAAATCGATACCAAGAGATCTTTGTTTAGTTGAACTGCCATAGAAGAGGAGAAACTAAAGTCTCTCCTAACCACGACAACCAAAATCTCTGTGATTTTAATAGTAAGGGTTAAATAGGTATATATAAAAACGTTGGTTATAGGATATATGCAAGGAATGATTAGGGTAATATCCTTATTTTGTCGCCTAGTGAATTTGTGCTGCATGAACTTTTGTAGCGCAAATCATTTTTCTTTTTATGGGGATGTCGAGGTTATTCATATCTAAGGTTGTAAAATAAATGGCGTATACCTAATACTATTTTCCTCAATTTTTTCAAACGAAATCATAATCAATTTTTAAATCGTTGAATTGAAAACTAATTCTTCATACGTAGTTACTGTTAATTAGACTACACACTCAAGAGTTAATTAAACAACACACTCAAGCATAAATAAACAACACACTCAAGCATAATATAGTAAAGATAAGCAATAAAGGGTAGAAAATAAAATACCACCAAGCGTTGGTATGTCAAGGTTGGTTGTCATATTTAAGTTCCAAAACTCAAGGTCGCTTGATAAGATTACTAGAGTAAATTTTGTTAGGTTAAACTAGGAAGTCTAGAAATGCTGATACAAACTCGTGTTACACTGAAGAACTTGAAGACCTATCGACATCAAAGAACACATTATCCTTCTGTTCGAGGTTAGTAATACAAGACATGACTTGTTTCCGTTCTTACGTACGTTACTTTCAAGCTGTTTAGATTGAAAATATTACATGCGAATATAGAAGTTGTATCACAACTTTGTTGTTGATGGTGGTTTTTAGCTTAGGGTTAAAATCGTAAAACCTTGCATTTGATGTGAAGTCAATCTGTAAGGAAACAAAGCCGTGAGTGCTAACTTCTCCTCTGGAATATTTATTGAGCCATTCAATATATCTACATGAAATTTATCCAGACTAGCGAATGTAGAAACCATCCCAGATGTTCAGTAAATTTCGGCGCCTTGCCTATATTCACTTAATATAAGTTTCTTTGAATGCCTTATATGCTATGTTCCCCAGCTGAACCCTTAATGTTGATATGGCATGACGATTTGTGTTCACTCGCAGCAGAGTAGCACGAATTTACAAATATCAAGGATAAGGTCTTTGATATTTACTGAACAGAGTAGCACGATTTGTGTTCACTCACGGCTTTCCACATTCGCTAGTCTGGCAATGAGAAAAGCATGCTGCTCTCTGGCAATGAACTTAAAAGAACTCTGTGTCAACACATAGAATTCAATAAATTGCCCTAAATAACTTACATAAGTTAGGGTTTCGCGCCTCGCGCAGTATACCAGACCTACATTGACGAAAGTAAGCCTAGGAAAACTAGGAAATTAATCCTCCATGGATTAGTAGGTGCAAAACCCTGCCCAGAATCAGAAAAACAGGGAGCCGCAACAGCAAAAGGAGGCGTGGCCATGCCTTAGGCCAGTGGGCGCCACTTGCCATTGGCCACGCCCCATCCTAAACCGGCTCTATTTCCTTCGACCAATCAGGTCGCTTTAAACTCGCCACGCGCACATAAGTTATGGCTGGGCCCATACTTTCCGGACCCACTTCCCATCGACCAATCAGGTCGCTCTAAAGCCGCCACACTCTCACCATAAGTGTAGCCGCTCCTTATGTTTGGACGACCCCCTTTTCTTGGCCAATCAAGTCGCTCTAAACTTGCCACCATACATTAAAGGCCAAACGCACCCTGCCGCGCTACCATACTAACTGACAAGCCAAATGCACCCTGCCACAACAACATATTGATCGGAATTTCAACATGCCACTCTGCCGTGGTAACATGCCAACATGCCACTTCGTGGAAACCTGCTATAAATAGCACCCTATGTGCTAACTTACCTCCTGTTCGTGGCCAACGCCATGAAAAGCTTAAGATTAGGGTTTTCTGGTCAAAACCACGCTTATGCATTAACCAAAGCCCTAATTTCCAGTCGTGGCACAAATTATGCCACTTGGACCCCGCAACATACCACGAGCCATGTGGGACCCAGGAATCCCTAAGGTTGGCGCCACATCATAGCCACCTACGAAAATTCCTACTCATGTGGTCGTTTCCACACTATGGCCTTTCCATAGTTCCTTTTGCATGGCCATGGCGCCATCTGCACAAAAGTATTGCCATGCCGCATGCCACACGCACTAATTAGGGTTTCGACATGCCAAACCCTAATTTGGGCAAAGTTGCTACGCCAACCAAAGCCAAATAACGTTTCCCATAGCAGTGGGACTGATGTGGCAACATGGCCAATGTTTCCACATGTGGGCCTAACACCACGGCGCCAAACCCTAGCCTTGTCCATGATACAGACGTGTCCATGCCACAACTCCACTGGCATGCCGCTATGCCATGACCACTAACATGCCGCTATGCCATGGCCACTAGCATGCCTCCATGCCACGGCTACGAGCATGCCTCCATGCCACGGCTACTAGCATGCCGCCATGCCACGGTTACGCCTCTGGCATGCCTCTATGCCACGGTACGCCATTGGCATCCCCCTATTCCATGGCTATGCCACTGGCGTGACACTAGCATGCCACTATGTCGATGGCGCCACTCCGCTATACAACAAGATGTGGCTATTATCAATGACCATCTTTCCTCATGAGATGCAATCTCTGCCATCCAAGTTCTCCATCCAACTGACAGACTTGTGGCAAGTTTCAGGCGACCATCTGCCTAAATCTAGTGGCCATGGCTACGCCAGGTGCCACTTGCACCACCGTGCCACTGGCATGCACGAGTCATGCCATCCATGACACATTCCCACTGGCGTATACCAAAACACCACCACGCCATCATCAGGCACCAACACAAGATAACCATAATCAACAGCTACCCTCCTTCATGAGATGCGATCTCAGCCATCGTAGTTCTCCATCGAACTGACAAACCTGTGGCAAGTTTTAGGCGACCAACCAAAACGAGCCTAATAGCATTACATGCTATTTTCCTGCGGTAAGTCCCTTGACTTTGACTTGCCGCACGTAGCGAAGTGCTACATGTTTTCCACGAAAAAACTCGAGACATCAAACACGTCACAAACTGGGGGATGCTCATCAGGGTATTGGTCTGTCGGTTTACAACGTGCGGCGTGCAATGTGCCTGTTACAAGAAAGTCTCATGAAGTGGGACAATTAGTGGTGGTAAAAAGTAACGGTGTAAACGAATTAATTTCCTTCATCACGGAGCATAATGTCTGACGGTTACACGAATTCACTTCCTTCATCATGGAAGCATAATGTCTGACGGTTACACGTTATTCTTTTCTTCCACCAATCAATCGTTTCACTTCCTATAAGACCAGGGTACGTTTCAATATGACTTGTATAAATAGGCTTCACCTATTTTCACCAAACAACAAGTTTGGGTCGACAACAACACATTATCTAGAAATCACCTGGTAGTTTTCCATTCTGCTAGCCAGTTCTACTTTCAGATACAAGTCACAGACAACCATACCTTCAGAATCAACTATTCTGGTCTCAATACTCTCTTCATTTCCCTCCATAAGACCAACCCTTCTCCTTCACTTTGTGACCGAAGCAAGCATGGAACGACCATTTCTTGGTTTAGGCCAGGATTGTACAGATTGATATCTCAAATCAAAAGTACTCCCGTGCAGTGCATTTTTTAGGGTTTAGATTCGTTTCTCATCCACACACCCAAAATTACCAAAACCAGCAGAAACAGTTTTCACCCACAAACAATTGGCGACCACAGTGGGAGATTAATCTCTCGGTTACAAATTCAACTCTTAATTCAATCATCCTACCAGTGAATGCAATAATTTGAAGCGCATCGTCCAAGGAAAGAAGGATTCAAGAGAATTACGTCTGTGGACTAGAGATTTTTGGCCTTACCACGGACCGACATAAAGATGTTCCACAGACAATAAAGAATGATTGGGGACTTCTCTCGGCAGCGAGAGTATCGCATAAAGACTCAGATTTTACTCTTTGAAGATTCAGTTTTGGTGAAAGGCCCTGAAGCGAGTAAGTATTTTCAGACAATGTTTACACGATCTACTGTTTGGGTTTTCACTTATAAAATGGAAGCTGATATCCCAATCACCTTGAAATTTCATATCATCCCATATTTTTCCCTTTCCCATGTAACATTCACGGTTTCACAATTTTCTCGAATGATCTTGCTACTTACACCCTCAATTCAGATTTTGACATATCAATTCATCAAAGGGGAATTATTCCAAAATATTCAAAAACTCTTATAAGAAACAATCATGTATATATCAATCCAAAAACCAGAAAATCAAACCATAAACTAGGCGTTTTTGTTGTCTTTCATGAAAAAAAACTTAAGAAAATGAAGTTCAGAAGATATTCAAGGGAAATCATTCAACAACGGTTCATTCATCTTGGAGAAAGCATCCTTCGCGCTTTGAAGAGCCGCCTGTTTCAGCTTCAATTCCTGAGACAACCTTTCGATTTCTACTTCCTGTTGGTTGATCACATCCACGGAGAGACCTTCGATCGCTTCAGCCTGCAACTTTTGGATCTCGAAAAAACCTTCACAGAACCAGGAGACGTTGAACTCAAAGTCTACACATACGTCCCGGTGAAACTTCTAGCTTGAAATTACATCTCCCGAAATAGTATGGCCGGTCACGTTGCACATGTCATGAATTGAGGATAAGGCTTCTTCTACATGCTTAACCAATGCAAATTGGTTGGTGATCCTTTTAGTTGTTGCAATATGTCCATACCTTTTCCATATCTTGGTATACAACGCCTTATACTTAGCTGGTACACTAAAACCTCCGATCAACAGATGGTCTTCATAAGGAGTCGAAAATGGAGGGTCGAACGTGGCGCCTGCAACTGATTCCGCGACCAGCAGGGGTTCCTTGGCAACAATCGCACTCGCAGCCGCGAGGGCGTTTTCCATCATATGAAGCGGGGCAGCATCTTCACGATGATCAATCTCCATCTCCAGACTGCTAGAAGTAACGGCTGCCATGGTTGGAGACAATACCACATCTTCATCTTGACGAATCTCCATCTCAGGGTTATCTTCGATGGCTTCTTCTTGTGACAACACCGATTGAGTATTTATTCCGAATAAATAAATAGCCTAAAAAAAGGGTGTGGCAAACTCACCGACTCATCCGTGGGCCCGCTGGAACTAGAAGAAGACCCGCTGCTTGGCTCTGAAGTGCTTTCCCTGTCATCACTGGATTCTGAATCCTCTTCTTCACTTTCCTCCTCATTGGCCGAAGGCTCAGTATTACCATACTTTTCTTCAGAAGCCATTTCTTGACCACGTGCAAGCTTGGCGAAGGTGTTTGAACTGTCGAGACCCTGAGTAAAAAGAAGAAAAGATTTTCAGTGGCAACAATCCAGAATGTTCACGCAATTCAGGAAGAGAATCATGCGTACTTGCATGTTGGAAGAAATGAAGGTCACCGGGGCAGTCGAAGCCGATTGAAAACCGCCTGCACGAATTTTCGATCTTCGCTCCTTTTTCTGGGGACTGTCTTCATTTGAGTTAGAAGATTTCCGCTTACACAGAAAAGGAAATCTCAACAACCCGTGCTTCGCCAAAACTTTAGAGGAGGGATTGCCGCGTGGATCTGTCACAACATTCTACACGAATTGCTGGATGGAAAGGAACTCTCCCCGCCAGAAAGCATTATATCTAGGAGTTTCCACCGACTTTCTTCCTGAAAGCAGAAAAAGAAGGCTCTTATGCTCTGCCAGGGCACTGCTATCAAAAGAAAACTGGCAACATTTATTCTGGATGCTTTGATGGACGGCAGAATGGAACCCCCTGATCAAATCCCATATGACGAGCGACCCTGTCAATATTATATGGGACCGCTTCCAAAAGTTCCTTGAAAAAGGATGGTACGTATCCAGGTATGCAGCTTCGCATGAATATGACTTTTCCAATTGTTATATCCACTCCATCAGAACGCAATGTTATGTCCGGGGCAGGAGAAAAAGTGTTTGGATGAACTATGGACGCATGGAACGGAGCCCAGGGACGGAAATTTATTGCATTCACGTTGTCGAGAAAATCGACGAGTTTTGAGATAGGTCTTGGACGCTTCTTCGACCAACGAAGTATCCTAGAACCGCCATATGTGTCAGGAAGTGAAGTTATTGGATTAGGAGCGTAGTGCTTAAAATGCTCCCACAACCATGCTTGGAGAAAGGCGACATGGACATACGAGTCCACCTTCATGTGCCCATTAGAAGCGTACATGTCTGCTTCTAAGCAATCCAGATGGGTGTACAAGGAGCCAAGGGAAAAGCTGCCTATGGGAAGAGCCACGCCTTTCGCCAATTTGGTAGCAAAGTTGATGAGATTTTGCCTTATTTCTTTCCTGCCAGAGCCATCATCAAAATTATCTCTGGATAACCACAAGGATAAAAATGCAGCGACATGGAGCATATCATCCAGCACCAAAGCCGGCTCCGGATCCTTGGGGAACCATTCAGACACCCACCAAGTATAAAAACATTTTTCCTCATTGTCCTTCCGAACATATCCTTACGACTTCCTAACCATAGTAGCATGCATTTCCTCTTCCTCCTCGGACAAGACAACATCAAGATTTCTGATTACTGGAAGATTCAATAGGACGGCTACGCTCTCCAAAGTAATAGTCATATCACCCCACCTACATAGGCAGTATGAGTCTCCATTCACCACCTAGAGATGAAAATGATCAGACCTGCAATGTCTTTCCTAATCTGAAGTGCCGCAGACGCCATGACAGCATTCATGATTTGCGCCTTAACCAGATTAACTTTGACGTGGTCACGAATTATCAAGAATCTCATCCATCCTTCGTAAGAGCGCAATGGGCTTTGGCATATTTTAAATTCGATAGAGAAAGCCGGATACTCTTTTCTCTGGAGACAAAACCGTATCACACGCAATGGTGAAATCTACTGAACCTTTCCTTCGTTCTCTGATCCAGTCAGAAAAGTTTCCACATGACTGGGATGCGTCCTTATACCTGTGCAAGGTTCAGTGAAGAATTCATCATCCGTATTTGGCTTGTCCTTGGAGTTGTTAGCATTTCTCGGCACGACGGCATAACTGTTTTTCAGGTGACATCCTAACAAAATTCCCTTATACTGCTTTCACTTTCGAAGTAGCTACAACAGATCAAAATGAAGGAGAATTACCACTTTGAAGAAAAGTATGCATGAAGATTTTATAAACACTGGACGCAATAATCAGGGAGCAGCATTCATGAAGAAGTTTTTCCTTTAGCCGCATGTCATGGTACTCACGGTCAAAGAATGGGGACTGATGCTTGCTCGATGAGATATGTGTGCTGCCGTGCAAAAAAAACATGCTCTTGGCCGAAACCATTCAATAACACGGGAGCCTTGCTCTCGGCCAAATCACGCCTTTCCGCGGGAGTTGCACTCATGGACAAAGGAAACCCTAATAACTAGGTTCTATGGAATGAGCGAATGTAGTTGTCCGAGCTCAAACAATTACCTAGCATGTTAATTGGTTTCGTTTCCATTCACATTACAGCTAACCCTAATATAATATTGCTAGCGAAGAGGAGTTATTCATATCAAAAATATTTTGTGGAAGTCATACCTATGTCTAGGGTTTACACCAAAACAGAAGAACAAGCTAAAGAAGGAACGCTGGAATACATACCTGGAATACGCTCGTCTTCTGTGTTGAAACTTCTTTGCCGCTAACTCCAAGACGTGGGGACAAAACCGATGATATGGGATAAAGAGGATGGGTAGCACCTTTTTATAGGCACAACACTTTTGGGACTTCGAATGGAGGAGGGTTTCTTATTTTGGTTATACACGGAGAAAGGCAATCGGACCGCGCTGGCAAAGCTCCATGGCGCCAACAGGCCGCAGCCAAGCTAGCGCCAACAGTCCGCGTCCCAAGAAACACCACATTCTCCGCTCCACAGCCAACGCCAACAGTATGCGTCCCAAGCCAGCGCCATCTTCCCACTCCAGAAGTCCGCGCCCTAGCCAACAGCGCCATCCACCGTTCCAAGCTAGCCTCGCCATCAACCGTTCCAAGCTAGAAGCGCCATCGACCTGGCAAGCCAAACCAGCGCCATCCACCTTTCCGTAGCCAGCCAAAGCGGCTCCATCCTAGCCATTCAAAGCAACGCCATCTCGACCATTCCGCAACGCCATCTTCGTATGGCCAAGATTGAAGCGTTATCTCCGCACGTTCCTTGACCTAACTAGCCAACGCCTGTCCCGCGGACCAAATCGCAGTGCCATCTCTGCTAGCCAAAGTTTCAGCGTTGACGCTAACACCCTATGGCAAAGTCAGAATAACGCAGAGACACCAATGCAGGGATCACGGATGCCTCATGCCTTCCGCTAAAGGTTAGTTGAATTTCCTCGGCAATCTCTTCACGTCTTGCCCTTTCGATTTTACTCTTGTCTGTCACCATCTCATGCTTACCCCACAACAATGCCACTGTTACGTGCTAAGCAGGGGACTTAATGTTGATGGTGGATTTTAGCTTAGGGTTAAAATCGTAAAACCTTGCATCTGATGTGACGTCACTCTGTAAGGAAATAAAGCCGTGAGTGCTAGCCTCTCCGTTGGCATATTTATTGAGAGTTCAATATATCTACATGAAATTTATCCAGACTGGCGAATGTAGAAACCATCCCAGATGTTCTGTAAATTTCGGCGCCTTGCCTATATTCACTTAATATAAGTTCCTTTGAATGCCTTCTATGTTATGTTCCCCGGCTTAACCATTAATGTTGATATGGCATGACGATTTGTGTTCACTCGCAACAGAGTAGCACGAATTTCCAAATATCAAGGATAAGGTCTTTGCATAAGGTATTCAATCAGAAAATCATGCTGCTCTCTGGAAATGAACTTAAAATAACTCTGTGTCAACACATAGAATTCAATCAATTGCCCTGACTAACTTGCAGAAGTTAGGGTTTCGCGCGTCGCACAGTATACCAGACCTTGCTTGACGAAAGTAAGCCTAGGAAATTAATCGGCCGCCATGGATTAGTAGGTGCAAAACCATGCCCAGAATCAGAAAAATAGGGAGTCGCAGAAGCAAAGGGAGGCGTGGCCATGCCTTAGGCCAGCTGGCGCCACTTTCCATTGGCCACGCCCCATCCTAAACCGGACATATTTTCTTCGACCAATCAGGTCGCTTTAAACTCGTCACGCGCACATAAGTTGTGGTTGGGACCATACTTGCCGGCCCCACCTCCCATCGACCAATCAGGTCGCTCTAAAGCCGTCATACTCTCACCAAAAGTGTAACCGCGCCTTATGTTTGGCCGATCCCCTTTTCTTGGCCAATCAATTCGCTCTAAACTTGCCACCATATATTAAAGGACAAACACACCCTGTCGTGCCACCATACTAACTGGAAAGCCAAACACAACCTTCCACAACAACATATTGATCGGCATGCCAACATGCCACTCTGCCGCGGTAACATGCCAACATGCCACTCTGCCGCGGTAACATGCCAACATGTCACTTCGTGGCATGCCATTTCTTGGCAACCTGCCATAAATAGCGCCCTATGTGCTAACTTACCTCCTGTTCGTGGCCAACGCCATGAAAAGCTTAAGATTAGGGTTTTCTGGTCAAGAGCACGCCTATGCATTAACCAAAGCCCTAATTTCCAGTCGTGGCACAAATTATGCAACTTCGACCCCGCAACATGCCACGAGCCATGTGGGACCCAAAAAGCCCTAGGGTTGGCGCCACATCATAGCCACCCACACAATCCATACTCTTGTGGCCGTTTCCACACTATGGCCTTTCCATAGTTCCTTTGGCATAGCCATGGCGCCATCTGGACAAAAGTATTGCCATGCCGCATGCCACACGCACTAGTTATGGTTTCAGCATGCCAAACCCTAATTTTGGCAAAGTTTCTACGCCAACCAAAGCCAAATAACGTTTCCCAGAGCAGTGGGATTGATGTGGCAACAGGTCCAATGTTGCCACATGTGGGTCCAACACCACGGCGTCAAACCCTAGCCTTGGCCATGCTACAGGCGTGTCCATGCCACAACGCCACTGGCATGACGCTATTCCAAGGCTACTAGCATGCCGCTATGCCACGACCACTAGCATGCTTCCATGCCATGGATACGCCAACGACATGTCGTTATGCCACGTCTACGAGATATGCCATGGCTACACCACTGGCATGCCAATAACATGCCACTCTGTCGATGGCGCCACTCCGCTATACAACAAGATGCGGCCATAATCAACAACCATCCTTCCTCATGATATACAATGTCGGCCATCCAAGTTCGCCACCGAACTGACAGACTTTTGGAAAGTTTCAGGCGACCAGCTGCCTGAATCTAGTGACCATGGCTACGTCAGGCGCCACTTGCACCACCGTGCCACTGGCATGCACGAGTCATGCCATCCATGCCACATTGCCACTGGCATATACCAAAACGCCACCACGCCATCATCAGGCACCAACACAAGATAGCCATAATCAACGGATACCCTCTTTCATGAGATGCGATCTCAGCCATCGAAGTTTGCCACCGAACTGACAAACCTGTGGCAAGTTTTAGGCGACCAGCGAAAATGAGCCTAATAGCATTACATGTTATTTTCCTGCGGTAAGTCCCTTGACTTTGACTTTCCACACGTAGCGAAGTGCTACATGTTTTCCACGAACACACTCGAGACATAAAACACGTCACAAACTGGGGGATGCTCATCAGGTACTGGGCTGGCGGTTTACAGCGTGCGGCGTGCAATGCGCCCATTACAAGAAAGTGTCATGAAGTGCGACAATTAGTGGTGGTAAAAAGTGACGGTGTAAAAAAATTCATTTCCTTCATCATGGAAGCATAATGTATAACGATTAAACGAATTCACTTCCTTCATCATGGAAGCATAACGTCTGACTGTTACATGTTACTCTTTCTTCCACCACTCAATCGTTTCACTTCCTATGAGACCAGGGTACGTTTCAATATGACTTGTATAAATAGTCTTCACCTTTTTTCACCAGACAACAAGTTTGGGTCGGCAACAACACAATATCTAGAAATCACCTGGTAGATTTCCATTCTACTAGACAGTTTTACTTTCAGATACAAGTCATAGACAACCATACCTTCAGAATTAAGTATTCTGGTCTCAACACTCTCTTTGATTCCCTCCCTAAGACCAACCCTTTTCCTTCACTTTGTGACCGAAGCAAGCCTGGAACGACCATTTCTTGGTTTAGGCCAGGATTGTACAGATTGATCTCTCGAATCAAAAGTACTCACGTGCAGTGCATTGTTTAGGGTTTAGATTTGTTTCTCATCCACACAACCAAAATTACCAAAATCAGCAGAAACAGTTTTCACCCACAAACATTTGTGTATATAGAATTACGAAGTATAACATTTATCTTTTGAACTTCATAGTTGCGACATAGACACTATCTATGTAACTCGTTATTAGATTGTGTTATGAACTTACGATTGATTCTATACCTAGAAAACTATGTTTAAAGATGTGAGCTTAAGGAAGTAGACTTGCGAAAATTATTTCGTAATTGAAAGGAATAAATGATATTGGTGTTCCAATCCCTATTGGGGATCTATAGCAGGACCGATCCTTATTGAGGGATATATATAAGGACAGATCTCTTTCTTTCGGATCTATAGCATGACCGATCACTATTGGGATCTCTTGTATGACCGATCCCAATATCATTTTTTTGTTTCCGGCTATACATATACTTTAGGGTTTTGTGAATATCGGAATATGAGTTTACATTAAGGAAAGTTCAAGATATCGACATAGTGAGTAATTTGAACATGTGCTAAAATCTTATGCTTTCATTGTTCAAAGATATTCCTTGATACTCAAGGTGAGATCCCAAACCGAAATGTTTGAGAATCTTATTTTAGGGTTTTAGAATTTATATTACTAGTAAGTAAAACATATCTCTTGAAGATATATTAGTAAAGTATACTTGTATACTAGCTAATATTGAGTTGTCATTGATGAAAAATTTCGGTATATTAGTTGAATATTATCTGGAATTAGAAAAAATCGAAAATTGGTATCTATTGCATATCTTTAGATATTTCGGTTATGGAAATTCCTTGTTGTCCAATCTACCTTAGTCTATAAATAGTGAAGTTTGTTCTTCTTAAAAATTTATCCTGGCACGTGCACTTCATCTTGTAGTCACTGTGGTAACCGACTAATTGTATTACTTGTAATATTATCCTGGAAAGGAGGGTAACCTAATCAGGTGAAATCTCTTACATACGCTAGTTTCAAGAATTCTGTGGGATCAATAAGCGCGTCTAGATACTACAGTTGATGGGAAACTAGAATTTGCATTGTTTTTAGTTTTGGATTATTGATTTATTTGACTAACGGTGATTAAACCTTGATTGCACCTAATTTGATTATTCTTGATATCATTCTCTTCTGATATAAGGTCATCAAACCAGATTAAGGGTTGACATAGTTCAGATATGTCTGTAGATCTGACGATAGGCTTATGATCATCCATTATTAACAAACTTTTTTCTTTGCGTGAACGATCATAGGGGAATCAAGTTTGTTTGTGAAGGTACATTGAAAATATGAATAGAATTATTATTGATTTCTGATCTTTATGATTTAGCCAGTGTACGCACTTGATCGGCGGGGATCCAACTTAGCTTTATATATCTTCTGATAGACACCGTATTGTTAATCATATTAGATCGACAATCTATCATTTGGTGGTCTTCTTCAGGATCCGAATATGGTAGATTGAAAACCTAGATCTGATTATCTTGATAATATAAATCTTGGTTGATCTAAACCGAACAAAAGAGTTTATATTATTTAGACGGAAGGACCTTTGTTTTAACTCAACATATCTCCGATTTCATTTGAATAAGATGAAGCTAAGTGAAGATGAAGGTTTTCGCGATGTGATGTATCAAGTTGGAAGTTATTTGTATCAGAAACTCCTGACGTATCGTCAAAATTCTAATGTAAAAAGGAAGCACCAAAAATTATCTCTATGTAGATGGTGGATTTTCGACAAGGGCTAAAATCGTAAACCCGTAATTATATATGCTCCTGATCTAGCAATCAAATGAGTATTGAGGTTCATGTCTCTTATCGAAAGCGTGAAAACTCATGCCACGAGAATCTCTGACTGAGAATACTGTCTCTCAGAGTATATGTAGATGTGTAGTCTCTCAGCTGACGCAACGACATATCTCATGAATATTGAGCAACTTCAGTGATCACTTTCATATAGAATCGCAAGATTAGACGGCTCTTAGACAGCTTGCCTTCTAGTATAGAGCAATAAGGTCTTCAGGATGTAACAATGCTTTCCCTGACTGTATAGAAGAAATATGACGCTTCAACAAGCTCATATCACTCAACTCCGGAATAATTAATACTCCTAGATGATCGTACTAGTATAGAGCCATCAATTAATTATTCCTAAATCATTAGATTCATTCACTGAATCCTTGAAAAAATATTCAATGTTTTTCATAATATTTCGTTACTTCAATTCATGGTTTTCTCGATAGAGCTCCATGGGTTAGTAATAAATATTCAGCGTACGGGCATCTGAGCTACCTTCGAGTAAGCCTCGACCCAAATGATGCAAGTGTACTCAACAATAATGCACTAACGAGCACTTGAATGCACGAACGAGCCTCTCAAAACACGACGGGAAAAATAGGAAAGAAAATAATAAATAATAAAATATTAACCAAGGCGCTGGGGGACTGGGCTCACCGGCCGGCCAGTCGTGCCGTGACCAGTCCCACGCCCAATTTTATATTTTATCATATTTTTTATTATTTTCCTTGATCTCATGAAAATCCCTTCATTTGAACAAATATCCTTCGTTTTAAGGAAACTCCTCAGTTCCATGGTGTTTCCTTCGTATCAAAGAAATAATATAAAATTGAAAAAGGTGTCATGGGACAGTGTCTACTAGCTGGCCGGCTATGCCCTAGTCATGGCCGGTCCCATACCTCATGATTCCTCATTATTTTATTATTATTTCCCTAATCTCATGAAAACTCCTTAATCTCATGGTATTTCCTTCAAACCATGAAAAAATAAGATAAAATTAGGAAAACTCATGGGACCGGGCCCTAGTTGGTCGGTCATGCCCTAGTCGGTCCCACACACTCTTTTTTATTATTATTATTTTTATGTTTCCTTGATCCCATGAAATTCCTTGATTTCATGGTATTTCCTTCAAATTATGAAAATTCTTTCAAATCATGGAAATAATACATAAAATTAGGGAAAACTCACGGGACCGGGCCTTAGTCGGACGACCATGCCCAAGACGGTCCCACACATCCTTATTTTATTATTATTATATTATTTGTTTCCTTCATCTCATGGAAACTCCTTCACTTCAAGGAAAAATCCTTTATTTCAATAAATTCCTTGATTTCATGATATTTTCATAAAATCATGAAAAATATAATAAAATTAGGAAAAATGCTATGGGACTGGGCTCATTGGCCGGCCGGTCGGTCATGCCTTGACCATGGCCGGTCCCACACTTTATGATTCCTTCATTTTATTATTATTTTTTCTTCATCCTATGAAGTTTCCTCAGTTTCAGCAAAAACCCCTGATTTCTTCATATTTTCCCAAATGATTGCTCAAATGCACATCAGAAAATATCAAAATTCTCAGGACTGAGACACGAACACTTTGGTGACGCGAGCATATTACCTTGACCGACCAAGGTTGGCTCCTTGGCTTGCAAATGTCCGGTCCCACATATTTTCATCATTTGACCTAATTTGTTCATATTAGGTTCAAACTCTTCCAAATAATTTTAGAACTTCATAAAACGATCATCATTCGATCCCGTGACCACCCAGGGATGGTTTCATGACCCATTGGTCGGTCCCTCATCCCGTCATAATTAATTAGGTTTTATCACCTAAGGCTCAGACGAGCATTATTTTTAATAAATGAATCATCCTTTCATCAACGTCTTCAAGAGACTTTGATATTTTGCTCACTGGAGCATCTGGGCGCTACATGGTCGATCCATCATCCATATAGTCGGTCCCTCCTTCATTCCATGGTTAATTCTCAATAGACCATCAATTGATCAAATTAGGGTTTCGAGTCCAAGGTTCATAATCCCAGATTCAAACGCTAATAATTTTACGTTGATCTTATGGTACTCTCCAGTTGCCAGTATCTTAATTTAATATTTTATCTGGTTACGCTACCAATTATTCATCAAACGAGCAACATTTTCTCAGATAAGCAATATTTGATCAAACCAAGGAATATTGTTTTCATTCTCAATATTCAACAATTCATCGAATGAGAAATATTTGCTCACCTTAAGTATCAACGTTTACTTGAGAATTATACCTCTGTCTCAATAGACATGGTCAATTCATGAATTTCAGAACATTTGCAAATCATGTTCAATTCAGCAATACATGGACTCATCGTCCCATAAAGTCAACAACTGACTAACTAAATACACGTCTGCCTTGCAGACTCCATAATCATGAGACATCAATCGTGTCACATTTGGGGATATTAGCTAGGGTTTTGGTCTGGCAGTCTACGGCACGTGTGTTCATACACACGATGAGAATGTGAGAAAGTCGTGCAATCAGTTGAAGGAGTTAACAAAGTAGTGGATGGAAAATCGACCAAGTCTCCGCACGTTGAGCAACTGGTTTTAACACTCGATTTCCATTTCTCCACTCTTTGATCCCGTCAACTTTCACACTTCATGGGATCATGGTGTTTACAATTCTAGCGATATAAATAAGTCTCTGAGTCATGATTGAAAAAGGAGGACAATCTTACGTCAAGCAACAACACGAGATTAACAACTCAACGTCTGAGCAAATTCAATCATTCAGAACTTATCTTATTTTCAGAATAAACAACACACCTACAATCTTCGATCACCATTGATCTCACACATTTCTCAGCTTCCCTCCTATAGATCGACCCATCCTCTTTTGTGACCGAAGTTACTCTGGAACGGCCGTTGTCTTGGTTTAGGCCGGAGTACTACAGATTGGTCTCTCGAATTCAAAGCACTCCCTTCTTGCAGTGCATCTGTGTCAGGTTTGACAGTTCGCTCGGTTCAAGGAGTTTCTTCCGTACCTCAATTTCGTAAAAACCAGCAACTTGTTTTGCCCTATCTACAGATTGGCGACTACAATGGGAGATCATTCTCTCAGTTGTAATCTCACTTCTCACAAAGATGGTCGGTCTTAGGTATGGTTCAGTTACCAACTCGGATTCAACACCCGACTCCAATATTGCAAGCTCTAGTGGTACTGCCAACACCATTCCCCCGGTGCAACCTGCTACCACCACTCCTCCGGCGCAACCTGCCACTACTGCCCCTCCGAGCAGTGGTTCTCCAGTGATCACCCCTGCAAGTGACGGCACCGGAGCCATCAACTATCCACTATTCGTCCGGTCTCCTGAAGAAGTCAGGGAAAACCCACCTACCGTAGGTGATCTCATGAAGGTGCAATAAACTCTTGCCAAAAATCAGACTGACATGGCTGCTACTCATAAGGAACTATTCAAGTATCTCAAGACTCTTACAGACAAGATGTCAGAGAAAACTCAGGAGAAAGGAAAAGCTAAAGAAACGTCTTTAGACGCTGATCCTGAGGTCACTCTGATTCATGTAGTAGACGATGAGGAAGTTCCCAATGCTGTAAACAATCCACAAGTGAAAGAGCCATCCAGCTTCATCACTCTTGAAGACCTGAAACGCCTATTGGAGGATCGTGGAAAAGACAAAACGCCTTCTGTCCACCGTCACCAACCTCCATATCCTGCTGCTACACAAAGGATTCCTCTACCAAAAGGTTACACCTCTCCAACCTTCACACTGTATGATGGAACAAGAAATGCCCGAGAACATGTTTCTCGATTTCTAGAGGCACTGGGAGAACATGAGCATAATCGTACTGTCCGTCTGAAGGAATTTTCAAAGTCTCTGAAAGACAAAGCATATACCTGGTACAACAACATCACACCAGGAAGTATCAAAAGTTTGGGAGAAATGGTTAATGCTTTCTACAGAAAGTATTTCTTCGTCTCAGAACAAATCACCCTCTCGGATCTCGGAAGGATGTTTCAAAGGAGCAACGAACATCCTAACGATTATGTGAAAAGGTTCAGAGTTCAATCTTTGGATTTCCATGATCCAAATATCACTAAAAAACAACTCGTGGACTTGTACATCAATGGAATGATTCTAGTCTACAGAGCCTTATTGGAAAATCTCAGGTTCCAGACTTTCTTAGAACATCATGAAGTGGCCAAGAGATCAGCAACTAATGCACCTGCTTTGTTGGAGAGGGCTAAGACTACAAAAATTGAAGAGACACGAGAAACTCGAGGTAGCAGACGTTTAATCAACAAACAGTACAACGTCTAACCTTCTATAAATTTTGTTGCGGAAGGGAGCAAACGAAAGGCTGAGCCGCAGCGCAAACATACTCCCTCAACTCCTTCGAAGGCACAGAAGAAGGGAAACACGCAAGTTCCTGCTCAACACACAGAAGCCGATACGGAGGCACACGATTTTCCCTGCTCCATTGAAGAGGTTATTGAACTTCTAGATGCCTGGGTTCAAGACGGTGCAATTAAACTGCCATATGTCAAGGAAGAACCAATTGAAAAGGCCATGGAAAATCCTCGTTACTTTCGCTTTCATAGGTTCGTCAACCATCCCACAAGTGATTGCAGATATTTTAAGAGCATATTTAAGGAAAAAATCGAATCAGGAGAACTCAACTTGGGGACAGAAGGAGTACGCAGAGATCCTCTCCCAGTCAGAACTTTCACCCTGTCTGAACCTCTTGTCAAGGAAGCAGTTCAATTCTTAGTCGAGCATGTCTGCGAATTGCTATACCTGTCAAAGGCTCAAATGGGAGACATATTTGCTGCACTGAATCACATCGTATCAGGGAAACGATTGTTGATTCAAGAGACATTTCCTGAACCGCCTTCAACAACGGATGAAGAAATGTATGACTGGGAACTTCTCACCACAATCTATCTTAATAGAAATGAGTTCAAACGAGCATTAGTCGATGTCGGCACTGTTGTCAATGTTATCCCTCTGAAAACTCTCAGAGCTGCTGGTATCACACGACAAGAAGCCATTCATGCTCCAGTAACAATCACAGATCATGAAGGAACGCCCAGAGATGCCTATGGCCACATTACTCTCAAGGTAAACATTAACTCAGTCTGGATAGAAACAAAATTTTACATAATCCGAGAGGATCCAGGATATGATATGATTCTTGGACGCACGTGGATTCATGCTGGGAAGGTAACACCAACACCTTAAATTGCATATTTCTCCGCTGAAGAAGCCTATGATTAGGAAGAAGAAGAAGATATCTCATCATTCGATTATCTGAAAGAAGTCAAAGCCCTGACGGAGCTAACACAAAAGCATGAGGAAAATGCTAACGCTTTCATCAAAAGATTTCGTACTCAGGCAAGTCTTATTCCTCTTTATGTGTCGATATTATCAGTTCTCAGACATGCTGCTTTGGTTCGAGGGATTTACTCCACCAAAAACTTAGCAATTGCAAAGTGTTATGAGTGGATAACCTCGCCTCCAAAATGTTTGCAATACTTGCATTCATCAATTTATCAAAATTCAGTTTACTTAAAGAAAATCTCTATCAAACCCAAATAAAATCCTCAATTATCTACTTATCCAAAACCAATCAAAACCAAAAATAAAACCTCACATCTCTCATAAGTTCAGAAGTTCAAGAGATTATGAAAGGAAATCAAATAAAATCAGCAAAGAAAGATTTTTGCTCCTCTGTATCCTTCAAGACTTCTAAGGCCGCCTTCTCCATGTTCAGCTCTTCGGTCAGCTTATCAATCTTGTCTTACTTCTCCATCACGACGTCATTGGGAAAGGGTATGTTACTCTCACACGAGTCCTTGATAGTATATATTTTCTTACGAAGCCACTTCACGTTGAAGCCAAGTCTCTCAGAGTTATCCAAGTTTAACTCCCAATCAAAGAGTATATCTGGAGTAACAATATTTATGGCCCTAGCGCGTATATCACTTACAACACGCAAGATGGCACTTACTTGCATTGTTAAAGAATAAGCATGCTTTGGAGAAAAAGAGGGGGTTTAACAACCACAACCAATGTTTCGTTTGGCAATCTGAATAGACAAACTCCAATATACTTTCAAGAGAATCAACTAGACAGTTAGACTCAATCTATTAAAAGTATATAAAAGAGTTTTATATCTCTATCTCTTGATTCAATCCGCAATCAGCAAATAGGAATTTGCGAGCCCGATTGAATATAAGAGGATTAACTTGAACGGTACCAAAGACCAATGTTCAAGTGTAAATCAATTCACTCAACAACCCAAAGCTCGGATACAAGAACTGATTGATCTTAACGCATAACCTGTGATATTTCTATTATATAAATAAAATATAATGCGGAAAAGAAATAACACAGACACCAGAATTTTGTAACGAGGAAACCGAAAATGCAGAAAAACCTCGGGACCTAGTCCAGAATAAACACACACTGATTATAAGATGTTACACCAATTTCCTACTACCTATTCGTACTAGATGTAATACCTCCTTCAGCACTTGTAGAACTCCTAGCAGAATACCGATTCTCTTTAGAAATTCTTCACACAAACCTTCTAGCAGAACCCAAGGTTCTCTTTACAAGATACACCAACACGATTGATATGATTTGATATTTTGTTTGCACAAAACACCAGTTTGATTTCCCTTTAGATGTGCATCAAGGTTTTGGAAATCTTGTGTTTGCTTTGATAAAAACAATTACTAGGTAAAAGTAATATCAAAACAAACTTGTAGATTAGGGATTAGTATACTCTTCAATAAAAGGAAGAGAAACCTAATAACTCTACAACAAGAAAAACTAGAATAAATCTAGAGATATATTTTTTAAAACTTCTCAAGGATTTTTACGAGATGCCTCAATAGAAGTTTTTCTTTCTAGTCTCCAATTTCGACTAACAAGTGCTGGTATACGATCGAAAACTGAAATCTATCAAAACCTAGGGTTAATGATCAACAACTCTTGAATGGTTTTATATATTAGAAGAGAAAACCTTAGAATAGACAAGAGGTGAAAAACCTAGATTACAAGTTGTGTGATCAATCACGAAGATAAAATCCAACTCGGCTTTGTGATCCCCAATACAAAGAATTTTATCTCACTCTTGTTCACGAAGAAAAGAAGACATGGAAACAACCTTCAAAGCTTACACCAATTTTCCAAAGAGGATGAAAACGTGTAAACTCATGAACCTTTTATTTATAGTGAAAAGTTAGCTTGAAAACTAAGCTTAGGGTTTAGGATATTTTCCTTTTTCAAGACTCTCCTAATTATGGGAGTCTTTCCTAAGTTACAAATATTGTGCATAAATAATTAGAAAATATTTATTTATGTGAATAAATCACATTTTAACTTAGGTAGGAATTAAAAATTATCACAAACACTTTACTATGGTAATCAAATATGTTTGGATTAATAACCATCTTGCCTAGAAAAGGAAAAATCACCAATTTGACTAAAAAATACTTCTAGTCACGTAATTGGGCCCAAGTCCGTGAACTGCTACAAACAACCCATGGATTGTTTCCTACTAACGAACTGTAACAATTGCAGCAACACTTATAATTGTTACTTTAATAAATCACTCATAACTTCATCGTTATAACTCGGAATTGAGTGATTCTTGGCTCGTTGGATTCATAAGCTCATTCACTATAACATGAGATTCTTTATAAGGATAAAGGTTATTGTCTCCAAGATCATGAATCAAATAACCTCAAGTATATATACATAAATGTACAGTTAGTGTCAATGAAATTGTTCCATAGAGTGAGAATTTATCTTGATAGATTAGAAAGGTAGAATTGAACAAGAATCCAAATGAAATCAATCGCATACCTTTGTTGATGAAGTACTTGTTGATGTCTTCTTGTAGTCTTCAATCTTCAATCTCCATCCTTTAAGGATAGCTTCGATTCAACTTCTTAGACCTAATCTAGTCTGAAACTGTCTTTAGTATGCTAAATCAAGAATGCATTTTGGAAACTAAAATTGACAACTAACTTGACATACCAACGCTAGTGGGTTCAACAGAGCAGTGCTCTAACAATCTCCTCCTTTGTCAATTTTAGTGACAAAACCATTTTACATATGATTGTACTTGTTAAAAGCATTACAGCTCCAAAATCCTACATGCTTGATTTCCTTGGTTCTTCAACTATGCAAATGTGTTCATCCTGTACTTGTTGAATATCCATCATAGTATTATCACACATCATCAAAGTTCAATTGTATCACAACTTTGACAATAATACTACAGTGATATGTATCACTCCCCCTTAGTCAATACTCCATATCAACATGATAACCACTCCCCCTTATATAATGATCCGTAAACCATATGTATTTGTAGTGTGAACTACACATTAATTCTCCCCCTTTTTGTCAATACAAATTGGCTAAGGCATAAAAACTAGTGGGATCCTCATGAAATTTTCACGGAGACACTTCATGACAAAAAGAAAGAAACATATCAACTTTGTTTAGACGATATCACAGAGTCGAGATTTAGTGACTTCATCAAGGAGTTTATTAAGATACAAGTTAACTCCTACATGTTCCAAACCCTCTTCTCCATACAAAGATATGACAATTAAGCACAAGTTCATTTAAGAACTCTCCCCCATTAGATGTCATTCCCGAAAGAACAACAAGAGTGACTTTACTCCAGAGATAAGGATTTATATATTGGATTTTAGAAAACCGACAAGGAGATACGAACTAAGAACCAATCATTGAAAGTCTCTCATGAGATCGTGTTACTAACAATGGAACTATCTTATGGTAATAATACACAATATGTAACCATTAAGATCAAGTATTGTGATCATCTTTTCTAAGATACAAACTTGTATAAACAAGAATTGATATGCTTAGAAGGAAGAATAACCTTTTCCATAAGGATTTACACCAAGAATGGTTACCATAAGAGTATGAAAAAGATTCTTTGACAATAAAAACCAACATCCAATGGTTTTGATTATTGCTTCTAACCTGTTATGCTTAATAATTTTTAATCACAAATCAAGTTAGGTAATTAAGAATCATATGCGTGGTATTTAACCATATTCATCTTCACCATAACTAGTTCAAATGACTCAAATTAACAAGTTAGAGAGTTGTTCAATTGCAAGGAAATCTTATGTAACTACACAAGACACAATTGAAGCAAAAACGATTTGATTCACTCGAATCGGTTCATGAACTTTATAGCCACGGTTTTCAAAAGAATTCCTTAATCAATATAAAGATGAGTTCAATAACAATCGTTGTTAGATATAACCTAATCAAGTTCGCGGACTTAAGTTCCCGGAAGGAGTTCACAAACTCCAGCAGAAATTCTTGGGTTTGAGAACTTCGCCAGTTCGCGGACTGAGTTCGCGGACTGAGCTTGCTGAGTGAGTTTTCAAACTCCAGCAGATATTCTCGGATGAGAACTTCCGCCATTTCACGGACTGAGTTCGCAAACTGTGCAAACAATTCCGGTTCTCTTGATCAACAAAGTTCGCAAACTTTGGTTCAAGGAATAAGACTTATACATATATGTGTTTCCACAACAATGCTTATATCCATCAATGGTTATATAATCTAAACTCTCATTTCAATCATTGAAACATTCTCAGAGGACGTTATATAGTTGTTATTCACAAACCATTTTTCGTCAAACCAATTCTCAAAGTGATTGAAACATATCATGACTTTCGTCACTAGGTAAAGATGAACTTGGTTAAAGTGAAAGTTTACCAACACATATTTTGAGAAATATGTAAGTGAGTTAGACTCAGCTGGAAACAACAAATTGTTTCACATATTCAAAAATTAACAAACACAATATGTGCGCCCCAATTCTTTTGCAATCCTCACCGCATTTAATAGGGCTTCATGGTGAGGATGCACTTTCAACACAATCAAGTTGTGTTGAGGTGAGAAAAATCTTGCTCACGACAGGTATTCGGAACAAAATCAAACATGGAATCTAGGAATTTAAAAACTTTCTTGAAACTTTCAATAACTGTTCCATACCTTTTTAAGATGTTATCCCTTGTCGAACTCTTGTCTGGGAGATCCTTCTTAATAGACTCGTTGCTTTATTGGTCTTCTTTGGTACCCATTTCTGAGCAGCTTTTGGAGCAACGTATTTCTTTTTCTCCCCAATATAATTATGAAAATTCTTGGGGGGAATACTGAAAGAACTGATATTATGAGACTCAGTTTTTCTCCAGTTTGGAACATCAGATCTTTTCATCTTAACAGAATAAGATCTGGTTTTATCTCGTTTAAGAAATCTGCAATTCCTTTGCAAGTGACCTGGTTTTCCACAATAGAAAACAATGTTTAGTAGAATGGAAAAAGTTATGTTTAGTGTTAACTGAATGTTTATGTGCTTTCTTTGGAACTTGACAGGATTTCCTCTTTTCGTTATCAGCGGTTGATAGAGATACTTTATTTTTGTCAACCGTGGAAGGTTTTGATTGAGAAGAATCTTTAGCTTTGACAAATTTTACCTCTTTACAAATACTAGGAGCGTTTATTCCTTCATATCCAATCCTCGTGTATCACGATGAATTCTGCATGCTCCCAATATCGAGGTTAATTTATCTAAGCTGCTATTTCTAAATAAACTCTCTTTTAAGCTTGACTTTTCTTCTTCCAAACTTTTGACCTTCTCAAGCGCAATAACTAGATCATTCTTGGATGATTCACATTGAACTTTAAGATCTTCTTTTTCCAAATCAAATAACAAGTTCATCTCAATGTTCTCCAAGTTATCTAGCTTTGCTTGAAGAATAATTTCCCGATCACGGCCTTCGGCGATTTCTTCTTTAAGATTTCGTATTTCTTTGAGATAATCACTTGCACCACTAAAATCAAGTTGGTCTTGCAAGTCTTTATTCCGACTACGAAGTCTGTCATATTTAACTTTCTCACTAGAAATGGTTCTCTTAGCTTCTGAAAGTTTCCGATGACATTCTTTAAGAAGATTATTAGTAACTGGATCAACATGGAACACTTCTTCGTCAGAATCAGAATCAGTATCCTAAAGAATTTTTCCAGAGGCTAATGCAACCTCGCCTATGAGCTCTTGAGGATTATAATATTAAGGTCCATCATCAAGAGTAGGCAAATCTGCTGAATATGCCGATTGTCTACGGCTCCAGCTAGGGCATACTGAAGACAAGTGCCCGAAACCACGACAGTTATAACATTGTACATCATCCTTAGGAGATGTTACATTTTTAGAAAAAAAAAAAATTCCTGTTTCTCAAGAATTTTCTAAATTGTCGTGGAGTAACATCCTTAGTATCTGGTGAACCAGATTTATCCTTAGAGGATTCAGAATTGTTTGCAGCTTTAAGAGAGATCACCTGTTTTCTTGCGTGTTCATTATCAAAGATTTTTAGCTTTCCAGCAAGAGTATTTCTGGAAAGTGTAGAAAGATCTTTCCTTCTTCAATGGCATATTTCTTAGACTCGTATCTTGATGGTAGAGACCTGAGAATTTTGCACACAATATCTTTCTCCGGAATAGTTCTTCCTTACGCAAATTAATGAGAAGTTAACTATTTGATAAATTCTTTGGTTAAACTCATCAAAGGTTTCATCATCAGACATGCGAAGGTTTTCCCATTCAGAAGCTAGATTTTGAAGCCTTGCTTCTTTCTCTGTGGCATTCCCTTCGAATACGGTTTCTAGGATATCCCAAGCATCTTTAGACTTATTACACGTAGTAACGTGGTGCTGAAGATCTGGGGTAATGGTGTGGATGATCGCATTTAATCCTTCATAATTTTGCTTTGCAACAAGAATCTTAAGATCATTATAATCACCAATATTCTTTTCAACAGTTACACCGTCTACTGTAACTGATGGAGGATCATATCCATTAACAATACGAACCAATAATTGAAAATCTCGCGCTTGAATGAAAGAACGCATAGCAATTTTCCAACATAAATAGTTCGTGCCATTGAAGGCTGGCGGTACGTTTATAGAGATAACACCTCTGTCCATAGAATCAGATTGCTACAAACATAGACTTATGAGGTCTTAGCGTGTTTTCCTGCTCTGATACCAATTGAAAAAGCAGGGGTCTAACAATCACATCAAATATTTTGTTTGGCAATCTGAATAGACAAACTCCAATATACTTTCAAGAGAATCAACTAGACAGTTAGACTCAATCTATAAAAAGTATATCAAAGAGTTTTATATCTCTATCTCTTGATTCAATCAGCAATCAGCAAAAAGGAATTTGTGAACCTGATTGAATATAAGAGGATTAACTTGAACGGTACTAAAGACCACTGTTCAAGTGTCAATCAATTCACTCAACAACCCAAAGGTCGGATACAAGAACTGATTGATCTTAACGCACAACCTATGATATTTCTATTATATAAATAAAAATATAATGCGGAAAAGAAATAACACAGACACCATAAAAGGTCCAACTGGGAAAGACCTTTTATGGTCTCTAAGTCTGTCGATGGTGGATACTACAAACTAATCAACATGGACAGCAAGAAGATCGTGGCCGTGATACACGAGAATTTGCTCAAGGCCTTTGACATTTAAGTTTTTGGATATCCGAGGTATTGGATGTTCAAGACGTGACACGAACATCTCAAATATTTAGCGTTTAGCAATTTTCTTTCATTGTATTTTAATTCCTCCAAAATGTTTGCAATACTTGCATTCAACAATTTATCAAAATTCAGTTTACTTAAAGAAAATCTCTATTAAACCCAAAGAAAATCCTCAATTAACTACTTATCCAAAACCAATCAAAACCAAAAATAAAACCTCACATCTCTCAGAAGTTCAGAAGTTCAAGAGATTATGAAAGGAAATCAAAGAAAATCAGCAAAGAAAGATTTTTGCTCCTCTGCATCCTTCAAGACTTGTAAGGACACCTTCTCCATGTTCAGCTCTTCGGTCAGCTTAGCAATCTTGTCTTCCTTCTCCATCACAGCGTCATTGGGAAAGGGTATGTTACTCTCACACGAGTCCTTGATAGCATTTATCTTCTTACGAAGCCACTTCACGTTGAAGCCAAGTCTCTCAGAGTTATCCAAGTTGAACTCCCAATCAAAGAGTATATATGGAGTCACAATATTTCTGGCCCTAGCGCATATATCACTTACAATACTCAAGATGGCACTTACTTGCATTGATAAAGAATAAGCACGCTTTGGTGAAAAAGCGGGGGTTTAACAAACACAACCAATATTTCGCTTGGAAATCTGAATAGACAAACTCCAATATACTTTCATGAGAATCAACTAGACAGTTAGACTCAATCTATTAAAAGTATATAAAAGAGTTTTATATCTCTATCTCTTGATTCAATCCGCAATCAGCAAATAGGAACTTGCGAGCTCGATTGAATATAAGAGGATTAACTTGAACGGTACCAAAGACCAATGTTCAAGTTCAATCAATTCACTCAACAACCCAAAGGTCGGATACAAGAACTGATTGATCTTAACACACAACTTATGATATTTCTATAATATAAATAAAATATAATACGGAAAAGAAATAACACAGACACCAGAATTTTGTTAACGAGGAAACCGAAAATGCAGAAAAACCTCGGGACCTAGTCCAGAATAAACACACACTGATTATAAGCTGTTACACCAATTTCCTACTACCTATTCGGACTAGATGTAATACCTCCTTCAGCACTTGTACAACTCCTAGCAGAATACCGATTCTCTTTAGAAATTCTTCACGCAAACCTTCTAGCAGAAACCAAGGTTCTCTTTAAAAGATACACCAACACGATTGATATGATTTGATATTTTGTTTGCACAAAACACCAGTTTGATTTCCCTTTAGATGTGAATCAAGGTTTTGGAAATCTTGTGTTTGTTTTGATAAAAAAAATTACTAGGTAAAAGTAATATGAAAACAAACTTGTAGATTAGGGATTAGTATACTCTTCAATAAAAATAAGAGAAACCTAATAACTCTACAACAAGAACAACTAAAATAAATCTAGAGATATCTTGTTTAAAACTTCTCAAGGATTTTTACGAGATGCCTCAATAGAAGTTTTTCTTTCTAGTCTCCGATTTCGACAACAAGTGTTGGTATACGATCGGAAACTGAAATCTATCAAAACCTAGGGTTAATGATCAACAACCCTTGAATGGTTTTGTATCAGCAGAGAAAACCTTAGAATAGACTAGAGGTGAAAAACCTAGATTACAAGTTGTGATCAATCACGAAGATAAAATCCAACTCAACTTTGTGATCCCCAATACAAAGACTTTTATTTCACTCTTGTTCATGAAGAACAGAAGACATGGAAACAACCTGCAAAGCTTACGCCAATTTTCCAAAGGGGATGAAAACGTGTAAACTCATGAACCCTTTATTTATAGTGAAAAGTTAGCTTGAAAACTAAGCTTAGGGTTTAGGCTATTTTCCTTTTTCAAGACTCTCCTAATTATGGGAGTCTTTCCTAAGTTACAAATATTATGCATAAATAATTAAATAAATAAATAATCAGAAAATATTTATTTATGTGAATAAATCACATTTTAACTTAGGCAGGAATTAAAAGTTATCACAAACACTTTAATATGGTAATCAAATATGTTTGGATTAATAGCCATCTTGCGTAGACAAGCAAAAATCACCAATTTGACTAAAAAATACTTCTAGTCACTCAATTGGGCCCAAGTCCGTGAACTATTACAAACAGCCCATGGATTGTTTCCTACTAACGAACTGTAACAATTACAGCAACACTTATAATTGTTACTTTAATAAATCACTCATAACTTCATCGTTATAACTCGGAATTGAGTGATTCTTGGCTCATTGGATTCATAAGCTCATTCACTATAACATGAGATTCTTTATAAGGATAAAGGTTATTTTCCAAGATCATGAATCAAATATCCTCAAGTATATATACATAAATGTACAGTTACTGTCATTGGAATTGTTCCGTAGAGTGAGCATTTATCTTGATAGATTAGAAAGGTAGAATTGAACAAGAATCCAAATGAAATCAATCACATACCTTTGTTGATGAATTAATTGTTGATGTCTTCTTGTAGTCTTCAATCTTCAATCTTCATCCTTTAAGGATAGCTTCGATTCAACTTCTTAGACCTAATCTAGTATGAAACTATCTTTAGTATGCTAAATCAAGAATGCATTTTGTCAACTAAAATTGAAAACTAACTTGACATACCAATGCTAGTGGGTTCAACCGCGAGTGCTCTAACATTTGGGTCTTTAGCAACGATGATGTGACCAAATTTCTTCCGTATCTTCTCGTACAATTTGGCATACCCAACGGGAACACTAAATCCACCAACTAGTTCATGATATGGGAGTGATGCGTCAAATGGACGATCAAAAGCAATCCCTGCACTCGGTTATTCATGCGCCACTATACGATTCTCAATCACTGGAGCAACTTCTACAATCATAGCAACGGTTTCTCCAGTTTCTTCTATGCATGGTTCAGCTTCTTTCGCTACTGAAGCAACAATAATTGAAGTCTCGGTCTCTTAAACAACATCAACAACAACTCCCTCATGAATTTGAGGTGCATAGATGGTTGTTCCTTCATCAATAACCTTTGTGTTGCTCAAGCCATCATTATTAGCTCCTTCATTCTCAACTTCGATATTTGACACCTAATACGAAGATTACATGAGATTAGGATCATTCGAGCATGGAATCAAAGGAAATCATAAAATACAGCATACAAGTGATTTAACATCATCAAGGTTCTTCATTTTTCATGCTGGACATCAACAAATAACATGAAAGTTACAAAAACACGTTTTACAACAAGCTCGCCTGAGAAGATTTTACACTGCTCTGTACAAAACGACGAACTGGGAGAAATTTGTGACGAATAAAGGGTTGGTTATACACCATTCTCTTTGTATGGATGTTACCTACAACATATCAAAATTTCATAGCATTTGGATGAGCGAGCAAAAAGATGTGGTCAAAACATAGGGCGACATGACAGCTGAAAATTTCCTGAAAGTCTCCTGGATGTTTACTGTTTCGTCTATTTCGGACCCTAAACGTGCTCAAAACTTAAAATGATTCTGTTTAAAACCTTGGAAATTTCCTGGGCATAAGGATACATATGTGGGTTGCGAAAATCTGACACCGGACGAAGATTTTATGGCGTTTTTGCTAAAAGACTGAATTCTGAATTTTTTGTGACGTATTTTCGGCAAAGCTTTTTATATATTCGCATACATTTTCATTCATTCACTCATAAATCAACGAGTTTATTCTTCTATGGAAAAAATTCAAGAGAAACAATTACTTGGATGACTTCCGAAGAGTTCAAAAAACTAGAATTACTCGCGTCAACATTAACAACGCCATTATTTTTATTCGGTTTCGAGCTCTGGGAGTTTCCTTTATCGCCGTCTCCCAAACGAATATCATTGGTACTATCCACCTCCATGGAGACAACCTCCTGGATATATCCTTAAGTAATTAGTGATTTTGTCTATAAAGCATCATAATTGAATATACGAAGGAATACTTACGGCTTCTTCTTCATCAATCAAGTCAGAAACTGTCTGTCCAACAGCAGAGAACTGAAGACCGTCGATACTTGATGGAGCAAAATTCTGCAATGGAATAGCAAATATTGGTTTAACAATCCTAATTACGTGGACGAGAAGAATTCATAGTAAAAGATATATCGATAACTCACCAAAGAGATCATTGGGGACTTTATGGTGTTAGGTAACATCTTATAATTCTTATTCCTGCCTTCTCCACCATGAATAGTTGCTTCAGTTTCTGAGAGGTCTACATCGATTCGAGGTCTTACATTACGACCGTCCTGTAGAAAATTTTGATGCAATAATCAAAACGCAATTATCATAATTTTATGAAGACTTCGTAAAGAATACTTACTTGTGAACATCCTGGAGATATTTTCCACTTATCACCACCAGGGAAATGCTTCAATCTTGGCCGAGTAGCAATCATCTCAGCAGAAGGAGGATCCTTCACTAAAGGTTGATCAACTCCCACGAAATCAAGTAAACGCCTGAGTTGTTGATCCCAAAAGTCTATGTAACCTGGAGTTACATATGTGATTCTCTCACAGATGGGAACCAGAATTCACTTCCTTCCACATGTGTGCGGTCCAGACGGGTCATGAGCTGTTCAACTGAGGGATTCCTTCTTCGAAAAGTCGGGACACACTGATCCATACCCATTTTACGAGCCTCCCTATCAATATTGTATTCTTACACTAAGAATTCTCCATGTATTATCGATATCAAATGACCAGGAGTGCAACTCAACATAAAAAACCTCTCTCCATCGTCCAAATCAGCACCATATTTCAATCATGCTCTCTTCAGTGTTACAAGTTGTCAACTGAGAAATATAAGGAGGAACTAACACCCATGGGCGGAAGTTGAATTCAGATTCACGGTCTAAGACATCAATGAAGCGGGTTTTGAGTCGGGGTTGCTTTGTGGACCAACGCATAATCCTAGCATTGGCCTTCTCAGGAAAACATGACGAGCATAAGCATTCAATCTTTACAAGATGGTACGGGGAATGGGTGCATAATTCTTGAAACGCTCCCACATCAAAGCTTGAAGAAACATTGTGTTGGCATAGCATTCAATTTTCATAAAACCATTCGAGATACAGGAGTCTATAACCAAGGAGTCCAAGTTAGAGTACAAAGAACCCAAGAACAAACTACCTATGGGTAGCTGATCATCCTGAGCCATCTTAATCGCAGAGGGAATCACGAACGGCTTCAAAAAATTTCCAGCATCTTCAAATACATCTCTGTACAACCATAAACACAAGAAAGCAGCAATAGATAACGTACCGTCAACGGGCCACTCCAAAGGAGTATCTCTCGGCCACCAATGTATTAACCAATAAGCATAGCAACCTTTACTGCCGGATTCCTTATTAATCTTCTCCATTGCAGCTGTCAAGATGTTGGAGATTTCAATTTCCTCTGATGAAGAAAGACCTTCAGGAAGGTTACCCGTGATGGGAAGATGCAGCAAAGCAACTACGTCCTCTAAAGTAATGGTAAACTCTCCCCATCGGCATATGAAAGATGAACAGATATCCAGAAGCTTGAATAACCTGTATTACTTGTGCGTCATGCAACTTGGCTCGAACACAAGGAAAACTTAGTACGTATCTCTCCCATCCAGAAAACTTTTCTAAGGGCCGTCGAGAGAAAGCTTGAATTCAATGATTGATGCAGAAAAATATCCTCGTTCAAGACAGAACCGAATAGTTGCCTGAGGAGTCACCAATTTTTTCTGAGTAACCTCTCTAGGATTTATCAAAGAAGAAATGATGGAGTTTTGAGACGCTTTTCAGGCCCTTGATCCACGAAGAATGTATCCTCTATGTTCGGAACGTTCTTAATTCCAGGGGTCTCATCTTCACCAATGGAAGTCTCATCCATGCATGAATCATCCTTAGAAGCATCATTTTCTATGAATGAATCCTCCCTGGAGGCATCATTATCCACCCGTGTATCATTTCTGGAGGCGTCATTGGATTGGGAATCATACATCCTTGCAAGGTAGCTGTAACATACACACAATACTCTGCTTCAGTATATCATTCATGCAAGATGCAAACGTCAATGGAATGAAGTAATTGGAAAAATGCTCATGCAAGCATCTACAAAATGGTAATTCTCAACTCTTACCTTTTTAAGATTCCACTAACAGTAGTGATGGTAATGCAAGAGTTAACACTTCAAAACTTACTCGTTTCTTCGAATCTACAAAAGACGAGCAAAACTCAGATTTTCATAAAATCATGAATATTTCTACTGTGCGAACATTCACCATAGAATTATGAAAACTAAAACATTATTTCATCATAAATAATTGTTTACTTCTAAGGAGTACACAAAACTCAAGTTTTGATTTTTAAAGAAAATAATATATATATTTACATAAATAATATATAAAATGTGATTAACTCACGTAAATAAAAAAAAACTTTTTTTTGACGTGAGCAAGGCTCACGTAAATAAAATTTGTGGACATTCCACGGTCTCATCAAAAAAAAAATCCATGAACAGTCCATGGTTTTATAAAAAAAAATGTTTTCCTTCGTACTATCATTTGTCTTCAGAACGAAGGTTTATTTCGATTTTGTGAAGGCTCACATCTTTCAAGATAAAGTCTTGGTTTTCATGAAAGCTCATAAACAAAATTTTATCACTGGACACAGGTCTATATATATAAAAAAAAATCTCTCTCCTAAGTCAGGGATTATTACTAGTTTCTTAAACTAACGATCGAACGAACATACGTTTTCTAAAGCAAGGGGTTTCAACAAAACTCACACTCATATACGTACACATATATAATATCAACATGAACAACTTATGAACAAACTATAAACTTCTGATTTTTTTTTTTTGCTTACTTGGTCGGTATCGGCCGGAAGTTGGTCAGACGTTAACGGCGACGGACGGCGGCCGACAGTGATGATCCCAGCGAATTTTTTTTTCTCTTCTTCTCTGCTTGGACGTGAGGAGGATGAAGAAATGAAGGTGGTGGTCGGTCGTGTGGGAGAAATAAATAAAAAAAGGAGATTAATTCCCTTTTATATCAAATTTTATTTCCAAAATCTAATCTCACTGGGATTTCCTTATTGGGCCCAGCCTGTGAATCCTAAAACAACCGAGGTCCCGTCATCAAAATAAGCGGTTCAACGCCAAGTTATGCTCACTAGACGATGCTCTATCATGACACTGGGATATTCATTCAAACTGTAGTTTTCTCGAACTATCAAAAATCCGGTAACGTCTTAACTTACGACTAAGTTCAATTGCTTATATTGTTTGCAACCGGAAAATCACCATTTGGTGCTAACTGAGGAACATGACTGTTCTCACTAAGCAGGGGACTTAATGTAGATGGTGGATTTTTGACAAGGTCTAAAATCGTAAACCCATAATTATATATGCTCCTGATCTAGCAATCAGACGAGTATTGAGGCTCATGTCTCTTATCGAAAGCGTGAAAACTCATGCCACGAGAATCTCTGACTGAGAATACTGTCTCCCAGAGTATATGTAGACGTGTAGTCTCTCAACTGAGGCAACGACATATCTCATGAATACTGAGCAACTTCAGTGATTACTTCCATATAGAATCGCAAGATTAGACGGCTCTTAGACAGCTTGCCTGCTAGTATAGAGCAATAACGTCTTCAGGATGTAACAATGTTTTCCCTGACTGTATAGAAGAAATATGACGCTTCAACAAGCTCATATCACTCAACTCCGGAATAATTAATACTCCTAGACGATCATACTAGTATAGAGCCATCAATTAATTATTCCTAAATCATTAGATTCATTCACTGAATCCTTGAAAAAATATTCAATGTTTTTCATAATATTTCGTTACTTCAATTCATGGTTTTCTCGATAGAGCTCCATGGGTTAGTAATAAATATTCAGGGTACGGGCATCTGAGCTACCTTCGACTAAGCCCCGACCCAAATGATGCAAGTCTACTCAACAATAATGCACTAACGAGCACCTGAATGCACGAACGAGCCTCTCAAAACACGAACGAGCCTCTCAAAACACGATGGGAAAAATAGGAAAGAAAGTAATAAATAATAAAATATTAACCAAGACGTTGGGGGACTGGGCCCACCGGCCGTCCGGTCGTGTCGTGACCAGTCCCACGCCCAATTTTATATTTTATCATATTTTTTTATTATTTTCCTTGATCTCATGAAAATCCCTTCATTTGAACAAATATCCTTCGTTTTAAGGAAACTCCTCAGTTCCATGGTGTTTCCTTCGCATCAAAGAAATAATATAAAATTGAGAAAGGTGTTGTGGGACAGTGTCTATTAGCTGGCCGGCTATGCCCTAGTCATGGCCGGTCCCACACCTCATGATTCCTCATTATTTTATTATTATTTCCTTAATCTCATGAAAACTCCTTAATCTCATGGTATTTCCTCCAAACTATGAAAAAATAAGATAAATTAGGAAAATTCGTGGTATCGGGCCCTAGCTGGCCGGTCATGCCCTAGACGGTCCCACACACCCTTTATTTTATTATTATTTTTATGTTTCCTTGATCCCATGAAATTCCTTGATTTCATGGTATTTCCTTCAAATTATGAAAATTCTTTTAAATCATGGAAATAATACATAAAATTATATAAAATTAGGGAAAACTCACGGACCGGCCTTAACCGGCCGACCATGCCCAAGCCGGTCCCACACGCCCTTATTTTATTATTATTATATTATTTGTTTCCTTCATCTCATGGAAACTCCTTCACTTCAAGGAAAATTCATTTATTTCAATAAACTCCTTGATTTCATGATATTTTCATAAAATCATGAAAAATATAATAAAATTAGGAAAAATGCTATGGGACCGGGCTCGTTAGCCGTCCGGTCATGCTTTGACTATGGCCGGTCCCACATTTCATGATTCCTTCATTTTATTATTATTTTTCCTTCATCTCATGAAGTTTCCTCAGTTTTAGCAAAAACCCCTGATTTCTTCATATTTTCCCAAATGATTGCTCAAATGCACATCAGAAAATATCAAAATTCTCAGGACTGAGACACGAACACTTTGGTGACGCGAGCATATTACCTTGACCAACCAAGGTTGGCTCCTTGGCTTGCAAAAGGCCGGTCCCACATATTTTCATCATTTGACCTAATTTGTTCATATTAGGTTCAAACTCTTCCAAATAATTTTCGAACTTCGTAAAACGATCGTCATTCGATCCCGTGACCACCCAGGGCTGGTTTCATGACGCCTTGGTCGGTCCCTCATCCCGTCATAATTACTTAGGGTTTATCACATAAGGCTCAGACGAGCATTATTTTAATAAATGAATCATCCTTTCATCAACGTCTTCAAGAGACTTTGGTATTTTGCTCACTGGAGCATCTGGGCGCTACATGGTTGATCCATCATCCATATAGCCGGTCCCTCCTTCATTCCATGGTTAATTGTCAATAGACCATCAATTGATCAAATTAGGGTTTCGAGTCCAAGGTTCATAATCCCAGATTCAAACGCTAATAATTTTACGTTGATCTTATGGTACTCTCCAGTTGCCAGTATCTTAATTTAATATTTTATCTGGTTACGCTACCAATTATTCGTCAAACGAGCAACATTTTCTCAGATGAGCAATATTTTCTCAAACCAAGGAATATTGGTTTGATTCTCAATATTCAACAATTCATCGAATGAGCAAAATTTGCTCACCTTAACTATCAACGTTTACTTGAGAATTATACCTCTGTCTCAACAGACATGTTCAATTCATGAATTTCAGAACATTTGCAAATCATGTTCAATTCAGCAATACATGGACTCATCGTCCCATGAAGTCAGCAACTGACTAACTAAATACACGTCTGCCTTGCAGACTCCACAATCACGAGACATCAATCGTGTCACATTGGGGGATATTAACTAGGGTTTTTGGTCTGGCGGTTTACGACACGTGTGTTCATACTCACGATGAGAATGTGAGCAAGTCGTGCAATCAGTTGAAGGAGTTAACAAAGTAGTGGATGGAAAATCGACCAAGTGTCTGCACGTTGAGCAACTGGTTTTAACACACAATTTCCATTTCTCCACTTTTTGATCCCATCAACTGTCACACTTCATGGGATCATGGTGTTTACAATTCTAGCGATATAAATAAGTCTCTGAATCATGATTGAAAAAGGAGGAAAATCTTACGTCCAGCAACAACACGAGATTAACAACTCAACTTCTGAGCAAATTAAATCATTCAGAACTTATCTTATTTTCAGAATACACAACACACCTACAATCTTCGATCACCATTGATCTCACACATTTCTCAGCTTCCCTCCTATAGATCGACCCATCCTCTCTTGTGACTGAATTTACTCTGGAACGGCCATTGTCTTGGTTTAGGCCGGAGTACTACAGATTGATCTCTCGAATTCAAAGCACTCCCTTCTTGCAAATGCATCTGTGTGAAGTTTGACAGTTCGGTCGGTTCAAGGAGTTTCCTCCGTACCTCAATTCCGTAAAAACCAGTAACTCGTTTTGTCACATCTACACTCCAAAATATCTTGGGCCGTATATGATTTTAGAGCGTATAAGACCTGTGGCTTATCGATTGGGCTTGATCAAAGTCAAGTAATCTTAAGGGAGAGGGAATGATAAGAAATCCCTCACTACTTAATAAAAGCAAGGATTATGGTAAGAAATCTCTACAACTTTCTCTTAATTTAGGAATTAGTTTACGTTTGAAAATTATTTAGTTTTAAGAATTTGTTTTAGATCCCTAGTTATAGAAGTAGTTTCCTTTTAGGATTCTTTTCTTAATTCAATGAGTTCAATGGCTTAAATAAGAGGTCCAATGTTATTAGTTTTTTTTATCACTGAGAATTACAAGTTTGTTCTGGATATTATGTGTTCTCTTAAGTCTGCTCAACTGGTCATAAGTATGAATTATTAAGTGCGTATTACGAAGCCTATCTATTAACCAGGCCAGGGAGGAGACTACGCGCTTTTGTACTTTTAATGTTCTGTAGTAACCGATTTAATTCATGCTTTGGAATTTGGAGATCGAATGACTGTAATTTAAAACAATCTAATCTTCTACATGTATAATAGAAATAAAAATATTATAATCCAAAATATAACCAAAGCACGTAACTGTAAAACTAAAACTCTTAAGAAAATTCAAAGGGTACCAAGCCGGATTGTCTGGTCATATACCTGATCAGGTTATTAAATTTTAGGAAAAGTCCGAACCCGACCATTTAAACTAATTAACCCAGACCAAGCAGCCTATAACAGGCATTTGGCTCCTCTGATACATGCAGACTCGAGCAGATACATGCAGACCGAGTATGTGCAGGCATTATTTACAAACAAACGTAAAACTCTCCACACTCGTAAACCTATACATCAACGAAGTAGTTCAATCAAAAATCTAACTGCTCCAGCAAATCGATACATCTTTTATTATTATGCAGTTAAAACATCTCGTTGTTGGAACCCATCAAAATGCTTCGTTTTGAATTCAAGAATAATTTTATTCAGTATTTTGGTGAAAGTCAAGTGACTCATGGGTTTATTGGAAGGAAATTGGTGGATTAAAAGAAGCAAATAGGATTGACACATCCAATGGGAGTATTTAAACCAGAGAATTTACTAATAAGAAGCTGAAATAGCAGTAACAACTTCCACGACTATTATCAACATTCTCTCTCTAACGCGTTGTGTCATGTTATTGTTCCACCATGAATATGGATTTTTGGGAATCTTTGGCAGTAAACAAAAATTCGAAAACTGGTGCCAAAACAAAACATGTTCCTTGTTGGTTTTCATGGGAAGAATATTGCTACATAGCATTTCGCCTAATAAGGAGGTCTAGTGTTATTAGTTTTTTTTATCCATGAGGAATACAAGTTTATTCTAAATTTTATGTGTTCTTTTAAGTCTCTCCTGTTGGTTGTAGGTATGAACTATTAAGTGCTTATTGCAAAGCCTATTCTATTAACCAGATCAGAGAGGAGACTACGGGCTTTTTGTATTTTTAAAGTTCTGTAGTAACTGATTTAACACAAAATTGGTTAAAAAGACTAAAATCAATAATTCCTGGGTGAAAATGACACTTAGATTTTGATACTGTTTAAATGGACCAAAATGTAGAAATAGTCAGGATGTAAACAGTTTCATCCTGCAAATTTTCAAATACTTTTTCTTATTTTTTAATTTACACAGAATGCATCTAGTTTCATCCTCACTATTTTTTAAGTTTAAGCCAGGATGAATCCAGTTTCATCCTTGCTAAAAAAAATTTGTCCATTTCACGCATACTAATTTTTACTCGTCCATTTGAACCATGTTTTAAAAATATTTAGACAAATGACCCATTTTCCGCTGATTTAATCCCTTCTTTCGGATATGGAGATCGAATGAACTGTAATCTAAAACAATCTTAAATAATTACTCTTCTATATGTAGACTATAACTGAAAATAAAAATTATAATCCAAAATATAATGAAAACATATAATTGTAAAACTAAATCCCTAAGAAAATTCAAATGGGTGCCAAGCCGAGCCCGCCCATTTAAACTAATTAGTCTAGAACGGTCGGCCCACAGCAAACTGTAGCATGCATTTGGCTCCTACATATACAAGCAGACTTGCGCAGATACATGCATGCCGAGTATGTGCAGGTATTATTTACATCCGTATGTAAAACTCTTCCCCCTTGGAAAACCCATAGTTCAATCAAAAATATAACTGCTTCATCAAATCGATACATCTTACATTAATATGCAGTTGAGACATCTCGTTATTTGAATTTTGAACATGTTTAAATGCTTAGTTGATAATTTTATTAGCAGTGAATGTTAAGTGGCTCACAAGTTTATTGAAAGGAAATTGGTGGATTAAATGCAGAAAACTAAGATTGTCACATTCAAATGAGAGTATTTAAACCAGAGAATTGACGTCTAATAAGAAGTTGAAGCAGCAGTTTCAACTTCCACGACTGTTATCAACATTCTCTCTCTCACGTGTTGTGTCCTGTGATTGCTCCACCATGAATATGGTTTGTTTGGAAAAATTTGAAAACTAATAGCAAAACAATACATGTTCCTTGTTAACACACTCTGGTTCCACACCCACCCAACACATTAATTAAAAAAGTTTGATATGGGTATGATTTTTGAAATTTAATTAACATATTTATCCTAGTTAGGTCACCGGAGCCGCTACGATACGGTCGAGCCACATATTTCAAGTATATATGTGACCTCTTTTTATATGTTGACACGTATTAAAGTTGAAAATAAAATTCCATAACCGTTTTACTACTTATTTAACTTAAAAAAGGTTAACTTCTTACTTTTTTTTTTTAAATAGTGAATGCTTTACGGGGTTTTAGAGGGGGCAAGTATTAAAGTTATGTAGGTGTCAAGATTTATGAGTATGTGGTCCGATCACATCGTAGACGGACTTTAGATTACAAATGAATGTGAGCGTCTGGAAAAAATAGCGTGTACACAAGAAAATATTGGTTCGAGTTGAATTGGTTTATATAGACCCCAGTTAGCGACTTGACAACGATTTTTAATTTTCTGGGTCATTTTGTGTTCACCTTCTCATAATTTTCTTTTTAACAATCATTTTTATTAATTAAGGGGTTCGAAATTAATTTTTAAATTTAACCAGAATGTTTAACTTTCCCAAAAAAAAATAAAAATAAAATAAAATAAAAATAATAATGAAAAATAAAAAGAAATATGAGGGGGTGGGTGGGGATAGAAAAAGAAAATTCCCGAGGACTTGAGGTGATTTCACATTTCAATTTGCAAAACTAGGAAACCTCACTTTCGGCCAAGGTTGTGATTTGGGATATAAGTGGCAAATTACGATTGAAGTGTATCCACACGATGCCAAGTAGCTCTGTATTACGAATCACAGCTACCTGAAATTTTTGTTCCTTTTAGGTGGTATGGATATGATCAATTCATCTTTGTATCACTAGAATGCTAAAGTGGGAATGAAGACATAAACACCTGTTATGTCTCTTTTCATCTTTGAAACTGTCACTCCCTCGTACTCATCATCTAACACTAAAAGACTAAACTGAAACCGCATATATATATATATATATATATATATATATATATATATCCATATATATCTTCTTTTGCATGCATGAAAAGACTACCTAAAGCTCAACAACTATCACTTCTACACCTACTAATGGCTCCTCCATCATCACATCATTACTTTCTTCTGTTCATCATCTTTGTATCTGTGATCTCTCACTTACCATGCGAAGCCCAACAAAGACCAAGTGACTTCAAAGCTAACGCACTCGTCTTACCAATCCATAGAGATAATGCTACTAATCTCTATGTCGCAAAAATCTATAAGAGAACTCCGTTAACACCCCTGCCATTTGTTATCGATCTAAACGGACGTTTCTTGTGGGTTACTTGTGATCATGAGTATTTATCGTCGACATACCATGCTCCTCCTTGTCACTCATCTCGATGCTCCATCGCCAATATCCACTGGTGTCGCACGTGTAGCGGGTCTCCGTCAAGACCAGGATGTCATAACAACACATGCGGGCTAGTTTCATTTAATCCAGTCACTCATAGAAGTGGACCTGGAGAACTTGGAGAAGATGTACTCTCAATTCAATCTACAGACGGTTCGAAACCAGGTCCAGTTCTCACCATTCCTCGTTTTCTCTTTGCTTGCGCACCATCCTTCTTGGTACAAGGGGGAGCACTGCCAACGGGTGTTCAAGGAATAGCTGGACTCGGGCAAACCCAGATTGCATTACCAACCCAACTAACTTCACACTTCGGGTTTCAACATAAGTTTGCTATGTGCCTTGGTGAATCAGGTGTTTTATTCTTTGGCGGCGGTCCATATATGATGCGGCCTGGAATCGATATCTCACAATCACTCAGTTATACCCCACTAATCATCAGTAGACAAGGAGAGTATTACATAGGAGTAAGATCCATTAAGATCAATAATAAGCTTGTTCCAGTGAATACTTCCCTGTTGTCTATGGATTCACATGGTTTTGGAGGGACCAAGATCAGTACAGTAGTACAATACACTATTTTAGAAACTTCAATATACAAAGCTGTTGCGCAGTTCTTTGCTAATGAAACTTCAACCATTCCGAGAGTGGATCCAGTTGCACCATTTGGATTATGTTTTAACTCGACAAGTCTGGGAAGTACTCGAGTTGGACCCGGTGTACCCAATATCGACTTAGTTTTGCATATGGATAGGGTCATTTGGAGGATAGTTGGATCAAACTCAATGGTACAGGTAAAAGAGAACGTGTCGTGTTTAGCTTTTGTGGATGGTGGCCATGCTGGAGTTCGAACTACTACTAGATCTTCAATCGTTATCGGAGCTCATCAACTTGAAGATAACTTACTTCAGTTTGATCTTACTACTTCTAGACTAGGGTTTAGTTCTTCCTTGCTCTATCGCCGTACTACCTGTAGTAATTTCAATTTTGGATCGAGTCCTTAAAAGTGGTCTATAAAATGTAACTCCATAAATAATCGATCTACTTTGAAAAGCAACGTCGATGTTAGTTAGTTTAGTCGTCTTTCAATAAAATAACAATGTTTTGGCCACGGCTAGCGACCCTGACTTCGAGCATGTCGTCTTAAACTCTTATATGTAAATGATAGACAGGTTGAATCGAAAAAATAACTGCTAAAGAATGTACGCAGTCGTTAATAATATTGATTTTTGAGCCCACAAATCTCAACCTACATTTTCCCTCTTTCGGCCCATCCTCATTTTCAAAATAACCAATTTCAAACTAGAGATGAATAGTTAGGTTTTTTTTTTTTTTTGAAAAACTTATCTATTCCATTTAAATGTTTTATCATCTTTTAAGTTCTTTATTATTTTTATTTGAATTTTTATCCTGTACGAAGTATTTTTATTTTTATTTTTCTACTTTCAATTTGGTTTTTAAACTCATTTTTATTTTATTTTATGTTTCCACTTTCAAAATTTTGTTTTTAAACTCATTTTTATTTTATATGTTTTGTCTTTAATTTTATATTTTAAATTTATATGGACATGCATATGTTTTTTTCTGTTGTTATTTTTCCTTCAAACATTTAGATCGAGTCTGGACAATCTAAAATTACTTTTAGAAGTGTTTAAGAGAGTTCTAGTAATGCCAAACATATTATGAGAATAAGTCTTTAAGCATATACTAAAATATAAACTGGGACAGTTGGTACAACGGTTCATGAACCGCAGGGCTTATTCACGAGTCAAGGTGGTGCGGTTCGTGAACCGGGTTCACAAACCCTACTAGACTACTGAACTCAGTTGACCACAGTTCGTGAACCGGGTTCGTCAACTACTAGCCTGTTTATACAGCTTACAAAATTTAGTTCACATCGATTCGCCAAACGGGTTCGTGCATTGTTCCCAACTGAACTTGCGGTTTGCGAACTGGTTCGCCAACTTTCCTGTATTTCTGTAACTTAGGTATCTATGGGTTGCGAACTGGTTTTCCAACCTACCTTGAGTATAAATATCAGTTTGTTCGTACTTCTCTCTTATGATGTTTGAAACATTCCAAGTAATATAATCATTTGCATCAGAAATTTTCAATTGATCCACAAATTAATTCATATAACTACTATTGTTGAGGACCCTTGAACATCTTATTTGCTAAATCATATTTTGAGATTTTTCATAAGACAAGTTTGAATCGAAACTTCTTCTTTGTAATTCTACTAGAAGTCATACGACATAGTCTCAATAGATAGAATGATGGTATAGTGAGTAAAATAGAATGGTTTAGTCTTCACATACCTAATACAGAAGTTCTCCAAATGTCTTCATCGATCTTCAGTCTTCAAGAGTGATCTCTGATACTCAATTACAATTCTAACCCAATCCGAGACTTAACTTAGTAGATTAGAAATCAAGATATAGTTTTGATCACCTAATATTGACAACAAACTTGAGATAGCAAAACTTGTGGGTCTGAATCTCCCTTGAAACCTTTGAAAGTTGGTAAATGAAAATTTTCGGGTAGTCGATAATGACAAATCTCCTTTGATAATGGACTTTCCTTGAACATATATGTTGGGTAAGCTCTTGATTTTCTAAAAATTAATTTGATTCTTTCTTCCAAGGCTTTCACCATCATATCAATCTTTGAATCTATGAACTCATGGACCAAGTCAACTGTGACAGCTGGTGAAGATTCAGAAATTATGTGTCTCGGATTTTGCAATTGATTAGCCAACGATCTGTAATTCTTGAGCTCTTGTCCCTGGTCCCTGTGTTGTTAACTTGGAAATTGGTTCAGTATGGATAACTGAGATGGCAGAGGTGGGACATGTAGATGTAAGTTTGACTATTCCAGCTGCATACCCTATTGTTTCCAACTGGTGTGGTAACGGGCCGAGTTGGTGGACGTGTCAAATGATTGACTTTCTCATCTAAGGTACTGACTGATCTCAGCAGGTCTTGGAGAATATCACCTGAGATTTATACCATAAGAGTTGTATTAAAAATGGTGGTCTTGGTGGGCTCCTGTGTTGCTCAGGTGTCACAGCTGGACCAACTAGAATAACTTGTGGATGACCACCTGTCATCATTGTTGATGTTGTGATTATTGGTGGAACAACCATTACTACTGGCGTAGATGTTGTTGTGTTTCCAGCTGGTATTGGTGCGTTTGATGGTATTAAGCTCATTGTTGGCACTTCTGGAGTGTCTACACTAAGGTGATCCACCATTGGTGTAGTTGGTGTATGTCACAACGTTGAGGTTACACCTGGTCTAGGTGGTAATCGTCTTTGTTGGTGTTCTATTATATAGCTTCACGATCACAGAGAAATTAAGATGAGTATTTGTGAATTGAGCATTTTTAGTCAAGCTGAAAATCATTGACTAGATCTAACTATTGAAAGATCACCACCTTTTATTTAAACGACAAAAATTTTAAGTCGGTTTGTTTCGTGACTTGATAATAATTGGTTAAACATTGATTAATCGTTACACGTTATAGATATTAATGCAAAAGATTTACTAAAATTGCGATTAACCATCATATTAGCAAGGTATCTCATTCTCGAGATTTACACGAATCTAGCATTAATGTTGACTGAAATTAATAGTTATCATCATGCGTTTTGTACTTTTTCCATTCAAAAGAGTTTATTATCGAAGATTTGTTGGTGAAAACCTAACAACAATTGAATTTTGTATCTTACACGATTTACAAACATGCGATCTTAGATCAAGAACATAGATCTGAGTAAATTATTCATAATATTGTTATGTTACAATTAGATTGAATCTTATGCTTCCAGAGATTCTTAATTATCAATATAAATGTATTTCAATGTAATCAAAACATTTGTTTAATATAGATCCGAGATTACTGTCTAAGAGATCATGAGACATGTAAGGTTTCAAACATGAAATTATTCTAGATCCAGAACAAGATATTTCTTTTTTATCAAAATTTTTACCACTGGTCGTTAGATCTGATCATGCCGATTATATTTTTGAGATTAAATTTTTCAAAACATCAGTTTAAAGTTCGATATTATTCAGAATCATCATATTATGAACCAACAAACACACAGATCATTAATATTGTGCACATGATGCTTTATTCATGTAATTTGTCATGTGATTAGACTATATCATGTATCAGAATTAGATTTGTGATCTATATTATGTGTAAAATGATGAAGTTCTAAAAGGTAGTCGGCGCCAATGAAGATACGTCAAATTTAGAGTCGTACATACCTTCACAATGTAATATCGCATTCCTTAATATCAGAGTACAATCTTTATTATCATTATGATCATTGATCTCCGGTCAGGTCTCCGGTGATGTGAAGTTAGGGTTATCTGATTATCTTCTAAGTCGGTTGGGGCTAATGGAGGTTAAAAGAGAATCATAGAGAGAGGATAAAGCGTTTTCTGAAGTATGATTTTATTCATCAGAATAAACTTATCTACATCATCAGCCTTTCTAGTTATTTATACATGATATGCATGCGAGAATTATATGTACATTATTAAGCACATGACCGCTTGGACTTAATAGTTTCCAAATTTGTGCTTGTACCGACCTAGGACAACGATTCGTTATGACTACCCATCTTTTTAGGCGTTCATTTAGTTAACATCAACGAGAATATTCTTCGCTTTGCACCTGGACTCAGGCATTTAGCGTCTAACTCTTTATCTCTATCTTGTTTGGTAGGTTATGGATCGATTCTTGTACATATGGTTCAGGTCTTCGGTGTCTGACCTTGAGTCTTATTCTATGTCTCAGCTGTCAGTTCTCGGATATATGCTATATTTTGTTATCTACAATTCTCATGCCAAAATAGGTTTTACCTGAAATTTCCTTTACTCATTGCCACATTTACTCAGGTGCGTACATATAAATGTCGTTTTATCTTAGTATTTTCAAAATTGTGAACAATTTTAAGAAAGCATGTGATTTCGGTTTTTGAACTGGTTATGCATATTTACTGTTCCCATATTCCATTTCTATGAAAGAGAAGAAGCAATAATGTACCCAGATTCCCAAGTTTAGTTCTTGTTATATTTGCAAATGGATTATATAAACACTCACATTCAAATTTCATTGGTGGAAGTAAGGATGTAGAGGTTTCATTGCTGCAGGTCAAGTCCTCTTGAGAAGTTGAATACATGTCCAAAGAAAAGGTTAGCTTCCTTACTTTTTCTGCAGATTTTAAACTTCATAATAGAACATGGATTAATAAGGTATAAATGCTAAGTATGCTTGACTAGTTTGATGATCCAAGATTAGAAAAATTCCTCAGTGAAATCCCAAGTTGAACCATGTTAAGTTTAAGTTGTTTTACTAAAATAAAGTTAAGTTGAAATCACCTAGATACTGGCTGTGCAGATAATTCATGGTTTTTTTTTAACCCATAATATGAAACATTTTTTTTGTTCATATGTAGGTTCAAGGTCTTGTCCTTAATGGCAACAACACCGCCATGGCAAGGTGACATTCTATTTCTCATATTTAATTTATTACTGTTAAATATGTTGCTTATATGCGATTCTACAAACATGAAAGACATACGTTTTGATCACAGTGAATACTCGAAGTTTGAAAGATTATATCTTACCAACCTATTTGTTGTGTTGTGTTTGTGTATGCTAGGTAGCATGAACGGTTATTAGGATAAGTCGTATGGGTGCTAATCTAGCATCTAGATTAGCAATCCACGTCAGCTAGGGCAACCTTCTAAGTTCTATGGGAGTGCTAATCTAGCAGCTAGATTAGCAGTCCACGTCATCTGGGACCACTGGCCAGCGTTGTTTGGTTCAGCACAACCAATTTCAGTCGTCAGGTCAAATTTTGTGATTTTTGTGAGCGTTGAACCATTCAACGTAAAGGTCGCTTTTTGAATGCTGAACCATTCAGCGCATCAATCTCGCTGCTAGTTCAACTGCGAGCACATGCTAGGAGAGAGAAATAGTGTTAACTTTTAGGCCACACTTTTTTTTTTGAATTGCAACACTTAACTGCTAATCTAGCATCTCAATCTAGTCCATAGGACTTAGTCTTAGCACATATCAAGCAGCTAATGGTGCAGGTGCTACTGCAATGGAAGAGTATGAATTATATTCCATTATTGATCTTGTTAATCAGGTATAATTATTCAACTTTGATTAAGAGTGATTATTGCCTCTTGGTTTGTTTTTACACATCCCGGATATGCCGGGGTTGCTTTATGGTTAATAATCTATCTTATTTTCTCATTCCTTAGAAACTGAAGATTAAACCCATGTTTTCTCCCATCCAAAACCAGAACTTTGTATCTTTACTAAAGAATTTATTATCTTTCCTTTTGATGTTAAAACAATGTCACAATGTCCAAGACTGGATAAGGAAGTAACTCAATATTCATTGGTGCATGTCTTCTGGAATTTTTTTTGTCTTTGTTGTTACTTGTCATTCTTTTTCAGAGATATACAAAATAAATCTTTAGTTTATGATTTCACTAATTTCCTGATAGTTGGTTTTTAGAATTTAATGTATGCAATGACCATGTATTTCCTAAGTTCTTCTATGTTTTAATTAAAAGATTTATTTGTTCAATACTGATTTATGTCTTTTAGAAACTTATGGTTATATGTTTTGATTGTTTCGCCTAAGAAGCAATGAAATTTTTTAGTGAATTTTGATTGAATTTCTTGTTACAGGGGAACTGTTGTTGGTCAAAACCTGATTTTTACTTGATCCCCAATTTTTTTTATGTTCCAAAAGATTCGCAAATTAACTGCAATTAACAGTTGCGGAATTTCAGATTCGTAATATTCAAACTGTTGCGACCTTTTAATTTTATAACAATTTGAAACTGATATGACTGATTTACATTGTAACAGTTGAAAACTGTTATGACCGAAATTACGCAATGGTAACGTATCAGTTGAGAAACATCGCAGCACCGTGTTTCACAACAGTTCATTTCTGCTGCAACCTAGCTTTACAATAAAAATGTGTCGTTACTAAACACTAAAAATGGTGTAGTGCTTGAACTCTTTGCTATGAATTTGATCCAACTCTAGATTCCGTTGGAAACACTATTCTGATAAATGGGTGCATAATGTGCAAGAGAGATGTGGAACCCAGTTCAAACTTGTTTTTACATTGATAGGCGACGAGAAAGATATGGAATTTCTTTCCGGAGAGTTGTGGATATAAACGGGTACTTCATGACTCAGTCAAGAGAAATTTACGAGGATATATAAAGAAGAAAGGTGTTTTAAAGAAATAAAATGTGTGGGAACTCATTTTGTTTGCAATGACCTATTTGGAATGAGAGAAACAGACTAATATTTCAAGAAAAATATAGAAATAAAGATACGCATATCGATGATGCAAAGATTCTGATTTATAGGTCTCTGAATTTTAAGACTTTTGATGGTATTCCTTTAGATTTGGTCATTAGCAATTGGAAAACACTTATTGCATAATGTTTGTACTGCTTTCATGCTAAGTTCTTGGTTTATCTCTTGTTTTTGCTCTATTATCTTTTTTGGCTTCTGGCACCCGTTCTACGTGTACATGTTCTCTGTGAATCGTTAACTTTTTTTCTTAAATAAAATTTCCCCTTTCGCGTAAGAAAAATGTATGCAACATATTACAATGTCAGATCAAGTAGTTATCTTATATACTAATATAAAGAAAAGAGATCTTTTTGGTAGAAGACCCCCTAAATTACCAAGTTATCCTGAATTTAATTACTAAGCTCTATTATGTCATGTAAATTTAATAAAACAAAGGGTCTATATTGTTACAGACTGTAAACTCCTGGCGGATCCTATCAACAAAAAGAAAACAGATGCATCATGGGTAGCTGAGAATACTATAAAAGAAAATATATTTATTATAGGAAAACTACCACAAGCTAAGGTAAAATTTATAAGCAGAGACCACAATGCAGCATCAGACTCAGTGGAAAAAGAAGCAAGGATTAGAAGACTTCAACACATGTCAATGCACTTACATCAAAGAGTGCAAAAAGAGAGCATTATTTCTAATACTTTTGAAATGAAATTGTAGATCTTTTGTATTACATTGCTTAGTTAATATATTAACCTTTCCATAAAAAATAAAAAAAATAAAACAAAGGGTGAAATTTACATTAAATAAATATTTACATATTTATAGAAATACCGTTATTTTAAAACTATATCAAAATTTTAAAAACTCAATCTCTTTCAAACTATAGACCGTATTTTTATGAAATTTATATGTTTGGAAAGCTCTTTGAATTATCTACATAACGAGTACAAATAAGACTATTGAAATTTTATTTTGCTCAAAAAGTTTCATTTTTTTCAAATTTCATATTGTTGAACGAAAATCAAGCATGTGCATCGCACATGTGTCTCACTAGTGTACGTAAAGAAAACATCAAATATCCATCATTGAATATAAATATATAATTTTGGATTAAAACCATGCGTAAAGCACATTTATACAACCATCCAAGTTTAATGTTTCAAAAAGAAAAAAAACTATCCATGTTTATGAAGCTTTTGTTGGCCCAAGAATCATCTTTCTAGGTTAAATTACGAATCATGTTTTGTGGCATACAAGGTAATGACAAAATAGAGTCACTATGTGGTAAAATCAATAACCCTTTATCCATCATATTTTTATCACGACAATAATGTCTTTACTTCATTAATGTTAATGATAATATTAGAATCTAATATTAATGATTAGTAGTTAATCTCAATGATTATATAGTCTTAGTTTCATAGTTTTTTTTAGAGATAGTTAGGTTAGGGTTTGTTAAACAGGAAGAATAAGAAATTAGGCTTTTGAGATTTGCTGAACTAATAGATAATTAAGGTTTGTTAATACAGAGATAGAATTCTAAACGTGGTCTAATGTCCTTTTTATAAGTTGAATTTGTCAAAAAATTGAGTTTTTACAACCTAGTCTACTGACTAGATGAACGGTTCAGCTGATAAACCTATGTTTTTTGAAAATATACCTAGGTTCGGATGACAAGTTATCAACCCGAACTTTACTCTTTTAGGTTCGGATTGACAAGTTATCAGCTGAAATTGGTTCGGCCGATTCGAATAAAAAACTGAACAACCGAACTAAGTGTGTTTTTTAATAAAGTGAAGTTCGGCTATCATTTTCATGTTTAATTATCAGCCGAACTGTTCTTCTAAAACATTCTTTTTTTAAAAAAATCCAAAGATCTGGGTTCCAATATGCGGATCGGAAGCTAAATGTCTTTGTGCAACGCTTCATACGACTCATTTATATTTGTGGTTTTAATCAACGATCAAAGATTTATGAATCAACAATTAATCACATACGAGAAATAAAATAAAAACGGTGTGATTAATGATTAAATTAGGTTTGGAATGAAAATGATTTTTTATTTTAAAAATAATTTTGGATTTTTGTTAGTTTAGGTGTATGTTTTAAATTTAGGTGAAGGATATTTAAGTAATTTAAAATAATTAAGGGTAACCTAATAATATACCCACTGCTAGGATACCCCTTATATAAACTCACCCTAGATAGGAAAATGGTTTTGTATGCCTCAAAACAAGATTCTAAATTATAACTGTCCAGTTGTATAGGCCAGGTTGTCTTATGTTTTATCATATAAATTTTATGAGTAAACCCCGGAAAAAAACGGATATGTTTACTTGATTTCATTTTGTATTAATAAAAATTTGGATCTTTTGCTCACTAGGGGAAGGTTGAGTGGAAATTTTGTCTAAAAAGTTATTATGGTTTTTCTACTTGATATTATTTCAGTTTATCTGACCATTTGGTGCATGTCATCTTCACACCCATGACCCGTGTGTCACTTGATCAAAGATATTGACAATTTATGTTGATTGATAAGTGTCATTTCCATCTACTCCATGATTTCGCTTTACTATTTATTTTTCTTAAGTGTATATCCTGCATGAAATATAATTCATTTCTCTGTAGTATAGGTACGCGTCCACGTTTGTTGGGCGTCCAACGCTTCGAGGCGCATATCATATTACAGAGCATATCAGTGTATCACATGCACATGCTACATATAATTACGGCATAAATGCATATTAGCAATGCTCGAAAATTTTATATATTTCGCATTGCATTAGCATACAAGGAGAGATCCCCTTACACTCATATGTTCACTCTATTCATACTTTGGACACTGATTTTTCTCATAAAAACTAAGATGTAGTGTATTTGAAGTTAATATTTTTGGAAAAGAAAACTCGATCATCTGTTGCTTCAAAGATCAACCTCGAAAATCAATGAATTTCCAATTGATAAATTAAAATTGATAGACGCTGAGGTTTAATATTTCGGAAAGTGTTCATGTTTTGTGGATATGTAGAGCGTTATAAGACGACTATATTACCCAAATATAGGATTTCTATCGTTTAAACTTTATTAAAAAAATATATCCCAAAGTGTGAAATAGTATGAATTTAAGAGTGTGAAGGAATCCTCCCACTGAGTATATAGACACTTGTTTATCCATGAATTTGTTTATCAAACAATTTACTAGTAAATGTTCAGAACGCAATTCACAATACCTATCCTATCAGTGCTTATCAAGGGTTAAAAAGACGGTTCCTATATGAGGATTTATTTTGTTATTCACCGGCTAGCCTTTTCAATTTTCATTGATTAAAGTCCAAATAAATGTCTCTCAGGAGTCCTTTACTATACTAGCTGGAGTCTATTCTTTGAATGAAGATGGTGAATGCAGATGGTAATAGCAAACTGAGAATCATTCAGTTAGTTGAATGTAAATCTCTTTACCAAAAACAAAAAAAGAAGTCCAAATAAATATTTTTGAGAAAAAAATTCACTTCAAAAAATATATGCAATTGAAATGAAGGATCAAAGAAGAAACCAAGAAAATTACATCTCAACTAACTCATAATAATCAAGAATATAAACAAGAGTTTAGAAAAGTTAGGCAAGATAAAGAACGCTCTGGATTCATTTTCAGGAAAGCTAAATCGGTGGATGTGGTTTTTTTCACAAGTGATGTCTTTGATCGAAAGTTAAAAACAAAGCCAACGGTCTTAGTTTGCTGATAATATTAATGTTCCATTAATCTCTCATATAATATTTTTATTAATTTCTCATAATATCATAAATTATTCAAATACATATCTCATAATAAATTTGTTTATTAGTTTCTCATTGCACTATTAATCATCCAAATGTATATATATATATATATATATACATATATATATATATATTCGTAGTAAATAATAAATTTGCCAATAATTAAATATATCAATGAAAATTTATGGTAGTTCTGCTGGTGGAGCCGGTGGCGGTAGTGGTGGTGGATGTTAGTGGGTGGTGGAGGAGGCGATAATTTTACTTAATGGTAGTGGAAGACAGGGGCGGAACCAGCCCATGAAAAAGGATAGGCGGTTGCCTACGTACCATGATGGGCATGCTTATTTCCACGGCTACGCTCTTTTTATATAATATGTGCTAAAACCACCATTTTTACCATCTTGCTCACCCTTTTTTTTCCGTAGATAAATACCTAGCTCCGCCCCTGATGGAAAAAATGGTGATAATGTATGGTTCAAGGATTGTGTGTGTTTGAGAGCAATAGTGGAGAATGTTAATTATTTGTCATTACGACACAAGTAACATTATACTGAGAAAGTTATATAGTTGATCGTTTAGAGTTTTTGAATAAACTTGGTTACGATACAAAATAAAACATGAAAATTAGAAAGAACCTTGCGCGATTTTAATTTTATATTGTAACAAGAAATGAATGACACATGTCAAAATTGACACACACATACACACAATATTACTTACTATCAAGCATGTGCCGTCACGGCTGGACAAAGCTGTAACTCGTATTTGTTTAAGGGGAAGATAATTCTATAATTGTTATTGTCCGCATAAAATTTTATAATAGACTTATGCGCTTAAAAGCTCGAAGCATGTACAACGATCTTAATTTGTTTACATTAATTTCTCTTAACAAATATTTTATTAATTTCTCTTAGTAAATGTCTCGTTAATTATCATAATTAATATACTTCCGTTAATATATAATAAATTTGTTAATAATTGTATCAATATAGATTAAGGGTGGTTGGGAGTGGTGGTGAGTTTTTTTTGCATCCGGTGGAAGAAATGATGGTGGAAAAGGTAATGATAATGGGTGGTTTTGGAGGTAGTGGTTATTGGTCAGTACCATAGCAGACAATGCTTATTTGTTATCTTTATGAGTATATAATATTATATTATAGAAGTATTTGTTATCTTTATGAGTATATAATATTATATTATAGAAGTTGTGGTTGACTTTCTTTAACATGTTAAAATAAGCTTGGTTAGAATATATTTAAAAGAACGACAATTACAAAACAAGCGGAACCATATTGATAACTTTATATAGTAACAAAAAATAAATGATACGATCAAAATTGACATATGAAAAAAAATTATTTATTATAGAGGCTGAGGCGTTACGACGCGAGTCAAGCTCTAGTATCTTACAAACATGATCTGCAATATATAATGCGGCCGGATCCACTCACACTGTCTCACCCTTTAGATGTCATTTTCCGAAATAAAACCTAAACAGTAAAAGGTTTGAACCTAATATGATGGGGACATCTTCATCTTGCAAAGCTCTATACACTTATCAAAATTGAACACATTCTGAGACGTATAGCACCATCATATACTACTTTGAAAATCAGTCGCTGAGCGTTGACTGGTTTTTAAACCATTAAAATTATGATTGATAGATAGTGAAGAATGAAATGCACTTAATTTTTGTAAGTATAAAGATCTATGTAAAAGGAGCGTACTCCGAAAATAATAGCTTCAAAACCACTATTGTCTAGATTCTATTTAAGAAAATAACGTCCAAAGTGCAAGATAACATGAGAATAAAAGTGTGGTGTAGCGCCCCCGAAGCTAGCAGCTGACTAATCAAAGAGATTAACTAAATAAAGAGGCACTAACGATCTAAATTATAAAATTAAACACTCAATTAAAAAATTTGCTACAAAATTTAACCCAAAAACTATCCCCGCTCTGAAATATTTATATACAAGAACTCCTCTCATATATACAATAGTCATTTGGTTTACAAACATAATACAAAACATAATAAACATAGCCGAAGTAATCTAACAAACTGACTAATTCCTCGAAGCTTTCGATGCACAACTCTGATCTGTCTCTGAAACTGAAAGTGGAAATGGATGAGCACATCATCCCTAAACGGGGTGCCCAGTAGGAATAACATTTAACTTTCAAGTAATCATAAGCAAAAGTTGGAAAACAATACATGTTTTCCAAAACATTTAAAAAAGTGACCAAGTCACTGAAATAAACAAACATGTATATGGACAAACTCATTCTTCAAACAATGTATAATGTTGATGCCACTTCCACACCGAATAATAATATTGATGCTAATTCCATACTGAATAAACATAAAGTAGGTTTAAATTCGGAGGAGCATATCCTATATACCACAAGTGGAAATTCTTATTTCCCATAACAATTCATATTGACAAACAAACAATACAAGTCATTTTCAAATCGTGGAAAGATTCAAAGAATCAACAGAACAATCATAATGCAAACTAAAAAAAGTATCGAATACACAAACGGAAAATGCATGAGTTTGTAAACATAAACTTTTGTAAAAGAAACAATAATAGTTACAAAATAGTTAAATGTATTCCCACCTCTTTTGATGACAAGCCTCGCCTATCTCGACATCCACGATCCACTGGTTCATTTTTGAATGGATCGTTGTTAATATAGACTAACTGTTAATCACACGAGAAGTCTAAGAAACTAGCCAAAATGGCTTACACAAATCATACAAGTCTATCTAATGGTTCTACACATCTTCATTATCCATCTCTTGCATATCTAAAGATTTAATGATTCAATTAGGTTGATACTATAATTCATTAGCTAAGTCTTATGAACATCTACAAATTCGTAGAAGGAACCAAAGACTAATTCAGACCATAAGGGGTCCAATTCATCAAACTAGTAAAACTATCCCTAAGCCCAAGTCCACCAAACCCGACCTATTAAACTAAGGTTCAGTCCATCTGAGTCAACTAACAGTCAAACTTAACGGTCAGGCTAACAATCAACGTCCGTCCAAGGTCAAGTCCAGGGTCAAATAGTCAACTCGATCAGAATCAGGTCAATTGTCTAACTCGGTCAATTGAGTCTACTCAGGTCAAAACAAAGGGATCCAGTGAGTCAAATAATTCAACTCAATCAGACAACTAAGTCAGCTAAATAGGTTACTCAGACATGTGACTGACAAGAAACTCAAGGCCAAAGCCTTTGCAAAGGCCAAAAGTTGAATTGCACTATACTGGTGCATCACAAGACTCAACATGCTAAACCAAGCTCAAACTGAGCAACATTCCTCCTTGTCCTAGCTTCATTTCTAACTCTACTTCAATAACATTTCAAATCTACCAAACTAAAATTACACATTAAGTCGTAAACTAACTTTGAATTTCATTTACAAACATAAACTAAGTTTACCTGCAATATGCAGTAACTTCAAGCTCCCAAGCTTTGACAGGAATAAAATCTACAATCTATAATCACTAATAAACTAAGATCAACCTCAGATTCATCAATACAAGTCATCTAAAGCACCAATTCAACTCACAACCATATACCCTTCATTAGCAATACCAAACCATCACACTTCTCATTCGAACAACACTACCAATTTAATTTCATTTACAACTCCCAGAACCTGACATTCACAAGTACTAACCAATTATTCATTTCAAGTCCACCAAACCTCAGAGCTACATCAAAATAACTCCATATTCTCTTATTTTCAAACTCAGTCACACAATATCCTCTATTGACATACTTCCAACTCCTTCCCTGCACTCTACAACACCACGGCAACAATAATAACAACAACACTACCTGTAACCCCCATTCATACATCATCTACTCAAAACACCGAAACCATAACAACTCCAATTCTAGCATACTGAACTTCAATTCAACATACAACAATTCTCTGTAATTCAAAACAACAACCAAACTTCACTTCATACCCAACCCAGGCCTTAGCTCAATTATCAACTACACCTACTCAAGATACTAAATAACTTCACTAAACAGATTAGAAGAACTATTACCTCATAATAGTCTCACACAGGCAATTGGAGTCGGACTCTTCCTTACCTTGGCTCAATTGAGAAACCATCTCAAGACCACCATTATCTTCCAAAACCAACTCCATTCTTCTTCTCTCTCGATCTGGGTTACGTAATCATCAACCCTCAGAAACCCTAATTCATAAATTGGGAAAGAACAGAACATAAACCCTAATTCTTTTTCTTTCAATTCAACTTCAGAATAGATTCTCTTCATCAATTAAACACCAACCTTTCCTCAATTAGCCAAACCCAATCTTTAATTCCTCTTATACATCGTTAATTTGAACTTTAATTCAATTCTCTGAGAAACCCTAACTTGGTTCTCTGATTCATCCTAAAAACGATTTCAGATATTCAATTAAACATCTACCCATGCTTCCTTATCCAATAGTAGATCTATATATCATATTCTTATTCTTCAGAACATCAAACAAATCTATAAACTCTAATTTCGATTTACAGTAACTCAATCTTCTCGTTCATCCCGAGATTAATAAACCACAACATCATCACCATATTCTACTTAATATGCTCTCCATCATCAACTAGAACTCTCAAACCAAACTCACAACTCTCAACTCTCTCGCAGACGAAGAACAAGAAGAGGAGAAGAAGAAAGAGACGATAAAAAGAACCTGGCATATTTAGGGGCGAATGGGAAAGAATTATGGGAGACTTTTTTATTCCCAACCCATACACATGGTTAAAGGATGTCCAAAAGGATAGTAGAATACGTTAATTCCCTTCCCGTAATCGGAAGTTATTTTGTGTCTGATTGTTAATATTAAATTGGTAGTTACGTAAAGCAAAGATACTATTGATTGATATAAATTTGTGCAAAAATCCGTATTTGTGGCTACTATTAATTGGAAGTTACTGATAAATTCATTTACTACCGATTATAGGCTCAATCAAAATTCAAAAAAAAAATTTTTTGTAAATTCTCATTTTGGGGCTACTCTATATTCGGTAGTCATATGAACTGTTTTGATTACCGAATATGGTTGAATATTTTCAAACAGAGCCACTGTATAATTGGAAGTCAGGATTTTACCTCATTTACTACCGATTATAGACTCAACCAAAATTCAAAAAATAGATGATTTTGGAAAAATCTCATTTTGGGGCTACTGTATATTCAGTAGTTATATGAACTATATTGACTATCGATTATGGTAGGATATTTGCAAAGAGAGTCACATTGTAAAATCGGAAGTTAGAATAACTTCATTTACTAACGATTATAGGCTCAACCAAAATTCAAAAAATTGAGGATTTTTGCAAAATTTCATTTTGGGGCTACTCTATATTTGGTAGTTATATGAACTATCTTGACTACCGAATATGGTTGAATATTTGAAAACAGAGTCACTGTATAATCGGAAGTCAGGATTTTACCTCATTTACTAACGATTATAGGCTCAACTAAAATTCAAAAAATAGAAAATTTTTGCAAAATCTCATTTTGGGGCTACTCTATATTCGGGAGTTAAATAACCTAAATTAACTACCGATGATGGTAGCATTTTTTCCAAAGGTCTACTATAATCGGGAGTCAAGATAACTTTATTTACTACCGATTATAGGATAATCAAAATTCAAAAGATAGAGAATTTTTGAAAAAAATTATTTTGGGGCTACTCCATATTCGGGAGTTAAATAACCTAAATTCACTACCGATTGGGGTAGCATTTTAGCCAAAGGTCTACTTTAATCGGGAGTCAAGATAACTTTATTTACTACCGATTAAAGGATAATCAAAATTCAAAAGATAGAGGATTTTATTTTGGGGATACTTTATATAAATTAAATTGACTTCCGATTGTGGATTAACTTCCCGATTGTAAAGTTACCTACCGATTGCAAAGGGTAGTTTGGCCATTAAAAACACGGGAGATAAGGGATGGCTATATTTTACGTTTGGGTGACCTTTTTTGTCTTTTTGTGTCGCCCCTAATTCTTTCGGGATCGCCCCTAAATATGCCAGGAAAAAGAAAGAAGAATGAAGAAGAAGAAAAACAGAAATGAAAGTTTATCCTCTCAATCGATAGGGGATAAGGACGACTGAAATAGCAAAAGGAACCCGAAAATTGGTAAGGGAAGCCAAAGCGGCTAAACTGTAAATAACCATTTTTCCCTTCAAACAAATCTGATGATATCTTCTTCGTCTGTTATCCGAACGACACATTCGAGTAGTCCATTCTGCGTAACTTTTCGAGATATATCCAATGGTACTAGTTTCATATCGAAATCGTTGTTAGATTAATTTCTATTAATTAACGTTCGTGTTAAATTAACCGAGTTATTAGAGGCTAAGACGTCTCTTGACTAGTCTGATAGAGTTGACGAGCTTGAGGATCCTTACATGTGAGAGGCTTCTCCCTCGTATATAATAACCTATAAAATTGTTGTTGTTTAAACACCAAAGAATAAGAGTGTTTATGTATCCTTTCTTACTAATTAATGATCAAGATTAAGTTTTCATTGCTCTTCTAAATTTCTACCCCATGAACTTAACAATTTCATTTCTTGTAAACCTCTGACGTGATAGATTATCCAGTGATATCACTTGTTATCTTCCCTTTAGGTCCACGGAAAAGGTTGTGATGTCGTTTCACGCGTCAAGAAAATACTCGTTAGGGTTATTTCATTTTTCAAAAAAAAGTACTAGTTAAGTTCCATTAGTGAAAATTAAAATGTATCCTTCGTAAAAATATTTTTAAAAATTGAAAATGTAAGAATATGAATCCTGTCAACATGAGGAAACTGAGGAGGGAAATAAATCTCCTAAATTATGATCAATGCTTGGTCAGTGAAAAATATAATTAAAATAAATAAATATTTATATAATAGACATCCTACCCTGTTTAATCTAACCGATCGTACTTACTGTTAGAGCACTACTCGGTCGAACTCGCAAGCATTGCTATCTCAAGCTTGTTGTCGAGTTTAGTTGCCAAAACTATAAGTCTTGATTTCTAGTCTACTCATAGCTAAGGTCTCGGACTAGGATAGAAAGTGTAGTTGAGTTCTAGACTCCATGGCGATCATCATACAAAGATGAAGAACTACTCAAGGAACTGGTGGAACTTCATCGACTAAAAGGTATGTGGATACTTGAACTTATCTATCACTCAAAAGTCTATCTACTTTATCTCCTATCTTGGGACAAAAGTCGTACTGCTGTATAGACTATGATTATACACATTTGCTATTTCGAGCCGAGTTTATCTCGCCTATCTATTTCTCGAAATATGTGTTGGTAAGCTTTCACTTTGGCCAAGTTCATCTTTACTAGTGACGAAAGTCATATTAGTTTCAATTACTTGAAAATCTCTTTGAAGAAAAATAGCTTGTGAATAACAACTACATACGTCCTCTAAGAATGTTTCAATGATTGAAACGAGAGTTTACAATATAACCTTGAAAGGATATAAACATTGTGTGATAATTCATACGTGTGTAAGTCATTATTCCTTGAACCAAAGTATGCGTACTTTGCTGCTCAGGAAAACCGGAAATGAAATCCGCGTACCAGTACGCGTACTGTCGGAAGTTCACATCCTGTGAATTTCTGCTGGAGTTTGTGAACTGAAAACAAATTTATTCCGGGTACTTAAGTCTGCATACCAGTATGCGTACTTAAGTGGGTTAGTTTCTAAAAACGATTATTCGTGAACTTAAACTTATATAAACTAAGGAATGCATACTTGCAAACCTTGTCTATAAAGTTCATGAATTGATTCGAGTGAATCAAATCGTTTTGCTTCGATTGTGTCTTATATATTTTTATGAGATCTAAGCAATTGTACAACTCTGTAACTAGTTCTCTTGAGTCATTTGAAATAGTTATGGTTAAGATGAATTTGGTTGATATGAAAGTGCTCATAAGGCTAACCATTTGGTTAACTACTGTTGAACCAACTAAGTGTACATGTTTGGGTACGGTTACACAAACCTAAATAAATGTGTATTTCATTTGTGTGTAACAAGCTAAGTTCGATCTAACGGTTGAAAGATATTAGTTTTAATCTAATCAGGTTTTCATCTAACGGTGAATATTGATTGCTTTGTTACCAAGGTAACTTAGATTGCAAACCCTGATTTCAAAGACTATATAAAGGAGAACTCTAGCAACTGGGAAACCTAATCCCCACACCTTATATGTGATACTAGTTGGATTAGCTAGAGTCGATTCTCCTTTAACCTTAGGTTTCTATCGAGACCCTGTAATTTAACGACTTGAAGACTTCATTGGGATTGTGAAGCCAGACCCAACTATTTTCTCTGTAGTTGCGTGATCTGATCTTGTTGTTTCTATCATGTTTGAGTACAATTGTAAGATTGGCTTGAGATTGATTTCTACGATATGCAAGATATAAAAGAAGTCACAAACATCTTCGTCTCATCATTTGTGATTCCGCAATATGTTCTTTCGCTAGTCGATTAAGATTATTGTGAGGTGATTGATAATTCTAGGCTGTTCTTAGGAATATAATTCTGGGTTATCAATTGGTTCATGTTCACCTTGATTTGTCAAAAGACGGAACAAAAAATCGTAGGTATTTATGTGGGAGACAGATTTATCTATTACCGTAGACTTTTCTGTGTGATACAAACTTGTTTATTAAATTCTTCGACTTTGGGTCGTAACAACTCTTAGTTGTGGGTGAGATCAGCTAAGGGAATCAAGTGCGTAGTATCCTGTTGGGATCATAGACGTAAGTAGCGCAACTGTACCTTGGATCAGTGTGAGATTGATTGGGATTCAACTACAGTCCAGATCGAAGTTAGTTTGTAGTAGGCTAGTGTCTGTAGCGGCTTAATACAATGTGTGTTCAATCTGGACTAGGTCTCGGGGTTTTTTCTGTATTTGCGGTTTCCTCATTAACAAAACTTCTGGTGTCTGTGTTATTTCTTTTCCGCATTATATTTGGTTATATAATTGAAATATCACAGGTTGTGCGTTGAATCTATCAATTGGGAAATCCAACATTTGGTTGTTGATTGAAATTGATTGATCCTTGAACGTTGGTCTTTGGTACCATTCAAGTGATTTCTCTTGTATTCAATTAGACTCGCAGATTTCTATTTGCTTGAGTAAGTATTGAATCGAGAAAGTGAGATATAACTCTTTGATATACTTTTATTAAGATTGAGTGTGACTGTCTAGTTGATTCTCTTAAAAGTATATTGGAGTTTTTCCATACAGATTGCTAAGAGAAATATTGGGTGTGGTTGTTAGACCCCTGCTTCTTCAATTGGTATCAGAGCAGGAAAACATGTTTAAAGACCTCATAAGTATGTGCTTGTAGCAATCTGACTCTATGGACAGTAAAGTCTCTATAAACGCTTCACCAGGGATAAATTCTGATTGTAGAGAAAGTTCTGAAAAAACTAGTTATTCTCCAGAATAAGTTGGATGAACAAATTCGGATCAACACTGATCTTGTTGCAGAAATTGCATTGTATAAGGATTTGAAGTCTGTTAAAATTCCTTCAATGGATTTGAATAACTCTGTTTATTCTTCTCTGAATAATAGTCATATGTCAGATGATAAACAAGGTATAGGCTTTGTAACACCTGATAGTACTCAAAACTGCTCTTACGAGATTAAAGATGTTGGTCCATGTTTGTTATGTGACTCTTACAATCACTTTCAACATACTTATATGTCCTTCCGGAAAAGCCTAAAAGTTGCAAGTAATCTTCATAAGAAATCTGAACAACGGTTTTCTTCTCTAAAAGGATGTATAAAACTAACACGAAATCCTAAACAGGATAATAGTGTTAGTATGGGAGCTTTTTCTTTAAAATCAACATCTCCCTTTCAATGGTTTCTTGATAGTCGATGTAGCCGACATATGACAGGTGATCTCACGTGGTTTGTTTCTTCAAATGACTATGAAGGAGGTCCGGTGACATTTGGAGATGGGAGTTGCTGCTACATAAGCAAGAAGGGGATGATCAAACTTCCCGGCGTTCCTGAAATCCATGATGTAATATACGTAAAAGGTATGATTGCAAATTTTCTTCCTATTAGTAAAATTTATGACAAAGGCCATCGAGTTGTTTTCAATGCAAATGGATGTGACATTGTAGACAAAACTGGGAAAGTAATTTTTCATGGAACTCGTAGTAAAAACAACTGTTATCTTTTGGATACTCAGTTCCGTAACTGTTGCAATTTGACTAAGGTGGAATCTACACATCTTTGGCATGAGCGTTTTGGTCACATCAATTATCGTCTTCTAACTAAGATCATTAACAAAGCACTTGTTAGAGGTGTTTCCAAAATCAACGTAAAGATTGATGGTGTATGTGGTGCCTGTCAAAAGGGTAAACAAACGAAAGTTCACCATAAATCATCTCGAGATATTCTCACTAAATCTCCACTTGATTTAATTCATATGGACCTCTTCGGACCTATTCAACAACCCACGGTTGCTGGTAAGAAGTATGTTTTAGTTATGGTAGATGATTACACCAGATTCACTTGGGTTGCATTTCTATCTCATAAGAATGAAACCCTTGATGAATTCAAGACTATTGTTAAAAGAATCCAGAACGAACAAGGTCGCAAACTAAGAAGCGACCGTGGAACTGAATTCAAGGACAGTAAGGTGTTTGAATTTTATGACGAACTGGGGATTATTCAACAATATTCACCACCCATTACTCCTCAAGCCAATGGAGTTGCAGAAAGAAAAAACAGGAACATTCAGGAAATGGCCAGGGTAATGCTCCATAACAAAAACTTACCGTTAAGGTTTTTGGGAGAAGCTGTCTTTACAGCATGTTATTTGATCAACCGTGCCTACCTACGGTCTAAAACCCTAAAAACTCCTTATGAGTTGTGGTACGGTAGAAAACCCAACTTGCACTATCTTAGAGTTTTCAGAAGTAAGTGATACATTCTAAAAGATCGAGAACAGAGAGGAAAATTTGATACTAAAATTGATGAAAGTATCTTCCTTGGCTATCCCTCTGATAGTTGTGGTTTTTGAGTGTTTAATCTCAGAACCCAAGTTATGATGGAGTCTGCTAATGTTATTACCGATGATATTATTAATTTTCATCATGATAATCCTCCTGCTGAATTGCTTCCAACTAAGATAATTGAGAAAGTCAAAGAAATCCCAGAATCAGTTGAAGTCATTCCAACTGTTACTGATCCCGATATTTCTAGTGACGAGGAGAAGAGCACTGATCAGGCTATTCCTGTTGAACAAGAGCGTGTCCCTCCTCGACACCTCTGAGTTCAAAGGAATCATGATCCCAACAGTATTATTGGAGGTAGAGATTCTACTGCTAAGACAAGAGGACAACTTCAAAATATTTGCAATTTTTTTGTTGTTATTTTTCACAAGTAGAACCGAGAAATATTGATGAAGCTCTTAGCGATCCCTTTTGAGTGAATGAATGAAGAGTTAAATCAAATACAAGACGTATGGGAACTAGTACCTTGTCTCTCCAATATCAATATTGTTGGTAATGGATATTCAAGAATAAGTCTGATGAATTTGGCACAATTGTCAGAAATAAAGCCAGACTTGTCACTCAAGGATATTCATAGATTGAAGGTATTGTATTTGATGAAACCTTTGCTCTTGTGGCACGCCTTGAGTCCATTCGGTTGTTATTAGATCATGCTTGTTTTCTTAAGATTAAGCTGTTTCAAATGGACATAAAATACGTGTTCCTAAACGGGAATTTAAAGGAGAACTTTATGTCGCTCAACCTAAGGGTTTTGAAAACCCTGATTTCCCAGATCATGTTCTTAAGCTTAAAAAGGCATTATATGGGTTAAAACAAGCACCTAGGGCCTGGTTCGAAAAACTTACTACTTCTCTTCTTAGGAAAGGTTTTTCGAGAGGCGGAGCTGATAAAACCTTGTTTACCAAATGGAGTGGGAAAGATGTTGTCATTTCTCAAGTCTATGCAGATGATATCATCTATGGTTCAACTTCTGAGAAACTTTTAAAAGATTTCCAAGTCTCTCTTAGCAAAGAATTTGAAATGGGCAATGTTGGTGAATTAAAGTTCTTCTTAGGATTACAAATTCAGCAACATAAGGATGGAATTTACTTATCTCAAGAAAAATATGCAAAGGATCTTGTCTCAAGGTTCGGTCTGGATAATTCAACTCCAAAACTGACACCTATGCCCAACACTGGTAAACTACACAGAGATGAGAAAGGAGTAATGTGGATCAAAAAATGTATCGATCTATTATTGGTAGCCTTTTATATCTTATAGCTACTAGACCTGATATTGCTTTTAGTGTTGGTTGTTGTGCTAGATTTCAGGCTAACCCAAAGGAATCTCATCTTGCAGCTGCAAAAAGGATCATACAATATGTGAATCACACGGTCGGGTATGGTCTATATTACACTTTTGATATTAACACTGACCTTTCTGCTTATTCTGATGTTGATTGGGCAGGATGTGTAGAAGACAGAAAAAGTACATTAGGGGATTTCTATTACGTAGGACTGAATCTTGTGGCTTGGCATAACAAGAAACAAAATTCACAATCCCTCTCCACATGTGAAGCAAAATATACTTCTGCCGGCTCATGTTGTACTCAACCTTCTCTGGATGAAAAAAATGTTGGCTGATTATGGAATTGATACTGGAATAATGAAGATCTTTTGTGATAACTCTAGCGTGATTCGAATCACTGAGAATCCCGTTGAGTACTCAAGAACAAAGCACATTGATATAAGGTACCATTTTATTCGAGATATCTATGAAAATGGTATCATAAATATGGAATTTTTTCTTTCCAAACAACAATTAGCTGATATTCTTACCAAACCATTAGACACTGCTACATTTCAACACTTAAGGAAGTCTATTGGTGTTTTTTTGGTTCATTAGCTATTCCTAAAACTCTTTCCCCTGTGCTTATCTCGATCATTGGGGTAAGTGAGTTTGGAACTCCAATAAGTGTCTACTTGAATTCTGCATTTGTTTCAGTAGGTTGTTTTTCTTTCAGGTTTCTTAGTGTAATAATCCAAAGAAATCCTTCTTTTCTTGTGAAAGTAAGGTCGCTCTTGTTGTTCCTTCGGGAATGACATTTTATGGGGGAGAGTTCTTAATTGAACTTGTGCTTAATTGACAAATTTTTGTGGGGAGTGCAGCTGTGGAATATTATAAGGGTTATCTTGTATCTTTATAAACTCCTTGATGAATGCATTTAGCTTCGGCTACATGATAACATCTAAAAAGTTGATATGTGCTTTCTTTTGGTCATGAAATGTCTAAATTTCATTAGGATCCCACTAGTTTTCATACCTCTGCCAATTTTATTGATAAAAAGGGGGAGAATTAATGTGTAGTTCACACTACAAATACATATGATTTTCGGATCATTATGTAAGGGGGAGTGGTTTCCATGTGAGATGGAGTATTGAGTAGGGGGTGATACATATCACCATAGTATTGTTGTCGAAGTTGTGATACAAATGAACTTTGATACCGTATAATAATACTATGACACTGTGTAACAATGATTGAGAACTTTTGTTTTCTCATTGTTATAACTACGGATTTTCAACAACGATGATGTTAAACTTACAACCTTTAGAATCATTGGAGTACATGGAAGCGACGAAGATTTCGAGTAATGTTGAAGAACCAAGGAGATCATGCATGTGTAAGAGAAGCTACAAAAGTTTATTTACTTATTTTGTATTCCATATGTATTGATAGTTTTGTCACTAAAATTGACAAAGGGGAAGATTGTTAGAGCACTGATCGGTCGAACTCGCAAGCATTGCTATCTCAAGATTGTTGTCAAGTTTAGTTTCCAAAACTATAAGTCTTGATTTCTAGTCTACTCATAGCTAAGTCTCAAACTAGGATAGAAAGTGTAGTTCAACTGTAGATTCCATGGCGATCATCATACAAAGACGAAGAAATACTCAAGGAACTGGTGGAACTTCATCGACTAAAAGGTATGTGGAGACTTGAACTTATCTATCACTCAAAAGTCTATATACTCTATCTCTTATCTTGAGACAAAAGTCGTACTGCTATATAGACTATGATTATATACATTTGCTATTTCGAGCCGAGTTTATCTCTCCTATATGTTTCTTGAAATATGTGTTGGTAAGCTTTCGCTTCGGCCAAGTTCATCTTTACTAGTGACGAAAGTCATATTAGTTTGAATTACTTGAAAATCACTTTGACGAAAAATAGCTTGTGAACAACAACTATATAACGTCCTCTAAGAATGTTTTAATGATTGAAATGAGAGTTTAGAATATAACCTTGAAATGATATAAACATTGTGTGATAACTCATACGTGTGTAAGTTCTTATTCCTTGAACCAAAGTATGCGTACTTTACTGCTCAGGAAAACCGGAACTGAAGTCCGCGTACCAGTACGCGTACTGTCGGAAGTTCAAATCCCGTGAATTTCTTCTGGAGTTTGTGAACTGAAAACAAACTTATTCCGGATACTTAAGCCCGCGTACCAGTATGCGTACTTAAGTGGGTTAGTTTCTAAAAACGATTATTCGTGAACTTAAACTTATATAAACTAAGGAATGCATACTTGCAAACCGTGTCTATAAAGTTCATGAATTGATTTGAGTGAATCAAATCGTTTTGCTTCGATTGTGTCTTATATACTTCTATGAGATCTAATCAATTGAAAAACTCTCTAACTAGTTCTCTTGAGTCATTTAAACTAGTTATGGTTAAGATGAATATGGTTGATATGAAAGTGCTCATAAGGCTAACTATTTGGTTAACTATTCTTGAATCAACTAAGTGTACATGCTTAGGTACGGTTACACAAACCTGAATAAACGTGCATTTCATTTGTGTGTAACAAGCTAAGTACGATCTAACGATTGAAAGATATTAGCTTGAATCTAATTAGGTTTTCATCTAACGGTGAATATTGAATGCTTTGTTACCAAGGTAACTTAGATTGCAAACCCTGATTTGTTTTTTTTACTCGGTCAAATAAAATTAAAAAAGGTGAAAAACTGTACAGGTACTAGGTCTTCCTAATGACTAGCCGTGAGGCCACTCACAGGAAAACCTATTTGAAGCGATAATAAACCCTTCCAGGTCATTCCACAGATGGAATAAAACCTGGCCTACCCTCATAAAACTCAAAAATATCCTCAGCCAGCAAACAGGCTTGCTTGGCCGAGGCATCAGCTGAGAAATTAACCTCCCTATAGCTATGAATATAACGAACGTTGATGTAGTAAGATTTCGCAATGTTCCACTTCTGCACCAGCTGCCAAGGCAGATCACCCTTTTGAAAAGCTTGTATGCAACTCTTCGAATCAGAACGAATGCAAATACTCCGCATATTCCATCTATTATCCACAATCGCACCATAAATAATAGCACATACTTCCGCATACAAATTGGTTTTCCAACCAAGGCCAACACAAAGAACACCAAGCACCTCCGAACTTGCATCACGGAAAAGAACACCTGAACCAGCTTGGCCTGGGTTTCCGAAAGATGCACCATCACAACAGATCATGATTTCATCTTGATTAGGAGGAGTCCAACTAATCTCAATTGGGGTAGACCTTTTGCATGATCTATGCCGTACCTTGAAATAATTCAGAATGCATAACTCCTCTAAAGTATTATACATGTGGACCTTCATTCTAATTGAATTATCACGAATTATTTGATAAACTCTCCCTTTAAAACCAAGCCATTGAACTGCCATATTATCAAAATAAGACTTATTGCGTAACTTCCATAATTCCGTGACAATTGCAAGATTTGCAACTAACCACAGGTCCTTTATCATTCTGCTTCGACCCTTAGCAGCCTTATACGAGTCCACCAGGTCTTCACTTGGTTGCAGCTTGAAAATTCCAGCCACCCAAGCCCAAATCCTCCTAGCAACTTTGCAATGCCAAGTGATGTGGCTAAGAGTTTCGCAACTTTTCCTGCATAAGCGGCACATAGTATGGATGCTCTTACTTGTCTTCTTAATAATATTGTCTTCACTAGCACAACATTGCTTGGCCCAAATCTTCCAGTATTGCACACTCAAGGTAGGGTGCACAACCTGTCTAGTAAACAGATTTGCACAAGGCACAACTTCTGTCGGCGTCTTAAGAGCGGCCTTAGACGACTTAACTGAAAAAACGCCTTTGGTATCTAAATCCCAAATTTTATAATCCTCACCACCAGCAATAACAGGCAAATTTTCAACATCAATATTACAACGAATCATCAAATCTCTTGTTTTTTCAGGAATAACCCAAACACCATCAAAAATGATATCACTTACTTTAGCCTTAAAATCATTAGGGCCTTTGGAAGTGATGCCAAGTCTTTGCGCAATAGAAAAATCACCACACCAATTATCAAAAAATAGGGAAGTATTAGCACCATTACCTATAATTGAGCGTGTATGCTTCTGCACAAAATTGTAAACCAAGCGAATTCCAGGAGAAACCGAAGAACCCAACTTATAATTTATCAGATTGCCATGGACCTTAAAGTATTTGGCCCTCAAAAATCTGGTTCAAATCTTGTTTGAATCCCGAATAGAAATCCAAAGCTTCATTAGCATAGCCCTATTAAAATCATTTAACTTCTTAATGCCAAGACCACCTTCACGCTTTGAGAGACATAGATCATCATATAGAACCGTAAAATATATACGTTTCTCAGCATCACCGGACCAAAGAAAATTACTAATGGCCCTTTCAACTTGCTTAATAACCTTGCATGGACATTTGTAAACAGCCATAGAATGAATAACATAGCTAGAAATCACCTACATAATTAGCACAAGACTCGCCTGAAATGATAAAAGTTTATCTTTCCAGCCAGCCAGCTTGTCCATAATCTTCTCAACAACTTGGCCAACATGAATATGCCGAAAAATACCAGGCTTCAATTGAATACCTAAGTATTTATCTGGAAACATAGCTCTCTCCATACCCAAATAGTTAGAAATAGCAATAGCACGATAAATTCTATCACCTCCAAAACAAAACTTGCTCTTTGCATAGTTTACGTACTGGCCAAACGCATGTTCATACAAAACAAGCATATTCTTCAAATTTTGCAAATTATGAAGATTACCTCTGCAGAATATAAGGATATCATCCGCAAAAAGCAAGTGTGTAGGCGCCACACCTTTTTTACTAACCATAACATTCATACTATGATTTGCAAACAACTTGAAAAGATTGTGACTTAAACCATCTTCAATAAGAACAAATATCAAAGGTGAGAGAGGATCACCTTGACGCAGACCTCTAGTAATACTGAAATAACCTTCAGGGCAGCCATTAATCATGACAGAAATCCGAGCTGAGCTAAGGATATTAAGAACCCACATGCACCAAGAATCAGAAAAGACATATTGACGAAAGACTTCATCTATGAAATCCCAACTTACCGTTTCAAAAGCTTGAGAAATATCCAGTTTGAGGCCAACATTCCCATGATTCCTTTCCGTATTAATCTCATTGATCAATTCAGACGCCAAAGCTATATTCTCATGTATGTTTCTACCCTTCATAAACGCCACTTGCTCTTCCGAGATCAACTTATTTAGCACAATACCAATCCTGGTAGCCATAATCTTAGTAATGATCTTGAAGAAAAAATTACTCAAGCCAATTGGCCTATAATCTTTAATAGCATCAGATTTGTTATTTGTTGGAATAAGAACAATAAAAATAGAGTTAATGCCATTGGGAATTTTACGCATAGACCAACAGTTTGCAATGGCATTAAAGAGATCTCTAGAAATAATGTCCCCACACTGTCTATAGAAAGAACCTGTGAATCCAGCTGGGCCAGGCGCAGAATCCGCTCCCAAGTCAAAAACCGCCACTCTAACTTCCTCCAAAGACGGAATAGCATCCATATAAGCACTCTCAGCAACTGAAATGATCTCATGTTCAATATCAAACAAAACTGGATCAATATGAACGTCACCACCATTGAACTTGGCCTGATAATGATTAACAATGAAATCCTTTATCTCATCCTGCAAAAACTGAAATGCTCTCTGCAAATCCTGATTTGAAAGACTATATAAAGGAGAACTCTAGCAACTGGGAAACCTAATCCCCACACCTTCTGTGTGATACTAGTTGTATTAGCTAGAGTCGATTCTCCTTTAACCTTAGGTTTATATCGAGACCCTGTAGGTTAACGACTTGAAGACTTCATTGGGATTGTGAAGCCAGACCCAACTATTTTCTTTGTAGTTACGTGATATGATCTTGTTGTTTCTATCGTGTTTGAGTACAATCGTAAGATTGGATTGAGATTGATTTCTCCGATAGGCAAGATATAAAAGAAGTCACAAACATCTTCGTCTCATCGTTTTTGATTCCGCAATATCTTCTTTCGCTAGTCGATTAACATTATTGTGAGGTGGTTGATAATTCTAGGCTGTTCTTCTGGAATATAAGTCCGGGTTATCAATTGGTTCATGTTCACCTTGATTTATCAAAAGACGAAACAAAAACTTGTAGGTATTTTTGTGGGAGAAAGATTTATCTATTACCATAGACTTTTCTGCGTGATACAAATTTGTTTATTGAAGTCTTCGACTTTGGGTCGTAGAAACTCTTAGTTGTGGGTGAGATCAGCTAAGGAAATCAAGTGTGTAGTATCCTGCTGGGATCAGAGACGTAAGGAGCGCAACTGTACCTTGGATCAGTGTGAGATTGATTGGGGTTCAACTACAGTCCATACCGAAGTTAGTTTGTAGTAGGCTAGTGTATGTAGCGGCTTAATACAGTATGTGTTCAATCTAGACTAGGTCTCGGGGTTTTTATATATTTGCGGTTTCCTCATTAACAAAACTTCTGGTGTGTGTGTGTTATTTATTTTCCTCATTATATTTGGTTATATAATTGAAGTATCACAGGTTGTGCGTTGAATCGATCAATTGGGAAATCCAACCTTTGGTTATTGATTGCATTTGTATGATCCTTGAACATTGTTCCTTGGTACCGTTCAAGTGATTTCTCTTGTATTCAATTAGACTCGCAGATTTCTATTTGCTTGAGTAAGTATTGAATCGAGAAAGTGAGATATAACTCTTTGATATACTTTTATTAAGATTGAGTCTGACTGTCTAGTTGATTCTCTTAAAAGTATATTGGAGTTTTTCCATACAGATTGCTAAGCGAAATATTGGGTGTGGTTGTTAGACCCCCGCTTTTTCACTTGCTTTCCTCCTTCCTAAAAATTTATCGACATTTATCTTCTTGGTACGAAAAACTCTAGGTTTTTATAAAAGTATTTGATTAATGATAATCTTATTTCCTTTGTCTAAAATAAAAACACTCCTAAGCGACATTACTAATTCGAAAAATCATGATCGCAAGGCATGTAAGATTGTGTATACAGAAACGCTATGGGTATGAGGGAAGAAGAATCCATCTTAATGGAACTCGATCAATATATGCACATTATAAATACATGAGCCGGTGTTTTTGATTCGTGATTGTATACAATATAATTGTTCTTATCTCTCCTCTATTTTTTCCTTCTGTCTAAGCCAAAAACCTAGCCTCCGACCAGATTTAAGCAAGATTTCTTCTCTTTTTTAAGTTTTAATAGTAACTTTTTAATAGAACAATTTTTTTATTGTTTTTGTATGTCCTTAGGAATATTTCTTCGCTATTTGGAGCGAATTTATTCGCCATTTGGGGATATTTTGTCTTCCCTTTGAGGGATATTTATTCAAACCTTGATCGCTGGTTCGTTGCTTGTTATTATCGATTCAAGAACGTCGATGATTCAACACAGTATTGCTTTAAATCCATGTTTAATCAAAGGGATTTAGGGCATCTAGTTATGTTTGGGTTTACAAGATTATGAGAAAATTACTCATTTATTTTAGGAGCATCTCTTATTGAATAAAAAGAAAATCAGATTAAATGGAAGGAATCGATTCTGGATATTACCATCATTCATCTCTCTTACATATACAAAAATCGGAAGTCGTTATGGTTTATGGCTCTTTCTCTTCGCGATTTATAAATAGAAGTAATTACTTGTAATTGATATCTTTATTTGTGTTAGGTATCTCAAGTTTGGTTGTCATATTTTAGTATCAAAACTCATCCAGAGTCGCTTGATTAAATACTATAGTCAACTTTGTTTAGGTTAGACTAGAAAGTCCAGGAATGCTGAGACATAGAAGTATTACTCCGAAGAACTGAAGAATGAGAAGAAGTAACGACTACAACGACGACATCATCCTTCAACTTGAGGTTAGTAATATTGACTTGAATGTTTTTTAATTATTAACTTATCATTCAAGTCGTGTTATATTGAAAACATAACATGCGAAGCTTGTATATAAATAATACTCTAGTAGATAGACATGATCACAATAGTATGGTCATAGTATTAAGGAATTATATTACGAAGTATAACACTTATCTTTTGAATTTCGTAGATATGAGATCGACATAAACTTATACATAGTATTATAATTATGTGTATGGATTTATGGTGAAGCCTTCATCCTAGGAAACGATGTATTACATTAATTTGTTTAAATGAAGTAAGTTTGTGAACTTGTTTCATGAATTGAAAGGGAAATCAATAGGTATATTGGTCCGGCTATTCATTGCATATTCTTTGGATGACCAATATGTGTGAGTTGGTGGAACTGATTTTAGCTCAGGTTATGTATATTGGTATAACCGATCACAATACAATACCGAGACTTATGATTTGGTATGATCGGTTCTGGTAATTGGTGTAACCTATCCTAAGTAATCACCATGAGATGGTATGATGGATCCTTGTAATTGATGTGACCGATTCTGGTAGTTGGTGTGACCGATCTTTGTAATTGGTATAACCGATCCTAGTGACTGGTATGACCGATCACAAGAAGTATTTTGTAGAACCGATCCATGTGATTGGTATAACCGATTCGAATCCATGTATGTGACTTGATAGGACCGATCACAACTAACCATTGTGACTTGGTATGACCGATCACATAGTAGTCTTAGAATATTTTGGTAGAACCAATTCTAAACTTATTCGGAAGTGTGGTGGAACCGATTCCAAGATGCAAATCCGATTTTCCATGATTTACATATTTTCTTGATGAACTTGTGTAGATTCGGAATTAGGGTTTGTTGTGTAAAGATGTCAACATACTTTGAACATGAGCATTAACTCTTATCATTTATTGTTCAAAGATATTCCTTGGTACTCAAGGTGATCGTGTACCGAAATAAATTAAGAATCTTTTAATTAAGGTTTTTGGTTTTACATGCTTTAATTACCAGCAATTAATGCATATCTTTAGAGAATAGAAACTAGTAATGTGCATTTAATAATTGGAGATTTTCTATGAGAGATTTCAGAAAATGTTGGACTACATTTATCAGAATCGGGAAAACTGAATTTGGGCATTCATTGCATATCTTAAGAATATTTTCAGTTTTGGAAATTCCTTGGTGTCCAAACAACCTTGGTCTATAAATACCTAATTTTGCATTTCTAGCAAACTATCCTAAGAGCCAGGAAAACTACATTTTCTTGTTGTTTCTGGTGGAGCCGTCTATTCGGAGAGGAAAGTATCCTAATTAGGTGAAATATCTTACGACCGATCGTTTAAAAAAATTGTAGGATCAAGAAGCTCTACGAGTACCGTTGGTGGGAAACTAGATAATTGCAGTGTTATTTGTTTTCAATTAATAATTTGATTGAATAATGGTTGTTTAAACTTGATTGCACCTAGTTTGTTTATTCTTGAGAATCTTCTCTTCTGATATAAGATTCACTCAGACTAGATCAAAGTATCGAAGAGATATTTAGAACTGTTGTTAGATCTAAAGACATCTTGTGATAATCCATTGTTAACAGACTTTGTTCTGTGTGTGATTAATCACAAGAGGATTCAAGTGTTGTTGTGCAGGTAATTGAAGGAAATAGAATATTTGAAGACGAAGAATAATTCTTATTATTTTTCGTATCTTGTGGATTTAGTGCACAAACCTTGATCGGCTGGGATCCAACAAGAATCAGTTTATCTTTGATAGATCTGATTGTTTAGTTGCGTGAGATCGGCATCACTTTATAGTTTCTCGTTGAGGTCTATACTAATTGAGTAAACTTGACTATCTAACCAGTCAAAGGAGTTTATTATATTAAACATAAGAGTCTTTGTCAACAACTCATATTATCTTCTAGCAAGATTAATTAGAGTGGTTACCAAACAGATTCTTCCTTTGTTGTTTGGAATACGATCCAAATGACTTGATATTCACGTGCGTAACTCTAGAAGTCGAAAGCGCAGGGATACTGAGGGAGCTAAGTAGCTAGGGATAGTCTGCTTGGTCTCAACTATACGAAGTTGGTATTAGATTTTGTATAGCGGCTTAATTCTGAGAGTATTCAAAACTGGACTAGGTCCCAGGGTTTTTTTGCATTTGCGGTTTCCTCGTTAACAAAATCTTGTTGTCTCTCTTACTTTGTTTTCCGCATTGTAATTGTTATTATAATTAAGTAAAATACACAATTACGTTAACTCCGTAATACTTGATATTGATCCTATAGAGTTTCGGTTATTTCCGAACCTATTATCAAGTATACACTTTGTTGTCGTGTCGTCTCGATCTTGTATCCATAGTCAATCACATAAGTGATCTTGTTGTTGTATTGTCTCGATCTCGTATCCATAGAAGATCACACGAAGTGTGGACCGATTTGTTGTATTGTCTCGACTCAGTCCATAGACGATCACATTTGGTAGAAGAATTATAGGTTGATAAATGAAATATTGTGGTGTATTTGGGTACCCTCGTCTTTTCAAGAGCATTTACTCATCTCCTTTTTATTTTGGACTTAAGCTTCTTAAGTCCAAGCACTATGGTCTCCCCTAAATGTAGGGAAATTTCGCTTCCCCATCCCCTAAATGTAGGGAAATTTCTCAAAATCCATCTAATATGGTCTCCCATATCCCTTCAAAGTAGGGATATCCCTTCCCTATATTTAAAACTGGATTAGATCTAATCCAGGTAGTAGGGAAGGTAAATGTCGTTGAAACTCAGTTTCCGTGTAAAAGTCTGCTTTACGGATACTAAGTTTCCATTTTTAAGTTAAAACGGATATAAGGAATCTGCAACATTGCCACGAAAATAAATAAATAAAGCACGCCCTTGTCTAGTTTCCTGCTTAAGACAACTATATCTAGTTGTGGTTCAGGTTCAGGTTCTATAACTGGATCTAGATAAAATATTTTCGTAGGTTGCTTTTCCTTATAAGTTAGATCTGAATGTTCAGGTTCTAGAGAACTTAGAAGCACATAATAATAACCTGAATACTTGAGGATCCTCAAAGTCAATCAGATTTGACTTACACAACTGACCACAATAAGAGTGGTGATTTTCCTTAAACAAATGTGTCGACCCTAATCTCCTAAAGTAATTAGGTTTAGTCTCAAAACTTAATAACTGACACATTTCAAATTCAAATGTTCCCACAATTGGAAGAAAAATATTTGGTGAGAAAACAAAATCAATCTGGGTATTATTGCCTGTGTAAACCACATCAACCAGAGGATGAGTTTCTAATAACTGAACTTCTTCCTGGACATTATTAGGTTCTGGAGAGCTAGTATGAAGGTAATCTGGCACAATGGTTGAGGCACATATATCAAGTCCCAAGTGAGGGATCTCTACAAGATTCAAAGGTGAAGCACATGGAGAATGATAATGACCCCCAAACTTTGAGTTTTCAGTGTCTCTAGGTAGACTAGTCACAATCTCCCTAATTTCTAGGTCATCAGATTCCTGACAATGGTCAATTGATTCTTCTAAGTTATAATTGGTAGGTACATCCTCACTCATATTTGAACTCTCTACGAGTCTATCTTATTTTTCTAAGGCTAATATTTCTAAATCGCTAGACTTCAAAACAATATTCTCAGAATAAACTCGCTCCTCAAAACTATCATCGGCTTCGTAATCATAAGGAAATACTACATCGTCTAAAACGGTGGTATCTCTAGTCAAATCTTCCTCCTTTAGAATAGGTGAATAATTATGAAAATTATTTGGATTTGACTAGAAATAATATTATCATTGCAAAGCTCAATTGGAGTAACAAATTCCTGATCACTATGCCTATATGTGTCCGATTCTTCATCAATACTATCCTCATCATAATCATCATTATAATAACATGAAAATGATCTAACCTCATCCAAAAAAGTAGTGTTACCAATTATAACCTCGCCATCTTGATTGTGCAAATAACTATCCTCGTTTTCAAGGGTACTATTGGAAACATTGTATTGAAAATTAAAATTATTTCGAACAGTTCCGTTCTGGGCCTCTAACAAAAGCTTTTGAGTCGCCTCACATGACTTCCTTATGGTATCTGACTCGACTCGCATGACTTCCTTATGCTATCGTGTATATAAGGTTCACTTATAGGTGCATTTTGTTTATTCATTTCTAACACAAACCTATTTGTATTCTCAGTTAATTGTTTGAGAGACTCTTCTAGAGGAAGAACAAAATCAGAAGGATCATAATAAGGACTAGTTTTCAACATTTTCATTATATTGTCCAAAGACGAGGAACTAAAACTATAATACTCCTTATTTTCTTGCTCGTATGATCGGTGCATGTGTGGATAGTAATTAGGCTCACCATGGTATGAGCCATAACTTTCAAAAGTTTGATATTCCCAACCACTATTCATACTATGGTCTAAGTGATGCCCATTTTGAAAATCATTCGGATATTCGTTATATTGGCTATTGTAATACCAGTTTGATATTCTTCTATGCACGGGTGTGAGTTGGCACACAAAATAAAACCACTGACAGGGGATTAGTGGGTGGATAGAGTCTTACCTCCCGTACCAGACGGGCGATGAACCGTTGAAGTCGACTCAGGCCACTGAATCCAATGTCAGTGTACGAACCCGAGGGGTCGAGACAGTATCGTAATTGTCGTCATTTCGTGCACATAGTTTTATATAAATCAACCCTTCCTTAGGGTTTGAAAAATAATAATGATGTCCAAGTCAAAAAATAAAGTCCAAAAATTGTCCAAAAAAATAAAAAGAAAAATTACAAAAATACAACAAACCTTAATATAATTTTCCAAAATATAAAAAAATAAAATAATTATATACAAAATATTCCTCTTCACTCCTTTCGGATTCCTCTTTCCTTCATTCTTTGGTGATGCTTTCCTTTTATAGCACTCTTTCTTTCTTTGTAGCTTCGCTCCAAATCTGAAAAGAATTGAAAAATATCAAAGGCGTAAAAGAGAACAAAAAATCTAAAAAAAAATAAATAAAAATAAAAATAAATCTAAAACCTAAAATCTAATACAAATCTGCGTCGGCGGCGCCAAAAATTGATGTGATTTGTAGATAGTGGTAAATTAAGTTCGTTCAACTCGGACTTGATGAGATTGGTTTAAGATTTAAAAATAAAATAAGTAAAATATATACACAAGTTTCATCACAATTTCGAGAGGTACTGAGACTCAGGATTCCATCATAAACTCATTCATGCGATTCATATATTTATTCCAAACAATTATAACTCAAATAATATTGACTCTAATTCTTTGCCAAGGTAGATTTTTAAAAGATTGACTGTAAATCACTAGCATGATTCATCAAAAGCACTTAGACCATGCATACATCATCATACGACATCACAATCAATTAAGAAAAATCATAAAACGATTGATAATAGATATAATTACCACATGAATGAAATATGGCTTCCTCCGTCATCCCATCGATGGGGTTTAGCTCATGATGTCGAATACTCGGTCAAAATAATGATCCATAGATCAAAGAGTGTTTACAATGTAGAAAAGAAAGAAGAATAACAAAAACAGAGAACTGTAACGTTTATAAGCGTTACGAGTTAACTGTTACAATGAAATTCTATGCAGGCTTTGTTCTTCATCTTCTTCTTCACCAGCAGCAGCAGGGAAATATTCCTTCAACGTCTTCTCTTCTTCACTGCATCCTCCCTAATCCTCCATATCAACCCCAACTACTCGATACCTTCTATGGAATTCGAAACAACCTATATATACCTCACCAGATCGAATAAATCCCAAGAATATCTCCGATATTTTTTCTTCTCCCCACGGCCAAGTTATATATAACTCTCATCGTCTTTCTCTGTTTACGCCTTCCCTGAATTAATCCACCTCCAAAGATGGAATCTAATCCAACAGAGGATATATTATCTCATATTCCTCACGTAACATCCCATGGTAACCACAAAATCAACCCGAGAATAACACCTCTTTCCTGTTTTGCCGAGATTGCCTGCAAATTTTCTCACGCGGTAGCTTGGTCAAGTCCAAACTCTTCCATATTTGATAGATATTTTCTACTCTATGCATATCTTCCACAAAATCACAAAATCCCGATAATAATTTCGTCCCCTGTATTTTCCAAAAACAGAACACCCGACGATTATTTCTTCTTTCCCTAACTTGTAAAAATCTTCGTTTTTATTCGAAACACTGCCCATTACAAAGCCTGTTTAGCTCTAACAGGCCAATACAGTCCAATCCAGCAAGAGAATTCCGTTAAAATCTCACCAAACTCGATCCAGGGAAGTTCGCAGACGAGCATCCATTTTTCCCGCCAATTTTCTATTTTTGAACGATTAAGATGAGGGTGTCCCATATCCAGCGCTGGACTCCCTTTAGCAATGAGGTCTCCCTTAGCAATGAGGTGCCCCTTATCCAAATGAGGGGTGTCTTTAGTGTTTTCTCCCAAGAGCGCAAAAACCACTTTTCGAGCCAATTTCGCCGCGAAATCTTATTTCTCCAAAAACACCTACAAAAACATAAACAAATCAAATAACTGCAAAATTGAGCACTAACAATATACAATTGAGATTATACCAGATACAAAAATTTGTCTATCAAATACCCCCAAACTTATTATTTGCTAGTCTTCGAGCAAATCAAATCTAAAAAATTAAAATCCTAACTCACGGTCGCAGGCATCGTCTGTTGCATTTAGCGTATGCAACAAGCCTTTAAACCCCTAGGTGGCCCTAGTGGCCTAGTTATATTCTCGGGAGGGATTACAAGAGATATACCCGCAAAACCTTTACTCTTCAGACCCTCGATATCTATGTGGAACCTTGGAAGGCACTAAAAAATCTCCTTGGTTGGCATACTTATTGACTACAGGAGGAAGTACCCTGATGCGATATTTTAATTTTTGTACACGAGTTTGCACTTAAGCATACTAAAATTCATATATAAGTGACAGAGCTCTACTCAGATAGTCGCACTATGGACACCAATATCCGGAGTCAACAAATCACATGGATATATTAAGAAATGGATTTAGAGAAAAACATTGATGGTATTGATGTTGACTAGGTGAACGGTGTTTCTCATATCTGTCTGAAGGCCACTGCCAAAATGAACTTATCCTAATGGACTAAGATACTAGTCTGACTAATATCAACAAAACTGGCATATACAGGGGAACCAGTGGTCGATAATCCTAACTCTAGGTCAACACATCTGGCATATACAAGGGTACCAGTTGTCGACTTTATTGAATTTATTCTGGTTGGTCAGGTGTTCTGGTCTCAATTTTTTTTTGGTATCTCAATCACTCTATTTCACCCTAGTAGTGGTACCAACTTGATTCGTGAGCTCCACATAATCACTTAGAGAAACATATTTTAAAAAGAAAACAAAATAAAAATAGAAGTGAAAATGACTCAACGAGAAATGGCGAAACTACCATGTTATTTCTAACACCTGACCTCTGTGATTTTATGAATAGACTCTTTATATGTTTCCATCTACTCATATTGGTTCCTCAACTCCTACAACCAAGATGCTTCCATACACTTAGATTGGTTAGTGCCATCCTTAATAAGCAAAAATTTATAGGCTCCGGAGTTTATTTATTGTAACAAAAAAGTAACAAAAAAGTTTCTTCCCCACCCCCAAACTACAATCTAACATTGTCCTCAATGTTATAAAGATAAAATTAAAAGTATGAACAAGGAGAAATTTTTACCACTTGAAGCAAAAGAGCGAAGAAAATATATTACTTCGTTGCATGAGTATGGATTACCTCCCAAGAAGTGCTAAGTTTAACGTCTTCAGACAGACTAATAAACGATTAGTCACCTCATAGAATCATAAAGTAATAGCCGGAACAACTGTGGGTCATCAAAATCAAATATAACTACCACCAATATAAGGAATCTGCAACATGCCACGAAAGTAAACAAATAAAGCATTCCCTTGTCTAGTTTCCTGCTTAAGACAACTACATCTAGTTGTGGTTCAGATTCAGGTTCTATAACTGGGTCTAGATAAAATATTTTGATAGGTTGCGTTTCCTTATAAGTTAGATCTGAATGTTCAGGTTCTAGAGTCTCGAAAAACTCAAATAAAATCTTAGAAGCACATAATAATAACCTGAATAATTGAGGATCCTCTAAGTCAATCAGATTTGACTTACACATCTGACCACAATAAGAGTGGTGATCTTTCTTAAACAAATGTGTCGACCCTAATCTCCTAATGTAATTAGGTTTAGTCTCAAAACTTAATAACTGACACATTTCAAATTCAAATGTTCCCACAATTGGAAGAAAAATATTTGGTGAGAAAACAAAATCAATCTGGGTATTATTGCCTGTGTAAACCACATCAACCAGAGGATGAGTTTCTAATAACTGAACTTCTTCCTGGACATTATTAGGTTCTGGAGAGCTAGTATGAAGGTAATCTGGCACAATGGTTGAGGCACATATATCAAGTCCCAAGTGAGGGATCTCTACAAGATTCAAAGGTGAAGCACATGGAGAATGATAATCACCCCCAAACTTAGTGTTTTCAGTGTCTCTAGGTAGACTAGTCACAATCTCCCTAATTTCCAGGTCATTAGATTCCTGAAAATTGTCAATTGATTCTTCTAAGTTATAATTGGTAGGTACATACTCACTCATATTTGAACTCTCTACGAGTCTATCTTATTTGTATAAGGCTAATATTTCTAAATCGCTAGACTTTAAAACAATATTCTCAGAATAAACTCGTTCCTCAAAACTATCATCGGCTTCGTAATCATAAGGAAATACTACAACGTATAAAACGGTGGTATCTCTAGTCAAATCCTCCTCCTTTTGAATAGGTGAATAATTATTAAAATTATTTGGATTTGAACTAAAAATAATATTATCATTGCAAAGCTCAATTTGAGTAACAAATTCCGGATCACTATGCCTATATGTGTCCGATTCTTCATCAATGCTATCCTCTTCATAATCATCATTATAATAACATGAAAATGATCTAACCTCATCCAAAAAAGTAGTGTTACCAATTATAACCTCGCCATCTTGATTATGCAAATAACTATCCTCCTTTTCAAGGGTACTATTGGAAACATTGTATTGAAAATTAAAATTATTTCGAGTAGTTCCGTTCTGGCCCTCTAACAAAAGATTTTGAGTCGCCTCACATGACTTCCTTATGGTATCGTGACTCGACTCACATGACTTCCTTATTCTATCGTGTATAGAAGGTTCACTCATGGGTGCATTTTGTTTATTCATTTCTAACACAAACCTATTTGTATTCTCAGTTAATTGTTTGAGAGACTCTTCTAGAGGAAGAACAAGATCAGAAGGATCATAATAAGGACTAGTTTTCAACATTTTCATTATATTGTCCAAAGACGAGGAACTAGAACAATAATACTCCTTATTTTCTTGTTCGTATGATCGGTGCATGTGTGAATAGTAATTAGGCTCACCATGGTATGAGCCATAACTTTCAAAAGTTTGATGTTCCCAACCACTATTCATACTATTGTCTAAGTAATGTCCATTTTGAAAATCAGTCGGATATTCGTTGTATTGGCTATTGTAATACCAGTTCGACATTCTTGTATGCACGAATGTGAGTTGTCACACAAAATTAAACCCACTGACAGGAGATTAGTGGGTGGATAAAGTCTTACCTCCCATACCAGACGGGCGATGAACCGTTGAAGTCGACTCAGGCCACCGACTCCAATGTCGGTGTACGAACCCGAGTGGCCGAGACAGTATCGTAACTGTCGTCCTTCCCTGCACATAGTTTTATATAAATCAACCCTTCCTTAGGGTTTTAAAAATAATAATGATGTCCAAGTCAAAAAATAAAGTCCAAAAAGTGTCCAAAAAAATAAAAATTACAAAAATACAACAAACCCTAATACAATTTTTCAAAATATAAAATAGTTATATACAAAATATTCTTCTATACTCCTTTCGGATTCCTCTTTTCTTTATTTCTTTGGTGATGCTTTCCTTTTATAGCACTTTTCCTTTCTTTGTAGCTTCGCTCCAAATCTGAAAAGAATTGAAAAATACCAAAGGCATAAAAGAGAACAAAAAGAATCTAAATAAAATAAATAAAAATAAATCTAAAACCTAAAATCTAATACAAATCTGCGTCGGCGGCGCCAAAAATTGATGTGATTTGTAGATAGTGGTAAATTAAGTTCGTTCAACTCGGACTTTATGATATTGGTTTAAGATTTAAAAATAAAATAAATAAAATATATACACAAGTTTCGTCACAATTTCGAGAGGTACTGAGACTCAGGATTCCATCATAAACTCATTCATGCGATTCATATATTTATTCCAAACAATTATAGCTCAAATAATATTGACTCTAATTCTTTGCCAAGGTAGATTTTTAAAAGATTGACAGTAAATCACTCGCATGACGCATCAAAAGCACTTAGACCAAGCATACATCATCATACGACATCATAATCAATTAAGAAAAATTATAAAACAATTGATAATAGTGCAAGTAGTCATAAAAGAATTAAATATAATTACCACATGCATGAAATATGGCTTCCTCCGTCGTCCCAGCGATGGGGTTTAGCTCATGATGTCAAATACTTGCTCAAAATAATGATCATAGCTCAAAGAGTGTTTACAATGTAGAAAAGAAAGAAGAATAACAAAAACATAGAACTGTAACGTTTATAAGCATTACGAGTTAACTGTTATAATGAAATTCTATTGTAGCAGAACGACAGTTATATAACGTAGCAGATTTAGAGACCGTCTTATGCAGGCTTTGTTCTTCAGCTTCTTCTTCACCAGCAGCATCAGGGAAATATTCCTCCAACATCTTCTCTTCTTCACTGCAGCCTCCCTAATCCTCCGTATCGACCCCCAACTACTCGATACCTTCTTTGGAATTCGAAACAACCTATATATACCTCACAGATCGAATAAATCCAAAGAATATCTCCGATATTTTTTTATTCTCCCTACGGCCACGTTACGTGTAACTATCATCTTCTTTCTCTGTTTACGCCTTCCCTGAATTAATCCACCTCCTATTCCTCACGTAACATCCCATGGTAACCACAAAATCAACCCGAGAATAACACCTCTTTCCTGTTTTGTCGAGATTACCTGCAAATCTTCTCACGCGTATCTTGGTCAAGTCCAAACTCTTCCATATTTGATAGATATTTTCTACTCTATGTGTATCTTCCACAAAATCACAAAAGCCCGATAATAATTCAGTCCCCTGTACTTTCCAAAACCAGAACCCCCGACTATTTCTTCTTGCCCTGACTTGTAGAAATCTTCGTTTTTATTCGAAACAGTGCCCATTACAAAGCATGTTTAGCTCTAACAGGCCAAATACAGTCCAATCCAGCAAGAGAATTCCGTTAAAATCTTACCAAACTCGATCCAGGGAAGTTCGCAGACGAGCATCCATTTTTCCCGCCAAATTTCCATTTTTGAACGATAAAGATGAGGGTGGCCCATATCCAGCGCTGGAATCCCTTTAGCAGTGAGGTGCCCCTTATCCAAATGAGGGGTTCCTTTAGTAGTTTTCTCCCAAGAGCGCAAAAATCACTTTTCGAGCCAATTTCGCCGCAAAATCTTATTTCTCCAAAAACACCTACAAAAACATAAAAAAAATCAAATAACTACAAAATTGAGCACTAAATTATACAATTGAGATTATATCAGACACAAAAATGTGTCTATCAAATACCCCCGAACTTATTATTTGCTAGTCCTCGAGTAAATCAAATCTAAAAAATTAAAATCCTAACTCACTGTCGCAGGCATCGTCGATTGCATTTAGCGTATGCAACAAGCCTTTAAACTCCTAAGTGGCCCTAGTGGCCGAGTTATAGTCTCGATAGGGCTTACAAGAGATATACCCACAAAACCTTTACTCTCCAGACCTTAGATATCTACGCGGAACCTTGGAAGGCACTAAAAAATCTCCTTGGTTGGCATACTTATTGACTACAGGAGGAAGTTCCCTGATGCGAAATTCTAATTGATGTGCACGAGTTTGCACTCAAGCATACTAAAATTCATATATAAGTGACAGAGTTCTACTCAGATAGTCGCACTATGGCCACCAATATCCGGAGTCAACAAATCACATGGATAGACTAAGAAATGGATTTAGAGAAAAGATTAATGATATTGATGTTGACTAGGTGAATGGTGTTTCTCATATCTGTCTGAAGGCCACTGCCAAAATGAACCTATCCTAATGGACTGAGTTACTAGTCTGACTAATATCAACACAACTGGCATATACAGGGGAACCAGTGGTCGATAATCCTAACTCTAGGTCAACACAGCTGACATGTACAAAGGTACCAGTGGTCGACTTTATTGAATTTATTCTGGTTGGTCAGGTGGTCTGGTCTCATTTTTTTTTTAACTATCTCAATCGCTCTATTTCACCCTAGCAGTGGTAACAACTTGATTCGTGAGACCCACCTAATCACTTAGATAAACATATTTAAAAAAAAAACAGAAGTGAAAAGGACTCAACGAGATATGGCGAAACTACCATGTTATTTCTAACTCCTGAGCTATGTGCTTTTATGAATGGACTCTTTAGATGTTTCCATCTACTCATATTGGTTCCTCAACTCCTACAACCAAGATGCTTCCATCCACTTAGATTGGTTAGTGCCATCCTTATTTATTGTAACAAAAAGGTAACAAAAACTTTCTTCCCCACACCCAAACTTAAATCTAACATTGTCCTCAATGTTCTAAAGATAAAATTAAAAGCATGAATAAGGAGAAACTGTTACTGGTGCACGTCGTTTACGCAACAAATTAATTACTTCTTTCCAAACAATTAACTGGTAATATAATGGTAAGGAGTTCATTCCCACGAAGAGCAGGGAGTTTCTAGTTGTTAAAAGTAACCAAAAAGGGGTTTTTTAGATTTTAAATTAAAGTAACGAATAAAAGAAAATAATAAAACTTTGTTGTAAACAATAATAAAGAAGATGATTAGGGAATCCTTCGTCGTCTCTGAACCGAAGCTTAATTGAATAAAAATTTATTTCTTGTTGGACTTATATTGATACCAACCGTAGAATACAATAAGCTTTGCTATCCCCTGGATTATTACTGTCACTGGATACGGAAGCGCTCGACTAGCATATTCTATCCAACCAACCCACCAAAAATAAGCTCTCAAGGTGTAAATTAGTCGAATGCTATACACTCTGTGAATCAGGTTGATCCTAATATCAGACGCATTGGCTCGGCCTGCTTACTAGTGTTATCTTTACACACAATTGCTTTACAAAATCCCTCTGTCAGCTCTTGCGATTTACTACTGTGTAAAGAATTGATGTGACAATTACATGTATCAAACAACCCTTCACTAGTAGAAGAAATATTGATTGGTTAATTTAATTGATTATTTTAAATAACCCCTCAATATTCTTAGACATTAAAAATAATAAAGATAATCAACAATAAAATAAAACTTGAAATAAACATGGTTAAGAAAATAATGCTACATGGTTCAGAACTTTCAAATCATCTCTAATCAATTAAAAGATTAGCTACTCATAATAAAAAAGTATTAGCAAATAAACAGATAAGAAAAAGTTAAAGTAGAACTAAAAATAAAAGCCCAGAGTAAAAGGTATGAGCTCCCACTCTGTTTCTCTCTTCTCTCGCAAAAAAATGGAAATGACTCAATTCATTAGTGCCTTTCGTCTCTGGAGTTCGACTCCTATTTATACAACAAAGCCACCGCCACCATTCCCTAAATTCTGCTCCACGTACTTCCTTTGCAGGCATCAAAGATAACTGTTGTACAAAGTTTTGCTAACAATCAACGAACATACCCATGTGATACGGGTCCCACGTTCTTTTTGTATTGAAAGGTGTTGTGATCCGGTGCTTCTTGATGCACCACCGTAGAATATGCCACGTTTCTCATTGGTTCAAATATAAAGGGATCCATATGTAGCAATGTGTCCTCTTGTAGTGCTAGTTATACACCCAGTCTGATGCTCCTCACCACGCCAGATTATCACTTTCAAAAGTTGTCAACTGAGACAAGTCAGGACTTGTCTCCTCCAGCCGTCTCCACCATATGTCTTTTCTCGCACGTGAAGTTGGACGTCGAATGGGCCCCGTAATGACGTCAGCACCAACAGCAGCAAACCATCTTCCCTGTCAATCACTACGACCATCACCGTTAATGGCAGCAACCTATTCTTCATCGTCAACCAGCAACTCGTGCTCTCCCTAACAGATACACTCCATTACCGAGTAGTATCATAGCATCCTAAATTCTCTTCCTGGCCTTCCTTCTCGAGCTCCTACCACTGATCAAACAGCACCATCGTGATCATCACGAACTTCTCCATTATTGCCATTTATCAGCTCGACTTCCATTATACTCGCGGGTATAGTTTGCAGCAACAGAGACCCCGAGTTCCATCACCTATGATGGTAGCAGCTTCATCACTGGATCGACCACCATCACTGCCAAGCTTGGTTTCAATGGCAGCAACCAATAATCCACTGCCAACTCGAGTACGACTGATTTATCGAAATCAGGATAGTACTCATGCTTTCTATCATCCCTGGGAACCTAGTGATGTATTAGAATTCGAAAATCATTCTTGATAAAATCCATCACCATCGTGATCATCATGATGAACACCATTAAGAACAACTCATGTTCTTCATGTTCATAATAAGGAAGAAGAAGAGGTGCCCTGAGTAATAATCCAGGTGCCTTTAACAGTATTTGAATCTTGACAGCCCCTTATTGTAAAAGACCGGATTTCCTTTAGCAATATCCTTGAACTTGACTGCCCCTTAACCGGAAGGTGTTCCTTAACATTCGGTTGGGGTGCCAATAACAGATCCCTTAGAAAATGACCATTTGTCCTTTTTAGTCTTCTAAGTTCTTGTTTTGCTCATAACTCTTCATACGAACTCAGAATGACTCCGTTCTTTCGCCATTGCTTTTGTCTTCTCGTCCTATACACAATGAAAAGTAGAAATATTGTACTTGAACGATTTCCACTTGGTCTTTGGCCCTTCTCCACTTGTAGCTAGCTTCTTTTATTGCACAACTAAGCGCAAATTCACTTCTTTTTGGATGATTCCCTTAATAAAACACAAATAAGAGAAAATAAGCGTAACATACAATAATTTGCAAGAAAACCAACAAATACTTGCATGGAATTGACACCAAATATATGTGAAATATGCACTTATCAGTTACCATTTGAAGCAAAAGAGCGAAGGAAAGATATTACTTCGTTGCATGAGTATGGGTTACCTCCGAAGAAGTGCTAAGTTTAACGTCTTCATCCAGACTAATAAATGATTAGTCACCTCATAGAATCATAAAGTAATATCCGGAACAACTGTGAGTCATCAAAATCAAATATAGCTACCACAAATATAAGGAATCTGCAACATGCCACGAAAATAAATAAATAAAGCACGCCCTTGTCTAGTTTCCTGCTTAAGACAACTATATCTAGTTGTGGTTCAGGTTCAGGTTCTATAACTGGATCTAGATAAAATATTTTCGTAGGTTGCTTGTCCTTATAAGTTAGATCTGAATGTTCAGGTTCTAGAGTCTGGAGAAACTCAAATAAAAACTTAGAAGCACATAATAATAACCATAATACTTGAGGATCCTCAAAGTCAATCAGATTTGACTTACACAGCTGACCACAATAAGAGTGGTGATTTTCATTAAACAAATGTGTCGACCCTAATCTCCTAAAGTAATTAGGTTTAGTCTCAAAACTTAATAACTGACACATTTCAAATTCAAATGTTCCCACAATTGGAAGAAAAATATTTGGTGAGAAAACAAAATCAATCTGGGTATTATTGCCTGTGTAAACCACATCAACCAGAGGATGAGTTTTTAATAACTGAACTTCTTCCTGGACATTATTAGGTTCTGGAGAGCTAGTATGAAGGTAATCTGGCACAATGGTTGAGGCACATATATCAAGTCCCAAGTGAGGGATCTCTACAAGATTCAAAGGTGAAGCACATGGAGAATGATAATGACCCCCAAACTTTGAGTTTTCAGTGTCTCTAGGTAGACTAGTCACAATCTCCCTAATTTCTAGGTCATCAGATTCCTGAAAATGGTCAATTGATTCTTCTAACTTATAATTGGTAGGTACATCCTCACTCATATTTGAACTCTCTACGAGTCTATCTTATTTGTCTAAGGCTAATATTTCTAAATCGCTAGACTTCAAAACAATATTCTCAGAATAAACTCGCTCCTCAAAACTATCATCGGCTTCGTAATCATAAGGAAATACTACATCGTCTAAAACGGTGGTATCTCTAGTCAAATCTTCCTCCTTTAGAATAGGTGAATAATTATGAAAATTATTTGGATTTGACTAGAAATAATATTATCATTGCAAAGCTCAATTGGAGTAACAAATTCCTGATCAGTATGCCTATATGTGTCCGATTCTTCATCAATACTATCCTCATCATAATCATCATTATAATAACATGAAAATGATCTAACCTCATCCAAAAAAGTAGTCTTACCAATTATAACCTCGCCATCTTGATTGTGCAAATAACTATCCTCATTTTCAAGGGTACTATTGGAAACATTGTATTGAAAATTAAAATTATTTCGAACAGTTCCGTTCTGGGCCTCTAACAAAAGCTTTTGAGTCGCCTCACATGACTTCCTTATGGTATCTGACTCGACTCGCATGACTTCCTTATGCTATCGTGTATATAAGGTTCACTTATAGGTGCATTTTTTTTTATTCATTTCTAACACAAACCTATTTGTATTCTCATTTAATTGTTTGAGAGACTCTTCTAGAGGAAGAACAAAATTAGAAGGATCATAATAAGGACTAGTTTTCAACATTTTCATTATATTGTCCAAAGACGAGGAACTAGAACTATAATACTCCTTATTTTCTTGCTCGTATGATCGGTGCATGTGTGGATAGTAATTAGGCTCACCATGGTATGAGCCATAACTTTCAAAAGTTTGATATTCCCAACCACTATTCAAACTATGGTCTAAGTGATGCCCATTTTGAAAATCATTCGGATATTCGTTATATTGGCTATTGTAATACCAGTTTGATATTCTTCTATGCACGGGTGTGAGTTGGCACACAAAATAAAACCACTGACAGGGGATTAGTGGGTGGATAGAGTCTTACCTCCCGTACCAGACGGGCGATGAACCGTTGAAGTCGACTCAGGCCACTGAATCCAATGTCAGTGTACGAACCCGAGGGGCCGAGACAGTATCGTAACTGTCGTCATTTCGTGCACATAGTTTTATATAAATCAACCCTTCCTTAGGGTTTGAAAAATAATAATGATGTCCAAGTCAAAAAATGAAGTCCAAAAATTGTCCAAAAAAATAAAAAGAAAAATTACAAAAATACAACAAACCTTAATATAATTTTCCAAAATATAAAAAAATAAAATAATTATATACAAAATATTCCTCTTCACTCCTTTCGGATTCCTCTTTTCTTCCTTCTTTGGTGATGCTTTCCTTTTATAGCACTCTTTCTTTATTTGTAGCTTCGCTCCAAATCTGAAAAGAATTGAAAAATATCAAAGGCGTAAAAGAGAACAAAAAATCTATAAAAAAATAAATAAAAATAAATCTAAAACCTAAAATCTAATACAAATCTGCGTCGGCGGCGCCAAAAATTGATGTGATTTGTAGATAGTGGTAAATTAAGTTCGTTCAACTCGGACTTGATGAGATTGGTTTAAGATTTAAAAATAAAATAAGTAAAATATATACACAAGTTTCATCACAATTTCGAGAGATACTGAGACTCAGGATTCCATCATAAACTCATTCATGCGATTCATATATTTATTCCAAACAATTATAACTCAAATAATATTGACTCTAATTCTTTGCCAAGGTAGATTTTTAAAAGATTGACTGTAAATCACTAGCATGATGCATCAAAAGCACTTAGACCATGCATACATCATCATACGACATCACAATCAATTAAGAAAAATCATAAAACGATTGATAATAGATATAATTACCACATGCATGAAATATGGCTTCCTCCGTCGTCCCATCGATGGGGTTTAGCTCATGATGTCAAATACTCGCTCAAAATAATGATCCATAGCTCAAAGAGTGTTTACAATGTAGAAAAGAAAGAAGAATAACAAAAACAGAGAACTGTAACGTTTATAAGCGTTACGAGTTAACTGTTATAATGAAATTGTATTGTAGCAGAACGACAGTTATATATCGTAGCAGATTTAGAGACCGTCTTATGCAGGCTTTGTTCTTCAGCTTCTTCTTCACCAGCAGCATCAGGGGAATATTCATGGAACGTCTTCTCTTCTTCACTGTAGCCTCCCTAATCCTCCGTATCGACACCAAACTACTCGATACCTTATCTGGAATTGGAAACAACCTATATATACCTCACCAGATCGAATAAATTCCAAGAATATCTCCGATATTTTTTTCTTCTCCCCACGGCCAAGTGACGTATAATTCTCACCTTCTTTCTCGTTTTACGCCTTCCCTGAATTAATCTACCTCCAAATATGGAATCTAATCCAATAGAGGATATATTATCTCCTATTCCTCACGTAACATCCCATGGTAACCACAAAATCAGCCCGAGAACAACACCTCTTCCCTGTTTTGTCGAGATTGCCTGTAAATCTTCTCACACGGTATCTTGGTCAAGTCCAAACTCTTCCATATTTGATATATATTTTCTACTCTATGCGTATCTTCCACAAAATCATAAAATCCCGATAATAATTCCGTCCCATGTACTTTCCAAAAACAGAACACCCGACTATTTCTCCTCGCCCTGACTTGTAGAAATCTTCGTTTTTATTCGAAACAACGCCCATTAAAAAGCCTGTTTAGCTCTAACATGCCAACACAGTCCAATCCAGCAAGAGAATTCCGTTAAAATCTCACCAAACTCGATCCAGGGAAGTTCGCAAATGAGCATCTATTTTTCCCGCCAATTTTCCATTTTTGAACGATAAAGATGAGGGTGGCCCATATCCAGCGCTGGACTCCCTTTAGCAATGAGGTGCCCCTTAGTAGTGAGGTTCCCCTTATCCAAATGAGAGGTGAATTCAGTAGTTTACTCCCAAGAGCGCAAAAACCACTTTTCGAGCCAATTTCGCCGCAAAATCTTATTTCTCCAAAAGCACCTACAAAAACATAAAAAAAATAATCAAATAACTACATAATTGAGCACTAACAATATATACAATTGCGATTTTATCAGACATAAAAATGTGTATATAAAGCACTGCTCGGTCGAGCTCGCAAGCGTTGCTATCTCAAGCTTGTTTGTCAAGTTTAGTTTCCAAAACTATAAGTCTTAATTTCTAGTCTACTTATAGCTAAGTCTCGGACTAGGATAGTAAGTGTAGTTGAGCTCTAGACTCCACGACATTCATCATGTGAAGACGAAGAACTACTCAAGGAACTTTTGGAACTTCATCGACAAAAAGGTATGTGGATACTTGAATCTATCACTCAAAAGTCTTTCTATTCTATCTCCTATCTTGAGACAAAAGTCGTATTGTTATATAGACTTCGACTATACACATTTGCTATTTCGAGCCGAGTTTATCTCGCTTATCTATTTCTCGAAATATGTGTTGATAAGATTTCGCTTGACCAAGTTTATCTTTATTCGTGATGAAAGTGATGTTGATTATTTCAATAACTTGAAAATCGCTTTGATGAAAGATAGTTTGTGAATAACAACTGTATAACATCCTCTAAGAAAGTTTTAATAATTGAAATGAGAGTTTAAAACATGTAACCATATTTGGATATAAACATAGTGTGTTCTCACATTTGTGTAAAAGTCCAAAACCGGGAACCCAAAGTATGCGTACCCGTACGCGTACTGACGGTTGTTGGAAATCCGGATAAGTATGCGTACTCGTACGCATATGGAGGAAAGTTCACGTCCGTGAATTTCTGCTGGAGTTTGAAAGTAAAAACAAACTCAATACGGTTACTTAAGTACGCGTGCCCATTTGCATACTTAAGTAGGTTACTTTCTAAAGTCTGTTTGCTCATGAACTAAAACATTTATATAATAAGGAATTCAATCTTTGCAAACCGTGGCTATAATGTTCATGAATCAATTTGAGTGAATCAAAACCGATTTTGCTTCGATTGTGTCTTGTATACTTCTATGAGATCTAAGCAATTGAACAACTCTCTAACTAGTCCGTTTGAGTCATTTGAACTAGTTATGATGAAGATGAATAAGTTTGATATGAAGGTGCTCGTATGGCTAACCATTGGTTAACTATTGTTGAACCAACTAGGTGTACACGTTTAGGTACGGTTACTCAAACCTAAATGATGTTAAATTTCATTTGTGTATAATAAGCTAAGTTCGATCTAACAGTTGAAAGATATTAGCTTGAATCTAATTAGGTTTTCATCTAACGGTGAATATTAAATGCGTTGTTACCAAGGTAACTTAGATTGCAAACCCTGATTTGGAGACTATATAAAGGATAACTCTAGCAACTGGAAACCTAATCCCCATACCTCCTGTGTGATACTAGTTGCATAAACTAAAGTCAATTCTCCTTTAAGCTTAGGTTTTTCACGAAACCCTGTAGGTTAACTACTTGAAGAATTCATTAGGATTGTGAATCCAGACCCAACTATTTTCTCTGTAGTTGCATGATCTGATCTTGATGTTTTTATCGTGATTGAGTGCAATCGTAAGATTGGCTTGAGATTTATATATTCGATAGGCAAGATATAAAAGCAGTCACAAACACCTTCGTCTCATCGTTTGTGATTCCAAAATATCTTATTTCGCTAGTCGATTAAGATTATTGTGAGGTGATTGATATTTCTAAGCTGTTCTTCGGGAATATAAGTGTGGTATATCAATTGGTTCCTGTTCACCTTGATTTATCAAAAGACGGAACAAAACTCGTAGGTATTTCTGTGGGAGACATATTTATCTATTCCTATAGACTTTTCTGTTTGAGACAAATTTGTTTATCAAGTCTTCGACTTTGGGTCGTAGCAACTCTTAGTTGTGGGCGAGATCAGCTAAGGTAATCAAGTGCGTAGTATCCTGCTGGGATCAGAGACGTAAGGAATGCAACTGTACCTTGAATCAGTGTGAGATTGATTAGGGTTCAACTCAGTCCAGGCCGAAGTTAGTTTGTAGTAGGCTAGTGTCTGTAGCGTCTTAATACAGTGTGGTGTTCAATCTGGACTAGTTACCGAGGCTTTTCTGTATTTGAGGTTTCCTCGTTAACAAAACTTCTGGTGTCTGTGTTTTTTTTTTCCGCATTATATTTTGTTATATAATTGAAATATCACAGGTTGTGCGTTGAATCGATCAATTGGTAAATCCAACCTTTGGTTGTTGATTAAAATTTATTGATCCTTGAACATTGGTCTTTGATACCGTTCAAGTTATTTCTCTTGTATTCAATCAGGCTCGCAAATTCCTATTTGCTTGATTGCGGATTGAATAGAGAAATTGAGATATAACTCTTTGATATACTTTTTATTAAGATTGAGTCTGACTGTCTAATTGATTCTCTTAAAAGTATATTGGAGTTAGTCCATACAGATTGCTAAGCAAAATATTGTGTGATGTTATTAGACCCCCGCTTTTTCAATTGGTATCAGAGCAGGCAAACACGTTTAAAGACCTCATAAGTTTGTGTTTGTAGGGATCTGACTCTATGGACATAAATTCTATCTCCATAAAACGTACCACCAGTTTTCGATGGCTCAAACTACCTGTGGTGGAAAATCTCTGTGCGTGCTTTTTTTTCAAACTCGTGATTTTCAAACACAGGTACGTGTTGTTAATGGCTATGATCCTCCGGTTAATACAGAAGGCGATGTATCTATACCTAAGGATATTGGTAGATATAGTTCTGAAGAAATCTTTGCTGCAAAGAAAAATTCTGACGGCTTAAATGTTATCATACATGCCATTACCCCAGATCTTCAGTATCATGTGACTACTTGCACGAAGTCTAAAGAAGCCTGTGACATCTTAGAAATCGTATTTGAAGGGAATACCCGTGAAAAAGAAGCTAGGCTTCAAAACCTAAATTCTGATTGGGAAAACCTTCATATGGCAGGTGAAGAATCATTTGATGAGTTTAATCACAAAGTGTCTGAAATTGTTAATGCATCTTTTGCATTGGGTAGGACTATTCCTGAAAAGGACATTGTGATGAATATTCTCATATCTCTGCCATCCAGATACAATTCTAAGAAGCATGACATCGTTGAAGGAAATAATCTAGAAAATCTTTCCATAAATACTCTGTTTGGGAAGTTAAAGATCTTTGATCATGAGCATACATCCAAAACTGGAAAAGATGTTGCTTTCAAAGCACAAAAGAACACTAAATTACTTGACAAAAGTAAAAGTGTTTACATCTCTGAATATGATCTTTCTGAGGCTGATTCATCATATGAAGATATTGGCAAATCAGTCACCTTGATCACAATACAGTTTAGGGACCTTCTTTTGAAAAGAAGTAAACAGTTCTCCAGAGATAAACCCAGGTCATCAGTTAAACCTCATAATCGTGTTTCTCCTAAAAACAGGGATACTGATGAAACTGATGACGAGGATATGCCTCAGTGATTTAAGTGTAAAGGTTTTGGCCATATTGCAAATGAGTGTCCAAATCGTAAAAAATAGATTGAGAACAAAGGTCTAGCTGTAACTCTTGATGAAATGTCTGACAACTACGATTCCAATGAAGAAGAAAAGTCAAGTGTTGCACTTCTTTGTGAAAATATTGATTTTGATAATTGTAGCAATACATACATCAATCTTGACATTATTTCAGAAGAAATCTCAACCGATCTGGAAGAAAAAATTGATCTACTTGTTTCTACTGGAAACTCTTTTTTTGATTTGAGAGGTTCCACTATGTGTCTATCCGCGTACACATCTCGGGGGTCTGAATCACTTTTCAGGTTGACATTCTCTTATTGTTCTCTCAAAGGTCATGAAATTTCAAAGTGTTTCAAGTTCAAACACAAAATTAGATATGTCAGCAAACTTCAACGAAGAGCGAATCAATTAGAAAACAAGCTAAAACTTGTTTAAAAATCATCAGAGGTAGGTAAACGCATCTCTTCTTCAAAGAAGTTAGTTTCCAAAGAAAAGACTAGATCATTAGAAAGAAATTTATGGTCTAAACACTATGAGAAACAGGTATCTATAAATTCCCTTCGAAAAGGATATGGTGGACAAATTATTGTTCACCCCAGCTGTTTTGGGATAAAAACTGATTCTGCTGGAAATGGTAAATTTGGGTGTGCCGCCGAGAAACGAATCTAAACCCTAAAAAAATGCACTGCACAGGAGCACTTTAGATTCAAGAGATCAATCTATACAATTATAGCCTAAACCAAGAAATGTCCGTTCCAGCCTTGCTTCGGTCACAAAGTGAAGGAAAAAGGTTGATCTTAGGGAGGGAAGCGAAGAAGGTGTTGAGATCAGAATGATTAACTTTGATGGTGTGGTTGTTTTATGACTTGTATCAGAATATGGAACTGGCTTGCGGAGAAGTCGTTTCAGATCCTCACGCGTGATGAAATTGGATTTCTAATTCCTTTCCAATGGGCGTTCAGGAGCAACACGAGCCTCTTCATCTATAAAGGTGTGTCCTGCTGAAGTGCTTGCACCGGGGGTGTTAAAAGTATTCCTTGTCAGCTCCATCTGGGGTTGACGTGACTCTTGCGGTAGCCAATCCGTTAGTGTCTTGAGGAAAATAAATACCTCTTTCTTAGTTGTAGCCACGTCTGTATGAGCCTTAGAGAGAACTTCTTGTCTTTCCATCAAATCAACAATGGTAATAGGGGTTTGGCTTCCTATGGATCCTCCAGCCTCTCGTTCTGATGGAGGAGTGGCAATAGCTCTGGTAGCAATTAGGGGCGTTACGCTTGGAGAAACATTGGGAAGGGTGGAAGCGGCTCTGGCTCTGGTGATAGGAGGTGTCACGCTGGAGGGAATGTTTCCTGCGGCGCTGGTGTTGGTGGTAGAGGATGTAACACCAAGAGATGCATTAATTGTGCCGGCAGGCGGCATATTGGTGTTAACAATAGGTATAATGGCAGGATGAGTATTATCAACGCCAGCAGCATCAGGATTGGTAGCTGACCCAGACCTAAGATCTACCATCTTGAATTTTAGAAGATTGAAATGAAAATGAATATTGATCTTGCAACCGAGAGATTAATCTCCCACTGTGTTTGCCAGTTGTTTTGGGCTAAAAATTGATTCTTCTTGAAATGGTAAATTTGGGTGTGCCTCCGAGAAACGAATCTACACCCTAAACAAATGCACTGCACGAGAGTTCTTTAGATTCGAGAGATCAATCTGTACAATTCTGGCCTAAACCAAGAAATGGTTGTTCCAGCTTTGTTGCGGTCGCAAAGTGAAGGAGAAGGGTTGATCTTAGAGAGGGAAGCGAAGAAGGTGGTGAGATCAGAATGGTTAACTCTGATGGTGTGGCTGTTTTATGACTTGTATTAGAATAAGGAACTGGCTTGCGGAATATAAGCTATCATTTCTTAGTGTTTTTCTGGATACTGGTGTTGATAACCAAAAACTATTCTTGGTTGAAATAGGTTGAAAACCTATTTATACAAGTCATAGTTTCACGCACACTGATCACATCAAGAGTGGGAGTAGTCGAGTGATGGAGAAGTGGGATCGTGTAAAAAATGTTGAAAACCACGTCTTACTATGAGGGAAGACGGGTCAGTTTACACCCACTACTTCTCTGCTACCAATAACTATTCGCCTTTCCTGACACTTTCTCATAATGGGCGTGTTGCACGCCGCACACTGTACCAGACTAATACCATAATGAACATCCCCCAGTTTGTGACATGTTTGATGTCTTGAGTATTTTATATGTAGCAAGTTGCTGAGTAGGTAATCATGTGTGATGAGTCAAGTCATGAGACTTGCCGCAAAGAATATCATGTAACACTATTAGGTTAAATAACTAAGTTATTTGTGAAACCGATATTTATGAAATATCGTATGTATTCGATGCATGTAAAGCACCGCTTTTAAATAAGCGATTCAAAATAATCGATGCATATGACGCATCGTTGTATTGAGCCTGTCTTGGTTGGTCGCGGAACCTAGTGTCTTAAAAGGAGCATGACCGTCCATTTTCGGGAAGATGTTGAGAGCTATTTATGCTTTCCAAAGGTAGGTCGGTCGGTCCCTATAGGAGAGTGCTGGCTGGTATCCGTGTTGACATCCTATTAGTCGGTGCAAGTTAAATCTGGGCCGGTTAAATTGGATGGCTGTGATGATTTGTGGAAGTTATTGGTTGCCACTAATTTATCTAAGACTTCTATAATAAGTGCGGCCAACCATCTTTGGATGATCGTTTAGAAGCCATATGGGTAGGTCGCGGCTTGGACGATTGCATCTTATGGAAGGGGGTGTCCATTGATCATGACCACATCTTGTTGGCTGCCTAAAATAGGAGTTAAGCCGGCCGGTAAGACTGGCGAAGTTGGACGGACGAGATGATTTGCGACATTTAATGGATGTCGTTGATACAATTTAGGTTTTAAAATCCGTGTGGCCAACCCATTTTGGGCCAGCGGTTTTTGATGTTGGCGGCATGCTGTGGACTATTTGACCAGCCACTGCCATAGACGAGCCACTAGTGAGCGTATCCGCTCTTTGTCCGTCGATCGGAATTGAATCTAGGACGGCCAATTCGGCTGGCGAAGCTGTACGGCCGAGATCGTTTTGCGGCAGTAATGTGCTGCCGCTAACATAAATTTGGGTTTTGTAACCCGCGCAACCAACTCCCTTTGGGTAATCGTTTGGTCGCTTCGCTTGCGATTGAGAAAGATTCTGATTGACTTAAGCGTTAGTGGTCCCGCCGGTGTGCATGGTGGTGCTTTTCCGGTCGCATCAGGAAGCGGCCAAGCTTGATAAATCAGCCGGCCAAAACATGCAGTTGTGATCGTTTTAAGACTTACATGGGCAGCATATATTCGGTTCCATAAGGAATTAGGTGCTTCGACCAACCAACTTCCAACTTTATTTAAAAGTGTGTGCGGCATATTTAAAGTTATCTAATTGGTCGATGGGAAAATGAGCTGGCAATCGGCAACATGGAGTGTGGCCAATCGGCCACAGGAGGCGCCTGTTGAAGCAGATCGACGACCAAGTGGCGTGGCCACGCCTCCCTTTGCTGCTGCTTTTACTTTCCGTAGTTCCTCTTTATTTCTTATTTTCTACTTTTGGTAGAATTTTGCTCCTACTAGTCCATGGCGGATTAATTTCCTAGCTTACCTAGGTTTGGTATCGACCAATAGGGTTCGAGATATTGCGCATGGCGCAAAAAACCTAATTTTTGCAAATTAATTAGGTTAAAATTTTAAATTTTGTAAGCTGTCACAAAATTGGTCAAATTTGGTGAATTCTGTATGTTGGCACAAAATCACTAATTTTATTCTCAGAAAGCAGCGCAGCGTGCTTCCAAATAAGTATATTCATACGGTTAATCCTGACACTTCGAGAGATTCATGCTACTCGGCTGCGAGCGAACACTAGTCGTCATGTCATGTCAATATTAAGAGTTCATTTGGGGAACATAGCATAGGAAAAAATACTCAGCAAGCCATACATTAGTGAATAATGCAGGCGAGAGATTAAATACTCATTAGGCTCTATACTAGTGAAAAATTCATCTAGGAGCTTGATTTCAATACAATATGAAGAGTGGAATAGGAACTCATCAGATTTTAATATATTCTTCAGACTCCTCGCGGAATATGGACATATCAAGGTCTACTATTTCTGATAACGGGTCATCTAGACAGACTTTACAGTTTTCGTTCTAAACTAAAAACCACCATCAACATTAATTCCCCTGCTTAGCACGTAACAGTGACATTGTTGCGAGTAAGCACTAGATGGTGACAGACGAAAACAAAATTAATAATATGAAGTTGGTAGATATTACTAGAGAGATATCAGTTGGTTTGAACTTCCTTGGCAGTTGCGCTGGTGAAGCAGCTATCAATCCGGGGCTGCTAACAAATTACCGCTCATTGACCATCAATGGTAGGAAAAGAAAGCGAGCATGTCCTATCAAGGCCTTTGAGCTCAACTGGGTTCTCCCCCGTCTTCGTATACGCCAATCAACAACAAGGTAAGTTCACATCGTCTTCGTATTTTGGCTGTGAGTATAATATCCCCAAGTAGTTGATCGAACTTGAACATTTGGTTCAGTTCAGTGTGAATGACTTTCTTTGTAAGAGCACTAGAGCGAGCATCAACGAAAACAAAGCCATTTCCAATAATTATGATCAGCTGCAATGCGAGCAAGGATAACTCAAGGTAGGTGCTTTTTTCTGGAGATATCCCCACTGCTAAGCCATGAGGCATTAATGATTCCAATGACATGCCATATATAAATGATAACTTCTTGGAAGTGTCCTATACGCTGTTAGGACATATCATAATCATGTGAGGATTCTTCTTCCTATGCCAGAGGGTGTAGAAGTTGTATCACCGATCTTCTCCGGAATGTGTAATGAGATTTTGTCTCCATAAGAATGAGTGTCTAGCCTCTCCAGTGGATCTCAAAATTTGCCAAACTCCATTGCGCTCAATTGCAAGAGGCATTGACTTTAAGTTGTTTGGTGTCTGGACTGCTGAGTCGCAACTAAAATGTTCTTTAAACTCCTGAGCATTGACTGGAATGAAATTGCGTTCATTCTGACTCTTTATCTCATAAGCTCATTCTTGCCCTTATGATTGCTATAATGATATGTTTGGCTTCGTTCCAAGTGACATCCTTTGAACCATTCTCTGAATCTTGGAGTGTTGTATGGAATGGGATGCGAGGAGCAGGCCCCTATTTACACTTTAGATCGAATGGCGTGACCGGATATGTGAAAATATCTCTGTGGCGTACTTTTGGAGGGCAAGAAATCCTCATCAAATTTGCGGCGCTCTGGGTGTCTATTTTCTATGATATGGAGAGATTTTTGACGGTGAGGGGATTTTATGCAAGTATGCAATCCCCCAAGTATGATTCACGTGATTCTTCGTATGCAGTTGTGCTTCATGCAACAGTCAATGCCAATTTTCTTGTTTGTTGAAGAATCTCGGAACATTCACAGGAACTGTAGTTCTGTTTTACTGTTGATCATCAGGCGAGTCCCTTAATAGCAATCCTGCAGATGAGGGGCGTCGTATCTGGATTTTTCAGGGGTGATACGGCCATAAGCATCTCTGGATCTTCTTTTAGGGTCTTTGATGCACGTTTACGGCTTCATGTTGAGAAATTCCTGCGGCTAGTAAAGCTTTGATAGCGATGATGCTGATATCAGAAATAACTTAGTTGAGGGACGTGAAGGCATCCCGTGCTGGTAGTCCCTAGTTGTAATTATCCTGAGCTTATTTTCTACTGAAAGATGTACTTCCATTGCATTTGCTGGTAAGGTGGTTGAAGAATTGACGAAAGTGGCAATCTTTTGGATCCGTCATTTTTTAATTAATGGGCGGGAGTCTCACTTGATAAACCTGTATTGTATCCAAACTTCTGACAGCCCATGCACCCCTTCCGTAGGAAATTGGAAATCTAGAAACAACGAATCTGACTGCGTAGGTGATGTGGTTGTTGATGCGCAGCTTCGTGCAGGCCTTGGGTAGGCGGTGCCGAGTTTTGAGTAGATGGTGTGGCTTGCTGAGGCGCGACTTTCTTCTTTGATTCTTCACTGACAACAACGCTTATGAATGGTTGAACCAAATACTGCTTGTTGGTCAAGCGTCTTCCATACAGGGTTGATGACATCCTTACGCTACATCTTTGAAGAGTGGTTACCTTGTCACGGTTTCATGGTTGACCGTTTTTTCTGATTTGAAGAGGTTCTTGACAGTGAAAGGATTTCGTGTTGAGCCTCAGTCCCCAAGTGTGGTTTACGCGGTTCTTTCTTGTATGGTCGGTGGGTTGACCATGATAAAGGTATCACCATCTTGCCCCCGTATTGGTGACTCTATTACTTCCTCCATGGGAAACTAAAATATGCAGAAGTTCGGATTACCTCTGTCCATAGTGGTTGTTGCTATGATGAAGCTCTGGCTGGTATCAACAAACGAGCAACAACGATTCTTGGCAGCAGCTATGATTATAAGAGACTGCATTTTTGTGGAAGCAAAACAGGTTGGATGGAGCTTGGATGTCTATGGTCACGATCCTTGACAGGGAGGAATGATGGCTTCGGACACGGCAGGGAGAGGCATGGTGATGGTGGTCATGGGCTTTGGTAACCACGACCATGAATCCAGGATGAGTGGAGAGCCATAAGTAGTGGTAGCTACGTCTATGAGCTTTAGGCGAGCATAGGCGGTGATGCTAGCCACAACCACGAATGTTCAAAGGCTTTTTCCGACCATTATGACTCAAAGGATGAGTTTCTTCCTTTCATATAACTCACATACGTGAGTTTATTTCTCCTTCCATTATTTCATGTGAAGCAGCTCCTCCCTGATTCCCTGCATGTGGAAACTCGCCTATTGTTTATTGCCCGATACAACACGGTTGAGGTCTGAAAATATGTCTTAACGCTGCGCCTTGGAGAAATATAGAATCTCACATAAATGCTTCATCATGGACTGTACGGTTTTGTGGACGGAGTCCCCAGAAATTATGCAGCTCCTGACGGGAAGAGGATATCTGTGAACTCCTTCAGTGCCTAATTGAAGTTCTCCTGCATCTGCCCTCTCCTTGAAAATGTGCTTCAATTTGTTGCAGTCACTGGTTGGGTGATTGACGAACCTATGGTAATGACAATATTTTGGATTTGCCATTTCTTACTCGGTTGGTGGACGTTTGAGAGGAGGTATCTTGATAGCATCATCTTGAATCCATGCTTCTAGGAGTTCGATCAATCGAAAACGAGAAGTTTAGAGAAGCCTCTCCAGTTTCTTGTTGTTGTGCAGGCGTCTTAGTCGCAGCCTTCCAGGGTTGAGCTTCCTACTGCACTGGTGTCGCACGTTTGGGTTATTGTTCTGCAGCTGGAGCTTTTCTCTTTCCTCCTTCACTCATCACGTTTACAGAGGGTTGAGTTTTATATTGTTTGTTGATGAGACGTCCGTTTCCTCGAGTCTCATGTGCATCTTCATTCCTGTCGGGCCTGGTTCTTTCCAGCAAGGATGGTGCTGTTGTAGCTGGCCGCTTAGCAGTTTCATGAAGTTCATAAAATGTCTGGAAGCGCAGGTTCTCCAGTAAAGCACGATAGGCAGATATCATTGATGCATAATTCCACCATTGTTGTTCAGTCACATTTGGATCGTGAAAATATAGTGCCTGAATTCTGAAGCTCTTGACATAATCGTTCGGATGCTCATTGTTTCGCTGAAACATTCTTCTCAGGTCCGATAGAGCGATTTGCTCAGACACAAAGAAATATTTTATGTAGAAGGTGTTAACCATCTCATACTAATTGGCTATGTTGTTTGATGCAGTATTATTGTACCAGGTGTACGCCCTTACAGTGAGTGATTTTGAGAATTCTTTCAGGCGAAGGATGTGGTTATATTCATGCTCCCCTAGTGATTCAAAAAAATGAGAGATATTTTCACGAGCGTTACGGTACCGTCATAAAGGGAAAATCGAGGAGAAAAGTATCCCATCGGGAGAGGAACTCTTCGCACATCAGGAGGATAAGGAGGTTGATGCTGGTGCATCTCCGCCGGATTTTATTTGACTCGATTGTGGAGAAGTCGTTCCAGATCCTCACGTTTGATGAAATTGGATTGCCGATTCCTTTCCAATGGGCGTTCAGGAGCAACGCGAGCCTCTTCATCTATAAAGGTGTGTCATGTTGAAGTGACTCTTGCGCCGGGGGTGTTAAAATTATTCCTTGTCAGCTCCATCTGGGGTTGACGTGACTCTTGCGGTAGCTGCTCTATTAGTATCTTGAGGAAAATAAGTACCTCTTTCTTAGTTGTATCCACGTATGTCTGAGCCTTAGCGAGAACTTATTGTCTTTCATCAAATCAAAAATGGTAATAGGGGTATTGCTTCATATGGCTCCTCCAGCCTCTCGTTCTAATGGATGAGTGGCAATAGTTCTGGCAGCAATTGGGGGCGTTACGCTTGAAGAAACATTGGGAAGGGTGGCAGCGGCTCTGGATATAGTGATAGGAGGTGTCACGCTGGAGGGAATGTTTCCTGCGCCGCTGGTGCTGGTGGTAGAGGATGTAACACCACGAGATGCGTTGATTGTGCTGGCAGGTGTCATATTAGTGTTAACAGCAGGGATAGTGGCCTCATGAGTATTATCAGCGCCAGCAACATCAGGATTGGTAACTGACCCAGATCTAAGATCCACCATCTTCAAATTGAGAAGATTGCAATGAAATTGAATATTGATCTTGCAACCGAGAGATGAATCTCCCACTGTGGTTGCCAGTTGTTTTGGGGTAAAAACTGATTCTGCTGGAAATGGTAAATTTGGGTGCGCCTCCGAGAAACGAATCTAGACCCTAAAAAAATACACTGCACGTGATTACTTTAGATTCGAGAGATAAATCTGTACAATTCTGGCCTAAACCAAGAAATGGATGTTTCAGCTTTGTTGCGGTCACAAAGTGAAGGAGAAGGGTTGATCTTAGTGAGGGAAGCGAAGAAGGTGTATAGATCAGAATGGTTAACTCTAGTGGTGTGGCTGTTTTATGACTTGCATCATAATATAGAATTGTCTTGCGAAATATAAGCTATCAGTTCTTGGTGTTTTTCTGGATACTGGTGTTGATAACCAAAAATTTTTCTTGGCTGAAATAGGTTGAAAATCTATTTATACATGTCATAGTTTCACGCACCCTGATCTCATAGGAAGCGGAAGTAGTCGAGTTATGGAGAAGTGGGATCGTGTGAAAAATGTTGAAAACCACGTCTTACTGTGAGGGAAGACTAGTCAGTTTACACACACTACTTCTCTGCTGCCACTAACTGTCCGCCTTTCTTAACACTTTCTCATAATAGGCGTGTTGTACGCCGCACGCAGTAAACCGCCAGACCAATACCCTGATGAACATCCCCCAGTTTGTGATATGTTTGATGTATTGATTATTTTATATGTAGCAAGTTGCTGAGTGGTTCTTGCCTAATTATTCTGACCAATCACGGGCAAGCTAGGCGGCGGGTAGTCATGTGTGATGAGTCAAGTCATAAGACTTGCCGCAAAGAATAGCATGTAACGCTATTAGGTGAAATAACTAAGTTATTTATAAAACCGATATTTATGAAATATCTTATGTATTCGATGCATGTAATGCATCGCTTTTATGCAAGCGTCTCAAAATAATTGATGCATGCGACGCATCGTTGTATTGAGCATGTCTTGATTGGTCGCGGAACCTAGTGTCTTAAAAGGAGCATGATCGTCCATTTTCAAGCTGCTGGGAGCTATTTATGCATGCCAAAGGTATGCCGGTCGGTCCCTACAGCAGAGTGATGGCTGGTAGCCATTTTGACATCCTATTGCTCGGTCCAAGTTAAATCTAGACCGGCTAAATTGGCTAGCCAAATTGGATGGCTGAGATGATTTGCAGCAGTTATTGGCTGCCGCTAATTTATTTAAGACTTCTATAAGAAGTGCGGCCAGCCATCTTTGGGCGATCGTTTAGGAGCCATATGGGTGATCAGATTCTGGGATAAACCTATATATAATAAACCGCAATCGCACGGTGTCTAACTAGTAGACAGAGGCAAGTACGGTCGTTCCCACAAGGAACGGTGGAAATATCAATAACCGGTATTCCTAATTAACTAACCAGCAATGATGTTTTTTGGATATTTCAAATTGAAAATGAAATGATAAAATTAAACTAATAAAATGAAATCAATGAGAAAGATAGTAACCAGGGTTTATCGTATCCACCAGTATTTCTATTCGGTTACTGAAATGAAACATAGCTCTAAATTATTTATTTATTCTTCATTCTATAGACATCACCTATTATATTTATTAGAGTCGCAAATATCACTGGGACACCATAAGCATGACACATCAAAAGACTAAAGTAAAACATGCATCATCAAATTGCGTCAGCGAGAAAATTATGCGAAACTAAATACAAGTTCACAAATAATATCCGGTTATTTTAAGCATACCCCATCAAAAGATTTAACCTAAACATGGAAGATCAAATAAGTAGACAAATATATTTGTGTTTTTATTAATTATGTGCTTAGGTTATACAAAACCGGTGAAGCGACAACACATATCATTATTGAATCAATAAAAAATAATCATAAATTAATCTATTCAAATCATAATAGTCTTTCGCTAAATATTATTCAATCAAAATAGTCTAAAACTCAAAGTGATTTTAATATAAACCCTAGGTACACAATTCTACAAGACATGGCTTTCTCAAAAGCCATAAACATATAAAAGAAAAATCGATCGCCAATCAAAACGAGTGGGAAAAATAGAAATGCAAACCCTACTCCCGTGTTTCCGTCTGTTGCCGCAGCTCTATCTTTCTTTCTCCTATTCTCGGCTCTACAGTCGGCCTCCTCTCTCTAGTCTGTTCTGTTTATTTTATATAGTCCACTGCGAAGAGTTTAGATGCCAAGGCCTAGCCCACTTCTCTGGCCGCACTTAACCCACAGCACCGGATTCTATTGCCAAAGTCCAACCACTGCCTAACTCCGTCTAACTCCATCTTCTTCCCAGACTAACCACAATCAGATTCAACAACTCAAACCCCACGGATTCAGACGGAATCCGGCAATTCACAGAAACCCCAAGATTCTTCTCCACCTCGATTCAAACCATTGAATACAGGCCGCAACTTCATTTCAGACCAATCCCATTCTCGGTAATTAACTCGTTGCCATTACCAGAAACTCGTCTCTCGCTGAGCTCCATATGCTCACATTCCTCCCTGTACAAACCATTCGAGCCAACACCAGCATCTTAAGTGATTGCTGCCTTGTAACTGGAACCAAAAACTCCTTTAAACCTCCAACTTCATACTACAGCAACTACCATTGTTCACGAGCTCAACTGCCAAACTCTTCCATAAAAGCCAGCAACAACCGTGACACCAATTCTCTCCATCCAAAACTGTCGAAAACCAAGTTACTGTTTCATTTCTCAATTGAGAACATTCTTTTCAACTGATTTCAGACCATACCAAGAACTGCTCCCGTTTCGGCATAATCAGTTGCCTGCAAATGAAATAAAAACATCCGAAAACCCCATAAATCCATCGTTATTGTTGCTGTTGAAGGAGCCTTGAACGACCACCACCGCTGCCTGAACAAATTCAGCCAGTACACAAAACCCCATTGTAGGTACGAAAGAATACCCACTGCTGCTATTATTGCATGGAAGTGCCGCATTAGTAGTCACCATCAGCTTCTTAATTTGTTTCCTGAAGTTAACATAACCCATATGAAATGTTGATGATACTCTGGAGTAAACTAATAATCTTCCACGTCACACTTCAATTTTAATTTTAGTGTGTGAACAAAGTTTGCAGCACCACTTCGAGCCCAATTCTTCTCCATTTTGTCCGTTATTCTTTCAGGTCATTGGCCGAACAAGTTGTCTGCAGATTCTGTCCGTCAGGAGGTTCCTTTGTGCCTGATTTCGAACCCCTCCTTTTAGCTATCCTGACCTCAATTATCTTCTACACATCTCCAAGACTGTAAAGCAATAGAATGCCAAGCCATGCATTCATATAATCAACGGCTAACTCCCTCAAAATGTCAGACCACAACACGGCAACGGCTGAAGTCCAGCTCAGTATTGTCCATCTCAAAACCTTCTTCCACTGTTTGAATTGTTGAGACAAATCTCACAATTTTAGTTGATATACAAACCGGAAAATCTGTTGTCGCTGATACTGGAAGAAGTCTCCATCATATCCTCATGATTTGAACACTGACCAAACCCCTGTTTCTCTTGAATGGAAATGAAGGAGGCAATAAGAATGACATTATGACATTGCCACGGAACTTGTGGGGATGATGAAGCCACGTCCCACTATATCTAATGGGACTCACGTGCCTGGCAAAGAGAACAATTCTTTGCCCCTGGAATCACAGCACTCGGCTTCCGACCGTGAAATGGAACCGCTGATATATAGAAATACCAAGCCAGTCATATTTTGTAACTTTCGTCGTAAATGCCAATGATTTAGCAGTTTATTCTCCGGATGATCAGAATTGTTCGTACTTTCTACAAAAGCACTAAAATAATGTCATTAGCCAAAATATCGAGTCCTAACTAATATAAATATGGGTATAAAATGTAGCACTTATGTGCTTACCAATATGGGTATAAAATGTAGCACTTACGTGCTCATATTTTGTAATATCGAGTCTTAACTGATTGCAGCTTATGGGGGGTGGGGGGGTGGGGGTCGTTGATCATGGCCACATATTGTTGGTTGCCTAAAATAAGAGTTAGGTCGGCCGATTCGACTGGCAAAGTTGGGCGACCGAGATGATTTGCGGCAGTTAATGGCTGTCGTTGATTCAATTAAGGTTTTAAAAGTCGTGTGGCCAACCCATTTTCGGACAACGGTTTTTGATGTTGGCGACATGCTGTCGACTATTCGACCGGTCAATGCTATAGTCGAGCCACTTGTGAGCGTATCCGCGCTTTGTCCGTCGACCGAAATTGAATTTAGGCCGGCCAATTCGGCTGGCGAAGATGGACGGCCTAGATCGTTTTGCGGCAATAATGTGTTATCACTAACATAAATTAGGGTTTTGTAACCCGCACAGCCAACTCCCTTTGGGTAATCATTTGGTGGCTTCGCTTGGGAGTGGGAAGGATTCTGATTGGCCAAAGTGTTAGTGGTCTCGCCGGTGTGCATGGTAGTGCTTGTCCGGTCGCGTATGGAAGCGGCCAAGCTTGATAAATCAGCCGGCCAAAACATGCGGTTGTGATCGTTTTAATACTGACATGGGAAGCCTATATTCGTTCCTTTAGGAATTAGGTGCTTCGACCAACCAACTTCCAACTTTATTTAACAGTGTGTGTGGCACATTTAAAGCGATCTGATTGGTCGATGGGAAAGGGGGCTGGCAAGCGGCAACATGGAGTGTGTCCAGTCGGCCACGGGCGGCGCCTGCTGAAGCAGATCAGCCGACCAAGTGGCATGGACACGCCTCTCTTTATGCTTTTACATGTCGTAGTTCCTATTTATTTATTGTTTTCTACTTTTGGTAGGATTTTTCTCCTACTAGTCCATGGCGGATTAATTTCCTAGCTTACCTAAGTTTGGTCTCGACCAATACGGTTCGAAATATTGCGCAGGGCGCAAAAAAACCTAATTTTTGTAAATTAATTAGGTTAAAATTTTGAATTTTGCGAGCTATCACAAAATTGGTCAAATTTGGTGAATTATGTATGTTGGCACAAAATCACTAATTTTATTCTCAGAGAGCACCGTAGCGTGCTTCCGAATAAGTACTTTCATGCAGATCTTAATCCTGACACTTCGGAAGATTCATGCTACTCGGATGCGAGCGAAATCGTCATGTCATGTCAATATTAAGAGTTCGTCTGGGGAACATAGCGTAGGAAATATACTCAGCAAGCCATACATTAGTAAATAATGCATGCGAGAGATTAAATACTCATTAGGATCTATACTAGTGAAAAATTCATCTAGGAGCTTGAGTTTCAATACAATATGAAGAGTGGCATATGCACTCATCATATTTTAATATATTCTTCAGAGTCCTTGCGGAATATGGACATATCAAGGTCTACTATTTCTGACAACGAGTCAGCTAGACAGACTTATACAGTTTTCGCCCTAAATTAAAAACCACCATCAACACCAGCACAACTTAAATTGTGTTGGTTAGTGCATCTTGTCTCATGTGCCTAATCAAAATAGACAATATTTTGCACACCTCAGGCTTTAGGAAAAGAAAAGTCTTTTAGATTGTTTTGATTTCTTTTTTCGTATGAGCATTGTAATGTCTGGAATTCATGCCACTTTTCATATCTAAGTGATATTGGAAGGACTTCCTTGTTTAATCAATAAAAGAGGGTTAAAATAGATAATTCTTCCTTTTCTAGGGTAAGAGTTGTGCGTACGTGAATCCTTTAAGTGTATAAAGGTTTTGTAATCCTACATTCTTTTTTTCTTCTCTAAGAAACTCTTTCCATCATAAGACTGCTTGTTGAGATTATCTTGTGATTTCCTCTCGCAATTTCGTTTTTATAGATACTCCAAGTATTATGTCAACTAATGGAAAATATGTTAATATGATTGTTAAGCCATCAATCATGAAGTAAAAAGATAAATCTCTGTTACCTCCAAATTTGAAAAGAAAAAGAAGGAATGTGAGGAAGCCAAGAGTTGTTCCTTCAAATTCTCAGAAGTTTTCTGATGTTCTTGAAGAGTTGAAGGAAACAAGGAAGGAGATTCAGCAAATAAAGTCTTTTGTGTTTAAGACTCTTGAAATTTAGAAGGCCCTTCGATATCGGTCAAGAAGATTTATTGATATCAACTCTTATCTTCATGAACCTTATGTCCCAATGAGTGTTGACAACAAGGAGTTCGGGGACGATAAAGAATTTTTCAAAGGTCTTAATGTCTAGGAAACTTCTTATGAGAATTTATTCTTGTGTTTTAAAATGGATAACTAGGGTTTGGAATAGCCATTATTGTGAGTACACATAGCTATCTCCAACGTTTTTCATCTTGCAATGTTTTAAGATTTATTTACTTAAATTCTAAAGTTCATTTTGAAGATGATTTTGCAGTATTAATCTTTATGGTTTTATATATTGCAACTTGTTATGGGATATGTGTGTTTGCGTCTGTGAACTATGATTGTCCCATACGTGGTCAAAAGTTAAGTCTTTCATATGTCGATATGCAAGTATTGATAAAAGATTGAATGAATTTCTGACAAACAAAAGTTATTCCTATTATGTCATTATAAAAATATTGATGGAAGATAGGATCAACTTTTGTTTACAAAGATTAAGTCTATTGTATGTCATTGTGCAAATAGTGATGAAGAATAGAATGAGTCTTTTTTTTTCCCGCAGTATTGATCTTCCCTGGTCCATATTTTTATGTATATATTGTGCGGCTCCGTAGTTTTCTTATCCGAGCCTTTCCGATTAAATTAATCATGGGTTCTCTTGTGGTTAATTTAATTGAGATTTTTGGATACATATTCATGTTTTCATGTGATTTGTTATTGTCCAAAGAAATCCTTCTTTTCTTGTGAAAGTAAGGCCGCTCTTGTTGTTCTTTCGGGAATGACATTTTATGGGGGAGAGTTCTTAATTGAACTTGTGCTTAATTGTCAAATCTTTGTGGGGAGTGCGGCTGTGGAATATTATAGGGGTTATCTTGTATCTTTATAAACTCTTTGATGAATGCATTTAGTTTCGACTATATGATTGCAGCTAAAACGTTGATATGTGCTTTTCTTTTGGTCATGAAGTATCTTTATGGAAATTTCATTAAGATCCCACTAATTTTCGTACCTTTGCCAATTTTATTGACAAAAAGGGGGATAATTAATGTGTATTCACACTACAAATACATATGGTTTTCGGATCATTATGTAAGGGGGAGTGGTTTTCATGTGGATGAAGTATTGACTAAGAGAGAGTGATACATGTCACCATAGTATTGTTGTCGAAGTTGTGATACAATTAAACTTTGATGTTGTGTAATAGTACTATGACACTGTATAACAATGATTGAGAGCCATTGTTTTCTCAGCGTTATGGCTACGGATCTTCAACAACGATGATACTGAATTGAATACCTTTGGAATCATTAGAGTACTTGGAAGTGACGAAGATTTCGAGTAATGTTGAAGAACCAAGGAGAACAAGAATTTGGATGAGAATCTACAAAGATTATTTATTTTATATTCCATATGTATTGATAGTTTTGTCACTAAAATTGACAAAGAGGGAGATTGTTAGAGCATTGCTCGGTCGAACTCGCAAGCGTTGCCATCTCAAACTTGTTTGTCAAGTTTAGTTGCCAAAACTATAAGTCTTGATTTCTAGTCTACTTATAGCTAAGTCTCAGACTAGGATAGTAAATGTAGTTGAGCTCTAGACTCCACGACTTCATCATATGAAGACGAAAATCTAGTCAAGGAACTTGTGGAACTTCATCGACGAAAAGTTATGTGGAGACTTGAACTTATCTATCACTCAAAAGTTTATGTATTCTATCTCCTATCTTGATACAAAAGTCGTATTGCTATATAGACTTCGATTATATACATTTGCTATTTCGAGCCGAGTTTATCTCGCTTATCTATTTCTCGAAATATGTGTTGGTAAGCTTTCGCTTTGACCAAGTTCATCTTTACTCGTGACGAAAGTCATGTTGATTATTTCAATAACTTGAAAAACCGCTTTGATGAAAAATAGTTTGTGAATAACAACTATATAACATCCTCTAAGAAAGTTTCAATGATTGAAATAAGAGTTCAGAACATGTATCCATCTTTGGATATAAACATAGTGTGTTCTCACATTTGTGTAAAAGTCCAAAACCGGGAACCCAAAGTATGCGTACCCGTACGCGAACTGGCGGTTGTTAGAAATTCGGGTAAGTATAGGTACCCGTACGCATACTGGCGAAAAGTTCACGTCCGTGAATTTCTGCTGGAGTTTGAAAGTAAAAACAAACTCAATCCGGTTACTTAAGTACGCGTACCCATTTGCATACTTAAGTAGGTTACTTTCTAAAGTCTGTTTGTTCATGAACTAAAACATTTATATAATGAAGAATACAATATTTGCAAACCGTGGTTATAATGTTCATGAATCGATTCGAGTGAATCAAAACCGATTTTGCTTCGATTGTGTCTTGTATACTTCTATGAGATCTAAGCAATTGAAAAACTCTCTAACTAGTTCATTTGAGCCATTTGAACTAGTTATAGTGAAGATGAATAAGGTTGATATGAAATTGCGCATATGGCTAACAATTGTGAAAAAGCTGGGGTCTAACAACCACACCCAATATTTCGCTTAGCAATCTATATGGACAAACTCCAATATACTTTTAAGAGAATCAACTAGACAGTCAGACTCAATCTTATAAAAAGTATATCAAGGAGTTATATCTCAATTTCTCGATTCAATACTTACTCAAGCAAGTAGAAATCTGCGAGTCTAATTGAACACAAGAGAAATTAACTTGAACGGTACCAAAGACCAATGTTCAAGTATCAATCAATTTCAATCAACAACCAAAGGTTGGATTTACCAATTGATCGATTCAACGCACAACCTTTGATATTTCAATTATATAAAAAAATATAATGCGGAAAAGAAATAACACAGACACCAGAAGTTTTGTTAACGAGGAAACCGCAAATGCAGAAAAACCCCAGGACCTAGTCCAGATTGAACACACATTGTATTAAGCCGCTACAGACACTAGCCTACTACAAACTAACTTCGGTTTGGACTGTAGTTGAACCCCAATCAATCTCACACTGATCCAAGGTACAGTTGCGCTCCTTACGTCTCTGATACCAGCATGATACTACGCACTTGATTCGCTTAGTTGGTCTCACCCATAACTAAGAGTTGCTACGACCCAAAGTCGAAGACTTTAATGAACAAATCTGTATCACAGAGAAAAGTCTACAGGAATAGATAAATCTTTCTCCCACAGAAATACCTACGAGTTTTGTTCCGTCTTTTTATAAATCAAGGTGAACAGGAACCAATCGATAAACCCGAACTTATATTCCCGAAGAACAGCCTAGAATTATCGATCACCTCACAATAATCTTAATCGACTAGCGAAACAACATATTGTGGATCACAAACGATGAGACGAAGATGTTTGTGACTTCTTTTCTATCTTGCCTATCGGAGATATCAATCTCAATCCAATCTTACGATTGTACTCGTACGATAGATACAACAAGATCAGATCACACAACTACAAGAAAAGTAGTCCGGTCTGGCTTCACAATCCCAATGAAGTATTTCATTCGTTAACTTACAGGGTCTCAAGAAAAAACCTAAGGTTAAAGGAGAATCGACTCTAGCTAACACAACTAGTATCACACAGGAGGTGTGGGGATTAGGTTTCCCAGTTGCTAGAGTTCTCCTTTATATAGTCTTAAAATCAGGGTGTGCAATCAATGCTACCTTGGTAACAAAGCATTCAATATTAACCGTTAGATGAAAACCTTATTAGATTCAAGCTAATATCTTTCAACCGTTAGATCGAATCTTAGCTTGTTATACACACATGAAATGTAACTTCATTTAGGTTTGAGTAACCGTACCTAAACGTGTACAAGTCGTTGGTTCAACGGTAGTTAACCATAGGTTAGCCATATGAGCACTTTCATATCAACCTTATTATTCTTTACCACAACTAGTTCAAATGACTCAAATGAACTAGTTATAGAGTTGTTCAATTTCTTATATCTCATTGAAGTATACAAGACACAATCGAAACAAAAACAATTTTGATTCACTCGAACTGATTCATGAACATTATAGCCACGGTTTGCAAAGATTTCATTCCTTAAAATATAAATGTCTTAGTTCACGAATTAAACTTTTGTTTTCAGTTCACAAACTCCAAAATAAATTCACGGGATGTGAACTTCCGACAGTACGCGTACTGGTACGCGGACTTTAGTTGCGGTTATCCTGAGCAGCAAAGTACGCATACTTTGGTTCAAGGATATTGGACTTACACACATATGAGTTGTCTCAAAATGTTTATATCCAACCATGTTTATGTATTCTAAACTCTCATTTCAATCACTGCAACATTCTTAGAGAACGTTATATAGTTGTTGTTCACAAACTATTTTTCGTCAAAGCGATTTTCAAGTGATTGAAACTAATATGACTTTCGTCACTAGTAAAGATGAACTTGGCCAAAGAGAAAGCTTACCAACACATATTTCGAGAAATAGACAAGCGAGATAAACTCAACTCGAAATAGTACATGTGTATAATCATAGTCTATATAGGAATACGACTTTTGTCTCAAGATAGGAGATAAAGTAGACTTTTGAGTGATAGATAAGGTCAAGTCTCCACATACCTTTTTGTCGATGAAGTTCCACAAGTTCCTTGAATAGTTCTTCGTCTTCACATGATGAACGTCGTGGAGTCTAGAGCTCAACTACACTTACTATCCTAGTCTGAGACTTAGCTATAAGTAGACTAGAAATCAAGGCTTATAGTTTTGGCAACTAAACTTGACAAACAAGCTTGAGATAGAAACGCTTGCGAGTTCGACCCAGCAGTGCTCTAACAATCTCCCCCTTTTTCAATTTTAGCGAGAAAAGTATCAATACATATGGAATACAAAATAAATAAACTTTGCAGCTTCTCTTCCACATGCATGATCTCCTTGGTTCTTCAACATTACTCGAAATATTCGTCACTTCCAAATACTCCAATGATTCAAAAGGTTGGAAGTTTAGCATCATAGTCGTTGAAGATCCGTAGCCATAACGATGAGAAAACACAAGCTCTCAATCATTGTTACAGTGTCACAATATTATTACAAAGCATCAAAGTTCAATTGTATCACAACTTCGACAACAATACTATGGTGATATGTATCACTCCTCCTTAGTCAATACTTTCATATCAACACGAAAACCACTCCCCTTTATATAATGATCCGAAAACCATATGTATTTGTAGTGTGAACTACACATTAATTCTCCCCCTTTTTGTCAATAAAATTGGCAAAGGTACGAAAACTAGTGGGATCCTAATGAAATTTCCATGGAGATGCTTCAAGACCAAAGAAAAACACATATCAACTTGTTTAGATGCAATCATAAAGCCGAATCTAAATGCATTCATCAAGGAGTTTATAAAGATACAAGATAACCTCTATGTTGATGGTGGATTTTAAACAAAGGTCAAAATCGTAAAATCATGATACTGCATGTTTCTGACCCGGCTTTAGGAACGCATGTGATGATTCATATTTTACGATCCGTGAACAATTTCACGATATCTGATCGAGTTCCTCTCAGAGCCATAATGAATATGATTCTCGAAAGGCCTCCCACTAGATGAGCGTTCGATGATGTGCATTTCATCATGACCTCTATGTAGAATAACATGTTTGGGAGGTCCTCCTACATAATTATTTTTTGAGAGGTGTAGTGGTGGATTTTCGACAAGGGTTAAAATCGTAAAACCCATAATTATACATACTCCGGATCCGGCAATCGGATGAGTATTGAGACTCATGTCTCTCCTCAAAGCATGAAAGCTCATGCCATAAATCTCTGACTGAGAAGGCTGTCTCTCAGAGTATATGTAGATGTGTAGTCTCTCAGCTGAGACCACGGCACATCTCATAAATACTGAGCAATTTCAGTAATTATTTTATATAGAATCGAAATATTGGACGGCTCCTAGATAGATTTCCTGCTAGTATAGAGCGATAACGTCTTCAAGATGCAACCTGGTTTTCCCTGACTACATAAGAGAAATATGACGCTCCAGCAAGCTCATATTACTCCACCCTCAGATAATTAATTCTCTTAGACAACATTCCTTCTAGTATAGAGCCATCAAGTCAATTATATCTAATTGTCTGAATATCTAGCAATATTTTACGATTCTTTGTAATATTTCGTCACTTCAATTCGTGGTTCTTCCCAGCAGAATTTCATGGGTTAGTGATAAACATTCAACGCACAGGCATCTGAGCGTCGAATAAGCCCTGACTAAAATGGTGCAAGTATGCTTAGCAATAATGCACGGACCAACATTTGAATGCGCAAACGAGCATTTCAAAAATACGAAGGAACGATGAACCTATGCAAAATAGGAAGGAAAAATAATAATAATAAAATATTAGCAAAGGCACCAGGGGACTGGCTCACCAGCCGTCCAGGCACGCCGTGACCAGTCCCACGCCCATTTTATATTTTATCACGTTTTATTATTTTTTCCTTGGTTTCATGAAAATCCTTTCATTTGAGAAAATCTCCTTCGTTTCAAGGAAATTCTCTAATTTCATGGTATTTCCTTATGTCAAAGAAAATAATAAAACTTGGAAAAGGTGTCACGGGACCGAGCACCAGCCGGCAGGCCATGACCTAGCCGTGGCCGGTCCCACACCTCATAGTTCCTCATTATTTTATTATTTCCCTCATCTCACGAAAATTCCCTGATTTCATGATTTTTTTTCCTTAAGCCCATGAAAAATATTATAAAATTAAGAAAAATCGTGGGACCAGGCCCTAGCCGGCTAGTCATGCCCTAGCCGGTCCCACATGCCCTTTATTTTATTATTATTACTTGTTTTGTTTTCCTCATTCCATGAAAACTCCCTGATTTCAACAAAATACCTTGGTTTCAACAAACCTCTTTGATTTTATGAAAATTCCCTAAAATTATGAAAAATATTATAAAATTGGAAGGAGTGTCTTGGGACCGTGCCTGTTGGCCGACCCACCACGCCCTGGCCATTGCCGGTCCACTCTCAGTGACTCCCTATTTTATTTGTTATTTTTATTTCCCTAATCTCATGAAAGTTCCCTATTTTCATAAAATTCTTCAGTTCATGAATATTCCCTCAATTCAGAGAAAATACATAAAATTATATAATACTGAGAAAAGTGTTGTGGAACCGGGCTTGTTAGTCGGCCGGCCGTGCCATAGCCGTGGCTGGTACCACACCTTGCAATCCCCTGTTTTATTTATTATTTTTCATCATCTCATGATTTTTTCCTAGTTTTAGCAAAACCCTGGATTCTGCATATTTTCTCAAAATGTTGCTCAAACGAACATCGGAAAATATCGAAACTCTGAGGACTGAGACACAGACACCATGGTGACACGGGAACGTCCGCTTGACCGATCAAGGGTGGCTCTAAGGCTTGCAAATGGCCGGTCTCACATGTTTTGATTATTTTGACTTAATTTGCTCAATTCCCCGTATAGGTCCAAACTCTTTTCAAACAATTGAGGGTTTGCTCAAATGACCATCAATTGGTCTCACGACCATCAAGGGATGGTCTCATGACCTCTTGGTCAGTCTCTCATCTTTTCATCGCTAGGTTTGACTACATGTCGCTCACATGAGCGTTATTTTAATAAATGATTAAACCAGCATTTAATCATCCTTTCACCAACTGGTCTTCAAGAGACTTTGGTATTTTGCTCATTCAAGCATCTGGGCGTTACATGGTCGACTCATTGTCCCATGTAGTCCGTCCCTGCTTCACTTTTTTGATTTTCAATAAATCATCAATTAATCAAAATTAGGGTTTTGAATCCAGAGCTCTGCAAATATTGATAATTTTATGTTGATCCCGTGATCAACACTTTTGTTTATTATACTCGACCCAACAGTCAGTATCTTAAACTAATACTTTATTTGGTCCTGCTACCAACAATTCATCAAATGAGCAATATTTGCTCAAACCAGCAATATTTTCTCAATTAAGGAATATTCGTTCAACTATCAATATTAAACAATTCAGCAACACAGTTTGCTGAAGTTATCAACATTATAATTTGTGTCAGCAGACATGTTCAATTCATGAGTCTCAGAACACTTAATGATGTTCGACTCAGCAATACAAGGACTCATCGTCCCATAAAGTCAGCAAATGACTCCACAATCATGAGACATCAATCGTGTCACATGGGGGGATATTAACTAGGGTTTTGGTCTGGCGATCTACAACACGTGTGTTCATCCATGATGAGAATGTGAGCAAGTCGTGCAATCAGTTGGAGGAGTTGGCAAAGTAATGGGGTGGTAAATTAACCAAGTCTCCGCACGATGAGCAACTGGTTTTGACATGATTTCCACTTCTCCACTCTTTGACTCCATCAACTGTCACACTTCATGGGATCATGGTGTTTTCAATTCAGCAAGATATAAGGCCTCTGAATCATGATTGAAACAAACAAGAATTCCTCGGCAAGTTCATACAGACAATCATTCGTCTACACGAACTCATCGTCTGAGCAATCACTCTCAATTGAGGAAATTCAATCATTCAGAGTTGTCCTACGTAGAATACACAACACACCTACAATCTTTGATCACCATTGATCTCACACATTTCTCAGCTTCCCTCCTACCGATCAACCCATCCTCTCTTGTGACCAAATTGACTCTGGAACGACCATTATTCTTGGTTTAGGCCGAAGTCCTACATATTTATATCTGGAACTCAAAGCACTCCCTTTTGCAATGCATCTGTGTGAGGTTGAGCATTTGCTAGGTTCAAGGAGCCTCGACAACACGCTCGTCTCCTCAATTCCGTAAAAACCAGCAAATCGTTTTGCCCCATCTACAGATTGGCGACCACAGTAGGAGATTAATCTCTCGGTTGCAATATCATTTTCACACGATGGTTGATTTTAGGTCACGCACGGTCGCAGATCCTAACACAAATAATGCTAGCACTAGCGACGATACCAATAATGGTATTCCAGAAACAATTCATGCTTCTGACAATGGTGGAGATGTTACTCCGCCCATAAATCATTCACTCTTCGTCCGATATCCTGAAGAAGTCAGAGAAAATACGCCTACCATAGGCGATCTCATGAAGGTGCGGGAAACTCTTGCCAAGAATCAGACTGATATGGCTTATACACAGAAGGAGCTGTGCAATTATCTCAAAACTCTTACTGACAAGATGTCAGAGAAGTCTCAAGGAAATGGAAAAGAAAAAGAAAAAGAGACATCCCAAATGGTGATCCTGAAGTATTTCCAATTCATACAGTGGATGACAGCGAAGTCCTCAAAGATGCAGACGACCCATCCAAAGGAATCATCAAATTTCATTACTCGGGAAGATTTGGAACGCGTCTTGGAGAACCATGGAAAAGACAAGACATCACATGTCCATCGTCACCGGCCTCCATACCCTGCTTCTACGCTAAGGATTCCTCTTCCAAAAGGTTATACCTCTCCAACCTTCACTCTGTATGATGGAACAGGCAATGCTCGAGAACATGTCTCTCGTTTTCTGGAAGCCTAGGGAGAACATGAACACAACCATCTTGTTCGCCTCAAGGAATTTTCAAAATCTTTGAAGAGTAAGGCATACAACATCGCACCAGGAACTATCAACAATTGGGGAGATATGATTAATGCTTTCTACATAAATTACTTCTTTGTGTCAGAGAAAATCACTCTTTCTGATCTTGGAAGAATGTTTCAGAGGAGCAATGAACATCCCAAGGAATACGTGAAAAGATTCAGAGTCCAGGCCCTGGACTGTCATGACCCAAACGTCACAGAGAAACAACTGGTAGATCTGTGTATCAACGGCATGATCCCGGTCTACAGAGCTTTATTGGATAATCTTCGTTTCCATACCTTCTCAGAACTTCATGAAGTGGCGAAGAGATCGACAACTACTGCACCCACTTTACTGGAAAGAACAAAAGCTACAAAGCTGAGGAACCGTGAGGGACTCGAGGTAGCAGGTGTCTGACCAACAAGCAGTACAACCTCCAGCCTTCCACAAATGTTGTTACAGAAGTGAGAAAACGGAAAGCCGAACATCAGCGCAAGCCTGCATCTTCAGATCCTCCAAAGGCACCAAAAAAGGGTAATCAAACCCGGGATGAACAATCTCCAACTCAAATGCAGATTCAACTGAACCCGACTTCCCTCTCTCCATTTAAGAGGTCATTGAATTGATGGATCATTGGATCTAAGACGGTGCAATCAAGTTGTCATATGTCAGAAAAGAACCAACTGAAGAGAAAATGGAGAACTTTCGCTACTGCCGTTTCCATAGGTTCGTCAATCATTCCACCAGCGACTGCAGAGTCTTGAAGCGCATATTCACCGAAAAGTTCGAATTAGGGGAACTTAACTTGGGGACTGAAGGAGTACACAGGTACCCTCTTCCAGTCAGGACTTCCTTCATCTCCGAACAACTAGTCAAAGAAGCAGTTCAATCGTTGATCGATCATGTCTGTGAAATTTCTCTATCTGTCTAAGGAATAAAGGAAAGACATGCTCGCAGCACCAAATTACATTGTGTCAGAGTTTGTCCATTCCAAAAACACTCCTTGAACCTTCATCCACAGACAAGGAGATGCACGACCGGGAACTGCTTACTACAGTCCATCTCAAAGGAAATGAATTCAGAAAAATATTGATCAATGTTGACGCCAGCATCAACATCATTCCACTGAAAACTCTCAGAGCCGCAGGCATCACTCTAAAAGAAGTTACTCGTGATCCTATCTCTATCAGAGACCTTGAAGGAACGCTCGGAAACACTTATGCCTACATCACTCTCAAAGTGAACACAAGTTCAACCTGGACAGAAACCAAGTTTCACATAATCAGGAAGATCCAATATATGACCTGTTCTTCAGACGAGCGTGGATCCATGCTGAAAAGATGGCTGCTGACAAGCGTCTTTGGTTGCATATCTCTCCAACGAAGAAAATTCTGATCCAGAAGACTTGAAGGACATTCCATCATCAGAGCGCTTGGATAAATTTCGAACTTTGACGGGGTTGAAGCAAGAACCTTCAAAAGATGCATATACATTCATCAAGAGGTTCCGTACTCAGGAAAGTCTCATTCCTTACATGTCTATGTCGTTTACTTGCTCACATGATATCCTAGCATGGGGACTCAATTCTGCTAGCAACTCTGCAAGACGTTATGAGTGGATAGCTTCACCACATTAATATCTTACCAAGTGGTTAAATCTTACGACTCTCTGAGTCGAACATATCACTGAGACGATGTCCAAACATGTCTAGGAATATTTTGGGCGATTCTCCATAGCCTTGCAGGAGTGTCCATATGCTCAGGGCCAAGAAGATCAAACCTAAGACATTCGATGCTTCAACGCTCAAGCATCTAAGAAGCCTTCAAATTGTACTCCTAATCAAAGAGTACACCTTCTATAATGGCCCCTCTAGCTTCAGCACAAATATCTCGAAGATGATACACTGATTCAACACCAGTACTATCAAAGTGTAACTGAACTACAATCCATAAGTCTTCATTATCCCATGATAAGGCTTCTGAAGCAGATGCAACATCATTTATCCATGTATGACACAAATTCCTTCAACACACTGGGGAATTGATCTTAATGAATGAAGACCGCTGCTGATATCTACCGCAACAAAAACAATTCCCTGACAAAGCCACTTCGCGGCTCACTGGATGGAGGAGCAAGACTATGTCGACAATCATGGTTCTAGCCTTTTTGGTCTCTAGAGAAACTCCGAACATAGTATCTTCATCAACAAGGATATCTGTAGGAACTCCATCCATGGTATCAGCATCAACAAGAATGTCTGGAGAAAGATCAATAGTGATCTGAGCATCAACAACGGTCTCAGGAGTAGCATCCCCATGACAGGGATTCATCAACTAACCATTCTCTGAAGTGTTACTCAATGAAGCGGGCTTCTCCAAGCACTAATGATTTATATCAATATGTAGACATGAAAACATGTTCATATGAAAGTATTTCCAAAGCTTGCACGACGGACGGGAACAAGCAAAAGTCTTCTACAAGATGATCTCATCACCTCTACAAATGAGATACAACATAATTCAGCCCATGGGTTTACAAAAACGTACCAATGGATGAGGAATAGGGCAATACTTTCTCAAGGAAAGATGTTCCTCTATGCCTCTTCTACAACATACCAAAAGGGCGCATCAATCGAACATACGAGCTGAAAGATATGGCCTCTACCGTCAGGTCTACGAAATCTGAAAACTTTGTACGGGATTATAAATTACAAATGTGCATCCTTCGTTGGCTGGCCTCTACATCTCCAAATTGAGTGATTCTTTTCTCATGTGATAACCCAGCTTCTTAGCTTCAAATATTGGGGTCAAACGTTGAACTCCGACGTCGTATGAGGTTTCTACAGCTTCCAGAGCGTACAAAATGCAAGCAGCAATTCTTAGACGAGATTCATAACTTCCATAGTCGATCGGTGTCCACCAGCTCTTTCCACCAAGTACTTCATCAAGGTACCTCCAACTTCGACCACCTAGGTCTTTACATCAATTTTTCTACCTGTGGGTCCTCTATCCAAGTCTTGCCAGAAGAAGAGAAAATGAAAAGGACAGATTCAACAATATACTGGGGACTGACGGTCCACTGATCATGACGATCAGTTTCACAGTCCAAGACCCGTGCACCAGACTCTCATGTTCTAATCATTCATCATAAAAGGAATACTACCACCGGGACATGAAACCATGGTCATTACATCATACCCTCTCGAGAGCAACCTCAGCTATGGTCCCGTGACCAGGGTTTCAGAAGTGATGTTTCTACGACTGACAGAAGCATGATGACACTGCAAGCACCATGCTCATGTATCAACCAAGGGGTTCAGATTTCAAATTAATAAATGGTATTTAAATCCGTCATCAAGTGTTCAATACACAAGCAAATGGTCTAAAGACACAACAAGGGTGTTTTACTGCAAGCTCGTCTGAGATGATTTTACACTGTCCTGTACAAACCGACGAGCTGGGAGCAATTGGTGAATAATATAGAGATGGGTCATATACCATTCTCTTCGTATGGATGTCCTCTATAACGTATCCAAAACTCACAGCAATTGAAGAAACGAGCAAGGAGATGTGGCGGAAACATTGGGCAACGTACAGTCTAAAAAGTTTTGAAAGTCTCCTGGAAGTTTACTGTTTCGCCTTTTTCAGGCACTAAACATGCTCAAAACTCGAAATTCTTCTTCACTAAAGCTTGGAAATATTCTGAGGATGAAAAAACATGGTTAGACGGCGGAAATCCGACATCGGACGAAGATTCTACAGCATTTTTACTGAAAGACCGACTTCTGAATTTTCTGATGACGAATTATGACGAAATTTCATCGTTCATCCACATACGAATCAGGATCTACACCATCAACGCAAATCCTGACTTCATCTTCAGCCGATAGTCTCATTTTCTGAAGTCGACGGCGCTTCTACTGATAAAGGACGACTCCCAGATGATCGAGAGACATACAAAGTACCAGCTTTCCAGCGTCTCTAAAAAGTTGATTCACCTCGGCATGAACATCTGCAGAAGTCTTCATCTTTGACTTGATATTTCTGGAGCATTCTCCGGAAGAGCCAGAAGGGTAGTTGTAACCAGAAGTCACCACTACTTGAGGCAAAAGACATGGACTCATGGATATACCAATAACAAACACGCAACAAAAATGGTAACAATCCAACTCTTACCTATTTACAATTTCACTAGCTGTAGTGATTATAACTCAGAATTTCAAAAAACTTGCTCGTTCCTTCAAACCTGCAAAGACGAGCAAGATTCGTGATTAAAAATCATGACTTGATTTTCATAAAACCATGAACAACCCACGTGAATTTTAACATCCACCGGTTTTTCAAAAATTGGACAGACGTCCATTCTACAATTGTGAAAAATTACATACAGACATTATTTCACCATATATAATTGTCTACTTCCAGCAATTGTTCAAAATCAAAACATTGGTTTTACAAAAAATATATATTTAAACGTGAAACTCACGTAAGTTTGAAAAATAACATATATATATTTTTTTTTTTTTGCTCCCTCGCGCGAGCATCTGTCTTTGAAGAGAGAGTATAATTTCAAAGATTTTTGAAAGCTCGAAAATAAAATTTTCATGAAAGATCATAAACAAAATTTTATTACTAGCAGACACACCTCTGTTCAAAAAAAAAAATCCTCTCGTACGAGTATCCACCTTTGAAACGAGAGTTTATTCCACTTTGTGAAATCTCACATGTTTAAAAAATGAAATTTTGTTTTTCGTGAAAGCTTATAGACAAAATTTTTATCATTAGACTCGGGTCTATTTTGTTTGTTTCTAAAACTAACGAACGAACGAGTGTCCGCGCTAAAACGGATTCCTTTCGGACCCGACCCGTGAATCCTAGGCCAACCAAGATTCCACCATAAAATCAGCGGTTCTACACCAGTTTATGCTCGTTGGATGATGCTCTATTATGCCACTGGGGTTTTCATTCAAACCATGGTTTGCTCATTCATTCGAAATCCGGTAACGTCTTATCTTATGACTAAGTTCAATTACTTATTTTGTCTGTAACTGGAAAATCACCATTCAGTATTAACTGAGGAACATGACTGTCCCTCAATAAGCAGGGGACTTAATGTAGATGGTGTATTTTCGACAAGGGTTAAAATTGTAAAACCCATAATTATACATACTCCGGATCCTGCAATCGTATGAGTATTGAGACTCATGTCTCTCCTCAAAGCATGAAAGCTCATGACATAAATCTCTGACTGAGAAGGCTGTATCTCAGAGTATATGTAGATGTGTAGTCTCTCAGTTGAGACCACGACATATCTCATAAATATTGAGCAATTTCAGTAATTATTTTATATAGAATCGAAAGATTGGACAACTCTTAGACAGATTGTCTGCTAGTATAGAGCGATAACGTCTTCAGGATGCAACCTGGTTTTCCCTGACTATATAAGAGAAATATGACGCTCCAGCAAGCTCATATTACTCCACCCTCAGATAATTAATTCTCCTAGACAGCATGCCTAATAGTATAGAGCCATCAAGTTAATTATCTTTAATCGTCTGAATATCCAGCAATATTCTATGATTCTTTGTAATATTTCGTCACTTGAATTCGTGGTTCTTCCCAGCCTCCATGGGTTAGCGATAAATATTCAACGCACAGGCATCTGAGCGTCGAATAAGCCCTGACTAAAATGGTGCAAGCGTACTTAGCAATAATGCACGGACCAGCATTTGAATGCGCAAACGAGCATTTCAAAAATACGAAGGAACGATGAACCTATGCAAAATAGGAAGGAAAATTAATAATAATAATAAAATATTAGCAAAGGCGCCAGGGGACTGGGCTCGCCATCCGGCCAGTCACGCCATGACTAGTCCCAGGCCAATTTTATATTTTATCACGTTTTATTTTTTTTCATTAGTTTCATGAAAATCCTTTCATTTGAGCAAATCTCCTTCGTTTCAAGGAAATTCTCTAATTTCATGGTATTTCCTTATGTCAAAAAATAATAAAATTAGGAAAAGGTGTCAGGGGACTGAGCACCAGCCGGCCGGCCATGCCCTAGCCTTGGCCGGTCCCACACCTCATAGTTCCTCATTTTTTTATTATTTCCCTCATCTCATGAAAATTCCCTGATTTCATGATTTTTTCCCTAAACCCATGAAAAATATTATAAAATTAAGGAAACTCGTGGGACCGGGCCCTAGCCAGCCGGTCATGCCCTAACCGGTCTCACACGCTCCTTATTTTATTATTATTACTTGTTTTGTTTTCCTCATTCCATGAAAACACCCTGATTTCAATAAAATACCTTGGTTTCAACAAACCTTTTTGATTTTATGAAAATTCCCTAATATCATGAAAAAATATTATAAAATTGGGAGGAGTGTCTTGGGACCGTGCATGTTGGACAGCCGACCATGCCCTGGCCATTGCCGTTCCCACACTTCGTGACTCCCTATTTTATTTGATATTTTTATTTCCCTAATCTCATGAAAGTTCCCTAATTTCATAAAATTCTTCAGTTTCATGAAATTTCCCTCAATTCAGAGAAAATACATAAAATTATATAAAACTGGGAAAAGTGTTGTGGGACCGGGCTTGTTAGCCAACCGGCCGTGCCATAGCCGTGGCCGGTCCCACACCTTGCAATCCCCTGTTTTATTTATTATTTTTCATCATCTCATTATTTTTTCCTAGTTTTAGCAAAACCCCGAATTCTGCATATTTTCTCAAAATGTTGCTCAAACGCGCATCGGAAAATATCAAAACTCTGAGGACTGAGTCACAGACACCATGGTGACATAGGCACATCCCCTTGACCGACCAAGGGTGGCCCTAAGGCATGCAAATGGCCGGTCTCACATGTTTTGATTATTTTGACCTAATTTGCTCAATTTCCCGTATAGGTCCAAACTCTTTTCAAATAATTGAGGGTTTGCTAAAATGACCATCAATTGGTCTCACGACCATCAAGGGCCGGTCTCATGACCTCTTGGTCGGTCTCTTATCTTTTCATGGCTAGGTTTGACTACCTGTCGCTCACATGAGCGTTATTTTAATAAATGATTAAACCAGCATTTAATCATCCTTTCACCAACTGGTCTTCAAAAGACTTTGGTATTTTCCTCATTCGAGTATCTGGGCGTTACATGGTCGACTCATCGTCCCATGTATCCGGTCCCTGCTTCACTTTGTTGATTTTCAATAAATCTTCAATTAATCAAAATTAGGGTTTTAAATCCAGAGCTCTGCAAAAAAATTCTGAGTATATTCAAATACTGATAATTTTATGTTGATCCCGTGATCAACACTTTCGTTTATTATACTCGACTCAGCAGTCAGTATCTTAAATTAATATTTTATTTGGTCCTGCTACCAAAAATTCATCAAATGAGCAATATTTGCTCAAACCAGCAATATTTTCTCAATTAAGGAATATTGGTTCAACTATCAATATTCAACAATTTAGCAACACAGTTTGCTCAAGTTATCAACATTATACTTTGTGTCAGCAGACATGTTCAATTCATGAGTCTCAGAACACTTAATTATGTTCGACTCAGCAATACAAGGAATCATCGTCCCAAAAAGTCAGCAACTGACTCCACAATCATGAGACATCAATCATGTCACATGGGGGGATATTAACTAGGGTTTTGGTCTGGCGGTATATGATATGTGTGTTCATCCACGATAAGAATTTGAGCAAGTCGTGCAATCAGTTGGAGGAGTTTCCAAAGTAGTGGGTGGTAAATTAACCAAGTCTCCGCACGATGAGCAACTGGTTTTGACATGATTTCCACTTCTCTGCTCTTTGACTCCAGCAACTGTGACACTTCATGGGATCATGGTGTTTTTAATTCAGCAAGATAAAAGGCCTCTTAATCATGATTGAAACAGATAAGAATTCCTCTACAAGTTCATACAGACAATCTTTCGTCTACACGAACTCATTATCTGAGCAATCACTCTCAATTGAGGAAATTCAATCATTCAGAGCTGTCCTACGCAGAATACACAACACACCTACAATCTTTGATCACCATTGATCTCACACATTTCTCAGCTTTCCCCTACAGATCAACCCATCCTCTCTTGTGACCGTATTGACTCTGGAACGGCCGCCATTGTTCTTGGTTTAGGCCGGAGTCCTACAGATTGATCTCTCGAACTCAAAGCACTCCCTTTTGCAGTGCATCTGTGTGAGGTTGAGCATTTGCTCGGTTCAAGAAGCCTCGACAACACGCTCGTCTCCTCAATTCCGTAAAAACCAGCAAATCGTTTTGCCCCATCTACAAGAGGGCTTAACGCCTTTAGGACGTCGACGATACTTATTGTTCCCTAACTACATAGAGAGACCCACCTCTACATAGAAGAATGATTGGGCGGTCCTCCTACATAATTGTTTGTTGAGAGGGCTTAACGCCTTCAAGACGTCGGCGACACTCGTCGTTCCCTGACTATGTAGAGAGACCGTGTATAGATTCAGGCGGCTCTCCTACATAATTGTTTTTTAACGGGTTTAAATGCCTTCAGGACGTTAACAATGATGCACGTTGTTCCCTGACTATGCGCCTTTTAGAACGAGTATGATGCTTCAACTATCTCATATCTCGATTCTACAATAGATTAATTCTACCGTGACATTCACCACTGAATTCCTAAAAAATAATCTATATATATCATTACTCCGTTCCATGAATCCTTGGTTGACTCAATGGATTAGTAATAGATAACCAATTCATTTCATTTCTGTTCCCTGAATTCCCCGGATGGATTCATGGATTAGTAATAGATGGACAATTCATGATTATTACTTCGTTTCATGAACAATTCTCCACTGAATTTCATGAATTAGTAATAATTACTCAACAATCGGGCAGCTGGACTATCACTGAGTAAGCCCCAATGATGCACGAACGAGCATTCGAAAATATGGATAAACGAGGAATCCTACACAAAATAGGAGAGAGAAAATAATAAAAAAATATAGAAAAGAAGCGCTTAGGGACCGGGCCCACCGGCCGACCGGTCATGCCGCCATGGCCGGTCCCCCATGCCTCTTCTTTTTATTTTCTTATTTTATTTATTTTCATGAACTCATGAAAACTCCTTCATTCAAGCAACTTTCCTTGTTTGAGCAAAACTCACGGTTTCTCCATATTTTCACTATTTCATGAAAAATAATAAAATAGGGAAAGGTGTTGCGGGACCGGGATACCTAGCCAGCCAGCCATGCCCTAGTCGTGGCCGGTCCCACACCTTGCAATCCCTTGTTTTCATAATTATTATTTCCCTCATCTCATGAAACTCCTCCGTTTGAGCAAAGATCATGGTTTCTTCAGATTTTCTCAAATATTGCTCAAACCATGAAAAAGCCAAAAGGTAAAATGGTCACATGACCGACTAGGATATTCACGAAAAATATTAAAATATTATTATTTTAATATTCTCAAGATATTGATCAAACGAGCAAAGTCTTACTTGCTCATTCGAGCAAAAATCAAGAATTTTAGTCAAAGATCGAACTCTTCTGAAAATCCAAAATATTGCTCAAACGCACATCAGAAAATACCGAAACTCTCAGGACTGAGACACGGAAATTATGGTGACACGGGCATGATTCCTTGACCGACCAAGGCCGGTCTTAAGGCTTGCAAGGAGCCGGTCCCACACATTCTTATAATTTTGACCTAATTTTCCCAATCGCTCATATTGGGTCCAAACTCTTTCCAACAACTTGGAATTTACTCAAACGACCATCAGTTGTTCCACGACCACCAAGGGCCAGTGTCATGCCCTCTTGGTCGGTCCCTCACTTCTCCATAAATTAGGTTTTATTATCTAATGCTCAGAGGGGTACTATTTTGATAAATGATGAAACCGACATTTTATCATCATTCATTCACCAACCGGTCAACTAAGGACCCTGGTGCATGCTTACTCGAGCACTTGGACACCACATGGACGTCCATCATCCCATGTGGCCGGTCCTTCCCTTATTCATGACCTATTTTCAGCAATTCATCAATTGACGAACAATTGATCAAAAATTAGGGTTTCGAACAGACGCTCCACAAATCATCATTCTAAGTAAGTTCAAACACTAATAAATTTATGTTTATCCAATATTTGGATTAATCATATAATATTTGATAGTCTACCAATATTCTAATTAATATTTTATTGGGTCACGTTACCAATAAATAATTGATGAATTGAGCAATACTTGCTCAGTTTCTCGAATATTGATCCAACTATCAATATTCGGTGATTTATCGATATTTAGTAATTCGTCGAATTGAGCAATACTTTCTCATTTGCTCGAATATTGACCCAACTATCAAAATTCAGTAATTCGTCGAATTGAGCATCTCGAATTTACAATATTTTCTCAGACGAGCAATATCAACATAAGAACTGTACGTGTGTTCAATTCATGAATCACTGAGCATTCGTCACTCATGCTCAATTCAAAAAAAACTTATACTCACTTTCTAAAAGTCAATAACTTACCTAATACATGTGTAGATGGTGGATTTTCAACAAAGGACAAAACCGCAAAATTATGATACATGTTTCTGACACGACTTTCAGGCATGTGATGATACATATTTTACGAAGCCATGATGATTATGCATTTTGGAAGGCCTCCACTAGCTGAACGTTCGATACCTCGGATTTCATCATGCCCTTCAGGACGTCGGTGACACTCACTGTTCCCTGAATACATGAGAGAGACCCCCCTCTATATAGAAGAACGATTGGGCGGTTCTCCGTAAGATTGAGAGCAATAACGGCTTCAGGACGTCGGTGACACTCACTGTTCCCTGACTATGTAGAGAGACGTGTATAGACCCAGGCGGTTCTCCGTAGGATTGAGAGAAATAACGTCTTCAGGATATTGGCAACACTCGCTGATTCACTGACTATACACAAGAGATTAAATTCTACCGGGACATTCACCACTAAATTCCTAGAAGATAATTTATCTTGTCTCATTACTCTTATTTCATGATCGAAATGGTAAAAGATAAATGTATTACTCCGATTTCATGATCGAATCCACGGATGATCTCATGAAATGGTAATATATATTACTCTGATTTCATGGTCGAACCCACGGCTGGTCTCATGAAATTGTAATATCACCACTTATTTTATTACTCCGATTTCATGGTCGAACCTACTATCCCATGGAATGGTAAACCTATTTTATTATTCTGAATTCACGGTCGAATCCACGGCTGATCCTATGAATTGATAATAAAAAACTACTCACTTTTATTACTCGGTTTCATGAATCATTCTCCACTGAATTTCATAAATTAGTGATAAATACTCAACAATCGGGCATCTAGACTAACACTGAGTAAGACCCATAAAATAGTGCAAGTGTACTCGACAATGGTGCACGAACGAGCACCCAAATGTGCGAACGCACATCCAAAATATGGACAAATGAGGAATCCCGCACAAAACAGGAGAGAGAAAATAACAATATTAAAATAATGGAGAAGCGCCCATGGGCCGGGCCCATCGGCCGGTCCCATGCTTCCTCCATTATTTTTCCTTATTTTTTTTGCTTTCATAAACTCATGAAGACTCCTCCATCTCAGAAACTTTCCTTGTTTGAGAAAAACTCATGGTTTCTCCATATTTTGTGGTTTTCCCAATTTTGTGTAGTTTCACAAAAAAAAATAATAAAAAATAGGGAAAGGTGTTGCTGGATAGGGAAACTTAGCCGGTCGGCCATTCCCTAGCCGGTCCCACACCTTGCAATCCCTAATTTTTCATAAATTGTTATTTTTTTCATCTTGTGAAACTCCCCTGTTTGCAAAAATCATGGTTTCTCCATATTTTCTCAAATATTGCGCAAACCATGAAATCACCAAAAGTCAACATGGTCACACGACCGACTAGGCTACTCACCAAAAATATATTAAAATATTATTATTTTAATATTCACAAAATATTGATCAAACGAGCATACTTGCTCATTCGAGCAAAATCGAGGATTTCAGTCAAAGATCAAACTCTTCTGAAAATCCAAAATATTGCTCAAACACACATCAGAAAATGTTGAAACTCTCATGACTGAGAAACGAGCATTATGGAGACACGGGCACGCTCCCTTGACCAACCAAGGGCGATTCTAAGGCTTGCAACGAGCCGGTCCCCTACGTTTTCACACTTTTGACATAATTTGCGCAATTGCTCATATTGGGTCCAAACTCTTCACAACCAACTCAGAGTTTGTGCAAACACCCATCAACGGTCCCACGACCACCAAGTCGCACGCTATCTTGTTCGGTCCCCCACTTTTCTATAATTAGGTTTTATCACCTAATGCTCAATCGAGCATTATTTTAATAAAAGATGAAACTGACATTTAATTGTCATTCCTTCACCAACCGGTCAACTCAGGACCCTGGCGTAAGCTCACTCGAGCAATTAGGCATCACATGGACGTCCATAGTCTCATGTGGTCGGTCCCTCCTTCGCTCATGACCTATTTTCAGCAATTCGTCAATTAATGAGCAATCGATCAAAAATTAGGGTTTTTGAACAAACGCTCAACAAATCATCATTTTGGGAAGTTCAAAAACTAAATAAATTCATATTGATCCAGCAAACAACACGCGGATTAATTATATAATATTTGGTAATCTACCAATATTTTGATTAATATTTTATTAGGTCACGACACCAATAAATAATCCGTCGAATTGAGCAATCACTTAATTGCTCGAATATTGACCCAACTATCAATATTCGGTAATTCATCGAATTGAGAAATACTTGATCAATTGCCCAACTATCAATATTCAGTGATTTATCAGTAATCCATCGAATTGAGCAATCACTCTATTGCTCGAATGTTGATCCAACTAACAATATTCAGTAATTCGTCGAATTGAGCAATACTTTCAATTGCCCAGCTATCAATATTCAGTAATTAGCAATACTTGCTCAATTGCTCAAATATTGACCCAACCATCAACACCTAGTAATTCGTCGAGCAATACTTGTTCAGTTACTCGAATATTCCACTGAGCAATTCGTCGAGCAATACTTGTTCAGTTACTCGAATATTCCACTGAGCAATTCGTCATTCATGCTCAATTCAACAAAACCTAGACTCATTGTCTAAATCAGTCAACGTGACTAATTAAATGCACGTCTGTCATGCAGAATCCACGATTTGTGAGACATCAATCACGTCACAAATTGGGGATATCACTTAGGGTTTTGGTCTGGCGGCCTACAGCACGTTGATTCATCCACAACGAGAAATGTGAGTAAGTCGTGTCAGCGGTTGAAGGAGTTAGAAATGTAGTGGGGGAGTGATCAACCAAGTCTCCGTACGACCTGGAACTGGTTTCACCACGATCTCCCACTTTCCCACTCTTTCACTCAAGAAACCGTCACACTTACAGGGATCAGGATGTTCATCATTCTTGCAATATAAATAAGTCCAAAATAGAGGACAACAAAAATCATTATCATCATCGATATTCGTCTACGAAAAACTCGATTAAAAACTTATTCATAGAACTCAACTTCAGCAGTTCACCGAAAATTGCAGAAACCTTCAACACATCCACAATCCTTGATTATCACTGATCCACACAATTCTCAGCTTCCCTCATATAGATCAACCATCTCCCTCTTTGCGACTGAATTGACTCTAGAACGGCAATTGACTTGGTTTAGACCGGAGTCCTATAGATTGATCTCTCGAATCTAAGCACTCCCTTTGCAGTGCATCTGTGTGAGGTTGAGCAGTTTTTTTTCGTTCGAGGAATCTCCGTCGCACAATGATTCCATAATTTCCTACAAAACCAGCGAAGCGTTTTTCCTCATCCACAGATTGGCAACTACAGTGGGAGATTAGTCTCTCGGTTGAAATCTCACATTTTCGCAAAATGGTTGATCTTAGATCAGGTTTAGTTACAAATCCTAACGCGAACATCGCTAGCACTAGAAACAATAATGGTATTCCAGAAACCATTCCTACTTCCAACAATGGTGGTGACACTGCTCCTCCTCGATCCAATGTCGAAAATCATCCTCTTTTTGGCCGACATTCCGAGGAAGTCAGAGAAAATCCACCCACTATCGTCGATCTCATGAAAGTCCAGGAAGTTCTCGCCAAAAATCAAACTGATATGGCTGCTATTCCGAAGGAGCTATGTAACTACCTTAAAACTCTTACTGACAAGATGTCAGATAAAACTCAGGAGAAAGGAAAAGACAAGGAAACATCTCCAAGCACGGATCCTGAAGTTATTCCAGTCCACGACGATGACGAGGCCCACAAAGCTGCAGAACCCGCTGGTTTCATCACTCGTGAGGACCTAAAACGTTTTATGGAGAATCGGGGAAAGGGCCATACACCGTCCGTGCACCGTCATTAACCTCCATACCCTGCTGCTACGCAAAGAATCCCTCTCCCAAAGGGATACACTTCTCCAACTTTCACACTCTACAACGGAACGGGGAATGCTCGAGAACACGTTTCCCGATTCTTGGAAGCCTTAGGAGATCATGAACACAACCATATTGTCCGTATGAAGGAGTTTTCAAAATACCTGACGGGTTGAGCATATACTTGGTACAACAACATCGCACCAGGGAGCATATCGAATTGGGGAGAAATGATTAACGCTTTCTACAGGAAATACTTCTTTGTTTCTGAGCAAGTTACCATTTCCGACTTATGAAGGATGGCTCAGAAGAATACTGAAAATCCGAACGACTATGTGAGAAGTTCAGAATTCAAGCTTTAGATTGTCATGATCATAATGTTACTGAGCAACAAATGGTGGACTTGTGCATCAACAGAATGATTCCAGTCTATAGATCCTTATTGGAAAATCTCCGATTTCAAACCTTTTCAGAACTTCATGAATCGGCCAAGAGATCAACAACCACTTCTCCATCTTTGTTACAAAGAACAAAAACTGTCAAAATCGAGGAACCGGACGCTCGAAGCAGCACTAACATGAGTTTGATCAACAAGCAGTATAACATTGAAGCTTCCATGAATGTTGCTGAAGGGAGCAAGAGAAAAGCTGAGGCACAACAACACAAGAATGCTCCTCCGGCGTCTCACCCTCCAAAAGCACCAAGGAAGGACAACCAGACCAGAAACACGCAACCACCAGTTCAGCCTCAACAGAACAATGAGGAAGCGCCTGACTTCCCTTTTACCATTGAAGAAGTGATCGAACTATTAGAAGTCTGGATTCAAGATGGTGCAATCAAATTACCTTCGTCAAAAAGGAACCAACTGAGGAACAAATGGAAAATGCACGCTACTGCCATTTTCATAGGTATGTCAGTCATCCAACAAGTGATTGCATAACTTTGAAGTGCATATTCAAAGAAAAGGCCGACTCAGGGGAACTGGGAACTGAAGGAGTGCACAAAAATCCTCTCCCGATCAGAACGTCTGCACTCTCCGAGCAACCGGTCAAGGAAGCAGTTCAATCCATAATTGAGCATATCTGCGAGTTGTTGTACTTGTCAAAGGACCAAAGAGATGACATGTATACTGCACTGAACCACATTGTGTCAGGGAAACGACTAACAATTCAGGAGATGCTCCCTAAACCTCCAGCAACAGACAAAGAGATGTATGACTCAGGCAAGTCTTATTCCCCCTGATGCATATGTATTACCAACTTTCAAATATGCTACCCTAGTGCGGGGACTCAGTTCTGATAAAAACCTAGCTATCACCAAACGTTATGAGTGGATAGTTTCACCTCAGCAATACTTCACTAAGTGGTTAGATGCAGAACCTCTCAAAATTCAGCACTCCACCAACACGGTCATCTCCAGAATAATGGACGAGTTTGATAAACATTATCCTAGATGCTTCCCCCTGCACGAGTGTCCACATGTACCACAACCATGGAATTCCACTGCTCGTGGAATTCCAAATCAGCAGAAGATATTCAAGGCGCGTGCAACCAAGCCTAACAAATTCTAGGAAAAAGACTTAGTTCTTAAGGCAGCTAAACGTGATCTCCATTCTGCAAGGAGCTCCAATTGGGAAGGACCTTTTTGGTTGCAAGATACATAATTGGAGGATACTACAAGATAATCAACATGGATGGCAGGACCATACCGGTAATTCATGAGAATTGGCTCAAATCTTTTGATGTCTGAGGTATTTGGCAATTCAGACGTTCCCTGCCAGACACAGAAATATTTGGTTTTCTTTTAGGATTTTCTTTCACATGTATTTTCAATTCCTCCAAAAATTTTGCAATACTTGCATCCAGTATTTGAATTCAGTAATTTATCAAAGTTCTTTATTTAAGAAAAAATCTCTATCAGATCCAAAATTCAAAAGAAAATCCTCAGTCACTCATGAATTCAAAACCAATCAAAAATTCAAAACCATAATAAAACCTCACATCTCTCAGAAGTTCAATGTTCGGAGATTATCGGAAGAAAACTAAAGAAAGCCGTCAAAGTATGATTTATGCTTCTCAACATTCTCCAAGACTTGCAAATCCGCTCTCTCCAACTCCAGCTTTTTGGTCAGCTCAGCAATCTTGGTCATTTTCAACCAGGCAGAGTTTACAAACTCCAGCAGAAAATCTCGGCAAAGACTTTCCGCCGGTTCGCGGACTGGTACTCACGCAACAAGCTTGTCAACTCCAGCAGAAATTCTCGGGATGAGAAGTTCGGCAGTTCGCGGAATGAGTTCCCGGACTTGGCAACAAGACATTCTTCCGGTTTCTCTTGATCAACAAAGTTCGCAAACTTTGGTTCAAGGGATATGACTTATGCACATATGTGTTTCCACAACAATACTTATGTCCATCATTGGTTATGTAATCTAAACTCTCATTGCAACCATTGAAACATTCTTAGAGGACGTTACGTAGTTGTTACACAATTTCTCGTCAAAGAAATTTTCAAAGTGATTGAAACATATCATGACTTTCGTCACTAGGTAAAGATAAACATGGTCGAAGCGAAACACTTACCAACACATATTTCGAGATATATATAGGCGAGGTATACTCGGCTAGAAATACCAAATGTGAATAATCTAATTCTATAAATAGCATATGATTTTTTGTCTCAAGAAGTAGGAGATAGAGTAGATAGACTTTTGAGTGACAGATAAGTTCAAGTCTTCACATACCTTTTTGTCGAGAAGTTCCACCGGTTCCTTGAGTAGTTCTTCTTCTTGTATGATGAATCGCCATGAAGTCCTTGAGCTTAACTACACTTTCTATCATAGTCCGAGACTTATCTATAGTAGACTAGAAATCAAGACTTATAGTTTTGATCACTAACATTGACAAACATGCTTGAGATAGCAACGCATGCGAGTTCGACCGAGCAATGCTCTAACAAATTTGATTTTGTATGTGAATCTTCGGATTCATTTGTTGTTATGATTATCATTTATTTTCCATTGAGTTCACTGAATCTCCCAGGAACAGGGATGTTGATATTGAATTTAGGTGTAGATAATCATGATCTTTGTTTGTAAATCTTAGATCTAGGTTTTAAAATCGATTTTTACTAAAAATCTCGATTAAAAGTTGTTTCTTCTCTTCATGTTTTTCTAGCCGAGAGAGATTGCAAAAGAAAATGAGAGAGAGAGTGAAAAAGAAAATGAAACTGAAAAATGAAATTTATAGCTAATTTTATTAGTATAAATACAAAAGGTCAGGTTTGGTATTATTTAAAAAATTCTTTATTAACAATCCCTGAATTCTAAAGTTTTGGGCCCAGGAGTTACAAATCTTGAAAGTATGGAGTTGACAACGAAGGATCCATTTTGTGGAGCTTTTATATATTGAACCCATATAGCATGGTGGTTGTAGTATTTTTCAGTTTCCACATTGTAACCAAATTTGGTCCTAGAATTGATTACGGTCATTCAGACCAATTATAATCTGAGATTTCTAGGATTTAGGACCAAATATAATCGCCAACCTAGACTACAACTAAATATAGTGAGGCGTGAGTATGGTGAGCATATGAGGGTAGGTATCGGTGTTAGTTGTGGTTATAGGTAGGCGTGTTTAGAAGTTTTTTTCTTTTGATACTAAAAGAGATTCATTCATTAATGGGAAATGAGATTACAAGAATCATTCTTGACCAGAGTGATAACATTATCTGGAAAATTTTCTGAAAAAGAAAAATTTGCTGCTTGCGGTCTAGCTTTTTTGGCTAGTTCATGAGCTGCATTATTACCTAGTCTGTTTACAGACTTACAAAACCAAAGTTTACTACTTCTAAATTTATTTTTAACTTCTAGAATTAAATTTTGATTGAACCAGTGAACTTGTAGTTCATCTTCAGAGATAGATTTTACTACATTTTCACAGTCCATTTCGAAAACAACTTTAGCAAATCCCAAATCCTCCATCCATCCCACAGCTAATTCCAATTCCTTGCATTCAAAATACTCCGGCCCATATTCTTCATCCACTTCCTCTTCACAGCATATACCTTTCGCACCTAAACATGTACCTGCAAAATTTCTCAAAATTAGACCTACACTTCCTTGTTTTATTTGTGAAACATAAGAACCATCAATATTTATTTTCACAAAGTCCTTGTATGGAGGTCTCCAATTCTTAATCTGCAAATTATTAATAGAAGAGAATTGATGCTGAACATTAAGATGAGAACATTGGTTAAGTAACCAATTTATTTTAGCCAAAGTATCCTGCAAATGTGGTTTTCTATCTTGAAGAACAGCAGAGCACCTGTCTTTCCAGATGTACCAAAGAATACACATAAATCTGCATATCAAATTTTCATTACTCAAGCAAGGATCAGAAACATTACTAACTTCAGAGTGAAGCCATCCCATAATCCATTGTTCACAGTTAGCATGAGAATGTCTAATAACATCTATATTAATATTCATGGCAAACCAGATGGCTTTACTATAATTGCATTCCATAAAAATGTGATTTATGGTTTCCTCACTGTTTCTGCAGAAGCTACATTGAGTTTCTATACCCTGTTTATACCTAGCAATTCTATTTTTCATAGGAACTATTTTCTTTAGACATTTCCAGATAAAAATTTCAACTCTATGTGGAACTTTGAATTTCCACAAATTTTTCCAGACTTCAGAAGGTATAGAGGTACCTGCAACAATTGTATTAACATTAGTAGTATAGATAGTGTTGTAGGCATTCTTAACAGTGAACTTACCTTTTTTATCTGGCATCCATATCATTTTATCAGTGCCAGAGTTAGGAATTATCATACTGAGAATAATATTAGCACAGTCTTGAGAAAAAATAGTATTAACAGTGTTAATATCCCATGTTCTGGAACCAGGTTGGTATAAATCACAGACATGAGTAAAGTTATTAAAGATAGTAGATCCAACTACAAGAATAAGAGGGCTATTCAAACCACTAACCCAACAATCTAGCCAAATATTGATTTTAGTACCACATATCACTAACCACCTAGTGTGTTGCTGAACTACTTCAAGGCCTGAGTAAATGCTTCTCCAAATCCAAGAACTCTCATCTTTAAGTTTATCTACATGAAGAATACTACAATTTCTAGAAAATTTAGACCTGAGAATTTGGTAACAAAGAGAAGAATCATCATTACAGACATTCCAAGCAATTTTAGTCAGTAAAGCAGTATTAAGATGTTCTAGATTCCTAAATCCAAGGCCTCCCAGATCCTTTGGAATCTGTAATCTATCCCAACCAATAAAGTAAATGCCTCTATGACTACCATCTTTACCCCACCAAAACTGTCTTTGAATGGTGTCTAGTTTAGCTATGGCGTTTTTAGGGACTTTAAAAACACTCATTTGATGAGTAGGTAAAGCATTTAGAACATGTTTGACCATAGTAGATCTAGCAGCATAGTTCATATTTTTGCCATTCCAAGGAATAAGCCTAGCATTAAAACTATGAATTAGAGGTTTAAAAGCTTTTGATTTATCTCTGCCTATCAGAAGAGTAACACCTAGATATTTGTCATTTTCCTGCATTTCAATCATACCAAGAGCACTAGTAAGATCATGTTTAGCATCAAGACTCATATTTTTACTAAAATAGACACTAGACTTATTTAAGTTCAATAACTGACTTGAGATGTTACCAAACTGGTTGAGTGTATTAAGAATACCTGTGGCATTGTGTCTATCAGCTTTAGTAAAAATGAGAATGTCATCTGCAAAAAGAAGATGAGTAATTGCAGGGGCATATCTAGCAGCTTTGACACCAGAAATAACATGATTAGTGGTAGCATTGACAAGGAGTCTAGATAAATAGTCCATGGCTATTATAAAGAGATAGGGGGATAGAGGATCCCCCTGTCTTAGACCTCTAGTAGGACTATAAGCACTAGAGGGAGAACCATTGAGAAGGATAGAGATTTATGTTATAGAAATACATTGTTCAATATACTTACCGAATTTCTCAGGAAAACCAAGTTTTTTGAGCATTCCTAAAATAAAAGGTCATTCTAACCTATCAAAATCTTTGGATAAATCCAATTTCAAAGCCATACTACCAGTGTTACCTTCTTTATGTGTCATTGTATGAATCATTTCATGAGCAATGATTATATTATCTTGTATAGCTCTACCTGGGACAAAAGCTGATTGAAAAGGTGAGATAATCTTTTTTAGATAAGGTTTTATTCTATTTGCAAGGATTTTAGAGATAATTTTATAGATAGTATTGCATAAGCCTATAGCTCTAAAATCAGCAGGATAATTGGCCTTATCAGTTTTAGGAATCAAAGAAAGGAAAGTCTTATTAAACTCCCTAGGCATGTAACCAGAAATAAAGAAACTCTGAACAGCATGAACTATATCATTACCAAAAATTTCCCAATTAACATGGTAGAAACCAGCTTGAAATCCATTTGGCCCTGGGGAACACCAAGAGGCGATATGTTTCACTATTTGAAAAACATCATCAACAGTTGGAATTCTGGTAAAAAAACTCAGATAACTCATTAGTAATGACAGCGAGAATAATATCAAAAACCTCATTCTGTATTTGATTTATAACAAAGCAACTAACTGAGCTAAAGTGAGAAATAAGGATGTTAGCAATATCCTCTCTATTATCATATCAAGTACCATGAACATCATATAAGCAACCAATGTTTTTCCTAAACATTCTCCTATTAGCTAGAGTGTGAAAATATCTAGAATTATTATCCATATCAACTATGAATTTATCTCCAGATTTTTGCTTATAGAATTCAGTTTTACTATCAAACCACATTTCTAGTTGCTTATTGGTATCACTAAGACAGTTATGCTGAGTAATAGAGACTGGTTCAAATTGAAGTCTAAGGAGTTGATCCTGAAGAGCATTAATATTACTATCAATATCACCAAAGTCAATCTTATTCCAATAAGAAAGCCTTTTTCTAGTAGAGATATGTTTTTCAATCAATATATGACCAGGAGAACCTCTAGTATTAGTATTCCAGGAAATTTTCCGTTGATTTTTAAAGCCAGCATGTTTAAGCCACATAACAAAGAATTTAAAAGGTCTCCATAGATTTTCAGTGGTTTTATCATTTTGTAGCATTATAGGACAGTGATCAGACCCAACTTGAACAAGATGATACAATCTAGCATTGGGGAAATCAGAACACCACTGTTGATTACCCAAAGCCATGTCAATTCTAGAAGTTCTAATTCTAGTGCCAATCTTATTACTAGACCAAGTAAAATCTCTACCAATATAACCTAAATCCATTAGACCACATTCATTTATTTTTTGTTGAACAAATTTATCATCTTGAGAGACTGAAGTACTGGAATCCAAAGTATGAAGGTGAACATTAAGGTCTCCAATTACAATCCAAGGTTGCATAATGTTATCACTAATACTAGACATGACATCCCATTGTATTCTTAATATCAGAGTAGGTAGAGCCATACATGAAAGAAATTAAGAAATTTTTTTTGCAGGATATAAACTAGCAAGGACATTAATGATATTGTTAGATTTGTCATGGACAAAACATTGAAAACCTTCCTTCCATAGCAAGAGAAGACCACCGGCAAGTCCTACTCTGTCTATGCAGTCATAATTAGTAAAATTTAAATATTTAGCAAAGTCAATCATTCTATTTGTATCCATTTTTGTTTCAGTTAAGAAAAAAATATCAGGTGATTGCTTTTTGATTAAAACATGCAGTTGGTCTTTTGTAGATTTCTTGCCTAAACCTTGAACATTCCAGCATAAAATCCTCATTTTGAGAAAGAAATAAATAAAATTGCTAGAAAGATTAAAAGAAATAAGGGTTGTTTTGAATACCTGAGAAGAGTCTCTGACACAATCATTCATGGGAGAAGAATTTGTTGCAGTTGAATCATCTGATTCTATCATAGAGATGTGTTGATGGTCCATATCAGTAGTATCATGTCCTTGCATAACTGCAGGTGGCTGAACATGAATGTTGTGGGGATTCATAGATGGCTCCACATTAAGAGTAGAATTTCTCATCCTTTTGACATTTCTTGAATCTTCTATATTTCCTTCATCCACTTGTTCTTCTTCCATATAATTAGCTGAAGTACTTCCTTCCTTCTCTTTATTAGCTTCAGTATCTTCCTTGAGTAGATCTTCATACTCAGCAGCAGTAAGTGAGTCCAAGTAAAGTAACTGAGAGGTGTATTTACACTTTTCATCATCATGGTCAATAACAAAACATTTTGGACAGATATTCTTTGGTTGCAGCTCCCAGTGATATTTGATCCACACATCTTCTGCATTTACAATATTCCACCAACCACCTCTATATAGATACTTGTTCAAATACATTTCAATCCTCGCTTTAACAGTGGTTCCTGCACAAGGTATGCAGTTCCTTGGCTTAGTAGATATCTTCCTACCAATAAAACGGATTGCTTCATCAATGACAGCGACATTCATATGCTCAAGCTTTAGGTATTTGAACTGCAATGTGAAAATTTGTTTAGAAGTTGTATCCAGCATCAGGTGCAGTTATTAATACCCGTGTCAGTCCTCATGAAATGTCCCATAGTAGGCGTGATTTGTAAGTGCACCCAAAACCGAGCGTTATTTATACGTGCACCCCATGTATACGTAAGTTATACATGTGCCCAACCATCACACAACACTTTTGTGTTTATTTGTGCCCGACTGTATGATAGTCTGTTACCGTTGTGCTAGACGTCTGGAAATACCAAAATTGCTAGCTTCTAGTGCGGTATTTAATTAGTCTTTATTTAGGTCCATGATTATGGATGCTCTTATGGATAACCTAGGAAAATGTCGAGGTTTGATTAAGAAGTTGCAATTACTGCAACTGACAAACTCTTTAGTGAATTAGCTAAGAATGTGGCTAATGAATCCCTTATTAACACAGGTAAATATGACGTGCTAAAGGAGACTGATGATGGTTTGATTCAACATTGGGATGGCCATGAAACTAATGGTGAAGAAAACAAGCAAAGTAATAAGGATTAGATGGTATGAAGGATGATACTAGTCCGCCATCTATCATAAATCCTATTCCAGATATGTCTCCAAAGCGAATAGTGCCGATAATAAGCTCTTCCAACACAAGCAGAGAGTTTGATCCTATAGTAGAGGAAGAAGCTCAAAGAGTCTTGAATTGGGAAAATATTATGATGGGAAATGATGAAGGTAAATACTGGAAAAAATAAACGAAGAAGACTGCATCAATAATTGATGATAATACTTCAAAGAATGGTAAGTCCTTTGGTACATTACAGCCACATAAACACAATTTTTAATGAAACTTTGTTATTCGAATGTCATAATCTAGCAGTTAGAGATAGAGTTGGTAAAATGATGGATGGGGTAGGGACCGGATACATGAGTTGATGGACCGACCATGTAATGCCCGGATGCTTGACTGAGCATTCACCAAACTTCTTTGCAGAGCAGTTGATAAAAAGGTGATTAATTGTTGTTTAATCATTATTAAAACTGTGCTTGATTGACCAATAAGTAGTAAAACTTAATTATGGAGAGAGGAGGGGCCGACCAATGAGTGTGGAACGGCCCTTGGTGGTCTTGGGACCATCTGATGGTGAATGGATGATCTTCCTAGTTGCGGGAAAGAGTTTGAACCAAATATGAACTTTCGATGATTAATTGGGTCAAAAATCATCAAAAGAGCTGGGACCAACTTTTGCAAGCCAAATGGCCGACCATGACCGGTCATGGTGGCATGCCCGTGTCGCCATGATATCTGCGGAGCAGTCCTGAGAATTTTGGTATTTTCTGATGGTCCGTCGAGCATTATTTCATCCTTGTATGAAGAGTTTAAGTTTGACTGAAACTCTTAATATTAGTGGATGAACCAACTATTAAAATAATGTTATTTTAATATTTCTCATGGTAGAAAGACATGATGGTTTCGGGACCACATGCTTTGCTAACCATATGGTCCATGGACAAGATATGGAAGTTCTAGGAGTTAAGTCCTTAAAAGAGAAAGACCCTAAATAATAATACTAATAATAAAATAAAATAAAATAAAAGAGGGGGAGGGTCAGCTAGCCGTGTGGGACCAACCATCACGATTTATTATTTTATTATTATTTATCTCTCTTTCTTTTCATTCTTTGATCAAACTTCCACATCCTTGTTCTTCCATATTTTTGGATGCTCCTTTGAGCATTATTACTAAATACACTTGTGCCTCTTACTCGGAGCTTATTTCGGGGTGCCCCTAATGCCTGAAAGGTGAATATCCGTTATTATTCCATGAAATTCAGCTGAGAAAAGCCAAAGATTGGAGTAAGTAAATATTAAGGTTAAGTATTTTATTTTTCCTAGGAATTCAACTGATGAATACAACAGTAGAATTAATTAATTAATTGGTTGCTCTGCACTAGCATGCCACGTGTCTAGGAGTATTTGATAGATTCTGATATGATGTGATCATCACCATACTTATTCTGAATATTAATCTGGGTCATACACCAAAGATGAATTCTGAATTCAACGGAGATGCCGAGTCTTTCAGCTTAATCATGAAATGTATAGTATACTAAAAGATTCTCCCCAGAAATCCTAATACTGCCATCATATATTATTATTGTCACGATATTACAGAACTGTAATTCACATCTCTTGCGGAAGGTGGAGACATGAATTTTTTTTATGATTCAGATACTGATCAGGGATGCATAATTTTCGATGTGATTTTACGAATATGACCTTCGTCAAAAATCCACCATCATCATTAAGTTCCCTACTTAGTGTGGGACAATCATGTTCTGCAATATGCACATATATGGTGAATTTACTTTCATAAGAAACATGAATAAACATGCTCAGTTGTCATATGTTACCAGGAATTCCGACCAATAATGCTCCAATCATGTTGAATGATCGTTGAAGGAGTAATAGTCAGACGTAAGAACTCTCATATAATTACTAGGAATCGTCTAGAGAGCATAAATTGATGAGGCACAATGATTTTGGTGGTAGAAGGACCATGTTGACCCGTGTATGGCATGGGCGTTGTTTGAAAGAAGAATCCTAATTTGACCGAAATTAAGAAAACATAATAATACATATAAAAGGGAGTGAAACCCCTTAAATTTTTTTCACCTTCTTTCACCACCACTGACCGACCAGAAGGACCACCTCCCTCTTCCCTCCATCAATGCCTGACAACAACAAAGAGTTGCCGGAATTCGACCGACCGATCACCGCTGACAAACTTCCGGCCAAATTTCGGTCGGCACCGACCACAATAAGTATATTTTTCTGTTTTATTTTTCTCGTGCCGCAACATGATGCTTCATCCATGGAAAGAAAATTATTTTAGTATTTTTTTACGAAGTAATGAAGATTTAGGTCAAAATACCGTATTTTTGACTTTCGGTGCTTCAATCGTCTTTGTAGGTGCTTTAACCATCTTTGGTGCAACAAAAAAGAAGTATTTGTAGCATCAACTCTCGCATCATCACCACTGGTCATTGATTGAATCATAAACATGTAAAACTAGGGTTTTACCGTCTTTCATTCGTTTACGTTGTCTTTTATCTATATATGCAACTTTGTGATATAATCATCATCCAAAATCATCAATGTTCAATTTAGCTACCTTGCTGATTTTTTGAGTTTTTATCTCCTTGTATGATGTATTGCAGTAGACATGCCTAGACGATTCGTAGAGATGTCAGAGGATAATCATGATGGTGCTTCCAATGATGGAGATTAAAATATGATTAAAACCACTCCAAATATGGATGCTGAATTTTTTGTGGTTCAGTATAAACCAGCAAAATGTCTCCAAGTCCATAACTTCCATCTACTTGTAACCCCAGAGAGAATATAAGGTAAAGATGATTTCTCCAAAATCCATCATTTGAGAATGTCTGCAAAGAGGTCATTATTCTACTTCATTCATAGAGTTCAAGATTGCTAGAAAAGCTTGCCTGATTTTTCTGGATGGACGAGACACATGCTTGGTTATGACCATGTATGAACGATGTTGAACAATGCACAGGTCACCAAAGCCATTAGAGCGTCCGGGGAAATCTTCATGTATCATAACATGCCTGGTGTTGTGGCTTTACCTGCTCGATGGTGTGTTCCTACACACACATTCATGTGCATATGAAGAGAAGTCACCATCACTTTAAAGGATGTGGTTGCTCTACTTCATCTGCCAGTTACTGGTAATCTTCCCATCATGTTTTCAGCAGAAGAAACCAAGATATGCATGACTTTAAGGGTTGAGATGATCAAAATCAATGGTGTAGGGAATTGTTATTCTCAATGATTGAAACATTGGTGTTCAATGGATTCGGACCCGGATGGACCTAACAACAACACACTGACCATTGGCACAGTTTTGTCGTTGTGGTTGTCTAGAGACGTGTTCGAAGACGGTAGTTCCTAGTTAAAGTCGTTTGTAATCCCTCTTGCAGTTAAGATGACCCAAGGTGAGAAACTTCCCATCGGCAGTCTGTTCCTTGGTTCGTTGTATTCTCACCTGGACTCTTTAGTCATTGATGGCCACAACTCCAATGGTTATATGAAAGTGGAATAATACGTTAACACATTATTCATCCAAGCATGGTTATGGGAGCATCTGAGAAATTATGGGCCTACTTCTCATAATGTTCTGTAGAAGAAATGTGTTGATTCTCGTCATGCCTTTTCTGATGACAACAACGCCAGGATATTACTTTGGTCCAACAAGATGCTGAGTTCTAATGTACGCTTTGTCGACTTGCCATATAACGAAGATAAGTTTGATTTCCGCCTGTGGGGGACGATTCCTCCTTATATCTCTCAGTTGACCACCTTTGCCGAAGAAGATGATATAATGTTGCAATCTGGTATAGATCTTACTGATGGTGAGAGGACTATCATGCTGAGTTGTACACCTGGTCATCTTGTGTCTGTCATACAACAATAATATCTCATAGAAGAGTATAATATTGACAGAGATGCTAGGCAAATGGGTCTTGATCAGTGTGCTCCTCCTTTTAGACCACAAGTTTCATGTTCACCATCTCATGACTCACTTGGATCATACACATGTGGATGGGAGTAAATATTTGTTCCCTCGTCGTGATCGTGACACATATGTAACTCCGAGTTACGTAAATTTCTGGAATCAGCAATACGAGCGTCTCTATGATTTCACAAGTGATAGTGGTAGCACCCACCGTCTCATGGAAATCCTAGTACAGATATGACAGTTGATCATCCTCGATTGAATCCGTTTCCAATAATAATAAGAGGAATATATTTCTGGAACCCTCACAGGTGAGTATTTTCATTACAGTTTTCACAGAAGTATAACATCTTATAGCTAAATTATCTTATTAACTTCTACTGTAGAATGAACGTGTTGTTAGGCCCCGAAATAGTGGTGACTTTGTGGAGGTTGGAATAAGTACCCAAAGCGGTGAGAAAATAATCAAAATCCATAAGATGTTATCCAACGTCGTGGAGCCTCCACCCGCTTCATTGGTTAGTCGTAGATATCCATTTCCTGACAACTTATTTTCATCTTAGGATTATGCACCAAATCATATTGTTTCTCCATTACAGGGTTTCGCTCCATCTAGCATTGAAGGTCTTCGATTTTACACAATTGAACATTCGACTCAGGTTATTGGGTCGTCTGAGGACGAAGACACTGATACCGAAGATGAGGAAGTTGATGTAAGAATTCTCCTTTCTCTCGATTGTTTGCAATACTTTTGAATGAAATCCTCATATTTGTGATTGTTGTTTGTAGAAGGAAATCATATTTGGAGGAATATGAATAAGGAAGTCACCACGATTCGAAAACGACGTGGTGACTAAGTAAGTCACCACGATTTGGAGGAATTGTTGTTTGTAGAAGGAATATGAATGACGCGAAAACGTTTCTCAATCATATTTGGAGGAATATGAATAAGGAAGTCACCACGATTCGGAACCGAATAGAAAAAATGGTGATTCCAATAGTAGCGTCACTAACACTACTCCTCCAAATAATTTGGAAACCTCCCAAGTAAGTCCCTATCTTGTATGTTTTCATAATAGCATGGGTTTTACTTCTTGATGATGAAAGACCATGTGGACAAACGCGGAGTCTTAGTATAGTTCGTCTTCAAAAAATCCAGAAATTTAGCTTTTATGAAAAACGCCATAAAATCTTCATCCGATGTCCTTTTTTGATGGTCTACCTAAAAATTTTCATACCTAGAAAATTTCCCATTCATAATAGAGAAGATTTTTGAGTTTTGAGCTCGTTTAGGGGCTCAAATTGAATTTCAGAGATTTTTCAGCAGTGATTATGTTCAATATTTGACCCACATCTCTTAACTCGTTTGTCTAATTAACTTTAATTTTAAATATGTCATAGAGAGCATCCATATGAATATAATGGCATATTACCCATGTCATGATCCTTTTCCAATTGCTCTCAGTTCATCATTTTATACATGGCAGTGTAAAACAGCTTCGGTACGACCTTGCTAGAATACGTATTTCTAAACACATAGATCGTTGACTTATATCCTTGAATGATTATTTGAAGAATAAACATATTTAATCCATTTGCACTCTGAATTTTACGCTATATGCATGAATTTCATACTCAAAGCATCATAAAATTGTCATGCAAGGTGAAAAATATCGAAATCGAAGAAAGCAGATTCACCGATGATAACACGAGCATCGTTGTGAACCGAGTTATTAGTGTGCCTCTATATGTACTTCAAGATCCTTCATTCAGTGATCCGCTCGAGCATCATGAGTTAGTTGGAGGCTTTAGCATTCCCACTGGGTATGCCAATTTATAACAAGATATATGGAAGATGTATGGCCATATTGCTATTACTAAGAAACCTAAGCATGCTTACTTCCTGATAATGCGAGTAGAAGCAATATTATGCACTGTTAATAATATACTTACCAAACCCAAAGGCGTAATTACCGAAGGTGTACTCTTTGATTGGGAGTTCAACCTGAAAAATGGTGAAGAACATGGTCTCAACGTCAAGGAGTTGAACTTATCAAGAAAACTCAAGCCGAGAATAAGACTCCCTCCATTGATGTTTTTGAGAAGGCAAAGGCAAGGATTGCAAAGCTGTCTGAAGAACTAGAGCTGGAAAAGAATGCTCTACAGAGGATGAAAGTGGCTTTGTAAAATGAGCGAAATTCTTACTTACCCAATTTTCTTTAGTTTTTCTTTTTGTCTTATTTCTTCTGAACTATGCTTTTGAACTGTTGAGAGATGTGAGGTTTTATTTGGTACTTGGTTTTGATTTCTTGACTATTTTGGGATATGTAGATGATTGAATTTTGATATTTTGAGGATTTTCTTATGGTTTGATAAAGATAATGAATCAAAATTGTTTATCGAAAGGAAAATTAGATTACTGGTTGCAAATATTGCATCCGTTTTGGAGGAATGGAAAGTGCAAACGAAATAAGAAAATCATAGCTGCTTCAAATATTAAATTTCCAGAGCTCCGAGATCTGAAATGCCTTAAACGTCAAATGTTTTAAGCCATATCTCACATATTGTTGCTTCTACTACTTTGCCATCCGTAGCCATCAGTTTTAGTATCCATCGATAGTCGAGTTGGCAATCATGAATGGACCTTCCTAATCAGAATTTGTCATAGAGCGACGGTTTACGCCTTGTTGCTTTCAGTACCAAATTCCCAACGTGAAAGGCATGTTTGATTGTCCTAGCCTTGAGTATCTTCTGTTGATTCATCTTTTCCTTCATCTTTGTACCAAAATACATATTCAAAACACATCCTTGAAACTTTTCATGATTTCTCTGTGGCACATGAGGACATTCTTGCAACGTCAAAGGAAAAAAACCTAAACCTTCGTCTTGCTTGGAGACCATCTCATCAATGGACTTCCCAGCCTTAGTTTCATCTGGTGGAGAGATCGGCGTCATCCACCTAAGCACGGAACCTATTGAGATTAAATGTTGCATCCTATCTGTTTTCCTGCTTTATCGTTATCAAACTTAGGAATTCCTTCATCGTCATAAAATTTAGGAATTCTTCCAAGCGATCTGCAGATGGACCAACGATTAAATTTTCCAGATAAGGGATTTCTTCATCAGGGAGATGCATCGACGGAAGCGCTTTGCTAGCAATCATCTTCTTAGCATATAACCAAATTAATCCAAGAATCATGTCATACCCTAGATCTTATTTGATGATGTGTAATTCAATTTCCATCCAAGTAACATCCATCTTCATCTTGAGAGTGATGTGACCATTAACATTTTTGACTTTCCCTTCATGGTATCTAATTATTGTGGGAGTGAATGTAGCCACCTGGAGAGTGATTCATGCAGCTCTGGGTGTCTTAAGAGGGATGATATTGACACGACTACCAACGCCAATCAAAGCACTTCCAAAATCGTTTCCTTCGAGATGGACTGAGGTTAACAGTCTTTAGTCACGTAATTCCTTGTACGTGGCTGGTGGTTGAGGAATTATTTTTGGAAGAAGCAGGCGCTTTCCTGACACCACGCGGTTAAGAGCGTTGAAAATGTCTTTCCTCTATGCTTTTGATAGGTAAAGCAACTAGCATAAGTGGTCCATCAAGGATTGAACTGCTTCATTAACTGGCTCTTCAGTGAATACTCGGACTGGCAAAGGGTTTTTATGGACTCCTTCAGTCCCCGGGTGTAATTCTTCAGATTTAACCTTTTCCTTAAACATACGTTTCAGAATATTACACTCACTTGTTGATGATTGACAAATTGATGGAAGCGGAAATTATTATGATCTTTCATATCTTCTTCACTACGTAGTCGTCTGACATGAGGCAACTTGATTGCACCATCCTGAATCCACACTTCCAGCAACTCAAGTACTTCTTCCATGGGTAGAGGGAAATTTTGAGGCGTTTGAGCTTCTCTTGATTGTCGAAATTGTTGACGTGGAGTCAATGATGGTGTAGCTTGATCTTGATTAGCACGTCGTGACGTTCGCGCCGGTCGAGTTGGTGCTGGTGGTTGTGTCACATGCTTAGGATGTTGGGCATTTGGAGATATAATTTTTCCCTTCCCTTTTTCATTGACCGCATTCAAAGAGGGCTGAAGGTTATATTGTTTTTTGACGAGACGCATGTTGATCCGAGATTCACGAGGTTGTTTGGCTTTGACAGACTTAAGTCTCTTCAGTAAAGCAGGTGTTGTAGTAGCTGACCGCTTGGCTACTTCATAAATTTCTGAAAGTTAGATTTTCCAAGAATGCTCTGTAGACCGGAATCATTCCGTTGATCCACAAGTTGTTGTTTAGTGACATTTGGATCATGACAATCCAAAGTGTGGACCCTGAACCTTTTAGGATAATCATTTGGATGTTCACTAGTCCTCTGGAACATCCATCCAAGATCAGAAAGAGTAATTTGTTCAGAGACGAAGAAATACTTACGCTAAAATGCATTGACCATCTCACACCAAATAGTTATGCTTCCTGATGAAATGTTGTTGTACCATGTGTATGCTGTACCTGTCAGAGATTTTGAAAATTCTGTCAAACGAAAAACGTGATTGTGCTCATGTTCCCCTAATGATTCTAAGAATCGTGAAACATGTTCTTGTGCATTGCCAGTTTCATCGTATATAGAGAATGTTGAGGAGGTCTAGCCTTTAGGAAGATGAACTTTCTGCACATCAGAGGGCTGTGGAGGTTGATGACGGTGAACTGATAATGACCCTCCATATTTTCCATTTTTATCCAAGAAGCGTTCCAAATCTTCTTTAGTAGCAAAGTTTGACTGATTTTTTGTCTGTGAGTCCATTGCAGTATTACGGACTTCGTCATCTTTAACAACGTGAGTTGGAGTAGCTTCAGGCTCAGCAATTGATGGAGTTCCTTCAGATTTTCCTTTTTCGTGGCGTCGGTCATCCTTCAATTGATATGTCAGAGTTTTCAGATAGGTGAGAAGGTATTTCTGCGCCGCAGTCATGTTCTCTTGAGTCTTGATAACTGAAAAAGCGGGGGTGCAACCACACCCAATATTTCGCTTAGCAATATGTATGGACAAACTATAATATACTTTCTAGAGAATAAACTAGACAATCAGACTCAAATCTAGATAAAAGTATATCAAAAAGTTTATATCTCAATCTCTCGATTTGATATATACTCAAGCAAATAGAAATCTGCGAGTCTTTATCAAATACTAAAGAGATAACTTGGATGGTACGAAAGACCTATATCCAAGTGTAAATCAATTTAAATTAACAACCAAAAGGTCGTATATTGTAATTGATTGAACAGCGCACAACCTGTGATATTTCAATTATATAACAAAATATAATTCGAAAAAGAAATAACACAGACACCAGAATTTTGTTAACGAGGAAACTGCAAATGCAGAAAAACCCCGGGACCTAGTCCAGATTGAACACACACTGTATTAAGCTGCTACAGACAATAGCCTACTCCAAGCTAACTTCGGACGAGCTTGTAGTTGAACACCAATCAGTCTCCCACTGATCCAAGGTACAGTTGTACTCCCTACGTCTCTGATCCCAGTAGGATATTGCGCACTTGATTCCCTTAGCTGATCTCACCCACAACTAAGAGTTTCTACGACCCAAAGTCGAAGACTTAACAATAAACAAATCCGTCTCACACAGACAAGTCTATCAAAGGATCAATCTGTCTCCCATATATAAACCCTAAAAGGTTTTGTTCCGTCTTTTTATAATAATCAAGGTGAACAGGAACCAATTGATAATCTGGTCTTATATTCCCAAAGAACAACCTAGAGTTATCAATCACCTCACAACAATCTTAATCGTATGGTAGCTAAACAAGATGTTGCGGAATGACAAACAATGAAACGAAGATGTTTGTGATTACTTTTTATATCTTGCCTATCGGATATATCAATCTCAAGCCAATCAATCTGATTGTAGTCGTACGATAGAAGATGCAAGATCAGATCACACAACTACGATAAAAGTAGTATCAGTCTGGCTTCACAATCCCAATGAAGTCTTTAAGTCGTTAACCTGGTTTTAGAAGAAGAAAACCAAAGGTTAAAGGATATCCTACTCTAGTACGCAAACTAGTATCACATGTGAGGTGTGGGGATTAGTTTCGCACAATACTAGATGTCTCCTTTATATAGTCTTTCAAATCAGGGTTTGCAATTAAGTTACCTTGGTAACAAAGCAATCAATATCCACCGTTAGATGAAAACCTGATTTAGATTCAAGTTAATATTTCTCAACCGTTAGAACGAAAACTTATCTTGTTACACACACTTGACAATGCACGCTTCTAGGTTTGTTAACCGTACCCAAACGTGTGCACTTGTTGGTTCAACAATAGTTAACCAAATGGTTAGCCATATGAGCATTCCATATCAACCACGTTCTTCTTCACCATAACTAGTTCAAATGATTTCAAATGAACTAGTTAGAGAGTTGTTCAATTGCAAGGAAATCTCATGTACTACACAAGACACAATTGAAGCAAATATGATTTGATTTCACTTGAATCGGTTCATGAACTTTTATAGCCACGGTTTGCAAACTGCATTCCTTAGTCTTTTTAAGTTTAAGTTCAGAAATCATCTTCAGATATATAACCTTCTCAAGTTCGCAGACTAGGTTCGCGGACTTAAGTTACCGGGCAGAGTTTACAAAATCCAGCGTAAATTCTCGGGTATGAGAACTTCGCCGGTTGTCGGACTGAGTTTCACGCAAATAGTATGTCAACTCCAGCAGAAATTCTCGGGTTTGAGAACATCGGCAGTTCGTGGACTGAGTCGCGGACTTGGCTCACGGTATTCTTCCAGTTCTTTTGATCAACAAAGTTCGCAAACTTTGGTTCAAGCAATAGGACTTATACATAAATGTGTTTCCACAACAATGCTTATGTCCACCATTGGTTATGTAATCTAAACTCTCATTTCAATCATTGAAACATTCTTAGAGGACGTTATATAGTTGTTACACCATTTCTCGTCAAAGCAATTTTCAAGATGATTGAAACATATCATGACTTTCGTCACATGGTAAAGATAAAATTGGTTAAAGAGAAAAGCTTACCAACCCATATTTAGAGATATAGATAAGCGAGGTATACTCGGCTCGAAATACCAAATGTGTATAATCAAAGTCTATATATATAGCATACGACTTCTTATCTCAAAGAGTAGGAGATGGAGTAGATAGACTTTTGAGTGATAGATAGGTTCAAGTCTTCACATACCTTTTTGTCGAGAAGTTCCATTGGTTCCTTGAGTAGTTCTTCTACTTGTATGATGAATCACCATGAAGTCCTTGAGATCAACTACACTTTCTATCCTAGTCCGACATTTAGCTATAATAGACTAGAAATCAAGACTTATAGTTTTGATCACTAACATTGACAAACATGCTTGAGATAAAAACGCATGCGATTTCGACCGAGCAATGCTCTAACAATAAGAGTTTCTTGTATTTGCATAAGACCAGCTATGGTAGGCGGATTGTTCCTAACTTCTTCGGGGTTTCTACCAGAGAGAGAGTTCCTGGTAGTGCTAGTATTGCCACCTGTAGTGTTGACAGAGTGGTGACTGGAGTACTGGAACTGGAAGGCGATGCCAGGCGTGATATTACTGCTAGCTAGGAGGAGTGGTAGTAATGCCAGGCGTGATATTACTGCTAGCTAGGAGGAGTAGTATAAGCAGTACCACTAGAACTTGCAATGTTGGGATTGGGTGTTGAACCCTCGGGATTGGGATTGGTAGTTGAACCAGATCTGAGATCGACCATTTTTGAGAGATTGATCTTGCCACCGAGAGATTAATCTCCCACTCTGATCAGAAATTTGTTTGCGGGTAAAAACGACCTGATGGTTTTCTGGTATAAATTGATGGAGGAGGCAAGTGCTCGATGAAGAAAGTGCTCGAAGTATCAAATCGCATGAACCTTTAAACAAATGTATTGTACGGGAGTACTTTGAGTTCGAGAGACTAATCTATAGAACCCTTGCTTAAACCTAGGCAACGGTCGTTTCAGGTTCAATTATATCACAAGAGGAGGAGAAGGGTCGGTTTGTAGGGAAGGAATATGAGATTGATCCATTAATGATGTGATGTGTTAAACTTCTTTGAAGATGATTCTCTATGTAGATGATAGAAATCTTTGAATGTGTTTGATATTCGACTGTCGCAGGTTTTCTTATGAGTCTTGTTCGTCTTATTAAATCATAGGTTCAAAAACCTATTTATTGCAGCACATCAATCTCATGTAAGTGGTGACAATTCAAAGAATTGGAAAAATGGGGAAGTGGGAGATCGTGAAAAAACCACTTCCACTTTGCATGGAAGACTTGGTTGATCGACCATCCACTATTCTATTTTCTTTTTAACTGTCAACACGACTTACCACAATTCACATTGTGGATGTCCCTCACATCGCACGTGTTGTAGGCCGCCAAACCAAAACCCTAATGATATCCCCCCATGTGATATGAATTGATGTCTCATGTGAAAGTATGCTTTGTAGACGTATTTAATGTGGTCAATCTTTGACCTAAGACTATGAACTGAACAAACGAAGTTTAAGATTATGATCAATGAAGCATGGAGTGTTGAAACAACGACATTGCTCTTTAGAAGTTGAATTAGGTCATGACACATCAGTATGCTAGTTGAAGCAGTAATGATAGTCGAATGACTTGGATATGTTTTGATGAGATTGTTGGATTAATTATAAAACATTATGTTGGTACACTGAGCACTTATGAAAATAATCATTGTTAAATGATCATAAAAGGTCTTTTTCGATCCATGTGCCATGAGTCAGTTGAATGACGATAAGCGATTATGTTAGAGCACTGCTCGGTCGAACTCTCATGCGTTTCTATCTCAAGCATGTTTGTTAATGTTAGTGATCAAAACTATAAGTCTCGGAATAGGATAGAAAATGTAGTTGAATTCAAGACTCCATGGCGATCATCATAAAAAGACGAAGAACTACTCAAGGAACTGGTGGAACTTCATCGACTAAAAGGTATGTGGAGACTTGAACTTATTTATCACTCAAAATTCTATCTACTCTATCTCCTATCTTGAGAGAAAAGTCATTTTGCTATATAGACTTTGATTATACACATTTGCTATTTCGAACCGAGTTTATCTCGCTTATCTATTTCTCGAAATATGTGTTAGTAAGCTTTCGCTTTGGCCAAGTTTATCTTTACTAGTGACGAAAGTCATATTAAGTTTCAATTACTTGAAAATTGCTTTGACGAAAAATAGTGTGTGAACAACAACTATATAACTTCCTCTAAGAATGTTTCAATGATTGAAATGAGAGTTTAGATTATATAACCATGGTTGGATATAAACACTGTGTGGTAACTCATACGTGTATAAGTCCTAATTCCTTGAACCAAAGTATGCGTACTTTTCTGCTCAGGAAAACCAGAACTAGAGTCCGCGTACCAAGTCTGCGTACTGTCGGAAGTTCACATCCCGTGAATTTCTGCTAGATTTTGTGAACTGAAAACAAATTATTTTGGGTACTTAAGTCCGCGTACCATTATGCGTACTTAAGTTGGTTATTTTCTAAAAACGATTATTCGTGAACTTAAACTTATATAAACTAAGGAACGCAATTTTGTAAACCGTGTCTATAAAGTTCATGAATCGATTCGAGTGAATCAAACCGTTTTTGCTTCGATTGTGTCTTGTATACTTCTATAAGATCTAAGCAATTGAACAACTCTCTAACTAGTTCATTTGAGTAATTTGAAGTAGTTATGGTAAAGAAGAATATGGTTGATATGAAATTGCTCATATGGCTAACCATTTAGTTAACTACTGTTGAACCAACTAGATATACATGTTTGGGTACGGTTGAACAAACCTAATTAAACGTGCATTTCATTTGTGTGTCATAAAATAAATTTCGATCTAACGGTTGAAAGATATTAGCTTGAATCTAATCATGTTTTCATCTAACGGTGAATATTAGCTTACATTGATTGCAAACCCTAATTTGAAAGACTATATAAAGGAGAACTCTAGAAACTTGGAAACCTAATCCCCACACCTCTTGTGTGATACTAGTTGTATTAGCTCGAGTCGATTCTCCTTTAACCTTAGGTTTCTATCGAGATCCTGTAGGTTAACGACTTGAAGACTTCATTGGGATTGTGAAGCCAGACCGATACTACTTTTCTTGTAGTTTTGTGATCTAATCTTGTTGTTTCTATCGTACTAAGTACAATCGTAAGATTGGCTTGAGATTTATTTCTCCTATAGGGAAGATATAAAAGAAGTCACAAACATATTCGTCTCATCGTTTGTGATTCCGCAATCTTCTTTCGCTAGTCGATTAAGATTATTGTGGAGTGGTTGATAATACTGAGCTGTTCTTCGGGAATATAAGTCTGGTTCATCAATTGGTTCTTGTTCACCTTGATTTATCAAAAGATGGAACAAAAACTCGTAGGTATTTCTGTGGGAGACATATTTATCTATTACAGTAGAATTTTCTGTGTGATACATATTTGTTTCTTAAAGTCTTATACTTTGGGTCATAGCAACTCTTAGTTGTGGGTGAGATCAGCTAAGGGAATCAAGTGTGTAGTATCCTGCTGGGATCAGAGACGTAAGGAGCGCAGCTGTACCTTAGATCAGTGTGAGATTGATTGGGGTTCAACTACAGTCCAGACCGAAGTTAGTTTGTAGTAGGCTAGTGTCCGTAGCGGCTTAATACAGTGTGTGTTCAATCTAGACTAGGTCCCGGGGTTTTTCTGCATTTGCGGTTTCCTCGTTAACGAAATTTCTGGTGTCTGTGTTATTTCTTTTCCGCATTATATTTTGTTATATAATTGAAATATCACAGGTTGTGCGTTGAATCGATCAATTGGGAAATCTAATCTTTGGTTGTTGATTGAAATTGATTGATCCTTGAACATTGGTCATTGGTATCGTCCAAGTGATTTCTCTTGTATTCAATTAGACTCGCAGATTTATATTTTCTTGAGTAAGTATTGAATCGAGAAAGTGATATATAACTCTTAAAAGTATATTGGAGTTAATCCATACTGATTGCTAATCGAAATATTGGGTGTGGTTGTTAGACCCCCGCTTTTTCAATTGGTATCAGAGCAGACAAACACGTTTAAAGACCTTACAAGTCTGTGTTTGTAGTGATCTGACTCTATGAACAAGAGTACTATCTCTGATAAACGCATCACCAGAAATAAAAGTCCTGTCTCGACTGTATCTATTAAAGAGAAAGATTCGTCAATCTCAAATATAGACGAACCACGTGTTCTGACGAGACAAACAGACACTGACATGTGCTCTACCGATTACCCTTCAAAAGAGTCTATCTCTATTAATGAAAGGGAAACATATGAAGAGAGTGAACTGATTCTAAATCTTGTTAGAATCCAAGCTGATAGATTTAATCGGTTGAAAAATCATGTCAATGTTCTTCTTGGTGTAGTAAGAGAATGCAATTCCAAAAACGCTGAAGTTCAGTCTTCACGTATCCTACTTGAGGCACGCCTTGGAAAGGATTTTTTGGAAATTGAACATTGATTGAATAAACTCTCGATTCAAGGATGTTTCAAAAAATCCTCCACACCATCTACTTCTCTTGAAACCAAAAGAGCTCCAGTTTCAGAAGTAAAACATGACCCCCTTTCTATTAAAAAGGATGTACCTGCAATCTCCATTAATCAAGGATGTTGCACATCAAATGGGAGGAATAAATCTTTAAACGATGATGTTAAGACGAAACCTTATAATCACCCTCATGATCAGAAAGTATGTCTCTTTTGTGATTCAAAAGGGCCTGTTAAGCTTAAGAGAAACTCTAGGTTGAATAACAATCCCATTGTTCAACTTCAACACACCTTGGACTTAATTCTCAAAGGTGTAACTGACATTTGTATGTCTAAAACAATTGGTTTTCGTACTTACCCTGTGTATGCTACCAGGAAGGTCAGTTCAATGAGTTCCTCGAACGCTCAGAAGCAGAACAGACGCCTTAACAAAAATCGTCTAAGGAAAGAGCAAGTCTTTTCTTCTGTTACAAGAGGAGATAACATTGCCTTTGATGTGAAAAAAATACCAGGTGAAAGGACAAAAAGTGATGATATGAGAAATAACCTGTAGGAGATAATTGAAGGCTATAAAGAAATTGTCAACAGGTTGTCTACCTCCTCAAGTCAAAATTCTTCTGAATTTTTTCTTTGCAACCATGTTGCCTGCTACTTTTGTGCTCTAAAATTGTTTCTCTACATATAAAATTTATTGAGCCAAAAATCTTGTGATAATTTTCACATAGCAGAAATTCTGTCTTGTCGTAAAAATACGACCGGTTGCGTACCTTTGTTGTTGGGTCAAGATTGTATTCGTACGAGTACCCGTGTTACTGTCATGAATCAATTTTTAGAAACCCTAAAAGTTACCCTTCCTAAGAAACCATTTAAATACCAAAACCCTTGAGTCTCGTACGCATACTCTGGGATTTTTTTGGGGCCGTCAAGAATGTCTTCTTCCAACTCTGGCGGTTTTGCAAAAGGATTTCTTGACAAAGGTATTGGTTTCAAATCCAAGGGAAGGAAGAAAATAACCGTAGTAGAATATGATCATCCTAATGCCTCATGTTACTATGCCTATACACATCAGGATGTTGAGAATGAGGATATGGTTTCTACTGAAGTGGTTCATGATTTTCTTAAATATTTTGAGGAAGCAAAACTGAATCTCGCTGATACTTTGAAGAGTGACCTTGGTCTCATAATGACACATGTTAAAGATCTTCTCAATAAGGATATCTTCTCTGAAAAAGCAGTAGATGTTGTCAATCACAAGCTCAAAGATCTCAAGACTCATGAGGATACTGAACCGTCTATTTGACTTCAATTCGTGTTCGGCTTTGGCATAGGAGTCAGTTTTTGTTCTTTAGCTTGTTGATTTTATTTTGTATAGTAAATCTTCATGTTTTTAGGTTTATTTGTTTAAATTCTAAAAAGTTGTCTGGAAGATGATTTTTGCAGTATTAATCTTTATGGTTTTATATACTGCAATTTATTATAGGATATGTGTGTTTGCGTCCGTGAACTATGATTGTCCCATACCTTGTCAAAAGTTAAGTCTTTCCTATGTCGATATGCATATATTGATAAAAGAGTGAATGAACTTTTGACATTACAAAAGTTTCAATCCTATTGTATGTCATATGCAAATATTGATGGAAAATAGGATGAACTTTTGTTTACAAGGATTATGTCTATTGTATGCCATTGTGCAAATAGTGATGGAAAATGGAATGAATCCTTGTCTATTCCGCAGTATTGATCTTCCCTCATCCATTTTTTATGTATATACTGTGCGGCTTCGTAAGTTCTCTTATGTTGAGCATGTCCGATTGAATTAATCATGGGTTCTCTTGTGGTTAATTTAATTGAGTATTTTTGGATTCAAATTCATATTCGTATGTGATTTGTTATGTCCAAAGAAATCCTTCTTTTCTTTTGAAAGTAAGGCCCCTCTTGTTGTTCTTTTGGGAATGACATTTTATGGGGGAGAGTTCTTAATTGAACTTGCTCTTAATTGCCAAATCTTTTTGGGGAGTGCGGTTGTGGAATATTATAGGGGTTATCTTGTATATTTATAAACTCCTTGATGATACTAAAATTACAACCTTTGGGATCATTGGAGTATTTGTAAGTGACGAAGATTTCGAGTAATGCTGAAGAACCAAGAAGATCAGGCATGTGGAAGAGAAGCTACAAAAGTTTATTTATCTATTTTTTGTATTCCATATGTATTGATAGTTTTGTCACTAAAATTTACAAAGGGAGAGATTGTTAGAGCACTGCTCGGTCGAACTCGCATGCGTTGCTATCTCAAGCATGTTTGTCAATGTTAGTAATCAAAACTATAAGTCTTGATTTCTAGTCTACTTATGGCTAAGTCTCGGATTAGGATAGAAAGTTTAGTTGAGCTCAAGACTCCATGGCGATCATCATACAAAGACGTAGAACTACTTAAGGAACTGGTGGAACTTCATCGACTAAAAGGTATGTGGAGACTTGAACTTATTTATCACTAAAAATTCTATCTACTATATCTCCTATCTTGACACAAAAGTCGTTTTCCTATATAGACTTTGATTATACACATTTGCTATTTCGAGCCGAGTTTATCTCGCTTATCAATTTCTCGAAATATGTGTTAGTAAGCTTTCGCATTGGCCAAGTTCATCTTTACTAGTGACGAAAGTCATATTAAGTTTCATTTACTTGAAAATTGCTTTGGAGAAAAATAGTTTGTGAACAACAACTATATAACGTTTTCTAAGAATGTTTCAATGATTGAAATGAGAGTTTAGATTATATAACCATGGTTGGATATAAACGTTGTATGGTAACTCATACGTGTTTAAGTCCTTATTCCTTGAACCAAAGTTTGCGTACTTTGCTGCTCAGGAAAACCGGAACTAGATTCCGTGACAGACACATTTTTGTGTCTGATTAGTCTCGATTCTATATATTGTTAGGGCTCATTTTTGTACTTATTATGGTGTTTTATTTATTTGTAGGTATTTTTGGAAAAATAAACTTTTGCGGCGAAATTGGCTCGAAAAGTGATGTTTGCACTCTCCGGAGGAATCACTAAATACACCCCGAAGAAATGTTGTTGGCACCCGGACGAAGTGTCAGACGCACCCAGGAAAAGTATTAAAAATACCCCAGAAAATCGCTAAAGGGACCCCTAGCAATGGATAAGGGGTACCCAAATTACTAAGGGGAACCCAACCAGCTATTCCCACCCCAGCCATTGTTAGGGGGACACCATCTTTATGGTTTAAACGCACTGAATTTTGGCTGGAAAATTATTATCAACAGCGAACTCCCTGATTTGGATTTGGACGTGATATTCTCGTGGATTTTCAGCAGACCAAGTTGGTTTGGGCTTGGTTTGATCATACATGCAAGGTACGTGGATTAAAATCGAAAATAAAGGGAGATATGGAAAGATTTCCTAAAACAGGCGAAACATGGCCTGTATGGGTGTTCAATTCAGTTGTATTGGGCTTGATAATCGAGATTTGATGAAACACATGAGGAGTAATACTCGGGTCTTTGTGGATTGAGTTTGGGCGAGATTTAGTCGGATTTCTTCTCGGATTTTGATTTGCATTACCCTGTTTCACATGATCAACAATGAACTTATTTACGTAAAGAAAAAAAGATTGTCATTTATAAACACGGTGAAACATGGGAGTAGTTGTTCACGGATTTTATGTTCGGCTAAATTTGGTAATACGTGGGGAATGGGATAGTGAATATCTCCTTATGGATTTGAATCTATCAACAAAGGAGAGTTTGGACTAAACAGGGAGACGTGTGAAGAAAATATGAAAATTATATCCGTAACTTTTGGAAAAAGTAAAGGAAGAAAATCAGATATTTCTTGGAGACTTGATCGTGCTGTGGCATATATATATGTTTCTTGGAGTTTCAAAAGAATCTATCGAGTAGTTTGGGGCCTTTAAGTATTTTAGGGGAAGCTCTGGTATGAAGAAATCACGCTGCGGAGAAAGTTGCAGCAGCAGGAGGTAGAAGACGAAGCTGAAGAACATTGGACAGACGAAGACAGTCGTAGAGGGAGTCTTTTTCAAACAACATAACAGAAGTATCGTTGTTCAACAATAATAGATAACATATATCATAAGCTTGTCATCTGTTCTCTGTAACAGTCCAGCGCGTTGTAACAGCTGTTTGTAACACCGTTGCAGCGTTGCAAACTGTCTGCTTTATTAGTTTTCTCTTGTTTTTCACCTATTTGAGCTATGAACAACTATTTTGAGCACGTGAATAATATGAGGAGCTAAAACCCATTGCTGAGGCGATAGAGGAAGCTATTTTTCCAACAAAAAGTGGTATATTCTATTTTATCTTTTTATTTGCAACAATTATATGATTATTTGCCTTGAAATATTATTGAATATGATTTTTATTTGAGTGATTGTGATCTATTTTGATGGAGTATGCTTAGTTTTAAGACTTTTGATGCTTCATACTTGGTATTTACAATTATTACTTTTGAAAATCTACTTGTTGCAACATTTTAGAATCAAATTAAACAAGAAAATTGCATAAATATAAGTATTGGTTTAATCACTTTGAACTTGGAATATAGTGGAATCTTAGCCTCAGTGTTTCTTTTAGTATTAATATCATCTTTGATTGAGTTTGCTATAATTTTTAGTGAGTTTTCTATTTTAATATTAGGATTTAAGTCTAATTAATATCCTTCACAAGTCTGAGAATCGAACCACTTTTACCACTATCTACAAATCACATCAATTTTTGGCGCCGCTGACGCGGACTTGTTTTTAGGGTTTTAGATTTTTTTTTCTTTATTATTTTTGTCTTTTTTTTATGTTTTTGGGTATTTATCTTGTGTCTACAGGTTCTGGATCATAAAGAAAATTGAGCCAAGGAGTTTGGTGATTTCATAAAGACTTGGAGCTAAAGATTAAAGCAAAAAGAACAGAAAAGAAGACAATTTTATTTTATTTTTTTAGACAATTTTAGTTTAGGGTTTGTTTATTTTATTTTTAAAAAAAAAAATTGTATTAGGGTTTATTATTTTTGTAATTTTTCTTTATTTTTTTGGAATTTTGGACTTTAGGACATTATTTTTTTTATTACCCTACGGAAGGGTACTTTAAATATAAACTGTTTGCAGAGAAGGAGGACAATTACGATATTGTCTCTGCACCTTGGGTTCGTACACTAGACATCGGAGTCAGTGGCTCGAGTCGACTACAACCGATTCATCCCCCGTCTGGAACGGGAGGTAAGATTCTAAACACTCGCGAATCCCCTGTCAGCGAGTTACTGGACTCCTTCGTATGCATATATGTTGGGAACTGAATACGGACATTTATTTTTCTAGTAAGGGGCAAGGCCTGGCCATACAAGATAAGGGTTCGGATATCATCACCGTTCTCTTCTTGCCCGCTTTAGGAACACGTAACCTACGCGAACCTAAGCCTAAAATTTTGACTAGACTGATAGGGTAACGAGATTAACAGGAAAGTCATTCGAAAAATATTGGTTACTCTTTTAAGCATACTTCGAAGTTCTTGACGGTTTCTGTAAGTTGAATGCGTGACTGCGCCGCCTTGTAATACCGGTGAGGCCTTGGGTATCAAAGTTCCACCGAGCTTCCCTCGCCTATATTCAACTTACGTTAACTCGGATTGATTCCATATGGGTTTGCTTAAATTGTAACGAATTCCCGTTCGAAGGATTAGAAGCTGGTCTAGAAACAATCTAAGTGGAGCCATCATGCTTTTTGTTTGCTAGGAATCAATAGGTTTGATTTGGTTGAGTCGGCCTTGATCTTTGTTTGATTTCCCTTCCAAGTTAGAAAATTCTATTGTATTCCTGAACGTAAACGAGGCGCACTAGGTAGATTTGTTAAAGAGAAACCTAGTAGTTCTAAGCGTCTCAATTATCTTAATCTAGAAAGTCCGGCTTTTGAAGAGTCTGTTTTTTAACGTTCTTTGACTGAGGAGAGAATCCCTGTTGCTCCAATAGCGCCAGAAATGGCAACTTTGAAAGCTTTGTTGAATCCAACTAGGACTACCCGTCCTTCGTGTATTAAGTTAGCTGAAACGGAGACACCCTATGAACTGAAACCTGGGACCTTACAGATGCTCCCAATCTTTTTAGGGAAAGAAAATGAAAACCCTTATTACCATGTTAGGAATTTTGAGGAAATTTGTAGTACTCTAAGAATTAGAGGCTTAGATGATGATGCTTTGAAACTTAGGTTATTCCCATTTTCCCTGAAAGATAAGGCTAAGTCGTGGTTGTATAGTTTGGACTCCGAGTCAATTGAGACATATGAACAACTTACATCTGCCTTTTTCAATAATTTTTTCCCTAGGCACAAAACATCGTCTATTAGGACGCAAATATGCACATTTTCACAACAAGAGGGAGAATCTTTATATAGATATTTGGAAAGGTTCAATGATTTATTATCCCAGTGTCCTCATCATGGTTTAGAAAAGGTTAGGCTAGTTCAGATCCTTTATGAGGGTTTAGATTATTCCACAACGACCATGGTTGAGTCTCTATGCATTGGTGGATTTGAAAACCAAACTGTTGATGCGGCGATGGATTTTTTTAATGAAATCCCCGAAAAAACCCAGCAATGGGAAAATAGTAGGGCACCCAAGAAAACAATTCTTTTAGGTAGAGGAAACGTTAATAGGGTAGAAAGAGGCTATGAATTAGATGCCAAAATTGTTGCTATATCAAAAAGGTTAGAAGCCTTAGAAGTGGGCCAGACTAGTGGTAGAGTGGAGCCTTTTTGGGAAGGACAGAATATTGAAGAGCAGGCCAATGCTCTTTATAATAACACTAGATTTGATAACCGTCAAAAGATTGACCCATATTCAGAAACCTATAATCCTGGTTGGAGAAACCATCTGAACCTTTCGTGGTCTAAGGGCCAAAGTCAAGGTCAGTTTAGTAATTCTAATGCTCCCCCAGGTTTTGGCTATACTAAGAATCCTTTAGGACTAGCTCAGTTTCAGAATCAGTCAGATAAGAAAATCCTAAGTTTAGAGGAATCTCTTGCCTTGTTAACTCAGCAAACTGCAAAATTCCAGTTATCCGTAGAACAGAGTCTACAAGCTAGTGACAGGATAGGACAAGAAAATAGTCAGGCTATTTCCGAGTTAAAAACCCAGGTTGGTCTGATAAGTGATTCATTGAGAGAAAAAGGTAAGTTTCCTAGTCAAACACAACCCAACCCTATAGGAGTTCATGAATTAGGTGTAAAACCATCGAATCAATTGAATGCTGTTAGAACCCTTAGAAGTGGTAGAGTTGTAGACAATAAGGTAACCATGCCCGATAGTGAACATATTGTAGTTCACCCCTGAGGATCTCACCTCTCAGGACCAGTAGCTGAAGAGACTGATAAAGTTTCTATGATGTGAATTCGGTTCCTGAAAGGTCTGATTTTAGGCCTAGAGCCCCATTTCCTCAGCTATTAGTACCAACAAAGAAGGAATCGAACTTTAATGACATAGTGGAGGTTTTTAAGCAAGTTACCATAAACCTTCCCTTATTAGATGCAATTAGGAAATTCCTGCTTATGCCAAGTTCCTTAAGGATATGTGTACGCGAAAGCGAAAACTTAGCGTCCATAAGAAAGCCTTTTTAGCTAGTCACGTAAGTTCAATCATTCAGAACACCACAACTCCAAAGTACAAAGACCCAGGTTCTCCTACCATTGCTTGCACAATAGGTAACTTCCGGGTAGAAAAAGCTTTACTTGACTTAGGAGCCAGTGTGAACTTACTGCCATTCCATGTATACTTACAGCTAGGACTTGGTGAAATGAAACCTACTCAGATGACACTGCAGTTAGCTGATAGGTCTGTTAAAATCCCTCGAGGTGTTATCGAGGATGTTCTTATTGAGGTCGACAAGTTTATTTATCCAGTGGATTTCGTGGTCCTAGATACCCAACCTGTCCCTGACCCAGAGAACCAGATACCTGTGATTTTAGGTCGCCCATTTTTAGCTACGTCTAATGCGATCATTAACTGTCGAAATGGTGTGATGAGTTTATCTTTTGGTAATATGACTATGGAGATGAACATTTTTAATGTCAGTAAGCAACCTCATGAGCTAGATGACACATGTGTTGAGGAGGTGAACATGATAGAAGCCTTAGTTCAGGAGTCATTACCAAACATCTTGTCTGAAGACCCATTAGAAAGTTGTCTATCCCATTTTGGTTTAGATTTTGACGACGATAGCACTATTGAACAGGTGAATGCTCTATTAGATTCTACCCCTGTGTTAGACACTGATAGATGGAAAGCTAGGTTCGAACCGTTACCAGTTTCTGAGACTACCCTAATTCCTTCTTTAGAAGAGCCCCCAAAGTTGGACCTTAAACCACTACCCGATACTCTAAAGTATGTGTTTTTAGGCCCATCTGAGACTTTACCTGTGATTGTAGCTTCCAATTTGGATAGTGATCGGGAAAGTAGGCTAGTAAATGTACTTCAAGACAATAAGGAAGCTTTAGGGTGGACTATAGCAAACATTAAGGGTATAAGTCCTACTGTGTGTATGCATCAGATTCATTTAGAGGAAGACTCCAAACCTTCTAGGGAGATGCAACGTCGACTGAACCCTAACATGAAAGAGGTAGTTCGAAAAGAGGTGCTTAAGTTGTTAGATGCGGGTATTATTTACCCAATTTCAGACAGTAAGTGGGTCATCCCTGTTCAGGTTGTCCCCAAAAAATCAGGTATCACTGTAGTCCAGAATGATAATAATGAATTAATCCCAACCCGAGTGACCACGGGATGGCGTGTGTGTATTTACTATAGGAAATTGAACAAGGTCACAAGGAAGGATCACTTTCCCCTTCCTTTTATCGACCAAATGCTAGAGCGATTAGCTGGACATAGTCACTATTGCTTCTTAGATGGCTACTCCGGTTATAATCAGATTTTTATTTCCCCGGAAGACCAAGAGAAAACCACTTTTACCTGTCCCTTTGGTACCTTTGCGTATAGACGCATGCCTTTCGGGCTATGTAATGCCCCTGCAACTTTTCAGTGTTGTATGATGAGCATATTTTCTGATATGGTAGAACGGTTCTTAGAGGTCTTTATGGATGATTTTTCAGTGTTTGGTTCATCTTTCGATGAGTGCTTGCATCATTTGACATTAGTGTTGACTAGGTGTAAGGAAAAAAATTTAGTGCTTAATTGGGAAAAATGCCATTTCATGGTTAAATCAGGAATTGTGTTAGGGCACATCGTCTCTTCGGATTATGCTATAGGCGTTGTTTTAGGACAAAAAGAAAACAAATTACTTCATGTGATTTATTATGCTAGCAAAACTCTGAATGATGCCCAAATGAACTACACAACTACCGAGAAGGAACTTTTATCCATCGTGTTTTCTTTGGATAAGTTTAGGTCCTACCTATTAGGTTATAAGATCATAATCTATACAGATCATGCTGCTTTGAAATACCTTTTATCTAAGAAGGATACCAAACCTAGATTGATTAGATGGATCCTATTGTTACAGGAATTTTCCCTAGACATTAGAGACAAAAAGGGTGCAGAAAATGTAGTAGCAGATCACTTGTCTAGGCTAGTTGTTAGTTCCCCTAGTGATTCCCTTCCTATAAGGGATAGATTTCCTGATGAACAATTGTTCTCTGTTTCCCAATCGCCTTGGTATGCAAATATAGTGAATTATCTTGTTACTGGTCGAACCCCTCAACATTGGGGTAAGCAAGATCGTTCTAGGTTTTTAGCCGAGGTTAAGCATTTCTTGGGACGATCCTTATCTGTTTAAGTATTGTCCGGACCAGATTATTAGGAGATGTGTATCTGAGAGTGACCAGTCTAGTATTATCTCCTTTTGGCATGAACATGCATGTGGGGGTCATTTTAGTGCTAAGAAGACTACTGCCAATATTTTGCAGTGTGGATTTTACTGGCCTTTGTTGTTTAAAGATTCCCATAGTCATTGTGTTTCTTGTGAGCGTTGCCAGAAGTTAAGAACCATTTCCCGTAGAAATATGATGCCTTTGAACCTTATTTTAGTGATTGAGGTATTTGATGTGTGGGGCATTGATTTTATGGGTCCATTTCCTATTTCGCTTGGTTATCTTTACATACTTGTCGTTGTAGACTATGTGTCTAAGTGGGTTGAGGCGGTTCCGTGTAGAACGAATGACCACAGGGTCGTAGTCCAGTTTTTGAAAGAGAATATACTTACACGTTTTGGTATGCCGCGAGCTATAATTAGTGATGGAGGTTCACACTTTTGTAATAGACCGTTTTCTCTTTTAATGAAACAATACGGTATTACCCATAAAGTAGCAACCCCATATCACCCTCAGACTAGTGGTCAGGTAGAGGTTTCTAATAGGGAAATTAAACGTATTCTAGAGAAAACAGTTAATCCAAATAGGAAAGACTGGTCTTCGAGGCTTACTGATGCCTTATGGGCTTACCGTACTGCATTTAAGACACCCATTGGAATGTCACCTTATCGTTTAGTGTTTGGCAAGGCATGTCACCTGCCTGTTGAGTTAGAGCATCGATCCTATTGGCTATTAAGAACTTAAACTTTTCACTTGACAAGGCAGGCGCTCAAAGAAAGCTCCAGCTCAATGAGTTGGACGAGATTCGTAGAGATGCATACGATAGTGCTAAAGAGTATAAGAACAAAATGAAACTTGTGCATGATAGGAATATTTTACGAAAGTCATTTTCTCCAGGTCAAAAAGTTCTTCTGTATGACACTCGTTTGCATCTATTCCCCGGGAAGTTGCGCTCTCGGTGGACCGGTCTTTTTGTGGTCCGTACTGTTTTTCCTCATGGCGCTGTTGAGATTGAGACACCAGATAGTAGTAGTTCTTCGAAGGTTAACGGTCAGCGATTGAAGCCCTTTTTAGAGCCTTTTCCTACAGGTGATGTTGAGGAGGTCCCTCTGGAGGACCCTGTTTACCTTGATTGACCATCGAGGCGATTTTTTATGTTGTATAATATTTTTGTAGGTTTTTGGTTACACTTCACCCAGGTACTATCTTTCCGACTTCTCTCTTTACTATTTCCTCATGTTACTTATATTTTTGGTACTGTTCTTTGATTAGAAACATTGAGGACAATGTTAGATTTAAGTTTGGAGGTGGGGTACAACTTTTTATTACCTTTTCGTTGCAATAATTAAACTCCAGAGCCTAGAAATTTATTCTTATTAAGGATGACACTAACCAATCTAAGTGGATGGAAGCATTTTGGTTTTAGGAGTTGAGGAACCAATCTGACTAGATGGCAACATCTAAAGAGTCTATTCATAAAAGCACATAGCTCAGGTGTTAAAAATAACATGATAGTTTCACCATATCTCGTTGAGTCCTTTTCACTTCTGTTTTTATTTTGTTTTGTTTTTAAACTATGTTTATTTAAGTGATTAGGTGGGGCTCACGATTCAAGTTGTTACCAATGCTAGGATGAATTAGAGTGATTGAGATACCAAAAAAAAAAGAAAAAAGAGAGAGACCAGACCATCAGACCAACTGGAATAAATTCAATAAAGTCGACCACTGGAGCCCTTGTATATGCCAGTTGTGTTGACCTAGAGTTAGGATTATCAATCACTAGTTCCCTTGTATATGCCAGTGTGTTGATATTAGTCAGACTAGTATCTCAGTCCATTAGGATAGGTTCATTTTGGTGAAGGCCTTCAGACAGATATGAGAAACACAGTTCACCTAGTAAACATCAAAACCATCTATGTTTTTCCATATCCATCTTCTTGATCTATCCATGTGAATAGTCTTGACTCCGGATATTGATGTCCATAGTGGGACTATCTGAGTAGAGCTCTGTCACTTCATATGAATTTTAGTATGCTTGAGTGCAAACTCGTGTAGAACAATTGGAATTTCGCATCAGGGTACTTCCTCATGTAGTCAATAAGTATGCCAACCAAGGAGATTCTTTAGTGCCTTCCAAGGTTCTGTGTAGATAGCTAGGGTCTGGAGTAAAAAGGTTTTGTCGGTATACCTCTGGTAAGCTCTCCGGAGACAACACTCCGCCACTAGGGACACCTAGGGGTTTAAAGGCTTATTGCATACGCTAAATGCAATCGACGATGCCTGCGACAGTGAGTTAGGATTTTATTTCTATTTTATTTCTGCTCGAGGACTAGCAAATAATAGGTTTGGGGGTATTTGATAGACACATTTTTGTGTCCGATTTGTCTCGATTCTATATATTGTTAGGGCTCATTTTTGTACTTATTATGGTGTTTTATTTATTTGTAGGTATTTTTGGAAAAATAAACTTTTGCGGCGAAATTGGCTCGAAAAGTGATGTTTGCACTCTCCGGAGGAATCACTAAATACACCCCGAATAAATGTTGTTAGCACCCGGACGAAGTGTTAGACGCACCCAGGAAAAGTATTAAAAATACCCCAGAAAATCGCTAAAGGGACCCCTAGCAATGGATAAGGGGTACCCAAATTACTAAGGGGAACCCAACCAGCTATTCCCACCCCAGCCGTTGTTAGGGGGACACCATCTTTATGGTTTAAACGCACTGAATTTTGGATGGAAAATTATTATCAACAACGAACTCCCTGAATTGGATTTGGACGTGATATTCTCGTGGATTTTCAGCAGACCAAGTTGGTTTGGGCTTGGTTTGATCATACATGCAAGGTACGTGGATTAAAATCGAAAATAAAGGGAGATATGGGAAGATTTCCTAAAACAGGCAAAACAGGGCCTGTATGGGTGTTCAATTCAGTTGTATTGGGCTTGATAATCGAGATTTGATGAAACACATGAGGAGTAATACTCGGGTATTTGTGGATTGAGTTTGGGAGAGATTTAGTCGGATTTCTTCTCGGATTTTGATTTGCATTACCTTGTTTCACAGGATCAACAATGAACTTATTTACGTAAAGAAAAAAAAGATTGTCATTTATAAACACGGTGAAACAGGGGAGTAGTTGTTCACGGATTTTATGTTCGGCTAAATTTGGTAATACGTGGGGAATGGGATAGTGAATATCTCCTTATGGATTCGAATCTATCAACAAAGGAGAGTTTGGACTAAACAGGGATACGTGTGAAGAAAATATGAAAATTATATCCGTAACTTTTGGAAAAAGTAAAGGAAGAAAATCAGAGATTTCTTGGAGACTTGATCGTGCTGTGGCATATATATATGTTGCTTGGAGTTCCAAAAGAATCTATCGAGTAGTTTGGGGCCTTTACGTAGTTTAGGGGAAGTTCTGGTACGAAGAAATCACGCTGCGGAGAAAGTTGTAGCAGCAGGAGGTAGAAGACGAAGCTGAAGAACATTGGACAAACGAAGACAGTCGCAGAGGGATTCTTTTTCAAACAGCTTAACATAAGTATCGTTGTTCAACAATAATAGATAACATATATCATAAGCTTGTCATCTTTTCTCTGTAATAGTCCAACCCGTTGTAACAGCTGTTTGCAACACCGTTGCAGCGTTGCAAACTGTCTTCTTTATTAGTTTTCTCTTGTTTTTCACCTATTTGAGTTATGAACAACTATTTTGAGCACGTGAATAATATGAGGAGCTAAACCCCATTGCTGAGGCGATAGAGGAAACTATTTTTCCAACAAAAAGTGGTATATTCTATTTTATCTTTTTATTTGCAATAATTATATGATTATTTGCCTTGAAATATTATTGAATATGATTTTTATTTGAGTGATTGTGATCTATTTTGATGGAGTATGCTTAGTTTTAAGACTTTTGATGCTTCATACTTGGTATTTACAATTATTACTTTTGAAAATCTACTTGTTGCAACATTTTAGAATCAAATTAAACAAGAAAATTGCATAAATATAAATATTGGTTTAATCACTTTGAACTTGGAAAATAGTGGAATCTTAGCCTCAGTGTTTCTTTTAGTATTGATATCATCTTTGATTGAGTTTTCTATAATTTTTAGTGAGGTTTTCTATTTTAATATTAGGATTTAAGTCTAATTAATATCCTTCACAAGTCTGAGAATCGAACCACTTTTACCACTATCTACAATTCACATCAGTCCGCGTACCAAGTCTTATATTCCCGAAGAACAGCTCAGTATTATCAATCACCTCACAATAATCTTAATCGACTAGCGAAAGAAGATATTGCGGAATCACAAACATCTTCGTCTCATCGTTTTTGATTCCACAATATCTTCTTTCGCTAGTAGATTAAGATTATTGTGAGGTGATTGATAATACTGAGCTTTTCTTCGGGAATATAAGTCTGGTTTATCAATTGGTTCCTGTTCACCTTGATTTATTAAAAGACGGAACAAAAACTCGTAGGTATTTCTGTGGGAGACAGATTTATCTATTACCGTAGACTTTTCTGTGTGATATAGATTTGTTTATTAAAGTCTTCGACTTTGGCTCGTAGCAACTCTTAGTTGTGGGTGAGATCAGCTAAGGGAATCAAGTGCGTAGTATCATGTTGGGATCAAAGACGTAAGGAGCGCAATTGTACCTTGGATTAGTGTGAGATTGATTGGGGTTCAACTAAAGTCCAGACCGAAGTTAGTTTTTAGTAGGCTAGTGTTTGTAGCGGCTTAATGCAGTGTGGTTGTTAGACCCCCGATTTTTCAGATTATATAATGGTCGACTGACGAACCAAATGTTGGTTGATGGACCAATAAAATACTGATAGCTGGTCAGTATGAAGTCTTCATATGTTGATATTTGAATCAACATGAGACATACTGCTACTCAAATATTAATAGTCAAATTGATATGAGAAATATTGCTCTGTATAGCAATTAAATATTGATAGTTGAATCCATATTTCCAGAGGCGGAGGTTCTGAACCTTGTTGGCCGAGCCACATTTCTAGTAGCAAGCAATTATTTACTTGATGAAAATTTCAAATTTGTGTCTTCTTGCCAAAATAGCCGCAAAATCTTCATTTGAAGTCGGAATGAGTTGGTTGACTTCTCATTCTTTAGCTAGAGGAAGGTATAACTTATTTAAAAGGAATTTATTGATTCGGAGTCTGTTTGATAGGTGAAAAGGACCTGACACCGAGAATTCATAACTTTTGAGGAATAATTATGTAGGTTTCTCAGCTGTCATGTAGTCGAGAGTTTCGGCCGCCATTTACAGCCTGTTTATCTGATTAATGCGCCCTATTAGTATGTTGTAGTAGAGACCCATACGAATCATTTGGTATATAGGTCACCTTCAGATCTTCAACAATTAGCGCCAGTTTCAGTTGTTCCAGAGGATAGTGTAAAAGACGTTTCTCGGTGGAGTTTTTGTAAAGCGACATAACCTTTCTAAACTACATGCCATGTCCTAAAACACTTTTTATTGAATTTTTAGGTTATTAATATGCATGTTTTATGAATTCTATGGGTTGTACTTGAATATCCATGCTTGAACCACTTTTTGCTAATTATGACGCTTTTATTTTTCAGCAGGAGTATGACCCAAATGGAGAAAGACCAGAGGATGAAGTCTTGGAGATTACCGTGGGCGACATTGCTGATGAAGTGTCTATCACTGTGAGTTATATTTTGATGTGTTAGCACTAGTAGTAGACTTGGAGGCATTCCTGGATGACTCTGTATGGAGTTGGCATTATTCTGGTAACATCTGCTCAATGAGTGCCTTCAGATATGCGAGGTTCTCCTTCTTGGTGGTAGTCGTGCCTGGTTGTGTTTCACAAAGGGATTCTTGTATTTTCATCAGTTTTGAGAGGCTTGGTGATGTTTGGTGTTTTCAGCGAAAGCATTTCGAAGAATGATCTATGTTGTTCCACTGATGATGTTACTGGAATTGAGATTGGTTGCTGGACCTGAATTGAGGTTAATAGCTGAACTTGATCTAAGATCCACCCTTTTTTTTCAGACGGTTGAAGAATTGAATTTGTAGCCAAGAGGATTGATCTCCGGCTGTGGTCACCAATTTTTAATGGCCAAAAATTACTCCTAGGTAAAACAATATATTGTCGAATTACCTTCTTTAGGTTCGAAAATCAAAATCGTACAAAACGAGCCTAAACCAAGAAATTGGCCGTTTACGTTTTGTTCGGTTACAAAGAGAGAAGATGGGTTGATGTTAGGGGAGGGAAAGCAAAGAAATTTGAGGAAATCAGTGGTGATTGAATTTTTGAAAAAAACAGGGCTTAAGAATGATAAGCTTGTTTCTTCTTCTGAATAGGCTAAGTGGCCTATTTATAGTTGTATGGAACACTCAATGTTTCCTCATAAGTAGTGGAGATCGTGAAGAGATGGAGAGATAGAAATAGTGGAGGTAATGGTAAGTTACACCCATTATGCTAGGGAAGTTTCCATAAACATATAAGTCATTACTCCATTACTTTACCACTTCATTTAACTGCTCTTAACTGTTACCACTACTTGTTATTTCGTTATCATGGGGTGTTTCCACGCCGCATGTTGCTGTAAACCACCAGACCAATACCCATAAATATTTCCTCCACGTAACATGTTTTTGATTTCTCGTCGAAATTGGTAGAGTTATGGACTGTCTCTTGCGTTGTCCAGGTTTCCAGGATGTACTTGACTGAGTAATAGCCTAAGCTAGCCAGACTATGTCGAAGTGACATAGCTTTAAGAGACAACTCATCTCTTATGTGTGACTAATAAGAAGCTTACCGTAAGATGGCATTGTTTGCAAGCTTATGATAACGGCGTATTTGTGGCACGTTAATGGCATATTTGATTATACACAAGGTGTCATAGCAATAGTCATGGAATGAGAGGCACGACCAAGTTGGCCAAGGCGACTTTGGAAGTTTGCCAAGGTTGCTTGGGAGTTTTGGTGGCGTTGGACACCATATAATGTTGTCTTGGGTTGTTTGGTGGCGTGGGGCACCAAGTTGATAGCTAGTCAAGTCGTGGTGCGGGGCCGTGCAATAGCTAGCCAAGTCGTGGAAAGGGACACGACCAAGTTAGCATGGCCATAAGATGTCGGGACGCTTGTCATGCTGGTTTGTGGCCACGGCCATGCACTTTGGTGGGACGGGACAAGCTGGTGGCCACGACCATGAACCAATCTTGGCTATGAGACGCGGCCAAGTTGGCCAGGCCATGGTACGTCGGCTATGTTGGCCTGGCTTTGGGCGCTACCATGTTGGCCTGGCTATGGGGCGAGGCCATGTTGGCATGTCCATGATACGTCAGCCCTGTTGGCCTAAGATGTTGTCCATGTTGATTTGGAAATTCATCTTGGCTATTAAGCCTGGAAGCTTGGCCATGGCAAGGTGTAGTTCGTGTTGGCACTTTGTTTGTATCATATAAAATATATTCAAGAAATTCATACGTGGAAGTTCTTCAACTTGAAGTGATGTTCAATGTAATGTCGTACTAAATAGCATGCTTCTAATAGTACTTTTATTCAAGATGGAATGGTAGCTTATTCTAAATATTTATAATTTGTACCATCAATATACACTGATTAATACATGACAATATGTATGTTCGTGCATAAAATAACGAAAGTTCAGCCGAATGAATCTCTGAAATCTTGCAGGCGTATACATACATATGAAAGTCATATGGCCAATATAGTCATTAGCTAGATATGCATTCCTAATTCTCTGCGGAATATAATGTAGAAGTAAGAATCAATAATTCTGATGTCGGGTCAAGAATTTACATATATTTATAAACATATATAAAATACTGAGAATTCAGCTGGGTGAAGCCCTAGCACATATATAATTATAGATATGTCTCTGATGCAGGTTCAGAGGTGATTTTACAAGTTTTGCCCTTGTCAGAAAACCACCATCAACATCATTGGAGCTTAAACACTTCATAACATTCAGAGTAAACCTCCATTCCGTACGGTCAAATGCTTCACCATATTTAATTTAATAGCCACTACCCATGGATTAGCTTTAGTTATGTTCATATAATCAATTACTTCATGTGCTATTATAGTGTTATCAATTATGTTTCTGCAAGGCACATATGCTGCTTGCCATGGAGAGACTATTTTGGTGAGATATTTCTTCATCCGATTAGCTAAAGTCTTGGAGATGACTTTGTAAGCTATGTTACAAAGGCTAATAGGTCAAAAATCTGGAGTTTCAACACATAATTTCTTCGGAATTAATATTTGACAAGTGAAATTAAGCCTTTTAAGTAATGTAACGAATGGAAAAAATTTTTAACCATATCACCCAACTCATCTGCAACTTCATCCCATCAAACTTGATAGAATCATGCCTGGAATCCATCGGGACCCGGCGAAGCCCAGGCATTAATCTGAAACACTACCTATCGAATATCCTCCCTTGTTGGAATTCTGGTAAGATCATCATTATCTTCCTTAGAGATACACTGTGGAATTAACTGAAAAATAACTGAATCTTCAGTGGATTACAAGAAGTAGTAATGTTGCTAAAATATTGCAGAAGAAGATCCCAAATTTCCTCCCCTGATATGTACCATTTTCCATGTTCATTACTGATGGAGTCGATTTGATTTCTTTTTCTTCTGAAGTTGGCTTTAACATGAAATTTTTTTTGTGTTTCGGTCTTGACTGTGAAGCAACTTTTCTCTGGATTGTTGAAAACTAATGTCAGCTTTAAATTGATACCAATGTTAAAGTTCTTATTGTAATTTATTTAGAGTCTCCTGAGATATATCATGTGAGTTCTAAGCTACCATAATTTGTTGTTGAACTTCTTGTATTCGAGCATCTATATTACCAAAGTGACCTTGCTTCCATTGTTGGATACCTCGGCGAGCCTTATTCAGCTTCTTAGTAAATCTCATAGTCGGTGAACCAGACTGATGAATCTCTCATTCTTTCTTAATCAAAGTTTTAAAAGACTCATACTTCGTCCAATTCTCATACAATCTGAAAGATTTATAGAGACTAGTAGGTTGAGGATTAGTTGATAATAAAATGAGAGCATGATCTAAACCAACTGGAATAAGGCTATTGAGTATAGCATCTTGAAAGAAAGACATCCACAGATTTGAACAAAATGAATGGATTTTCTATGATTGGACCATGTAAAATGATGACCAGTAAATGGAACTTCTTGAAGACCACATTGAGAAATAGTATCCTGAATGATATAGGGTAATGAGGGTTTATGAGTTGAGAAAGATTTCCTATCATAACAGGATAAAGTGACATTTAGATCCCCAATTATAATTCACGGTAAATCCATATGTATTTCCATATCTGCAATAATCCGCCATTGTTTGGTTCTTTCTTCACGATAACAATATCTATGCATGCATGTTAGTACCATTGTTGATTTTTAGGACTAGTGTGAACTATAAAATTAACCACGTTATCAGTAAAATGCATGAGTTCAATTTTAAAATCATCCTTCCATAAACATCAAGACCTCCAGCATTAATTTTATTATTATGACACCAAATGTTTGGGTAGTGCATATCTTACAATAGAAAATAAGCATTTTTATTTTGTTGCTTAGTTTCCGAAAGAAAAATAATATCAGGGCTATATTGATGTATGCAATCTTTTAAGTGATTTCTAGTATGCTTATTGCCTAGTCCCTGAAAATTCCTTGCAAGTATACGCATTGTAACTAAACAAGATAGTTTATAAGACCGAAAAGAAAAACTAAAAATAGTTATGGAAGGTTGTCCACTTTCTCCTCTTTTGTTTAACATAGCTATGGAAGGTTTCTCAAGATACATGGATAGAGTTTCTCAGCTTAATCTTTTTAGTGGTTTTTCTCTAACTCCTTCTAGCATTACAGTCAATCACCTACATTATACTGATAATACTATTTTCTTTATCGATCATAGTAAAGAGAAATTACACAACTTATTTTCAGCTCTCAGGTGCTTTGAGTATATTGCTGGTCTTAAGGTTAATACTTCTGAAACAAGATTAATAGCCATTGGTGAGGTGCCAGAGTTATCTGTTTGGGCTGCTGAGTTTGGTTGTGCCACTGACAACCTTCCTTTCATGTACCTTGGCATGCCATTAGGTGCTAAGCCAAACTCTAAGCACATCTGGGATTCTATTATAGAGAAGTTTGAGGAAAGACTGTCTTTGTGGAGACAAATCTCTCTCTCAAAGGGAAGTAAACTTGCTTTGCTTAAATGTATTCTGTGTTCACTTCCTATTTATTAATTCTCTCTTTTTAAAGATCTAGCTTCAGTGATCAAAATTTTGGAGAAGAATATGAGAAATTTTCTTTGGGAAAATGGAGTTGGTTCAAAGGTCTCTCATCTTATAAACTGGGGTATGGTGTGTGCTGACAAAGAAAGGGGTGGTCTGGGTGTGTGTAACTTAAAGATCATGAATCAGTCTATGCTAGCAAAATGGTGTTGGCGGTTTGGTCAAGAGAAGAATAGGTTACGGTACAGATTATTGTTGATAAACATGGTGATAACTTTTCTTTCTGGGCCCCGGAACTGGTTAAATCTTCACATGGTGTTTCATGCTGGAAGACTATCACAGAGACGACACACTTGGTTTCTCAAAACTCGACGTTGCTCATTTACTCAGGAAGGAATATTTCTTTCTGGAATGGTAACACTGCCCTTGCCTTAGATTTCCTCTGTTTCACAAGTTATCTCAAATAAGAATACAAAACTGGCAGATATGATCTCCTCAGATGGGAGTTGGATCTTTAACTTCAAAAAGCATCTCTCCAGTCTTGAAGCAAATGTTTTTTCTCAGTTTTTACTCAGGATTGGCAGTAATCCACCGGTGTTGGATAGTCTCTCAGACACTAGACGTTGGGCACTAAATGGTTCTGGAATTTTCAGCATCAAAACTCTGTATGCTAAGTTAATGGAAGGTTTTGGTATTGCTGACTTCCCCCATTCTTTTTTCTGGAATAAGTCAATCCCTCCTAAGATAAATTTTATGGTCTGGTGCCTTATTCATGAGAAACTAAATACAATCGATAACTTGCTGAACAAAGGAGTTGACATCTACAATTCTCATATCCTTTGTGGAGATGATACAGAATCACATGATCACATTTTCCTTCACTGCAAAGTGGCGCACAAAACTTGGTCTTTGGTTCTGCCTAGTTCTCGCTGTTCGTGGGTGGTACCTGGTAGTATGCGTATACTTGCACATAATTGGAATCACAAGTGCTTTTCAGATTCAGGTAACTTTATATGGAGTCTAATTGCAACTGTTGTGGTTTATACAATTTGATTGGAGAGGAATAAACGTACGTTTGAGCCAAATCATTCTTTCAAGACTGAAGCTGACATGGGAATGGAAGTGAAAAGCTCAATCTTGGCTTGGGCATAGGTTGCAGGCAGAAGAATTCATCTAAACTTCTCAAGCACAGTTCTTAACACTTGGGATGCTATATTTTTTTGATTTTGTGTAATTTTTTCTTTCACTTTTTCTACCTCTGGTAGAAAATGTATATATTCTCCTTTTCTTCAATAAATCTTCCCTTCTAATTAAAAAAAAAAAAAAAAAAAAAAAAAACGAGACAGCCGAAAAATGAAAGTAAAAAGAGAAATGAAAGGAAAAAACTGATCTTCCTGCTCTATTATATAGTTCCCATAATGTTGTCCAAGAAGATTGTCCCAATATCCCTATAGAGGATACAGCCGATAAAAGCTAGGATGCATTCGATGTTAGCACCATAGTAAGCTTGTTGCATATACTCTTGCTGACATTCACTTGATATCTGCTCTTGTTTCTGGCTCTCTTGGATATCCTCAGGAAGCTCTGTGTTAGGTTTATGAGGACTCGAGCCTACACCAAATTATACCAAATCACAGCAACGAACAACCTCATGACTCCAAAAACCCTAAACCACTAATACCCCACTATCTGCTCGCCTATTTGAACTCTCAGTTCGAAAACAAGTGCTTACTCAACAGCCCATTCCAGCTTCAACACGTTTCACAGTATCTACGCCTCCCGTTTGTAATTTTAAAATAATCCCTTGACCACTCTCCACTCACTTTGAGAAGGAGAGTAGGGCAACTATGGTCGCTTGTCTATTCCAGCCACCTGTTTCTTTTTGTTACGAACAGATCATGCCATCAAATACGTTAGCCTCCCCTGAATTTGTAGCCAGACACTCCCAATCCAATTGCTGGAAAATTACTAAATTTCAATTTGCAACCATTAAGAAGTTCTGATATTTGGTATGTGATTTTGTCTAGTTACGCTGAGGAAAAAATTAGGTGACAAGAATAATTTTTCCTACGTTTAATTAAAATAAATAAACAAAAGTAATTAGTCTTAAATAAATATTGACATGATGTGATTGGTGAAACCTTAAAAATGACACCGAATTGAAATATTAATCAAACACTAGCACCTATAGAGTACTGTAAGATAAGAAATATCATTGGCTGGCTGTCGCTAAACGCGTTTTGAAATGGATACTATAGGGGTACTAATATATACTCGGAGTTACCATACCAAATGGTGAGGGATTTGGAATTAAAATGCATGGGGTTTGGTAACCCCCGCGATAAATGGCTACCCTTGTAGCAGCCTCGTAAGTGAGTCATATTTTGAAAAAAAAAATGAGAAAACTAGGGTTTTATGAGAAGGAGCTCCGATTTTCTCTCCTTCCCTTTCTTTCTTTGCGTTCTTAATCTCCTTATAATTTTGCGTTTCAATGGCGCAAAATCAAGACAATAATCCGCCTGTTTTAGGCAATCATCAAGATAATCAACCTAAAAGGATATGGAATCAATCTTGAACAAGGAGCATCTATATCCCAAGGAATAACGCTGCAAACCCTAATGCTATGAACCCTAATCAGACCGAGTTTGGGAAGCAGCACGAAGATGACAATCCTAACGCATTTAGGAATCTGCAAGAAGATGGCAATTCTAACGCGTTTAGGAATCTGCATGAAGATGGCAATCATGGCGTGAATAAGGAAGGCTCTTATGCGGCTATATTAAAGAAGAGAACACATGTTTTGTCAAGGATTGATGCTGAAACGCTCTCTCATCCTCCTATTCGTTCTACAACAAACAATGATGTTTTGATTAAAATTCCGCGAGAGGCTCACGCTAGAATTAAGGCTGTGTGGAGATTTAGTTTGGTTGGGCGTTTGATATTTTTCAAAACCCTAAAATTCGAAGATGTTAAAAAAGATTTACTGAATCAATGGAAACTATCAGGTTCGGTTCAATTTATTCCATGGAAAAAAGGATATTTTGTTATTAAGCTAGACAATGAAGATGATCGTAAACGAGTAAGCTATGATGGTCCGTGGAGGATTAAGTCTGCAACGGGGTTCCAACAGCTTAAAATTCATCCATGGACGCCTATGTTTGATCCTGGGAAGGATAAGATTACTAGAGCTGTAGTTTGGGTTCGTTTCACGGCTTTGCCAATGGAGTTTTGGGATGAAGAGACGATTTTTCGAATGGCAAGAGGGCTTGGTAAGCCGGTTTCTGTTGATCCGCGTACTTTGCGTCATGAATATGGTTACTTTGCTGCTGCTTTGATTGACATAGATTTCTCTCAACCTTTAGGAAGGATTTTGATTGATGGTGAAGAGAATGGAGAAATTTTTGTTCACGATTATGAAATCTTAAACAGGCCAAGTTTTTGTGATTATTGCAAATCTATTGGCCATAAAAAATCTGATTGTAGAACAAAAAAGTATGATGATTTGAAAGACAAGGCTGATGAAGAAACTGATCCTGAGATCAAAAAGTCAATTGAAGCTGATATGGATGATCTTAAGAATTTCTGGCAAAAAGAACGAATTCCTAAAGGTAAGAAGAACGTGCCAGAAGATCCTCCAATCATGGAGAAAGATCAAACTTACAAGCCTGGAGATGATCCAAAAACAATGAAGAATTCCATTCTTGAGATGGCTACTGGAAAACACACAATTTTCCTCGAGCATAGTGCTAGTTCTGGTGAAAAATTGGGTGAAGATGGTAATGAATCAGAGATGCACAATGATGGTGAGGCATTGTCTGTGCCGCACAATGATGGTGAGGCATTGTCTATGCCGCACAATGATGGTGCGTCTTTATCTGGGGTTCGCAATGAAGGTGTTGTCCACTCTGTGCAGCACAATGATGGTGTTGTTCATTCTGTACAACGCAGAGATGATGCCAACGATGGTGGTGGGACTCAGCCTGTGCTGCACAATGATGGTGCAGAATCTGTTTTGCGCAATGATGGTGCTGAATCAGTTTTACGCAATGATGCAGAACTTGCGGAAACTGTGCAAGATAATTTGCGCAACGAGGATGATACTAATCTGGAGATGCAAGAGATGGAAGCTTATGAAACTTATGAGGCCACGAAAGAGACAGCCCGACAACGTGAGGTTGATGCTGAAGTTGATAGAATTCAACAAGAGGTGGCTAAGACAAGGCTAGAGAATTTGAGGAAGAAGGTTTTAGATTTGCAACATGCCACAACCCGGCCAAGTTTGGTTAATGTTATTGACAATGAACATGATGATACTATAGTAGCAGCTTCCCCAATTGCTAGTCCGACTCCTATGGATGATCATGATGAAGCTAGTTTTAGTGACGCCACTAAAACTTCAAGAAGATCTACTCCGGCTAAATCTTTAAAGAACTTAACGCTTTCTAATAGATTTGAAACTGGGACCGAAGAAATTGATGAGGTAGTTATTGAAACTGATGACGAAGTTGCAGATGCGGTGGACACGGTAGCAACAAATACTTCCAAGGTAGTTGAAGAGGATGCAAGAAATTTGGAGTTACTTGCTAACGAAGAACTGGATGAGCGTGAGAAGAAGGAATTGGTTGACAAAAAGAAAGAACCAAAAGTTACTAAAAAGAAGACTATTACTGTGGAAAATGTTTGTCAAGTTCAAACACGAGGCGGTAAATCTTCCAGACAGGGTTCGGCAAGCCCTTCGAAGAACAGAGTTAATTAATGCGTGTCTTTTATTGGAATACTCAAGGCTTGGCTAAAGATGGTGCAAGGGACAAGTTGAGTGAGCTCTACCGCTTGCACAATCCTGATGTAATTTGTATTGCGGAGCCGTAGGTTCGTCGCACTACACGTTTTGTTAGGAATTTAAATTTGCTAGATTTTTGTGAAGATGTTATCACTAATGAGGTGAATGGTGAGAGAGGTAACATTTGGGTCTTTTGGAGGAATTCTATGGCAAGGCCGAATGTTCTATCTTCTTCAAAACAAGCTATCACTTTGGATTTTTCTGGTAATTATATCACGGTTGTGCATGCTTCTTCTGATGCGGTGGCAAGGAGGTCTCTTTGGCGTCAACTGGGGTTGGGATTTATTTCTATTTCGTGGTTGGTGTTGGGTGATTTTAATTGTGTTTTGCATTTAGATGAAAAGAAGGGTGGAAGGCCGATCAAAGAAATATATATGAATGAATTTCGAAGTTGGATCTCTGGCAATGGTTTGGTGGAAGCAGATGCTATTGGGAAGATATACACTTGGTCTAATTGTCGGAGTGGCATTCATAGAATCGTTTCTAAACATGATAGGGTTGTTATTAATGATTCTTGGCATGATAAGTATGCTAATTGGAGGTGCAAAGATATACCAAGAATTTGCTCTGATCATTCCCCTCTTTTTGGTTTTGCTTTTGATAGTCCAAGGCCAAATAGGGCTCCTTTTAGAATTCAGAAAATGTGGCTTTCTCACCCATCTTTTTTGGATTTTGTAAAGGAAAATTGGAGTGTCAGGCTGGATGGTGCGCCTCCTTTTGTTTTCACGTCTAAGTTGAAGAGACTGAAGGATGCTTTGAAGATTCGGAATAGAACTGTGTTTGGGGATGTTCAGTTTCGCTTAAAACAAGCGGAATTGAATCTTGATAAGGAGAATGATATTCTGGATCAAAATGTTAGGTGTGAGCTGCAATTTTTGAAGGTTGTCGATGCCAGGAAAGCTGTTGATGAGGTGCGAACTGAATTGGCAGTTATGCTTAAGCAAAAATCGAGAACTAGTTGGTTAGAAGATGGTGATCAAAATACTCGATTTTTTCACAACACCATTCGAATGAGGAGAAGCCAAAATACAATCTTTGAATTGAAGATTTCTACTAACTCTACTTTGTTTTTGCAGGATGAAATAAAAGATTACATTGTTGATCACTACCGTGCAAAATTCAATGGTGGAGATGTGCATATTGATCCAAAGTTGTTTGAATATGAGCATGAAAGCATCTCAGCTGCTGAAAGTGCTTTTATGGATGCTATTCCGTCTTTGGATGAAGTTAAGGAAGCTGTTTTTGATCTGGGCGCGGATTCTGCACCTGGCCCTGATGGATTTACAGGTTCTTTCTTTAGAGTCTGTTGGAACATTATTTCTAGAGATCTTTTTAATGCTATTGCAAACTGTTGGGCGATGCGGAAAATTCCTAATGGCATTAACTCTAGTTTTATTGTTCTAATCCCAAAAAATAATAAATCTGATGATATTAAAGACTATAGGCCAATTGGTTTAAGCAACTTCTTCTTCAAAATCATTACAAAGATTATGTCTACCAGACTTGGTACAGTGCTGAATAAATTGATTTCTGAGGAGGAAGTGACGTTTATGAAGGGAAGAAACATTCATGAAAACATAGCTTTGGCATCGGAACTGATCAATGAGATTAGTGTGGAAAGGAAGCATGGTAATGTTGGCCTCAAACTGGATATAGCCCAAGCTTTTGACACGGTTAGTTGGGAATTTGTTGTTGAGGTTTTTCGTCAATATGGTTTTTCTGATGCATGGTGTTCGTGGCTGCTTAATATTCTTAACTCTGCTAGGATTTCTATTATGATTAATGGTAGCCCTGAAGGTTTTTCAGTATCACTAGAGGTCTGAGTCAAGGTGATCCTCTTTCATCTTTGATTTTTGTTCTTATTGAAGATGTCTTGAGCCGCAATATCTCTAAGTTGTTTGCAGCGAAAAGTATGCAACATATGGTGAGCAAGAAAGGTGTGGAGCCAACTCATTTACTCTTTGCAGATGAAATTCTTATTTTCTGTAAAGGTAATCTTCACAGTTTGCAGCATTTGAAGGAGATGCTTGGTATGTATCAACTTGCTTCTGGTCAATACGTTAGTTATGCCAAAAGCAAGTTTTATTATGGTGGCGACAGACATTCTCGTGTTGTTGCTATTGCAAACTTTATGGGCATGGAAAGGGCGCTATTCCCAGATAAATATTTGGGAATCCAATTAAAACCTGGTATTATGCGTCATATTCATGTTCGACAAGTAATGGAGAAGATTATGGATAAACTGGCAGGTTGGAAGGGTAAGCTCTTGTCTTTTCAGGCTCGGCTAGTTTTGATTAAATCAGTAATTTCTAGTTATTTGCTTCATTCCATGGCTGTGTAAAAATGGCCATGCACGGCTATCAAGTCAGTTGAGAGGGCCATTCGAATTTTCTTGTGGTCTGGAGATGCTGAGAAGCGTAAATACTTTACGGTTCTTTATGATGATTTATGCCGTTCTAGGCGTGAAGGTGGGCTTGGACTTAAGAAGTTGATTGATGTTAATAGGGCCATGCTTATGAAGTTGTGGGTTTCGATCCGTGACTCTGATAAGACTTGCGCCAGATTCTTGAAGGCGAAGTATTTCAAGATAAATGGCAACTTGATCGATTATAAGTTGGGTTCTTCGGTTTTTCCAGGAATCAGATTGGTGCATAATTTTGTGCAAAGGCATACGCGCTCAATTATAGGTAATGGTGCTAATACTTCCTTATTTTTTGAGAATTGGTGTGCTGATTTTTCAATTGCGCAAAGACTTGGCATCACTAAAAAGGGTCCTAATGATTTTAAGGCCAAGTTAGTGATATTATTGTTGATGGCTCTTGGGTTATTCCTCCAAAGACTAAGCAATTGATGTTACGATGCAATATTGATGTTGATAATTTGCCTCTTATTGGTGGTGGAGATGACTACAAAATTTGGGACTTGATAGCAAGGGCGTGTTCTCTGTCAAGTCGGCTAAGGCTGCCATCAGGGCACCTGTGGCAACTTCGCCAACTGCAGCTCTATTCTCGAGAAGTGTTGTGCATCCTACTTTAAGTGTTCAGTACTGGAAGTTATTTAATAAGCAATGTTGCGTTACTGATGATAATATCATGAAGAAGACAGGTAGGGAGATGCCTTCTATGTGCCATTTGTGCAGGGAGGATTGCGAAGATGTCAGCCATATTACTTGGCATTGCAAAATTTCTAAGAAGATTTGGAATTGGGAAGCTGATATTTTTAATCTGAAACCGAATGAAGATCTTGTGGCCTCTTACAAGGTTGCAAAAGGGCGGAGTAGGATGATAAAGGATCTGTGGCTTGTTGCAAATCTTGCAATAGTTACGGAATTATGGAAGTTGCGCAACAAGGCTTATTATGAGAACATGCGAGTTCGATGGCTTGAATTTAAGGGACGGGTTCATCGGGTAATTCGTGATAACTCAATTAGAATGAAGGGACACATGTATAATGCCTTAGATGATTTGCGAATTTTGAATTTCTTTAGAGTGAAGCATCGATCTTGCAAACACTCTGTTCCAATTGAAGTTACTTGGACGCCGCCTAATCCAGGTGAGCTTATGATCTGTTGTGATGGTGCATCACTTGGCAACCCGGGCCAAGCTGGTTCTGGTATAGTTTTTCGTAATTCTAACTCGGCAGTTTTGGGAGTTTTGTGCGTTGGACTGGGCTGGCAGACCAACTTCTATGCTGAAGTTTGTGCGGTTATCTATGGCGCAGTTGTTGCTCAAAGATGGAATGTCAAAAATCTATGCGTCAGATCGGATTCGATGAGTTGCATTTTTGCTCTCCAAAAAGGAGAGCTGTCGTGGCAACTAATGCAGAAGTGGAGAATGGAGAAGAGTTTTTACAACAATATTAGTTATGTTCATAGCTACAGAGAGACTAATTTTTCAGCTGATGCCTCGGCCAAACAAGCTTGTTTGTTGGCTGAGGAAAATTATGAGTTTTATGAGAGTAGGCCAGGTTTTATTCATTCTGTTGAATGGCCAGGAGAGGTTTATTTTCGTTTTAAATAGGTTTCATTGACGAGCAGCCTTTTGGCTTAGCGCTAATATGACTTAGCGCTAATATAACCTAGTCCCTGTACAGTTTCGTTTTTATATTATATTTTTGTTGACCGAGTTTAAAAAAAAGTGAGTCATATTTTGAGGCATTTAAGAACCGCATTCTACTGTAGACATGTTAACATGCAAATAAGAAATCACACAATTGAGGCGCGTTATTCAACAAGTTGCGGATGGTTAGAAATTAGGACGTCAACCGATAATGATAGGGACTTTCAACTGTAGCTATCTTGACAACAGGCAAAGAAAAAATTATGCAAGCAACAGAGAAAATAAGAGAAAGAAAACAACAATTTCTGTGATTGGGGAAACAATGAAATAGATAGGAAAAGCAGCTCAAAGACAGTTTTCCTTCGCTGTTTTAACTTATTTTGTTTCCAACTTATAGACAACACAGAGTATTAACACAACACACAACAAGAAGAAAGTTTCTCTACCTCATAATGTAGCAGCTTATCCTCCTACAACAACATCATGCCATGCGTCTCTCCCTTTCTCCAACATTCTCTCTCAAACTTATCCCCTTGCTGAAGTCTGAACTTCCCATACATATAATCTTCTCATATCTATAATTACTACATTTAAAATAGATTTACTTAAAATCCGAATCTTCTTGAACTAGCTAATTAATTAACCAAGTAATACAAACCAAAACAAAACTAATTAAAAAGAAAAACTAACTCTTTCTTGTTTAGTTCCGATCAACATACTCTGCTCTATTCGCTGCGGCGTATCGCAAGAATCATCACATGATACTGCAGCTACCAGTGTTTTCATCGCTGAAATAATGCATGTAAGGATCTGCAGTTTGTTGGGGAGGGTAATACGACACTGGTTGCTGTCTGGCGTACATCATCGGATGGCCACTGCCTCCATTTCCATGCATCATCGCTGCCATATAGGCTTGTTGGTTATATGGGTTCATTCCACCACCAAGCATATCATGCCCTGCTGCTGCTCCCTGATAGAAACCACCACCACCTGGATTCATTGCTGCCGCGGGTAATCCTTGAACTGCCGGAATCTGACCCATTTGTCTCATCTGCATCATATTCATATTTCCCATTTGACCGCCGCCGCCCCCTAGGGCAGCAGCACGTGCGGCATCGTTGATGTTATTGAACCCACCTTGTTGCATCATGTTCATCATATTCATACCCCCACCACCACCTCCATTACCACCTTTCTTATCATTATTGTTCTTTCCACCCCCACCACCAGCATTTTTACCATCTTGTGGTTTGCCACCATTTTTAGAGTCTTGCGGTTTTCCTCCATTTTTACCATCTTGCTGTTTACCTCCCTTACTTTTCTCATCTCCTTTTTTGCCTCCGTTACCATTCTTGGAATCATTATTTCCACCCTTACCTTGGACAGGCACAGCACCACCCTTCTTTCCATCCCCACCACCACCCTTATTCTTATCACCCATTGAAAGCCCTTTCATCACAGCACTTAACATCCCACCACCACCGCCGCCGCCACCACCACCTCCGTGTCCGTTACCCACCATGTTCTTCATTTTGCTAGGAGGTGGTTGACCAAAATCTTCCTCATCAGTATAATCATCATCATCAGTGTAATCTTCAACATCAAATTCATCATCAAAATCATCATCATCACTGTAATCATCCTCATCTGGCAAAGTAAATTTCACAGATTTCTGGTCTTGTTGTTTGAATGGCAACTTCAAATCTTTAAGTTGAGGTAAATTATTCAGATCCTTAAACCCTTTCAGCTGCTGTAGCTGTTGCATCTGTTGCTGGTTAAGACCACCTCCACCTCCACCACCACCAACCTTTGGTTGTTCTTTCCCACCTTTCTGCTGAGCTTTGATATCCTTCCCACCACCGCCACCTTTATTTCCACTCTCCACTTGTATATTCTTAAACTGATTTTGATTTTGATTTTGATTCTGATTCTGGTTATTATTGTTGGAACTCTTTTGAGCACCCCATAGTTCTGCATGTTTTCCTGATTTCTCAAGCTTCTTTATCAGTTCTTTAGGGTCAACATTTCCTGATACTGTTACCTTCCCTAGTTCCTGATCTATACTTGTTTGATAAACCCCTGCAAAAATAAAAATCACAACTTTTAGTCACACAAAAATCCACTTTTTTTTTCTTTCTTTTTTTGATAATTATTAAATAAATAAAATACCTTCACATTTCTTCAATATTTTCTTAACCTTTTGCTTGCATCCATCACAGTGTATATGCACTTTCAGAACACAAGTCTGCACAAAACCCAAACAAATAAAGAAGCCATTAACATGTGAAGATGAAATGTTTTCATTTTGATTTCAAAAACAAGCTAAAAAAAAAGTACAAAAACGAAGGCACTTACCCTGATTTTCAAGAACTCTTCTTTATTCATATCTTCTCCAGTCAAAGAGTATAAAAAACAACAAGAAATTGTACTATAGAACAAAACTAAAATAGAGATCTAGAACCAGCTAAATGAAATGGATATAGCAGAAAACAAGAGAAACAACAAAGGAGCAGACTTCAATAGAGTCGCAGAGAGAGAGAAGGGGGTTCAGAGGCGGTGGGTAGACATTAAACTTGTTCTAACCATCCCCTGTTTCCTCTATTTCAGGGTTCTTGTTTTTTTTGGATGAGAGAAAGAAGTAAAATTTAGAGCTAGCTCTCAAAATGAGGACTCTGCTTCTATATTTATTGATTTGTCAGTATACATGTATCACTCCTTTAAGAATACCAATATTATAAGATAACTCCCTTTATATTTTACTGAAATTGTTTAACACCCTTAACTGTTTAGCTATTGCCGTACAGTCAGGTGGGTGTACACAACGCACTGTTTCAGTTGACGTTTATTTGGGAATGGTCAAGTAGTCTTGACTTGTTATCATAAAGAGCAAAGAGGTTCTCAGTTTTTCTTTCCAATCCCCTTGTAAACCACACCCGAGTCCTCGAGATTTACGATAAGTATAAAACGGAATTCTTTATTTTGATGAGAATAAAATTTTAAGGACCCAAGATTTTAAGGTGGTGTTTATTGAAAAAAGAAAAAGAGAGTTCTAGTGCGGGTGGCACTTGGTAGTAAGAAAGTAACGACATATGGAGCAAGTCCAAGTTAACATATTTGATGGTCCTTGTGGATGGGCAACCTTATTTATTCATAGTGGGAGAAGAAAATATCGGGCAGTGCGGGTGGCACTTAGTAGTAAGAAAGTAAGGACATATGGAGCAAGTCCAAATTTAACATATTTGATGGTCCTTGGTGGCCGAGTCGGAACAGCAGCTCGATGGATCTATCTTGAGCGGTTGTTCCGGACTGGACAATACCGGTAGGGCGGGATGTACTTGGCAAGGATGTCATCGGGGCAGCGGATTTAAGTGGAGATTAAAAACGAGACGGAAAGCCGAAATGTCGGCATCGAGAAGGGTCGAGCGAAGAATGTTTCTCTTGGCAACAAGGGCGCTGAGGCGGTCTGGCCATGCCGGCGGGACATCAAATGTCTGCAGCACTCACGGTCTAAACTGTGCGGATTGGCTCTCCCCCAAAACCACTCAACCCGAGTAAAGGGAACAAAGGGTCATTTTCATCAGAAGAAAATATCGGTGGCGATCGTCCTCAGTTGGTATGCTCGTTTCAGATTGAGCTGGGACTCGGTGCAACATTAGCCGAGCCTTGGCTCTACTTGAAACAATCGCCGTCATCTTTGACAATAACGGCTATATTTCTAACGGTTAATCCAACGGCTATCTGCCCATTCTACTTATACAAGTCTTCTTCCATCCACCAATAAGCTCACACAATTTTTATTTATTTTGTATATTCACAGAAATTCACCAAATTTCTTCACCAGATTCCTTCTTTTTAGTCGTTTCAATCAAAAAAAAACAATCTCTTATGGATCTTAATTTAGAAAATGAGGAAGCATAGACAATTGCGCCACTCTCTCCAACAACGGTGAATGCATCAGTTTGATCAAACGGATGAAAATTCAGACAATGAGAGCACAATAAAAATTATACACGGGGTAAGTAGAGCGAGATCGAGAACCAAGAGCAGTATTGACAAGAAGATATACATGGAGATTTCGAGAAAAAATATATCAATAAATGACGCGTGATTATTTTATCAACAGATGTGTGTATTTTGATGAAGATTTTCAACGTAGGTTTCTATGCAAAAGCATTTAGTTATTAGACTTATCGGAGAGCTTTGTTGGGTAAACCCTAAATTTAACTATCAATTAAATGCATGAAATGTACGAGGACGTAGTTCTGAAGAAAAAAAAAGGCCAGTGCATCTCTAAGGATTCTGGGTAATGGTATGCCAGTGGATTCCTGTGATGATTATATTCGTATGGTAAACAACAACATATGAAAATCTCAATATGTTTAGAGAAAGTGTAGTCAACCATTTTGGTCCACGTTTTTTACGACAACAACGTAAGATGATGTCAACCTCGATTACTAGTTGAAAATACGAAAAGAGGCTTTCCCGGAATGCTAAGTAGCCTCGATTGCATGCATTGGGTGTGGCATGGAGGTCAATCTGCTTGGCAAGGTCAGTATAAGTGCCACTACTCAAAACCAACTGTTGTTTTGAAAGCGACAGCTTCTTATGATTGTTGGATGTGACATGCTTTTCTTGGACTCCCGGGTTCAAATAACAACATTGATATTTTGCACAAATCGCCTTTGTTTGAAGAATTGAAGTGCTTCAGCTGCAAATATCACCGTTAATGGCAATAACTATAACATGAGGTATTTTCTGGCATAAGAAATTTATCCGACGTGGTCATTTTGATTCAAGCTTACACTCAAATACCAGAACGTGAGGAGACCCGTGATAGACGATATTTCAACCAGAAGCAAATGGGGTGTATGAAGAATGTCGAACGAGCATTTGGAATTTTGAAGAAGAAATTTCATATAATTTGTATCATTCTTTTAAACCAATAAAATCAAATAGGGATATGTTCACCTGCATAATTTTGCATAATATGGTAATCGAGGAAACCCGACGGGATACTATTTGGACAAGTTATCCAGATAAAGATTTGAGGAAAAAAGTTCTACCCCTTCAGGGTGTGGCGGCAAGTGAGTACAGAATGATAGAAGAAATAATTCAAAACAAAGGTTTACAATTAAGCCTAAGAGAGAATCTCACTGCGCGCAATCGGGATGAATTCAGAAGAAGAAATCCTCACAGATTTAGTTTGTTTTTACTTTATCGGTCGACCGATGGGAGACCTTCTATATGGTGGGTTGAACTGCCAGCGTAAGTCCCGCTCTCTTCATGCAATACATGTCATTTCAATCTATTTTAATTTTAGTTCCAATTAATTTCAATTTAATCAAATTGGATCATTTTTTCCAAAATGGAGGTGATAATCGAATACTAACAATCCCCAAATGTTCTTAGAAAATATAAAATCAATCAACAAAGATCAATTTCACCTTCAATTGTGTTGAAGAAAAATTCAATAAATAAAAATGCTTATATCTATTGCTATGGACCGTTGCAAATTTTGAGACTTCGGTCGACACCCACCGTAGAGACATGATCATCTAATAGTTATTATTTCAATTATTTTAGTTATATTAATGTAATTTTGTCTTTGTAACTTGGACTAAACAAACATTGAAATTGAAACTAAAGATTACACTGAATTTAGAACTAAGGATTATATTGAATTTAAAACTAGCTATTACAGCCAGAATTCAAAACTAAAAGTCCAAGACTAAACAAGTATAATGGCATTTATCAGAATCGATGTCAACTTTTGTTGGCGTTGTCGAGCCTTTTGTGATTAAAATTCGTCAAATTCATCTTGCTAAAATCGTAGTTGTGGAGAATTCATTATTGACATGTACATTCCCATGATTCCACTCATGTGCGCACTAAAAAGAAAAAAGAAAAATCAATCGCCTTATGACTTTCCTCATTTCTGGAATCATTTTCTTACGCTCTATTAGTTTAATAGTATCTGTTTTTTCTTGTTTTTCAAAAAATTCTTGAAGATCGTATTCTGAATTTGATGGTTGTGCGACATCTTGAGTTGCCTTTTTGTTTCTTTTTTGACACCCATTCCACCATATCTTTCTCCATTTCCACTCTCATTTCCATTAAGATTAGAATTACCATGTGGGAATACTCCAATGTTGGGATGAGGGTTTGATCTTGTTTTTAGTGAAAGAATAAGGAGACCCATGTTGTTGAGAAACATTTGCAGTCTCCTAAGGTGATTCCTTTGGCACTTCATATCCATTCAACAAATCAAGGTTATATTGGTTTATCTTTCTGAGGATGTGGAAACCTGTTAAACTATTTGAACAACTTACTAAATCGAATTCTATATCACCGCTTGCTATTTGGTGAGCTATTTGCATCATCAAAGTTACCCATAAGTTCATGTATTTTCTGTTTGCATTAAAACACCCTGCAGATAATCCCAAAAGCATCACGTCTTTGAATATTCCCATTTTTCTGATTAAAAAGCTTATGAACGTTCCCCCAAAAAGTTTTATGTTGTTGTTGAACACTATTGATGGAATCAAGCATAAGTGTTACATAGGCTCTGCAAATATATTTTAAACCGTGAGTTTTCTATTGAAGTATTTTGTGGTTATAATGAAGTGGCCATTTTTTTTAAATTTTTTTTTTCTGATTTAAAGATTAAGAGTTTGAGAGTAAAAATTTGAGTAGAAAGTGAAATCATAAAAAAAAAATTGGGTGTAGAAGGTGTGATTTTAGAATTGAAAATGATTGCATTTTTATAGGGAATGAGATTAGAGCCGTTGGATGGAACAAACCGTTATCGGCTTAGTGAGGGCCGCTCGTATCAACATAAACTGAGCCTTGGTCTTTCCTAGGCCAAGCGTCTCAGTTTAATTCAGTCATCTCAAGTTGATTCGGAATGGGAAAACTCTCAAATTTACAAGTTTTTCCGTCCATTTTCATGTTTACATATCCCACTGTAGGGTGGGAATGTGAAAATCTGCCCATTTACTCTCATTGTCTTTGCTCTTGAAAAATATTGCAATTATAAGGGTATTGCAGATAACTATGGGGTTGCCATTTTATTTTCATCCAGGCTAGTTATATATGAGGTGAAAACATGGGGGTATCTAAATACACCACCAAATTTTTCTAAGGCAACCTGTATGAACTAAACTCGAATACTATTCCGAGAGTTCAACTTAATGAATCTCAATCAAGGAATTATACGAAGAGCTTATATCTCTTTCTCCAACAATCAGAAAGTTTACAGAAGCAAGTCCGTGAACCTTATTATGTGTGAGAGTACTTGGACGATTCCAAAGATCAATATCCAAGAATCAATCATGTCGTATCCAACAAACAAGGATGGATGTATCTACTTTAATTGATTAACGTACAACCTGTGATATTTCTTAACGAGGAAACCGCAAATGCAAAAAAACTCCGGAACCTAGTCCAGATTTGAACACCAAACTGTATTAAGCCGCTACATACACTAGCCTACTATCATTTTTTTTTCTTCCTAATCATGTAATTTTATTACTAAAATAAACCAAAATTATACAAAAATGCTAAAAATCCATAAGCTAAAAAGCATTTACAAACCAAAAGAAATCAAGAGATAAATTTAAAATAAATTCCCTCTTCAAACTCCAATCCTCCCAAGCAGTCAGGCTTATCATCATAAAATAATACAGTTCCTATTGATAATAGTACTCCCTTTTTTGTCATTTTATCTGCTGAGAAATTGATCTTCTTATATGAGTGTCTGAAAGATATTATAGCAATGTTTTTCTTAATGTTATTCCATCTAGCCTCTACAATCCAGAGTACTTTACCATTCTTAAAAGCATGTAACACTGTATTAGTGTCCAAGCTAAAACATACCTCAACATAATTTTTCCTGACTGCCCAGTCACTTGCTACCATTAATGCATTACTTCAGCCAGATAGTTGGTTGCAATACCCATCCCTCCAGATGTTTCACCCACCTCATCCCTTTCCACAAATCCAAAACCAGCATTCCTTGAATTCCCTTTAGATGCACCATCACAGTAGATTAGTATTTAATTTCTGAAGGGAAGCTTGAAGAAGCATTGCTTCACCTGAGCAGTATGAGTTTTCACTCCAGTGATTCCAAAATATGACAAGATCTGCAAATCATACATGCTTCCCCATTTGGTGCTCTTTATTCTGTCTCCACACTCCCATGTAAATCTAATAATTTTCTGTTTAAATTTAGTAAGATTTGGTTTTTCATCTTCATATATCACTTTGTTCCTGGTATGCCATTGCTCTACCATAGTATTAAAAGCACAATTATACCACACTGTTTTTATTGCTCCACTCTTCCCCTGAGAAACCTGTAATACTTCCACAAATGATACTGGATTCAAACATTGAAATATCCCCCCCAGCCAATGCCATACATTGACACTAAACTCACAGTGCCATAGTAAGTGTTGCATTGTGTCCTGATTATTACCACATAAGTAGCATTTAGAAACAGTCAAAAAACCTTTATTTCTTACTGATTCCTTAGTAGCACATGCTCCTATTAAGATTTTCCACAGATTGGTAGAGGTATAAGGATGAATACATGGGATCCCATGCCTTGCTTTCCCAAGTTACCACTGGATATTTCTTCCTCACCAACTGAGCAGCACTTGATACAGAAAAATTATCTTGAAGATCAGCTTCCAAAATCTTCTTGTCCTCCCTTGAGATAATACTTGCAGTTCACTCTTCTCAAATAATGTGTACATATATTCAGGTAACTTCCATCTACCATTTACAATCAATTGTTGAACTTTGAGGTCCATATTCTGTAACACAAATTGATCATCAGTGTATCTCTCAATTAAGGCATATCCTTTTATCCATTTATCATTCCACACAGATTTTTTTTTTATGTCGCCAACTAACCATCTACTTCCTTTCTTAATCTCAGGAATCACCCACTTAATACCTGGCCATATGGATGATTGTCTATATGATGTAGTCTATTCATTCTTGTTATTTATGTATTTGGCACTCATAAATTTTGTCCATTCCACATCTTTTATCTCAATCTTCCATAATAGCTTCATTAGTAAAGCTTTATTCGTTATCTCCAATCTCCTTAAGCACGGTCCTCCTTCTGAAGTTGATGAATTTACTTCATCCCATTTGACCGTCTCTAATTTTTTTCACAGCAGGATCACCTGACCATAAAAAGTTCCTGATAATTATCTCACACTCATGTATAACTGACTTTGCCCACTTGTAAACTGACATATTATATATTGGCATACTACAAAGTACATATTTGACTAAAGTTAACCTGGCTGAGAATGCAAGTAACTTTCTCATCTATCCAGTTAGCATTTGCTGCATCATTTCCACCATTCCCCAAACCTGATATGATTTAACTCTAGCAGGATTTAAAAGCACTCCCAAATACTTGTCAGGAAATTCTGACAGATCCATGTGTAAGTAATTTTCTATCTCATTTTACCTTGTATCTGACACACCACCAACAAAACACTTACTTTTACTTTTATTCACCACCTGGCCAGATGAACTTTGATACTTCCCCAACATATTCATCAGGTTATCCAAAGATCTTTTGTGCCCATTATAAAAAATGAAAATATCATCAGCAAACATTAGGTGAGAAGGCTGACATCCACCTATGTTAACTATAGCATGTAGCTTACCCTCCTGCATTATCATAGCTATATTTCTGCTTAATACTTCTTTAGCTAAAAAAAAATGGGTGATAAAGGATCACCTTGCATGAGTCCCCTTCCTACTCCAAAGAACCCACATGGATCACCATTCACAAGTACTGATATCTTAGCAGATTCAAAAAGTTTTCTGATCTAGTTAATACCCACTTCTGAAAAGCCAAATCTGTTAGAGAATTGCTCGGTCGAACTCGCATGCGTTGCTATCTCAAGCATGTTTGTCAATGTTAGTGATCAAAACTATAAGTCCTGATTTCTAGTCTATTATAGCTAAGGTCTCGGACTAGGATAGAAAGTGTAGTTGAGCTCAAGAACTCCATGGAAATCATCATACAAGACGAAGGACTACTCAAGGAACGGGTGGATCTTTATCGACTAAAAGGTATGTGGAGACTTGAACTTATCTATCACTCAAAATCTATTTATCTCCTATCTTGAGACAAAAATCGTTTTGCTATATAGACTTAGATTATACACATTTGGTATTTCGAGCCGATTTTACCTCGCCTATCTATTTCTCGAAATATGTGTTGGTAAAGATTTTGCTTTAGCCAAGTTCATATTTACCTAGTGACGAAAGTCATGTTATGTTTCAATCACTTTGAAAATTGCTCTGACGAGAAATGGTTTGTGAATAACAACTGTATAACGTCCTCTGAGAATGTTTCAATGATTGAAATGAGAGTTTAGACTATATAACCATTTGGAGGATATGAGCATTGTTGTGGAAACACATATATGTATAAATCCTTATTGCTTGAACCGAAGTTTGCGAACTTTGTTGATCAAGTGAACCGGAGTAGTGCATGAGCTAAGTCCGCGAACTGGCGAAGTTCTCAAACCCGAGAATTTTTGCTGGATTTTGTGAACTCCATTCGGGAACTTAAGTCCGCGAACCCAGTCCGCGAACTTGAGAAGGTTATGTCTAAAAACGATGTTTAGTGAACTTATCTTTATAAACTAAGGAATGCAATTGCAAACCATGGCTATAGAGTTCATGAACCGATTCATGTGAATCAAATCGTTTTTGCTTCAATTGTGTCTTGTGCAGTACATAAGATTTCCTTGCAGTTGAACAACTCTATAACTAGTTCATTTGAGTCATTTGAACTAGTTATGGTGAAGAAGAACATGGTTGATATGAAAGGATCATATGGCTAACCATTTGGTTAACTATTATTGAACCAACTAATGTACAAGTTTGGGTACGGTTACACAAGCCCGGGAACGTGCATTTCATTTGTGTATAACAAGTTATGTTTTTGATCTAACGGTTGATAAATATTAGCTTGAATCTAATCAGATTTTAATCTAACGGTGAATATTGAATGCTTTGTTACTAAGCTAACATTGATTGCAAACCCTGATTTGAAAGATTATATAAGGGAAAACTCTAGAAACTGGGAAACCTAATCCCCGCACATTATGTGTGATACTAGTTGTGTTAATCTAGAGTCGATTCTCCTTTAACCTTTGGTTTCTTCTTCTATACCAGGTTAACGACTTAAAGACTTCATTGGGATTGTGAAGCCAGACCGATACTACTTTTCTTGTAGTTGTGTGATCTGATCTTGTTGTTTCTATCGTACGAGTCCAATTGTAATAATTGGCTTGAGATTTCTATCTCCGATAGGCAAGATAAAAATTAATCACAAACATCTTCGTCTCATCGTTTGTGATTCCACAATATCTTTTTTCGCTGCGTCGATTAAGACTATTCTGAGGTGATTGATAATACTAGGCTGTTCTTCGGAAATATAAGTCCTGATTATCAGTTGGTTCATATTCACCTTGATTTATCAAAAGACGGAAAAAAAACTCATAGGTATATTCGTGGGAGACGGATTTATCTATTATCATAGACTTTTCTGTGTAATACAGATTTGTTTATTAAAGTCTTCGACTTTGGGTCGTAGCAACTCTTAGTTATGGGTGATATCATCTAAGGGAATCAAGTATGTAGCATCTTACTGGAATCAGAGACGTATGAGCATAACTGTACCTTGGATCAGTGTGAGATTGGTTGGGGTTCAACTATAGTCCAGACCGAAGTTAGTTTGGAGTAGGATAGTGTCTGTAGCGGCTTAATACAGTGTGTGTTCAATCTGGACTAAGTCTCGGGGTTTTTCTGCATTTGCGGTTTCCTCGTTAACAAAATTCTGGTGTCTGTGTTATTTCTTTTCCGCATTATATTTGTTTATATAATTGAAATACAGGTTATGCGTTGTTCAATCAATTAGAATATCCTACCTTTTGGTTGTTGATTTAAATTGATTGACACTTGGATATTGGTCTTTGGTACCATCCAAGTTATCTCTCTTTGATAAAGACTCGCAGATTTCTATTTGCTTGAGTATAGATCAAATCGAGAGATTGATATATAAACTCTTTGATATACTTTTCTATTGATTGAGTCTAACTGTCTAGTTGATTCTCTAGAAAGTATATTGGAGTTTGTCCATACAGATTGCTAAGCGAAATATTGGGTGTGGTTGTTAGACCCCTCGCTTTTTCAAAATCTTATACTTCAAACAAGAAATTCCATCTCAATGAGTCACAAGCTTGAGTAATATCTAGCTTTAGACCCACAGTTCCTCCTATCCTCTTAATACTTAACTCATTTATCATTTCTGAAGCTAGTACAATTTTATCCTGTGTATTCCTTCCTTTAACAAATGCTCCTTGCTGCATAGAAATCATCCCCTCAATCATTGTACTTAATCTAGTAGAAATGATTCTGGTAACAATTTTGAAGCTAAAATTTGCCAAACCTATAGGTCTGAACTGCTCAACTTTCTTGGCACCTTGAATCTTAGGTAGAAGAAACAAAAAATTGGAATTTAATCCGTTAGGTATAAATCTATGTCTCCAACAGAATTATATAGCCTCTATTAAATGCCCTTGCACAACTTCCCATGCATATTTATAGAAAGTTCCTGGAAATCCATCAGGCCCTGGAGAACTGTTTGCATCCATTCCAATTACAACTTCTTTAATCTCCATTGAAGAAGGAACAACATCCAAGAAAATCTGAGTTAAAATTTTAGGAATTACATCTAGTATCTCATTAGACAAATTAATATCCTTGTATTCAAACTTCTTTGTGGAATGCTTCACCAAAATATCAGCAATTGCATTTTGTTCACCATGTTACCATTCTCACTCTCTAGCTCGGTTATGTTATTTTGAGCTTTCCTTATTTTTACATTTGCATGGAAAAAAGTTGTATTAGCACCATCTTCCTTCACTCACTTCACTCTAGAATTTGCCCTCATTAATTCATTATATTGTTGGGAAACAACTTCATGCTTGCCTCTAGCTGTGACTAAATTATTGAGCAGTTCAATATTTTCAGGGTCATTATATGACAATAATGAAGCAGACAACACCTCTTGTTCAGTGGATATGACTTTTAATCTTAAGTCACCAAAAACTTCCCAATTCCATCTCCTAAGAATTTGCTCGAGTCTTATTAGTTTGATCAAGAAAAAAAAAAGTTGGGTTACATGATATGTCTTCACCCTAAGATTCTTTAATCAGCTCCAAAAAATCAGGATGAGAAGTCCACACTGGTTGATATCTAAAAGGAGGATTCACTGTTTTAGTTGTAGTTACAGCTGCACCAAATAATGCACCATGATCTGAAGTACCCCTTACACCAAACTTATAGCTCCAACCTTCATATTTTTCCAACCATTCTAAATTATAGAAAGCTCTATCCAGGTCACACAATATTCTCTTCTTTCCCACCCTATTATTGCACCAGGAGTATTTAATTCATGTTTTTGTAACTTGTATCAAATTACAAAACTCCACGCAATCCTTGAAGTCTTGCATTGATACTCTCAGAGGCCTTCTTCCTCCTACTTTCTCTTTGCAACTCAATACTACATTAAAATATCCAATAACCAACCAAGGAAGATTCATTTCACTGAGTTCTATCAATTCCTCCCATAAATCTCTTCTATCCACTGTAATACAAGCAGCATGAACTCCTGCACCAAAACATCTCCAACCTTAACTGTAATAGCTTGTCTTGTAGTAGATATCACCATAAGTCTTGATATATAAGAATTCCAGAACATCCATAAATTTTCTTTTGCATTATCACTAGAATTATGAATCTGATTCATACCAGGGAGTTTAAGATTCTTAATACCACTTCCAGACACTTTAATTTTGGGCTCAGCCACCCAAAGTAAAGAAGGAGAAAAATTCTTAACTAAATTTCTTACTTTGTCTTTGGCTTGAATTCTTTTCAAGCCTCTGACATTCCAAAATAACACTCTCATTGAGATTAAGTGATATGAGAAGTTGTAACTTCCCACATCATCATTTGTTTTAACTGAAATTATGGCTTCTTTCTTGTTGTTACATTAGGCATACCCTTAGCATTTTTTCCTTTTATTGGCTTACCTACAACCTTAGAGAAACCTTGATCTTGCTTTTCAACTACCTCAATTAGTGCCTGAAATTTGCATGGTGAAGTAATATCTTTAATATTATTGCCACCCTCTCCTGGAGAAAAACCAACCTTCCTATCTTTAGCATTTTTACCTGTCACTTCCTTCCAACCCTCCATAGTAGCCCCTTTAGAGTTGATATTAGACAAAACTTCATCTTAATTAACATGAGCCACATTAACAATTGCAGGTAAGGATGGAACACTTGTTCCCACATCAATAAGCTTCTACACTAAAAGTACAGGAAACTCCTTAGTATACTTCAGAATTCCAGTAAAACCCTCCTCCTTTCTTGAAGAAGAATCCTTAGGAATGAGAGGAATTATTGCATATATTTCTTCATTTTCACTCAATAGTTATTCACACACTTGATTATTTATTTCATTATTGCTACTACTAGGAGTAAAGAAAATATCAAATTTAGCAGAAGACTGTAGTGTGACTTTTTTTAGGAGTGTATCTCCATTGTTGTTTCTGAATTATTGTAGTTTCTTGAACCTTCTCCTTCCTTTTAACCTTACATTTAGTAACCATATGCCCTATTACTTTGCAATGACTGCAAAACTCAGGTATTTTAGCATTTCTAACAGTTTGTTCAAATTTGCAATACTTTATTTCCACACACACCTTATTAGGTATAGCCTTTGATAAATCAATTTCCACCAAAATACTAGCATAATACCCAATATGTTTCTTCAAAGTAGTTGGATTCAATCTAATTGGTCTTCCCAGTGCTCTACCCATGGACATGAGAATATCCTCTTTTCGGTATTTAATACTCAGTCCTGAAAAGATCATCCACACCATAACACTAGAAGATTTTTGAGATTCTGGTTTAAAATCACGTTCCCAGTAATGAAAGCTTTAAGTATTGAGATTCAACCTCCCAGAAACATTCATAGATATACTTCATATCTTCCTTATTCTCTAGCTTAATAATAAAAAAACCTTTGCCAATAGGAATGAATTGACAACTACTTGTAAGTTTCCATTGCATCCTCAAACTCGATTCTGCAGTAATCATCTTCAGTTTAACAAAATCCAGTCGACCAATCAAACTATATTTCTATTCATTTAGACTGTCCCCAATTACTTCATAAGGAATATACACCGATGGACTATTACTATGTTGACTAAAATCTGATTCAGATCTGAAATTTTTAACAATCTCAGAATCCGATCGGTAACCTGATTTTTCCGACATTTTAATGTCAAAATCAGATATACAAAACGCCAATCATTACTATACGCACAACTCCTGAAGAAATCAATACAAGATTAATGCTCACAACACCTAAATTAATGAAGATGAGACACTGAAATTGAAAGATACCAAAGAAATTTTTCGCCCGAGTTGATCGCCGAGTTGCAGAGCTCAACTCACCTGATCCTCTAACTAGCCTACCATCAAAACTTCAGACTGGAATGTAGTTGCGACCACATTAAACCGTCACAACAATTCAGTTACAGTCGCGCTCCTTACGCCTCTTGAATTGCAAGAGGACTCCGTGCAATTTATTCCCTTAGCCAACGTCCTTTATAGCCTAAGAGTTTCTTCAACTCAATTGATGACTTTAAACCAATTTTCCTCCCACAGATAAACCTATTTGTGATTTCCGTTTTGATCAAAGATCAAGGTGAGGTAGGAAATTGATTACAATAGAAAAAGTCTAGCAAACCTCAAAATCCGGTCTTATGACTCCTGAAGAGCAGTCTAGATTATTATTTACCTTACAAGTCAAAACTGGTGGAATCACAAAGTCAAAGACGAAGATATTTTGTGAGTTCTATCTATCTTGTTTGAGTGAGAAACTTAACAATTAAAACAAGATCAGGATACTCTAACTATCAAGATAAAGATAGTTGGACCTGGCTTCACGAATCCCCAAGTGAAGTCTTTTTAGTCGCGAAATCCTAGAAGGGTTTTAAGGAGAGGGCGACTCTAGTTTACAATTAGGACACATAAGAATAGTGTCAGGGATTTAAAGATCCCGGTTTTTAGAGGTTCTCCTTTTATAAACTTTCAAGATCAACGTTACTTTAGGTTTAAGATAAGATAACTTTGGAACCAAGCAATCAATAATCACCGTCAGATGAAATTTTTTATTTGAGATTAATATAGCAAAATATGCACTCTGGTTAGGATGGATCGTAACCGAACAATGTATAATGACCTGTTCATGTAGGTTAGTCGAAACTATCCAATTGAACTATATACTTAACCATTTTCATATAACACTTTAATACTTTTCATGAATCATAAATATAATCAAAAATTTCTAGATAATGTTTTTAGAGAGTTGATCAAATGCCGATTATCTCATAAAAACAATTTTGATGCATTTGAAAATATTTGACAGGGTAAGTACGTGTACCTGGTAAGTGTATTGTACCTATTCGTGAATGTCTTTGTCATGGTACGTGTACCGGATATGGATACCCCTTAAGACAAAAGCGCGTTTAGGAACTCACAAAAATTTTATGCTTTGCATACCAGGTATGTGTACTGTTTTCGGTATTAAAACCAACATATCTTTTCCGGTTTGCATACTGGGTATGCGTATCTTTCCTGGTTCATGGGTCACGGACTTTTTGTGGTATGGATACCGGGATGCGTACCACAAAATTGTTGCCGAACTATAGCTACACCGGTATATGTACTGTGTACATGTACTACAGCTCTGGACTTATACCAGTTCTCCGAGTATGTGAACTGGTATGCATATTGTCATGTATCCAGATTAACAATAGTTTTATATCTCTCTAATAATCAATTCGAAAAATTCCCGAATAACATCAATGACACATATTACTGTTCCAGGATATTTTCAAGTGATTAAATCTTGAATCATAATTTAAGTCATGGATAATAAATTGCTCTTAACCAAATTCATCAAGTATGAACAAGTGTTCTCAAGCATAAATAGTCATATTTCGAGAATAATATTTACGATAAAGTTGACTCGAAATTTCTGTTATCCATGTGCTGTCTAATTTAGTCATGCGACAATGTATCATAGATAGAAAGGTGAAAACTTCGAGAAATAGGTAGTTCAGTCTTCACTTACCTTTTGATGTTGAAGTTCTCCAAAGCTCATGTTGATCTTCGTCTTCAAACGGTAGAACGCAGTGATATCCGATTCTCAACTACACACTTTTATCCTAATCCAAGACCTGAGTAAATGTAGACTAGAAATAAACATATAGTTTTGACAACTAAATTTCACAACAAGCTTGAGATAGAAACACTTGTGAGTTCGACCGAGCAATGCTCTAAAATGGGATGCATTTAAAATATTAAATGTCCTCCTTACCCTTTCCACTTTAGAACCTTCTAATCCTTAATCTTAATGCCAAAATAAAAGACCTAAAACACAATTTTCTCTTTCTGATTGTGAAGTTTAATAATATTTTATTGTATTTTTTGAATTCTGGAGAAATTGAAGAACAACTCAACGAAAAAGACAAGAAATAAATTGTTTTACATTTCACAAACGACAAAGTTATTCACTAAAATCTAACTTATTAAGGTTGATATTTTTCATTAGTAATTCAAATATACCTACCTATTATATAATGTTCACTAATCACTTTGAAATTGAGTATGATTACAATCTCAGATCGAGTACAATATCATTCTTGGTTTGAGTTTGGGGTATGTTTTTGTACCCAATTTTAGATAGGGTATATGTCATACTCATTCTAATTTTAGGTTCTCACTGAATATTTGTTGATGATAATTGAAGTGAGAGAAGGGGAAGCGGAGAAATTACTACAGTTCGCTACAAGGACATTGATTTTGAGAGTTCAGATTTGGGTTTTGGATAAAAGGCCATCAATGACAGGGAAGAAAAGTATTTCAACTTCATTAATAGGGTTTCGAAAGTAATTTGTGGGTGGTGTGTGGAGTAGAGATGGTGGAAGGTAGGTTTATTCTCCTTATAGAAGCAATGATCTTACCTACGTCACAATATTTAAATGAATATTGATAATGGAATTTTAAAACTACTAGGTCCTGTTATACATGAAGAATATACTAGGTAAATGGGTTGAGAATTTGATGAGAGCATACTGAATTGTCTAAAGGTGGAGAGTAACAGTAAGATAATGAATGACGAGACAACGAATGTGTAACGGGTAATATGAATATAGATATAGGATATAATTTTATGCGGATTACAACAAAGAGAGCCAAAATACTGAATGATAAAATAGAATTGGAAGAAATTGGTCATTCAGGAGGCTCGAAGCTTCCATTTTAAAATACTACGGTCAACTTGGATGGATATTAGAATTATTACTGCGTATGTTTAAAGTGCTTTTGGTAACCAGCCTTTCGAATGAAATGGCAGTTGTCCACAATTGTAATGTGAATACAGACTAAAAGTAATGTATAAGAATAGAACTACAAGAATATTCTGCCATAGAGAAAGAACACCGAGTTCTTAAATGAGTATCTGCCCATATCCATATAAAAACATTCGGGTTCTCTAAAATTACGATAGTCAGTAGGCTCATATCATTTACTATGTCGATCTAATTTTAACTCCCAAATTACTGAAGCACAATCGATAAATTATTTTGTAGGTGTTTGCATATATTGCATATTAATCGGTAGGTAATTATATAGTTCCTTGCCGATAGTCCACAAATTTTAAAACTATATAAATTTTTTATCTCAAAAACTTACGAATACCAGTAGATAATTATCTTGTTGGTTACCTATTGTGTCGGCATGTGTTTTTCATTTTATTGCCTATATATAAACAATTTTGTATAACCATAATCGGCAGATGTACCTTATTATCTTGGCGATTGTTCTTGGTGTTATTCGCAAATGAGGTACACCAAGAATAACTGGATAATATGTTTTATTTATGGTTGATCAAGAGCAATCAATAGGATTAAAAATGTATCGACCTACTGATTATTACTATGTAAAGTAAATTTTGAAACTACTTCCTTATGTGGTTATATTAGGCTGGCAAGTCGAAATCGAGTCTGTCGATTATATATGGATACATTTTAACATTTACTAACTAATCTCCAATTCTCTAAAAAAAACTACAATAAAAAACTTTAACTAGTTAATTTAATCTGATAATTACTTAAATTAATTAGTCAAGGACATACTAACCACTATGAAAATAGATTGAAATTACTTTTAAAAAAACCTTGTTTTCAAAATAATACTCTTATTTTTTAAATGGATTTTTCTTTTTATAATAAAAAATTAATTAACGAAAAAAGAAGTTATACATCGGTAACTTAGCCGAGAGTTTAGGCTCCCAATCATGTTTCTATCCAAAACATCAAACATAAAGCTCGGAGGGTCTCAGTAAAATTTACAAGTTATATAATTACATTGGGTTTGATTGTTAATGAAATTGACTTTCTTAGTTACATAGTTCAAAAATAAAGACTTACGAAGTTGGTCTGATCTCAAAAAATTAATCTCTCTGTTGTTTCAAAAATTTAGCATGCCATTGCATATTAAAATTGAGATCTGTAGTCAATCTGATGAGATTGTTGTTGCTAGTCTCCACGATTGTACTTTGCTCTTCCATGAGAAGTTCCCACTTTCAAGCTTCAACCGTTGTTATCACCTTCCCCTTTTCTTTAGTCTGCGTTGTTACTACTGAAACCCTTACTCCCTGCAAAAACTAAAAACACTTCTTAGAGCGTATAAATAAATATCCCTGTTATAAAATTCCATTTAGTAGACAAATTTATTTTTTCCACCCCCATGGGCGGACTGCTCCAGCACCTATCTATCATTGACTCATGGAAGTTGTGTTGGTTAGACGCTTCCTAACCGTATGAATGCCTTCCTAGAACTGCGATCTTTTTCGAAATTGTGCTTCAGATTTGGAGTGGTTTCTTGAAATAGATTTTCGCACCTTTCTTTCCAAATGTATCAAGCAATTGAAGCATATATAGCATAGCACACATATATCCATTGCGTTATATGTTAAAATGATCCATATGTTGGATGCAGATTAATATTTGAATCAAACCATACAAACCTAGCAAATGGACAGTCAAACAGAATGTGGTCTACAGTTTTACCCTGTTAGAAACATAGCATGCATATATCAGGGATATCAGTAAATCTAGCAATGGAGTATGCATTGGATAACATGTTATTCCTACATTTCTAGAGCGGTTCTAGGTGAAGCATGCATTTCCCAGATTCTGTCCCATAAAGAATTTAACACTTTTACAAACCTTTTGATGTTAAGATATAAGGAAGTAGTAGTAAATTCACCATAGGTTCTAGCTTTATACCTAATAACATCTTTAGTCCAGGGTCTAATGGGAATAGATAATATATATTCAGCAACAAGAGGATCAAAAATTCTAAGAATCAGTTCAATATTCCAAGTTCTGGTTGTAGAGTCCAGTAAGTGACTGACTAGATGAACATTTGGTAAGAGATGGATGGAGCTTAAATCTATCACCTCTGATATCCAAGAATCCTCTTTTATTTGCTCTAATTCCCCATTACCGATCTCCCAAATACAGAAAGACTTAACATCCGTGAACCCGTTTCATTAATCTTAGGGTCAAAATGATGTCTACAGTTAGAAAAGCATTTTAATTTTAGACTTCGCGCCCATAAAACATCAGGATAAGCCATGAGGTTCCATGCAAACCGTCCAAGTTGAGTCGTGTTATTAGTGTATAAATCTCGAAATCTTAAACCCCTAGGTTTGTTGGTTTTTTTTTTTTTGATACAAAAAGGATTTTATTGATAGGATTAAGATGTTACATGATTTTCTTTATCAATCCACTCTTTTATATCATATGGAAGAGCAGAATGAAAAGTGAAGTGCGACTTAGATGTTCTAGCTTTCTTAGCTAGTTTATCTGCAACACCATTTGCCTCTCTTTTAACATATATGCATTTCAAATCCTCTAATCTACCAAGCAAATACTTAATTCTAAAATAAATTGTTGGTTCATCCAATGAACATATGAAGTTTACTCATTCATTGACTTAATAACTACCTCACTATCACTCTCAAAAATAACTTTATTGAAATTCTTCATATCTTCCAAAATAACAGCTGCTAGCATAGCCCTGCACTCTAGCTCCTCTACTTCAATTCCTTGTTTCATTCCCCCATCAAAGTATTCCCCTTACACTCCAAAACAGGTACCTGAAAAATCCCTTACTATTAAACCAATTCCACCTTGAGAGTTAAGCTGTTTAAAAGAAAAATCTAAGTTGAGTTTTAAGAAACCAGTCTCAGGAGGCTTCCATCTTTGAACCTGCAAATGAACATTATTAATACTTGAATTATGAACATTCAAAACAGTATGATTGTTAATCCCTGTAACTGAAGTGTCCCTATTAGGATCCTTATTCTGAAAGATTTTAGTGCATTTGTCCTTCCAAATGGTCCAGGCAGTTACCATAAAAGTTTTATTTATATCATATCTAGTAATGACAACGCCAAAAACTAAGTTTGCACTAACTGAGAACCAAGAAAGAACCCAATTTCTGAAAGAGCCGCGCAGAGATAAGATTGTAATCACATTTATATTAACTTCCAACCAGATAGATCTAGCATAGAGACAGTTTAGGAAAAGATGATCACAAGATTCAACAACATGATTTCATAAACTACAGTGAACCTCAATGCCATTTTTGTATCTAGAAAGCTTGTATCTAGATGGGATTATGTCTCTGATAAATTTCCAAGTGAAAAGTTTAATCTTATGAGGAAGTTTAACTTTCAAGAGTGATTTCCAAACCTGAGCTGGGACAATAATGGAACCTGCAGAAAAGTTAGTTCTTTTGGAGAGTACATTGTGAACACTTTTGACAGTGAATTGACCTTCCCTGTCTGGTAACCAAATTAGTGAATCCTTACCAGTCACATGTACATTTATTTCAAGTATTTTATTAGCACAATCCTCATTAAAAAGATAATGAACTAAGTGAGCATTCCAGGATCTAGTATTCTCAATAAAAAGATCAGAAATATAGGAGAAAGAAACAATATTTACCAAACCTTCAGCTGGTAAAGGAGGATGGTCTAAACCAATCACCCAACAATCAAGCCAAATTTTAGTTTTAGTCCCACACCTAATAGCCCAGAAGCTGTTTTCCTTTATAATTTGAATAAACCTATAAATTCCCCTCCAAATCCAAGAACAACTCTCATTAATCTTTTCCAAATGGAGAATGGTGCAATCCTTAAAATACTTAGCACTTAAAATTTCCCCCCACGATTCCTCACCTTATGTAACAATTTTCCAAACAAGTTTGCAGATGAGATCAGTGTTAAAGGTTTCAAGATCCCTAAATCCCAACCCTCCCATCTCCTTAGACTTATTTATACTATCCCAACCTACAAATTTAATGCCTTTACCTGTCTTATGCCCCTACCAAAAATTCAGCTGAAGAGAATCAAGCTTATTAAGCAGAGTTGTAGGAATTTTGAAACAAGACATTTGATAAGTGGGTAAAGATTTCAAAACATTTTTAATCAAGGTAGACCTACCAGCTTGATTAAGAGTGATACTCACATAATTCTTAAGCCTAGCTTCAAAAGATCGCACAATGGGAATAAAGGATTTTATCTTAGAGTGTCCTAGTAACAAAGGAGTACCCAAATATTTCTCAGAATCTGTGACAATAGACATGTTAAGAGCTGTAGCAATAAAATCGCAGTAATCAGGACTAAGGTTATGACTGAAATACATACATGACTTATCAAAGTTAAGCATTTGTCCAGAAATATTACCAAAGTTCTGCAAAATCTTTAGAATATCATTAACATGTTGCATATCAGCTTGACCAAAGATGAGAATGTCATCTGCAAAAAGAAAATGGTAAATATGTGGAGCTTTCCTAGACACTTTAATTCCAGTAATAGTTTTATTAGACTCAGCTATTAATAGAGATCTAGAAAGGAATTCCATAGCTATGATAAAGAGATAAGGAGATAAGGGATATCCTTATCTTATACCTCTAGTTGGCTCAAATTGATTACAAGGAGATCAATTCAATAAAATACTAATACTGGTAGTAGTCACACATTGCATGATAAGATTACAAAAATCAGCATTAAAACCAAATTTCAGTAACACACCATTAATAAAAATCCATTCAGCTTTTGACAGATCAAGTTTAAGTGTCATAGTTCCAGAGTAACCTTCCTTATGCTTCATAGAATGGATCATTTCATGAGCAATAATAATATTGTCATGAATTGCCCTTCCTGGGACAAAAGCATCTTGATAAGGAGAAATCAGTTTTTTTCAATAAAGGTTTTATTCTATTTGCTAAGATTTTAGAAATAATCTTATAAGAAACATTGCACAAACTTATGGGTCTAAACTCAGATGGAAATTTAGGATTTTACACTTGAGAATAAGTGAAATATAAGTTTTATTTAGGCTCTTAGGCATGTGACCACACTGAAAAAACCTTTTAACTACTTCAATAGTATCCTTACCAACTAGCTTCCACTGAGTTTGGTAAAAACCATCTTGAAACCCATCAGGATCAGGAGAGCTCCAGGCAGGCATGCTCTTAACAACATTCTCAATTTCAATATCAGTAGGAATGATACTTAAAACAACATTTTCAGCCTCAGTGTTGATACTAGGAATCACATCAAAAACAACATTAGTAAAAACAGGATTTGAGGTACTCGCAACTTTACTAAAATGAGTAGTAAGTAAATTACTAATATCACTTCTATCCCTTAACCAATTGCCATTATAATCACAAAGCACATTAATAGAATTAGTATGCATTCTTTTATTGGCCATAGTATGAAAAAAATCTAGTATTATTATCCAAATCCAAGCCAGATTTATCTCTAGACTTTTCTCTATAAATTTCAGACTGAATCTTATACCATTTTTCTAACTCACTAGTAGTAAACTTAACTCTATCATGCTGGGTATTAGAATAGGCTTCATTTTGTGCAGTTTCCATATCATCTTGAAGATTTTTAATATTTTTGTGAATATCACCAAATTCCATCATATTCCACTGAGACAAAGTTATTCTAGCACTATGTTGCTTTTTTTTTTGAGTTTATGAGCAGGACTACCTTGAAATTCTAAATTCCAAGAAAGCTCAAGTTGATCTTTAAAACCATTATGACCAATCCAAGTCCTGAAAAACTTAAATGGCCTCCAAAGATGTTTAGGAATGGGATCAGTTATAAGCGAAATGGGGCAGTGGTATGAAGCAATGAAATTTAAATGAAGTAATTTAGCAGAAAAAAATTAAGACCCCAATCATTATTGCAAAGAGCCATATCCAATCTAGCTTTTCTACTCCCAGTTCCATAAGAGTTACTAGTCCAAGTGTAATCTCTTCCTTCATAACCAATATCAATTAAACCTGAATTATTAACTTTAGTTTGAACCCATTTATCAGAGGTATTATTATTCCTATCTATATGGAAGTTTAAATCCCCTAAAACTAACCAAGGTTGTTGAACATCATAACTAAATTCAGCTACAAAATTCCATTGAGCTTTCTTGGGCTCAGTATAAGTTGATCCATACATGAAAGTAACTAGGACTTTGAGTTTGCTAGGATCTAGCTGAATAACTACATGAATCATATTGTTTTCACAACCTACAATTTCAACATCTATACCATCCTTTAACATAAGAATTAATCCACCAGTTATACCCACTCTATCAATACAAGTATAATTGAGATAGTGAGATTATCCTACTTTCATCAATCTTAGTTTCACAAAGAAAAATAAAATATGGATTTTGAGTTTTAATCAAATTTTGAAATTGTTGTTTAGTAAAGCTATTAGAAATACCTTGCACATTCCAAGAAATGACCTTCATTTTAAAATGTAAAAAACAGAAATCAACCAAAGAAATGAAAGAAAACTGTGTTACCTTAGCTCCAAAAGTGCTTCCAGTTTGCAAATCCCTTGATGTGATTATGTCAGTTGTTTGTGATTCCACAATTTTTCCAGCAACAACTTCATGTTCCAAAACATGAATAATTGGAATTTCACTTCTCTGCCTCTTTCCAAGTCTTTCCTCCACAATATCAGTTTCCTTATCTTCTCTAGTCATGGGAGTAGAACCTATCACATAACAATATTTTGGTGGTACAAATACCTCCCCTTAACTTTCATCTTCTGAACAACTTCAGGAACTTGATCTCCACCCCTAGAAATCTCAATCTTCTTCCTTGCACCCTTTTTAGCTCTCCAAAATAATGAGGCTTAACATGAGCCTTAGCTAAGTAATCTGTAGCAGCTTTACATGCTTCTTTGGTGTGATTTAGGATATAACAACTTGGACATATCTTATGTGGCTGCTTCTCATAAAAGAACTTGATCCAGCGAGTTGATCCAGCATTAGTTTTTGACATTACACCTCTTCTCAAAGGATAGTTAATATCAACTTGAACGCAAACTTTCACAGGTTCATCTTCAACAGGAACACCATCTTCTGGTACAATTGCTAAGACTTCACCCATAATTTTTCTAATTTTTGTTAGTGCTTTGACATTCGTGTGCTCTGGAAGAATCTTTTTAATTTGAATCCAGAAACATTGCTTGCTCCAATCAAGTTCTTGATAAATCACTTGAGAGTTATAGAGCCTCAGATTAATAAGAAATCCATTAATACTCCAGGGTCGAGAATCAAAAACTTTCTTCATAGTATCTTTATCCTTGAAGCGAAACTCGATGATATTATCTTCTAATTCAAAAACTTTAATCCCACCTTCAGGAATGAAATTCCATGTGAAACCAATGCTTTTCTCAATTGTTTTAATACCCATTTTTCCTTCAATTTTGATTATGCCAATGAGACTGATTTCTTCCTCTTCATCTAGTTTTTCTTCAACATTATCCGATTGATGATAAATAACTTCTTCAACATCACCTAAATCCAGAGCAGCTTTCATAAACTTATCAGCTAAATCAGAAATTGATTTCTCACCCCCTTCAGCCATTGTTGAGTGAAGAATTTCGTAGTAATTATTCTTATTGTACTCAATATTGCTAACAATGTTTTGATTTAGCCTTATAAAGAAGATAAAACCTAGAAAAATATGGGATTGATTTGATTTTTGAGAGATATTCATCCGGATATCTTGTAATTGAGAGGTTATTATTGACTGGTTATTCTCGGTGAAAAAAGAATGTAGTTTAGGAAAGTTAACAGAATAGATGTGACTTCCTCCAATAATTACGAGAAGAAATATCAGAATGATTTTGTAATGACTTTTTTGAATTTTGAATTTCCTTTGAACGTTGTATCCTCCAAACCATTGAATCGTTGTAGTGACTCGGCATAGAAGTTTTTCCAGAAGAACAATATTGATAAACAGTGGAATCACAATAGCTTCAAAAAGCATCTTAACAACTTTTGCAAACACCTGAAGCACGTCAGCAAACATGGTAAACATCAATTGGGATATTACGAATTGTAAACACATCAAGGAGAAAACATTAGCAACTCATAGTTTATATAGAAAAAATTCTAAAATCACAATAGCTTCAAAAAACATCTTAACAACTTTTGCAAACACCTGAATCACATCAGCAAACATGGTAAACACCAATTGGGATATTACGAATTGCAAACACATCAAGGAGAAAATATTAGCAACTCATAGTTTATATAGAAAAAATTCTAAAATCAAATCAAAATTTTACTAGCAAGAAACAGAAAACAGATTAGTTCGTGAAAACAGATTAGCATAGAATAATCATAGAGTGAAAAGATTTAGTAGACAACATATTTAATTCATGAAAACAGATTGGAAAAGTAGAAAGATTAGTGAAAAAAGATGAAACTGAGTTAACTCAGTAAAATCTCCCGACTTGCAGAGAGAATATATTTTTTTGTAAGCATAGTTATACTTGGCCATCTGTGGAATCCCCTAGGTTTGTTGGTTTACAAATAAAAAACCAAGCTTTGGAATAAAAGCCATTTTTAATATCTTTCTTCCCATACCAAAAATCTCTTTGAAGGGAAATGAGTTGGTTGGTAATTTGTTTTGGAATCTTGAAACATCTCATTTAATAGATGGGAATAGATTTCATTATGGACTTAACTGCTACTGTTCTAGCAACAGGTGAGAGCTTCTTACCTTTCAAATTTTGGATTTTTCTCCCAATCTAGAAATCATTGAGTCAAAACATTTGATTTTTGACGCTCCAATGAATACGGGAGCCCCTAAATAACTATCAATTATGGTTAACTTTTGGACTTTAAGAATTTTGAAAGGTTGTGTAACCTTGATTCCGTCATCCCTAATTAGGACAGATTATTTTATTTCTTAATTGCGCTAGGGGTCACATAATTTTTATAGGTTTTTGTAGCTGAGATATTATGTCCTCTTATCTCTTGTTTGCCCAATTTTTATAGAATTATAGAACTCTCAAAGATGAAAATATCACAAATAATACTCTCGAATCCATCATTAGGATTTTATAAAGGTTTTACCTAAATAAGACCCACATTTTTCCTAAATACCACTCTCAGCTTGGAAACACAATAATTATAGACCTACTCTAAAGTGAGTGAAGAAAACACACATTCTTCTCTAATCGAACACCATTGTAGCTACCACAAACAATAGCCCCGACGGCTGCCGCCGATGCCGCCACCGTCACCATCAATAGAACATCATCCAGATCTCAATCTTATTAATATTAATTTTAATTTCTAATTCAGATAGAACATCATTAAGATCTTAATCTTGTTAATATTAAATTTAATCTTATGTCGATTTTAGTTTCAAAGATCAAATTAGGTCTTTATAATATACTCGATAGATCGATTGGGTTTCAATTTTTTAACAGAGATAAATTTAATTTTATTCACTACATCAATTTCGTAAAACTATTATGTATATAAGCTTCACAAATTCTGTTCGAAACCATGATAAGAACAATCAACAATGGTGCCTTTTCAACTTGATATGGTATAATATCGAAACTTTATAGCGGAGATCCATACAAATTTATATGCAGTATTATGGTGAGGTTGGCGATGGGGCGGTGGCTGTTGTTAGTAGTTATGGTAACAATTGGTATTTCTGTATTAGGGGTAAGAAGAAAGTGAGTTATGGTTACTTACTCTTGATTAGGTTTATAATTATTAACTTTTTAGACTTGGTGATATTCAAGTAAAACGTTTTATAAAACATTTTTTGTCCAAATTATGAGATCACGGTGTTAACGTTCCCTTTCCTTATCTTTGCTAATCAGAAAATAAATAAATATAGAATGATAATTGTTGGGGCCGTGTGTCATACCTGCAAATGCTCGGGAATGCCAACACCGTGTGAGCTTTAATTTTTTTTCCTTCCGTCTCAAATTAGTTGAGCTAATTGGTTTTAAATTTTGTCCCTCAAATAAATGAGCTATCTCACTAATCAAAGGGATATTCTAAAACTATTCTTTGTAATTGTTACTATAAAAATATGTATAATTTGATAGCCATGTTTATATTCGTTACGTAGGTGTTTTAAAATGTTTTTCAACGATATAAAGCCTACGAAAAACCATAGTATAGTTTAACAGATAAATCATTTTTAAGTTTTACTAGTTATTATCCATAAAGGTATAATTGTGAAAAGATACTTAAACATACTCTCATTTTTTCCCTGCCTTAAAAGAAATATAAAATACAAATAGCTCAATTAATTTGGGACAGAAGGAGTATATGTTCTGAAAATAGGGATACTGACTTGAGTTAAAACCTAACCCATTAATCCCTCTTACCGTTGCCTTGATTTAAGATTTTTGTTGTGTATCTCTCGGGTTCTTATTCTAATAAGCGATTAACTATTTACTTGTGCGATACATTAAAAATGTATATTTTGTGGTAAAAATCTCCCAAAACAATCCGACTATTGCGTCCGCACATGAATCCATTCATGAGATATTTTCTCTTCAATTTTAAAATCCAAAGATTCTACAGCTTGGATTATTCTCTCTTCGTCTTGTCAAGAATACGAAATTTTATAGTACGAGAAGAAGATCAAACTACAAAGCCTACTATACAATAAAGTTAAAAGGGATCCAGTCCAGGAACCTTCCAATAAATCGTTAGTTTGGAAGGTCAATATTAGATGCTTCACGTTCATGCTTGTATTATTATTATTAGACACACACTCCATGTTTCTACCCTTAATTTTAAGGGAAACATAATAATTGTGGTTTCGTCCTTGTGCGGTTGTACCCTTAATTTTAAGATAAAATTATGGTCTGGTTCATAAACGTGTTATTTTAAGATTAGTTGTTTTTCTTCTCTCTTAGATTTACTATAATTTTACATTTTTTCCCTCCTACAAAATTTCATCTGTATTAACCTTCCTAGTTTGGAGCCTAGGATGGATTATTTGGGGCTTATAGTTTTCTTCGACCAAACTAGAAAAGGGATGTGGTGTCTAAAACTTTGTAAAACATTAAATTACCGTTTAAATAAACCTTAATAATTCTAAAACAAATACAAAATGATAACCATTTCTATTAGCAAATACAAAAATCTTTAATCAAAACACAATCTTTTTTTCAATTTTCATCCAAATCAAAAACTAAAACCTAGTCACAAACAACAATTGAATTCCCTTTTTTTGGGATTTGAAGGAATATTCGTCGACAAACAATTCAAGTGATTGAGTTAATCCTTTTAATCTGTTCCTTTTAAGAGAAACTCAACAATGATCTAATTATGAATTTCTGAAATTTACTAATCAAATTTTATGAAAATCAACCCAGAATCGGTTTACGTGCGCATTAGCGTAAACCGATTGTGGTTGATGTTACAAGGAGTCGGCTTTTGTTATACACGCTATATAAACTGATTTTGGGTTGATGTGATGAACATCAACCACTGTCGGTTAACGTTAATACACACATAAACCGATTCTGGGACCATGTTTGAATTTGTACAGATATCAAGTATTGGTCTTTATGTGCCTCATATATAAATTGATTATGAAAAGGTATCTATTTCCGGTTATTCCGAATTAACAATTGGACTATATTGCTTACATATAATCCGATCATTGCCAGAAAACGATTTTTTTTTAAAAAAAAAAATTAAGTCGTTGGTCCATTGTGTATATAAAGAGGATATTCTATTCTCTATCATACACTACTTTATTGAAAGAAATCTTTCTTCATTATTCACCATCCAAAGATGTTAAATCCATTGTCATCAACTTCCAGTTCATCTCCGGATGCGCCAAGAAAATACGAGTCACTTTGCCTTCCAATACATGCTTCCTCATTGTGTACCCGTGTTGATCGTCTAACCACTGAGATTGTTCCATAACCGCTCTACCATCCCATTCCCTTCTCCTAAAGGTTGTTCTTGACGCATAAATTTGCCTCAAGATGGACAAGTTATTCTTATCATCCTACTTAATCTTCCAAAGAATGTCACTTGGTTGACACGCTTTCATCGACCTTACCGTTTCCAATTGATGTGGTTTCAACCTACAAACGACACCGTGTACAATAAGAGATTCCGGATCATCGTGATTATGACAACCATTCATCACTTTATAAAGCTTGTATACATTGTTGGATCTATTAACTATATAATCTTAAACGGGCATCCAAACTTCTTTTATTTAGTCATGTATTCCCTTGTCGTCTTCTTCACGTACGGTCTATCCTTTGTCCAGTGACTTTTTTTTCTTTCCACCTCTCCTGCAAAAAAGTTCCAAAAGATAACGACTTGAATGAAAGCCTAAAAGTAATGCGCATTTGATCTCAATGCCCTTGTCTATAAACCATTTCTTTGCATTGTCCCTCTCTTTCCATCCCAAATCAGTGTAATAGTGGGCAAAGGTATCAGGACCAAAATAAGATACGGGTTAGGGTTGATCTTCGTCGAACACCGCAAAAATCTACAACATATATCGACAAGTTAAGGATTAAGAATCGGTTTATGAGTTACAGTCGAGTAAACCGATTGTAAAGAATCGGTTTATATGTACAATTATAAAAACCGATTAAGGACTTGATGATATCAGAGAAAAATTCCAAAAGTTCACAATTGGTTCACGTTGTGTAACATGTAATCCGATTTATGTCCTCATTTTACTAAAACATTTCGTCTTCACAATCGGATTACATATATACGTAAATAATCCGATTGTGAACTTTGTGTATTTTACGTGAATATCCAAGTGAAGGAATAGGAATATGTATATCACCAACAAAAAAACGATTTTGTCACCCACCAATCGCGCAAAAAATGTACTAGAATCGGTTTGTATGTTGATGAAGAAGATCGATTGTTGTTCCCGATTTGGGGATTTTACCCAGAATCGTTTTATGTGGTTCTATCGAATAAGACGACTCTAGGTTAAAGTTTTCAATCTTTTTCCATTTTTGGGCGATTGTAAAATGAAAATACATGTTTATAGATAGTTAGAACTCATACCTGCCCATTGAAAGCATTATCACCTTCTTCTTCCCGACGATATTGTTCTTGTGCTATAATAATATCATCAAGCACGCTTTGGTTGACATGCTCTTGTTCATTCAAAAAATAATACAAATCGGTAGGATCGAAATCAAGATTATCTGATGCACCCACTTCTTCATCACTACTAGAGTCTTCATCGTCACTATAAAGTTTCATTTTTGGTAAGAAAATCACAAACCCTAATTTTTTGTCTTTTTCCTCTACTTCTTCTTCTCCTCCAAATCTTGGAAGAGGAAATGAATTTCTACTCTAATCTTAACACTATAATCAAACTCAACCACCAATTAATTTAACTAATACTAACTTAATTAATTATCATTAATGAATAAGGACATATTATTCATTAACATTAATAGGTAAATAAGGAGTTTTTAGAGATTACTTCTTTATAACGCTTTTTGTCTTTTAGTAACATGCCCCAAATAATCACACTACTCCCTGATGAGTGCCAAATATTGTATATATTTATCCCTTTTTGTTGGCATTTTAACTCATCTTTTGTGCATTAATTCTACATTTTATCCCATATTCTGTATTTTCATTGTTTTCAAGAATAAATATTTTTCTTACTTAATTTTGCATTTTTAGGTAATAAATAAAGTCTGGATGACTTGCGGAGCGGAATAGAGCAGAAAAGTAGTGAAAAGCCAGGAGGAATTACGCAAGGAAGCCGTGAAGAATGATGTGCGGAAGACCAAAGAGGGTAGAAATGGGCCTGAAGAAGAGATTTGTTCTTAAAGAAGAAGTGGGCTCAAGATTTCCCAAGGCCCAAAACCCTTACCCAAACCCATTTTCTATATCCAAGCCCGTCTCGGATTTCAGCCGTCAGATCGAAGCATTTCAGCATCCTACGGTCGCTCCATCATCGCACATCAAACTCCGAAGCCCCCGCTTTACATCACAACGCCCATCTCCATCTTGGGTCGTCCGTTTTGCTACATCCCTTCATCCGACGGTCGCTACACGCTTACCTCCGTATCGCCGTTGGATCCACCTACCATCTTCCCATCCATCGCTCCTTGTCGCAGATCATCAAACCTCGCTGAACCCGCCTAACACCCAAGTATCGAACACCCTATACCCAGCCAAACGCACCTTTCTTCTTTCTTCTCCATCTCTTCTTCCTTCAGAACCCGTACCACCACCATGTCCGTCTCCATCACCACCATCTTCTCCCCAAATCACTCCACCATCTACGCCACCAAACCAACCCTAAACCTAAGCCCATCATCACCATCACGTGCTATCTCTTTATCAACCACTAATTTCTCCAATTTCTCATCTCTCTTCTCACTGAAACCCTAGGTGAGAAATTGGGGATATAAGTGATGTTAAAGCAACAATTGGAGCATGAGATGAACGAGAAGAAGTAATTGGAGAGTGGGTCGACGAGATGGAGTGAGTATATCAACACATTAGGTAAATCAATTTTACCTAATTTTCTGTTTTTGGGGAAAAGGGGTTGGAACCCTAATTCTGATAGGGGGAGTATATATTTGTAATGTTTTGTGTGAGAGAAAGAGGGGGGGATGATCTCTGGACTAGCCAGTAGAAACTTGAAACAAAATTTATGCAATTCCAAATTTCAGTCTTCTTATGCAGTTACAGTTGATTGTTGTGTGTATGTTATGTTTGAATTATTTTGCATGATGAATGCTTGTGTTTGTAACATGTGTAGTATGAGCTAATTAGCAACAATCTAAGGCTGTGATGAAGCCTTGGTGCACTGTCAAATGGTAAATTGCTAGGATAGGATGCCATATGCTTGTTTTTCTTGTGCATTGGGAAGAAAGCAGTGCTATGATTGCTTGTGATTGATTGTGCTGTCAAAAGACAGTCAATACTAGGAGTATTTCTGTTAGCAAGCTGTTTCTTTTTCTTTCCTTTCTATTGTATGCATAGGACTCAACTCAACCTAGGAATATGCTATTTGATTAGGACACCAGGTGGAATCTAAGCCTTAGCTTAGCCACAATTCCTTTTTTCAGTCACTCAAGTTCAGTTCTGTGTGCTTTCAGTTCAGTTTATTTTCTTGCCTTTTTTTTCTTGCATTTTGAAGCCTATTGTGCACTGAAGTCAGTGCACAAACTCACCTCTGCCCTTGGCTTCCAAGCCTTGGTTCTTAGCTGCTTTACCTTGCTGTTTTCTTAGCTGTTTTCTTTGCTTTACCTTGCAGCCTTGGTTCATGCCATTTGCCTTCTTTGTTTCACTGCCACTATAACATTGTGAGATTGTATCTTGTTTTACATCATTTGCTAGCTTAGGAAAACTTCTTGTATGCTCCCACTCCCTGTGGACTTTCCCCTGCTTTCCTCCTATATTATAAACTTGGCCTTGTATACTTGCAAGTTTCTGTGTGTTTTCCATTGGCACACCAAGTTTTTGGCGCCGCTGCCGGGGAGTGGTGTTGCCACTGCTGAGTTCCATTAACATCTCTGCCTTGCAACCATTGCAGGCCTGCTTCACTATCATTGCAACCCTCTGCTTGCAAACATTGCAGCAGATCATTGCATACTTGCCTGACTATCTTTGCAGGGTTGGCCTGACTATCTTGGCTGACTATCTTTGCACTCTGTGATCATTGCAGGTACCACCTTGGCTGTGCTGCTGCTGCTGGTGCCTTCCCTGCCAAGCTGTGCTGTTGATAGACGCATTTATGTGTCTAATTTGTCCCAATTGTTTATATTGTTAGTGTTCGATTTTGTACTTATTTGGTTATTTTATGTCTTTGTAGGTGTTTTTGGAGAAATAAGCTTTTGCGGCGAAATTGGCTCAAAATGTGGCATTTGAACCTCCGTAGATAACGTACCAGAAGCACCCCAGAAATACCCCGGAGGAACCCTGAAAAAGTGTCGAAAATATCCCAGAAAAATTACTATTTGCACCCAAGGGGAAAGTGTTATTCGGACTCTCACTATGGATAAGGGGTAACCCAATTCGGACATGTGCTAAAGGGACACCAGAACTGGATAAGGGGGAGGTCACCTTCACCGTTTGAAAACAAATTTTGGCGGGAAAATTTCCTTTCACCAGACAGATTTAGGGTTGGATTTTCGGACGAGTTTTAATGAGATTCAATCACTGATTCTCATGGGATGGACGTGATATGGATATACAATTCTAGTATGGATGATTTCATGGGCTTAATTGGGCTAGAATATCCGGGAGAAGCAATCAAAGTTAAAACAGAGAGACGTGTCCTGTTGTGCACTTTCAAAGATTTTGTGGAGATTTTGGGAGAGTTTTACGCTGGATAATCATGTATTTGGTCCTGTTCAAGTCATAGGAAGAGTTTGGTGGCTATTTTATAGCTAACAGACGCGTACAAACACTGACAGAGGTGATTATTGTTTCAACGGCAGAGAAGAAAAAAAAAGAGATTCTATAGGGATTTCTTTGAGCTGTGAAGTATATAAGAGGTGTAGAGAAGTTAGAAAAGGTTTTGTCGAGAGTTTGGGGAGGTTTGGAGGCGATCAGAGAGGCGCAGGAGGAGTTGCAGAGAAGTTACCTGCTGCTGCTGCTGCTGCCATTAACACGCCTGAAGAACACGAAGAACGGACTCTCAGAAGCAGTCGTTTATCAACAGAAACATCGACTGTCGACTGTGGGTCGTAGTTCTTCAACGACAACAGCAACTCAGCTCTGTCGTTGATTCTGGACGTCTTCTGTGGGTCGCATAGTTCTGTTTTACATCAATTTCTTGTATTTCTCTTCATTGTAAAACACTTTTGAGCATCAATGAATTATTTTGAGAGCATTTTTACTATGATGAGTTAAACCCCAACACTGGGGCGACGGAGGAGGCCGAGCTTCATAAATGGGTAATTTTATTAATTCTTTTTAAGACTTTTGCATTAAAAATTAATTGAAATATGATTTGATTAAATTGGGTGTTATTTGATTAGATGGGTCATGCTTAGCTTAGGTGATTTGATGTTCCATGCTTAACATTTACAACCAATGTTTTGAGAATCGACTTTGGCAAAATAAGAGTCCATATATGTTTTGAGCTATTATTGTTGAGAATAAATCATTAAGCCTTATGTTATGAAGATTGGCCGAATCATTAGTCCCAGTACCTCTCTACCAATTTGTCAATATTTGTATATATATTTTTAAATCTAAAAATCCATTACCTTCACAAGTTCGAGTTTGAACGATACCCCTTATCATCATTACTACAACCACCAAAAAAATCTTTTAACAGCTGTGCTGCTGCTGCTGCCAAAGCCTGCTGCTGTCAACTGGGCTCGCCTATTTCTATTGCTGCCGGGCTTGTGCACCCTCTGCTGCTGGGCTCTGTTCCAACCTTTGTTGCTGGGCTTGAACCAACTGAGCTGGGCTTGCAACTTCTGCTCCTGGGCTTGTCCTTTTCTGCTGGGCTTCGCTGCAGATTCTGCTGGGCCTGTGTTGCTGAGTCACTTCAATTGCTGCTGGGCTTGAGCGTGAGCTTAGGACGATCCTAAAGCCCAACTGGGCTGTGCAACTAAAAGGGGACTAAAAGCCTATTTTTGGGCTTCCCTCCAAAAACCAAGTAAGCCTAACCCATGAGTTAACCCACTTGGGCCTCATTTAAATTCAAATTCAGGCTTGTAATAATTAATTTAATTATTTATTTGGGATTGTAATAATTTTTATTTATTTTCTTTTTCTTTTTCTTTTTTTATATTTGGGACTGTAATTATTTTTTTTTTGTTTTTTTTGTTTTTTATTTTTCTTTTATTTTTCTTTTTTCTTTTATGGGCTTGTCTTAATTATTATTATTGTTTTTATTTTCTTTTATGAGTTGTGCTAATTTATGCTAGGTTTAGTTCAAAAATTTTCCAAAGCCCAATTTTAAACCAAAAACAAAATCCCTTGTTACCAACACCCATTCAAAACCAAATCTTCATAACCCTTGTGGGCCAAATTGTTTCCGATTGCTCTGTCTGACCAACATGTTAGTTAAGGTACCTACTAGGACATGATTGTGACCTACAGAGACCAACAAACAGACTTGTTAGAATTAACCCAGACGAACCTATCGAAATTCTAAGTTCTGAGGGAGACAGTCCAGATCAACCAGAAACAATGGGAGAACCCCGTACCCTCAAGGATTATATGTACCCAACTAGAGCCAGTCAACCTTCTTGTATTGTGCTACCCGAGGCTAATGGCCATTATGAGCTGAAATCAAGCACAATACAGATGCTTCCTATTTTTAGAGGTGTTGAGAATGAAAACCCGTACCACCACGTGAGAGAATTCGAGGAAATTTGTGGAACTCTGCGTTTCACTCAAATGTCCGACGAAACCCTGAAGTTAAGGCTTTTTCCTTTCTCCCTGAAAGATAAGGCAAAGGCCTGGCTCTATGCTTTACAGCCTCAATCCATCATGACATGGGATGACCTCATAAAGGAGTTTTTCAAAAAGTTTTTCCCGAACCACAAGACTGCGACAATTCGTCAAAGTCTGAATAGCTTTGTGCAATTAGAAGGTGAGACCTTAGCTAGATACTGGAGAGATTCAATGAATTATTGCTCCAATGTCCCCATCATGGTTTTGAAAAATGGAGACTTGTGCAAATTTTGTATGAAGGTCTAGATGTGTCCACCCGAACAACGGTTGAGTCGATGTGTAATGGTCTATTCGTAGATAAAACTGCTGACGCGTCTTGGGACTTCTTGATTGAAGTAGCTGAAAAGACGCAACAGTGGGAATCCATCCGTGAAACCAGAAAGACTACATCCGAAGCAAAGGCTTTTAGGATTGAAGCGGATTTGAGGGAAGAGCAAACATGGCATCAATAGTTAGGAGATTAGAAGAGTTAGAACTACATAAAAATTCAAAACCTTCCACCACTACTCTCCGAGAACATGTCGCTTCGTCTGTTTGTGCTGCTTGTAACGACCCCAACCATCAATTCCAAAATTGTCCCGATTTGCTTGCAGTCCAGGATCTAGGCTTGAACAGGCACATGCCATGTTTCAAAAACCAGAGCATAACCCTTATTCACAGACCTACAATCCAGGATGGAGAAACCACCCTAACTTTTCATGGTCAAAAGGACCCACTCAGGAGGACCATCTCAACCCAATCAGAGCTATCAAAACAATCAGGGATATCAGAACAATCAAGGTTATCAACACCCGAGAAACCCTCAACAACAATCAAACTCTCAACAACAATCATATCCTCAACACAATACCGACAAGAGATTATCCACCCTAGAGGAAATGTTCCAGAGTTTGATGCAAAGTCAGAAAAATCTAGATCAAAAGATGGATCAAATGTGAGAGAGAAAAGGGTAAACTTCCGAGCCAACCCCAACAAAATCCAAAGAGGATATTTCAAACAGGCACAACATCCTGCACTGAAACCTCACCGATCAAATCCATGCCATTACCACCCTCCGAAGTGGTAAAGTCATCGAGAACAACGTGGGCGAACCTAATGAATCTGATACAAATTCCACGCTGTCTCCACAACCCCAGAAAACCAAAGAATCTGAGCAAGTTGGAAAATCTGACAATTCTACTGCTGTGAATGTCCCTTTGCCAACTCATTCTCCTGTTGCCCCATTTCCTCAAAGATTGATCTATCAACAGAAAAGTACCCATTACAATGAGATGTTAGATCTGTTCAAGAGAGTCAACATCAACATTCCTTTTCTTGAAGCAATCAAGCAAATCCCTGCTTATGCCAAATTCCTCAAAGACTTGTGTACTCAAAAGCGCAAGCTCAATGTGCAAAAACGTGCTTTCTTAGCTGAGCAGGTGAGTTCCATCATTCTGAACAAAACTCCACCCAAGTTTAGGGATCCAGGATGTCCAACAATTTCTTGCACTATAGGAGAACACACGGTCAATAAAGCGTTATTAGACCTAGGTGCAAGTGTTAACCTACTGCCATATTCTGTTTATGAGCAGTTAGGTCTTGGGGAGTTGAAACCAACATCTATCACTCTACAACTGGCAGACCGATCTGTCAAGATTCCTCGTGGAGTGGTCGAAGACGTTTTGATCAAGGTTGACAAATTCTATTTTCCCGTAGACTTCATTGTCTTAGACACTCAACCTGTACAAAACCCAGACTGTCACATTCCTGTCATCTTAGGACGTCCTTTCTTGGCTACGTCCAACGCGATCATAATTGTCGAATGGAGTGTTAAAACTGTCTTTTGGTAACATGACGGTAGAATTGAATGTGTTCGATATTAGTCAACAACCTGTGAATCTTGATGATGATGATGTGCATGAAGTTAATATGATTGAAGGATTAATGCAAGATTCGTTGACTAACATTCTATCCGTCGACCCCTTTCAAGCATGTATGGAGAACTTTAACCCAGATTCCTATGATGATGCATACTGTAGTGACGTCCTATCTCTGCTCGAATCTGTACCTCAAATGGACGTCACTGAAAGGAAATATGAAGTGGAACCACCCTACTCTCTGATTCCAAGCTTATTCCATCCATTGTTGAGCCACCCAAGCTTGAATTGAAAACATTGCCTAGTACGTTGAAGTACGCATTCCTAGGTTCTTCTGATACTTTACCTGTCATTATTTCATCATGTTTAGACACGGAACAGGAAAGTAAGCTTTTAGAAGTACTTAAGGAACACAAAGAGGCCTTAGGATGGACCATCTCAGATCTCAAAGGAATTAGTCCCACCATTTGCATGCACCACATTAACCTTGAAGAGAATGCCAAACCATCGAGGGAAATGCAAAGGAGACTTAATCCTAACATGAGAGATGTAGTCAAAGGAGAGATCCTGAAACTACTTGATGCGGGTATCATATACCCAATTCCCGATAGCAAATGGGTTAGTCCCATTCAAGTTGTGCCTAAGAAGTCAGGCATTACTGTAGTTCAGAACGACAAGAATGAATTAGTCCCTACTCGTACAACCACAGGATGGCGAGTATGCATCGACTACAGGAAGTTGAACACAGTAACAAGGAAGGATCACTTCCCGCTCCCTTTCATTGACCAAATGCTAGAACGTGTGTCTGGACACAGTCACTACTGTTTTCTAGATGGCTTTTCCGGTTATAACCAAATTCACATTGCTCCAGAAGATCAGGAAAAAACTACATTCACGTGTCCATTTGGGACGTTTGCTTATAGACGTATGCCCTTCGGGTTGTGTAATGCACCTGCTACTTTTCAGCGTTGCATGATGAGCATTTTTTCTGACATGATAGATAGTTTTCTCGAGATCTTTATGGATGATTTCTCTGTTTTTGGTTCCTCGTTTGACGAATGTTTGAAGCATCTTGCCCTCGTGATATCCAGATGTAAAGAAAAGAACCTTGTTCTAAATTGGGAAAAATGCCATTTTATGGTGAATTCAGGAATAGTTCTAGGACACATCATCTCAGAAAAAGGAATTGAAGTGGATAAAGCTAAAGTTGACCTCATTCAACATCTACCACAACCTTGCTCTGTGAAGGAGATCAGATCATTTCTAGGTCATGCTGGTTTTTACCGGCGATTCATCAAAGATTTCAGCAAAATCTCCAGACCTCTGTGCAGTCTTCTCTCCAAAGATGTTGCCTTCAATTTCGATGCTGCTTGTGTGAAGGCATGGGAGGAATTAAAAACCCTTCTCACCACCGCTCCTATAGTCCGACCACCCGATTGGAAGCTTCCGTTCGAACTTATGTGTGATGCCTCTGATTATGCTGTTGGTGCTGTTTTAGGACAGCGAGTTGATAGACCATATGTGATATACTATGCTAGCAAAACCCTTAATGATGCCCAACTCAATTATTCAACTACCGAGAAGGAATTGCTTGCCGTCGTTTTCGCATTAGACAAGTTTAGATCTTATCTGATAGGGTCTAAGATCATCATATACACAGACCATGCGGCTTTGAAGTATCTTCTTTCCAAGAAGGATGCTAAAGCTCGCCTTATTCGATGGATACTCTTATTACAGGAATTCGATCTCGAAATCCGTGATAAGAAAGGTTGTGAGAATGTGGTTGCTGATCATTTGTCTAGATTAACTTTAGAGTCTATTGATGAATGTGAGCTGATTAGAGAATCATTCCCAGATGAACAGCTGATGTCTATCTCAGACCTTCCTTGGTTTGCTGATATTGTTAACTACCTCGCTACAGGTAGGATGCCCTCACGTTGGTCGAGACAAGACCGCTCTAAATTCCTGGCTGAAGTAAACATTTCCTTTGGGATGACCCATATTTGTTTAAGTACTGCCCAGACCAAATCATTAGGAGATGTGTCCCCAACACTGAACAGAAAGATGTGATATCTTTCTGTCATGACCAAGCATGTGGAGGCCATTTCAGTGCCAAGAAAACCGCTGCAAAGATCTTGCAGTGTGGATTCTATTGGCCATCATTGTTCAAGGATTGCCATGATTTATGTGTTGCTTGTGACGCTGTCAAAAGCTAGGAAGCGTGTCGAGGAGAAACATGATGCCATTGAACCCCATTTTGATTGTGGAGATTTTTGATGTTTGGGGGATAGACTTCATGGGTCCATTTCCCATGTCTGACAGCAAGTTGTACATCCTAGTCGCAGTTGATTACGTTTCTAAGTGGGTAGAAGCCATAGCAACCAGAACAAATGACCACAAGGTGGTACTTTCATTTCTAAAGGAAACATATTTCACGTTTTGGTACCCCTAGAGCTATCATCAGTGACGGCGGTTCACATTTTCGTAACAAGTACTTTGAGTCTTTAGTACGCAAGTATGGAATAACTCACAAGGTTGCTACTCCGTACCACCCTCAGACCAGTGGACAAGTGGAAGTGTCTAATAGGGAAATCAAGCACATTCTAGAAAAGACGGTCAACCCGTCTAGGAAAGATTGGTCAATAAGATTGAATGATGCTTTGTGGGCCTATAGAACAGCGTATAAGACACCAATTGGCATGTCCCCCTATCGTCTAGTGTATGGAAAGCCGTGCCATCTACCTGTGGAATTAGAACATCGTGCCTACTGGGCAATCAAAGAGCTGAACTTTTCTCTGGACGAAGCTGGAATTCAACGGAAACTTCAACTCAACGAGTTGGAAGAATTGAGAAATGAGGCTTATGATAGTGCCAAGTTATATAAGCAAAAGATGAAGATGTTTCATGACAAGCGTATTCTGCGCAAATCCTTCACTCCTGGTCAGAAAGTCTTGCTGTATGACTCCCGATTACATCTTTTTCCAGGAAAACTGCGTTCCAGATGGAAGGGTCCGTACCTAGTACGCACAGTTTTTCCTCATGGAGCTGTAGAGCTGGAGGATGTCTCCAACAAGAACGTTTTCAAAGTCAACGGGCAGAGATTAAAGCCATTCCTTGAGCCATTTCCACCCGACATTGAAACAACCAACCTGGAGGACCCAGTCTATGTGGACTAAACTGGTCCACTCTTTCCCTAAATAACCAAAAAGTTTTCCAAATCTTTCCCTAAAAACCAAAATTTTTCGTTTTCCCAACAAAACCAAATTTTTCCCAAAAAGTCCAATCCCATTAAAAAAACCAAATTTTCTTGTAGATAATGTGTTAGTTAAATTTCCTTTTTTATATATTGTGCTCATCCATTGTGACTCCTAATATGATGGATTTTTGCCTTGAATAACGGAGTTTTAATCGAGCTTTCGCCGTACAATCGGGTATTCTCTCTCCTTTTACTCTACTCAGCATGTTCCTCTTCATATATTGTTTTATAATTCTTTCCATATTTTGAAACATTGAGGACAATGTTTAGTTTAGGTTTGGGGGTATAGAATAGATACCATGATAATTTGCCATAATTGAAAACGAACTCCTTCTTCTTTTGAAAAAATCGAAAAAATTCAAAAAAATTAAAAAAATGAAAAATCATAAAAAATGGAGCTCATTTGCCTTGAAATGTTGACTCTTGTGCAAATATGTAATTATTAGGAGTCTTAGTCTAGATATTTAGGCACCCTGATTCTAGCACAATTCACATAGTGATAAGAAATTTGCACGCGCACGATCTACCAATACATGTATGGCCTCGATCTTCAAGGTGTTTGATAGGAAGTTACGATTGCCAATCACTTTAGAATTCTGAACGAAACTTGACTAGCTTGTTCTTTGGTTGGTTGGGATAGAAGGTGGAGGTTACATTAAGAAAGACAACCATCGAATTTAACTGGGTGCATCAAAAAGGGCTACCTCTTGCAAAGTGTCATGTAATCTTTTGTTTCTTTTTGTTATGTATCAAAAGAGCTACCTTATGTAAAAAAATCAATTTCAAGTTCTTGTGCAAAAAAAAAAAAAAAAACGATGTATATTCAGAAAAAAAGAAAATATCAGAAAAAATACAAAAAAATCAAGTGTTTATCAATTCCATTCTCTCTTGTTCCAAAAATAAAAAGAGAGTAGTCAATGTAAATAAGAGTCATGTAAATAGTCATTTTGTTGTTTCATTGTAATAAGCAAGGAGGGTGTATGCCATTGATGTACAACGCGAGTAATTGTGAAATACCTCCAACTCATTCACAATTCTCGTAAAGTCCGGACAGCTAGATAGATTTCGACCTTGGTTCTTAGCCTGAGAAACTATCTCTTGGTGATTAGTAGTCATAACTTCAGATCTTTCTTTACACATGTGTAGATACACTTTACACTCTTATCACATGTCTTTTTTTTGTTATCAGTGCTAGGATCGTGCCTTTGATAGCTAGATTGACATCTCCATTTTGCTGTGAGCTTAAACTGTCTTGCACATGTCACATTTGATGGAATCTGAGCTTATATTTTGACCTAGAACTTTGTAGGTACGTTCTAAGCAAACCTTCACGAGACTTAACTCGTCCACTAGGGACACTTAGTGGTTTAAAAGGCTTAGTGCATACGCTAAATGCGTTCGAGAGACCAGCGACAGTGGTATAGGTAGGATTTCCTTAGTTTTGTTTTACTTGAGGACAAGTAAAATTCAGGTTTGGGGGTATTTGATGAGTGCCAAATATTGTATATATTTATCCCTTTTTGTTGGCATTTAACTCATCCTTTGTGCATTAATTCTACATTTTATCCCATATTCTGTATTTTCATTGTTTTCAAGAATAAATATTTTTCTTACTTAATTTTATATTTTTAGGTAATAAATAAAGTTTGGATGAATTGCGGAGTGGAATAGAGCAGAAAAGTAGTGAAAAGCCGGGAGGAGTTACGCAAGGAAGCCGCGAAGAACGTTGTGCACAAAACCAAGAGGCTAGGAATGGTCTTGAAGAAGAAGAATTGTCCTTAAAGAAGATATGGGCTTGGCATACCCAAGGCCCAAAACCCTTACTCAAACACATTTCCACTATCCAAGCCCGTCTCGGATTTCAGCCGTCAGATCGAAGCATTTCAGCATCCTACGGTCGCTCCATCATCGCACATCAAACTCCGAAGCCCCCGCTTTACATCACAACGCCCATCTCCATCTTGGGTCGTCCGTTTTGCTACATCCCTTCATCCGACGGTCGCTACACGCTTACCTCCGTATCGCCGTTGGATCCACCTACCATCTTCCCATCCATCGCTCCTTGTCGCAGATCATCAAACCTCGCTGAACCCGCCTAACACCCAAGTATCGAACACCCTATACCCAGCCAAACACACCTTTCTTCTTTCTTCTCCATCTCTTCTTCCTTCAGAACCCGTACCACCACCATGTCCGTCTCCATCACCACCATCTTCTCCCCAAATCACTCCACCATCTACGCCACCAAACCAACCCTAAACCTAAGCCCATCATCACCATCACGTGCTATCTCTTTATCAACCACTAATTTCTCCAATTTCTCATCTCTCTTCTCACTGAAACCCTAGGTGAGAAATTGGGGATATAAGTGATGTTAAAGCAACAATTGGAGCATGAGATGAACGAGAAGAAGTAATTGGAGAGTGGGTCGACGAGATGGAGTGAGTATATCAACACATTAGGTAAATCAATTTTACCTAATTTTCTGTTTTTGGGGAAAAGGGGTTGGAACCCTAATTCTGATAGGGGGAGTATATATTTGTAATGTTTTGTGTGAGAGAAAGAGGGGGGGATGATCTCTGGACTAGCCAGTAGAAACTTGAAACAAAATTTATGCAATTCCAAATTTCAGTCTTCTTATGCAGTTACAGTTGATTGTTGTGTGTATGTTATGTTTGAATTATTTTGCATGATGAATGCTTGTGTTTGTAACATGTGTAGTATGAGCTAATTAGCAACAAGCTAAGGCTGTGATGAAGCCTTGGTGCACTGTCAAATGGTAAATTGCTAGGATAGGATGCCATATGCTTGTTTTTCTTGTGCATTGGGAAGAAAGCAGTGCTATGATTGCTTGTGATTGATTGTGCTGTCAAAAGACAGTCAATACTAGGAGTATTTCTGTTAGCAAGCTGTTTCTTTTTCTTTCCTTTCTATTGTATGCATAGGACTCAACTCAACCTAGGAATATGCTATTTGATTAGGACACCAGGTGGAATCTAAGCCTTAGCTTAGCCACAATTCCTTTTTTCAGTCACTCAAGTTCAGTTCTGTGTGCTTTCAGTTCAGTTTATTTTCTTGCCTTTTTTTTCTTGCATTTTGAAGCCTATTGTGCACTGAAGTCAGTGCACAAACTCACCTCTGCCCTTGGCTTTCAAGCCTTGGTTCTTAGCTGCTTTACCTTGCTGTTTTCTTTGCTTTACCTTGCAGCCTTGGTTCATGCCATTTGCCTTCTTTGTTTCACTGCCACTACAACATTGTGAGATTGTATCTTGTTTTACATCATTTGCTAGCTTAGGAAAACTTCTTGTATGCTCCCACTCCCTGTGGACTTTCCCCTGCTTTCCTCCTATATTATAAACTTGGCCTTGTATACTTGCAAGTTTCTGTGTGTTTTCCATTGGCACACCACTCCCCAAATTAGAAAGGCTATATTAGTATACTTTTGACGCGAGAAATTTTACTAATACATTTTCAAAAGAATTTTATTGTAGTGGCTCCAAGATTTCATAAGAGGACAAATTTCGGTCATGAAATAGTAATCTTCAAAACCTCTTATCCTATTAATTTTATCGATGACTAAAATGCACTTGATTAATTAGTGCTAATGAACTTAATTAATTAAAATTATTAAGATTAGTGATTAGATCAAACTAATAATTTGATTTAGAGTTAGTGTTTGGAAATCAAGATAACTATTTTTTTTGGTTTGTTAAAATTAATCTACCATTGTGAAACCTAACCATAATCACTGTATACGGTTGGGAAACCTCACTGTAAGCACTATATACGGTTGGAACCTAAATTTTCTCAACCGTAAACAAACTCATAAGTTCCATACGGTGTGTAAAATCCCAATCATAGGCAAACTCAGAGTAATTTACAATTGGGAGTTCATATTTTTCCTAATTTGATCAAATATAACTTATTCATGCAATCAAAAGGACAGGTTTTTTGATTCTTACTTAATAGAAGTCATATTGGTCGATTTGTTTGATTGTTCAATTATTCTTCTTTTTGGGATTCATTATCATCATTAATCGTCTCTGAAGAAGATGAAGAATAGAGAGGAGAAGAAGTGAGGAAAAAACAACTTTTTTTCTTTTGGATTTATGTTTAATTTTTATTTTTAATTATATCTAGGTTAGTTATTAAAGGGTAATTAGGTTCGTTATCAAAGGATAATTTTGTATTTTGATAGTAGAATAGGTCTCCCCTTATCTACATAAATCCATACGAGCCCTCAAAACCAAAAGCTTGCAACCTCTATAATAAGATTCATTCAAAAATGTCAAGCCAACTTGTGATGGTCCGGAAAATAACGCCTAACGCGCCAGGATGCACATGCCATAACTTCCTTGATGCCGCTCTGATGTTTATTTATTGGGCCTTAAAACTCTTCTTCGCGTCAGGAAAATGCACGTTCATTTTCCCTTGCAAGCATACTTAGCAGGCATGTTTCCATTAACTTATTAGTTTCCACGTTATTCCAACTTACCACAGAACAAGGGTAAAAAAGCCTTGAAGGCTAAGGCCGATGCATCTTGCATGCATCACTGGCTTCCGAGCATTGTTCATGCATAAGGCATGCCTTGGACTTGCATATAGGACATTGAAGGCCTAATTCCACCTCTTTACTTAGCTTAGGCATTGCTGAGAGCGTGCAATGATCTTGGTCATGCCAGGAGAGTATCAATCAGGCTCATTCCGTACTTTCTTTAGGCTTATGCAAGCTCGCTAACTTGCATACCGAAATTGCTTACTTTTCAAGCTATGCCCGATGCTCGTTGGTGCATGCCTACGTCGAACGCCTTGATAGGAAGTAAAAGCATCAAAGGAACGCAATGAAACTTACTTCATCAAGTATGGACACAATCGTCTCTTGCATTGCAATACCAAACCAGGTGATATGTGAGGCCAATATGCCGCAATCATCTCGCAATTAGATGATATGAGCGACAAAGTGTTGGACCTGAAATGCTGCAACTCATTGCGGCTACCTACGTACCCTTCCCTACTCTAAAAGGATCAAGCACTAACTGTAGTTCGTCCCCGAAGAAACAACAACTTCATTCAACTAGTGTTGCAAGGACGTGGGCAAACAATAATGGTCTGGTCCATATAATCCAAATGAACCTTTACAAATGGTGTGCAAGTATGTGCATCGTTGACCATTCCGTAAAAAATGCATCAAGTAATGCATTACTTAGTTCGAAACATGGCATAGTGATGGATTCTCATCATTGCTCCATTGGCAAGGCTACGCAACTATAAATGAGGTGTAAGTATCATTTATGCTCTTCCGGTTAAGCTATGAAGCTTACTTGTGCATAGTCCGCATATGCACTTTCAACCAACTACCCCTCCCTATATATGTCTTAAGGATATTTTTACAACTGGAAGTTGGGAAGAAAAATGACGTGCTTGCTTCAGTATTCATGGTCGTTGCCAAGGCCAAGTTCTGTGAAGCGCCAGGGTGGCTGTACTTTCGTTTCTGGCCCATAGGCCAACTGCAATGAAGCACCATAATGGTTGTACATTGTCTCGGACAAGTCTAGTGAAGTGTCATGGTGGCTGTTTTTCGAGCTTTGACCCATATGCCAACTCCAATGTCCAGCCATGATGGCTGTACATTTCTTAGGCCTGCCTGCTACGACCTGGTGCACCATTTGGTGTCACATTGGCCTTTGGCCAATATAACTCACATTATGCATCATACTTGGCACAATATTATCGTCGTTTTGACGGGATATTTGCCTTTACAATATGCCTTAGCAACTCGCCATATTGGCCCTAGGTCAATGTTCATCTTAACAAGCAACAAAAAACTTGAGTTAAAACTTGATCTCAAGCCATAACGCATCTTTGAGCATGCACCATGCTAAAAACACAGGTTGTTACACAACTTTTGAAGAAGCACAAGTTTTATGGCTTCTATATGCATCATAATGGGCCAACAGAAGGAAATAAACATGTTAAACATAGAAGGAGACTGCAAGAATCTTATTGAAGCTTTAAATGGGGAAAATTCTTCTATCACCTGGCAAAGTAAGAGTATTTTGGAGGAGATTAAGAAAATTGCTACTTCTTGTCCAAGTTCATTAGGTTTCGTTTTGTTAAAAGTACTGATGATGAGATAGCAGACACTTTAGCTAAAAAAAGGCCAAATATTATGTTTGTATTTTGATTTCCAGCAAAGCTCCTTTAATGTATTAGAGAAAAAAAGTAAATAGATCTAATGTTAAGAGAAATAACTCATCTACCTTTGTATTAGATGGCTACTTCGCCTTCTAAGCTAGTTGCTTTAATGAATTCCTAAATAAAATAAAATGAGGTTGAATTATGTTGATTTGTTGTGTATATGTGATACAAATTAGATTTTATGGGCTTATTTTTACCCAGAACCTTGGAAAAAGGAGAAAGAAAAAAGTTCTGCTAGTATGTCTTTTCATGTGTGAAGAAAGACCTAAGAAAAAATAAAAACTTAGGCCAAGCACCATGCTAACCTCCATTTCTTATCTTTAGCCACCTTATAGCTAAAGCCAATCATTATGGCTTATTTCTTAGCTATCGTGTGGCCAAAAGTTTTGGCTTAGCTAGCAAAGAGAACGCTTTTGTTTATGATTCTAGCTAAGAAATTCAATTTATATAGTGTAATCCAGACGGATACTGAGTTTTCATCACAAATATTATGAAAACTCAGTTTTCGCTTGCGTATTAATATTTTTTGTGTAATTTGGGGCCCAGGCCAATCATTCGAGGCCTGTTACTAAATGAAAAAATAAAACATTTTGAAGTAAAATGAGATACCCCTTAACCAACTATTTTCTTCAATGGCTAATTTACCTTTGATTAATTAGTGTTAATTCAATTTAATAATAGATATTTAATCTTATTAATCTAGAAATCAACTAATGCTCATTCATCACCAAAACACGATAAAAAAAATTTGTTTTGAAAACACTACCCAGAATTTGTTTACGTTCATGCACTCATAAACCGATTATGGGTTGGTGTTTCGTTATTCACGAAGGATATCCAGAATTGGTTAAAGAATGCATAGATAAAATCTGATTCTAACAATCGGGTTTTTCTAGTCACATATAAACCGATTGTTTCACATAATTGATTTATGTGAACATACACATAATCCGATTATAATTTTTTTTTAAAACATATAGAAAACGTGTATCTCTTCCATGCCATAATCGGTTTGGGCATTAAGTTTCACCGATTCTTGTTAAATTTTCTTCGACCAGAAAACACATTCAGGACAATTGGTTGACGTGTGCGTGAACATCGACCGATTGTCATAGGAATCGGTAAATATGGACATGAATGTCGACCGGTTATGTTAAACATAGTAACCCAAGATTGTTTGTAGTTTTCAATCTTGAATATATAAATCAATCACAAGTATGATAAAGAGATATAGGTTGCAATCGACGATGTTTAGTTTGATTTTGTTTTTAAGAAAAAAATGGATGTGAAATTTCTTTTATATCGATTGATGTTGTTAGAATCGATGGATGAATTTGAGTTTGAATTTTAATTTGTAAGAGAAATGATGTGAATAGGTTTTGGTTTTTGAAATGGTTTTAAATTCAAAAGATAAAGATTAGGATTGAATTTTAAAAGTGAGGGTAGCTTAGTACTTTTACCTAGTTTTATCACGTATTGATAGGCCCCAAATAATCTCTATAGGCCCAAAACTAACCAGGCAATATTTCCTTGACCTTTTTTCTATTACACCTCTCTAACACCAGATCTAAACCATTCATTATTCTTAATTCTCCACCATCGGATTCCAAGACTCCCGGGATGTATTTTTTTTCCTTTTTATAATTGACGAAAATATTTATATATATATATATAAAGTAATTTTTCATCTCAAAACACTCTAAATTATCTTTTCTGAAAACTTGATTTTCCATTTAAATCTCATCAAATCATCTCACGGAAAATGGCTCATTTGTCCAAATATTTTTAAAACATGGTTCTAATGGACGAGTAAAAATTAGTATGAGTGAAATAGACACCAAAAAAATAGCAAGGATGAAACTGGAATCATCCTGGCTTAAACTTAAAAAATAGCGAGGATGAAACTTGATGCATCCTGATGTAAATTAAAAATAAGAACAATATTTGAAAATGGGTAGGATGAAACTGTTTACATCCTGGCTATTTTTACATTTTTGTCCATTTAAACAGTATCAAAATCTAGACGTCTTTTTCACCCAGAAATTATTGATTTTGGTCTTTTTAACCAATTTTATGATCAGATCATCTTTTCAATTTAAATTTTTCGTTCATTTTTTCTCCATCTTTGTCGTAGACAAAAATATCGATAAAAAAATGAAAACCAAATACTCTCCTGCAGAAGACATACATACATCTTGCTATTGCTGCTTCAAAAAAAAATAAAAAAAATCTTGTTATTGCGTTTTGTGATCTAGAAAAAGAAGGAACTTACCCGTGGTTTGGTCTTAGAATTCTAAAGTTCCTTAAATGCAAGTGTCGGTAAGCTTTTATATAAAAGACCTATACGAAGTGTTACCAAATCAGGACGGATTCCCCATTTTCGTAGGTTCCAGTCGTAATTCCTTAGTAAATGTGTGGACATGTATTATTAATCACCTCTGCATGTGTTACGGATCATTCGTGGCACAGGTGTTGTTGCTTGTCTTCTGCAAAAAATACTTAGTACATTTTTACAGGGTTTTAATGATGTATTTCATGCGCTGTCTAAGAATCTAAAAGATCCAATTAAGAACAATTTGGAAATCTGGAGGTGTGTGAGTAAATTAACAAGTAAAACTAGGAAAGAAATGAGTCAGGTTAAGTCACGGCCTATGGGAATTAATTAGCTTAAAGGTATTTATGGCCTTCAAGTAGCCTGGTTTTGGTGCCCTTTCCATAATTATTATGACCCCCCAATATGGTGACAGCTAACTTGTTTTATGGAGTAGATTCATCACTCCATGTCCTTCTCTGACATGTGAATTCTTTTGATCAGAGAGTGGGTGGGAGTATCCTCCAGATCTGATTGGCTGGATAATGTTCGGTGGCCTTCATGAGGCGCATACATGAGAATCATTACATGCACACGTCTTCTTGATTGACTCCCAGTTGAAGCTTATAACTTTCCTCGTGCATTTCTATAGCTCCCGGAATATCTATTCCTCGTCCAGCCCCACGTGCTTACGATTCTGCCTGAATGACACGTTTTACGGCGAGGTCGTGAGGACCGACTTGAGCTGCATAAACGGTGTTTTTCCTCTTCTGTTTGTACAACAAAAACTCTACATAAAATTGGTTAAAAAGACCAAAATCAACAATTTCCGGGTGAAATGGACAGTTAGATTTTGATACTGTTTAAATGGACAAAAATGTAAAAATAGCCAGGATGTAACCAGTTTCATCGTGCCCATTTTCAAATATTTTTTCTTATTTTTAATTTACACAGGATGTATCCAGTTTCATCCTTGCTATTCTTTAAATTAAAGTTAGGATCCTTACTATTTGTTTTTTTGGCCATTTCACCCAAACTATTTTTTACTCGTTCATTTAAACCGTGATTTAAAATATTTGGACAAATGAACTATTTTCCGAAAACTTTAACAACTACGTTTACCAGGCATGTAACTCATTGTCCTGGTCCAAGGTTTGAGACATGTGCCGTGGCCGTGAGGGTCTCCGACCCCCGTGCCTTTATAATATCGATAAACATGAAATAACGGTAACTTTTTATTATCGTATTTCAGTTTTCACATGCGTTATAACCGTTATTTTAAAATTATTTTGAATGTTTTTTTCTTCTAAATAACATTTTAACGTGCGTTTTTAGTACCACTTTTCTGTTAACACGCATGTTATAATCGTGTAAATAACTTTATTACCATTTTTTTTTTCTCTGGATTGAAAGCTTAAAACTTCGAGTTAAATCTTTTTAAATAATACAAGAAAAGCAAATTACATGATTAAAAACTTCATATTTGAAAAAAACATAAGATTGTTAAACTAGTGTTCATCATTTAAAAAGATACGCGAACCAACTATGACCACCACCTTTTTTTGATTTATTCATGTATTTTTCATTTTCTCGGCGGTTCCTTTCCTCATCATAGTCATCGTCGTGGGGTACTGGCTATCTTTGTTCGCATAAGTATCATGATCATAATATCCTTCATTATCGTCATCATAACCTCCTTCATATTCATCATCATTGTTAGCTACTTCATTATTGTTATTAATGTAAGAATTATATCCTTCGTTCATATGTTGAACACCATGGTCAGAGCGATCGGAAGTGTAAAAAGAATCATATATTGGATTCACATTCTCATAATCTTATGTGTTGTCTCCAAATGAAAGATTACCAAATTCATAAACAAAGTCACTCACCGGTAATCTTTCGTATGAGATTTGAATTTCGGGATCATGCCAGTTGTATGGTAGAGGGACATGCTCTGGATTATTAACGGCTTCCTCTTCCAGCATACTTAACTATTGTTATTTTTATTTGGTAAATCTAAATTGTATTAATAAATAGCAAGAGTAATACAACTAAATTTGTAAGAAAAGAGGCACAACATCCCAAAAACTTACAAACTTACAAAGCTAATCAAATCTAAAATAAATTACATTTGGCAATTCAACCGAACGAAAAAATATGGTTTGTTATCCTAACTGATTCCTTCACCATCATCTAACAAGCAACCTCTTTTGGGCATCACATCCGCTGCAAAATTAGCTTCTCTATAAATATGAATAAAACGATTTCTGTTGTATTTAGATCTTACCGTGATCCACCTTTTCCTAAGAAACCACGGGACTGCTGAAGTGTCACTACTAAAGGCCTAGCCTGCACTGCTCCCATTGCATATGTACGAATACAAACATTCCCAACCTCAAATTTAGTCGCCCATTCCAAATTCAGATGATGTATTTAATCATTGTTCTTCTTGGGGTAAAACCGGTGTTTCGTCTTCCCCACTATCCAGTCAAGCGTATTGTCATCCTTCAGTAGACTATGAACGTCGTGAACATCAATATTATGTCGCCTTGCTTTACCTTTAATTCTTTGTTGCTCCAACTTCAAATTGTACTGGGCATACACCGGATCATTTATTATTGATGGAAGTAAATGACTGTGTAGTTTGGTTTGGATTCTTTAAAACACACTCCAATTCCTCTGGTCCAGATGATGTATTTGTTTGACTTAATATATTTACTGTAATCTTTTGGAGGGATGGATACTCAGCACCATAAGATAACCACCAACTTACAGGATCACCATGTTGAGATGCAATACGTGCTGATGGTGATGCAAATTGACCTTGCATCATTCGCATACTTCCCTCATACAAAGAAAAGTACAATTGTTACTATAAATTCAAATTACTTAATTGAACATATTTGGAGATAATATTAGTTATTTTGTACCTCTAGCATGCATTTTGGTTGTTCTCGTGGGCCATATTTCTTATACTACCAATAATCAATTAAAATGGTAATTTTAGAAATATCTCATTTTTTAATGAGACAAAATTTAAAAAATGATTAGGTCATCTATTTAGGGACGGAGGGAGTATTCAAAAAGAATTTTTTTTAGTCACAACGTTTTTTAGACACGTTATAACGTTTTCACGCATGTTATAACCGTTACACAAGAATTTCAGATCATAATTTTTTTTAATTTTCTATTTAACCGTTATAACACCCGTTTTATGAAAAAACATACAAAAAACGCGTTTTTCTCTAAATAACACATTTTTTGCCCAAAACATGCTCACACCCGTCAAAACGCGTTATAACGATCACACCTAATACCCGTGACCTGAGTCGCGACCCGTTTTTCAAACCTTGTTCTGGTCCAAAAACTTAAACAGTTCAATTCCGGGCAGTGGTGGTAATAAAGGTGGGGTACACCAAAAAATGCTCTATAGCCCCATTTGGGGCCCCAAATTTTATCCCGACACGTGTCATCGTATTAGTGGCTCAATCTAACACTAACGGACTCCCTGTTTTCTCCATAAGAAGGGAGTAGCTGCCACATCATGTGGATATATCTGGGGGTATATTAGTTAGTCTACCAGATATATTAGTTTAGTCTTCTCTATCTCAAATTTATCCGTAGTTGCAGAGCAGAAAGAAAAGAAAAATAAAGATGTATAGTTACCTGAATCTTACAGGTTAGGGAAATTACTATGGCAATCAAAAAAAACAAATTATTTGTTGAGACAGGTGGATGGGAAAACATGATTTTTCACTATGGGAAAGCAGTGGGAGGGGATGATTAAACACGCGAACGACCTTAAACCGCAAGCAGACGAACAGGATCCGCTGGCGGGTTAGAAAAAACCACCGACACGTTTACTAAGATCGCGAACGACTACTTCTAAATGGTCACCAGAATGGCTAGGATCTACCCCTACAAATACTACTCGCGTTTGATTTCACAAATTCACAATAATCTTTCATTCGATCAATCTTTTTTTAATTTCAATTGCTTTCAGTTTTCAACCATGAATCCTGATTTTGGTTTTTCTGAGGAAGATATCGAGATAGATGAAATCTTGTATGAAGAAGAAGAAGAAATGTATATGGAGATTTTGCATCAAATAAATGAATACGCAATTCAAGTTAGAAGGAGGAAATTTTTTATGTTACAATTACAAACAAGGATGATACCAAAGCCTTTAGAGCCACATGAAGTTATGACTAGAAGATGGACGTGGCGAGATCCACATTTTTACCACGAAAAGATGATGCATGATTATTTTAATCATGGATGTGTCTGTTCTGATGAGGATTTCAGCGCCAATTTCGCATGGGCCGCAACTTGACGCAAAGGATTATTGACGAGCTTTGTCAGGTGCAACCTTTATTTAATTATCAGTATGATACACGACATGTACGAGGATTTAGTCTCGAACAAAAGGTCACTACCGCCCTCCGTATACTATATTACGACGTACCAGCGGATTCCACAGATGACTACATCCGTATTGGCAAAACAACCGCTTTTAGGTATCTCAAATTGTTTTACGAAACAATAGTCGAGCATTTTTGTCCAACTTTTTAAAGAAATCCTATTCAGGAAGATGTTCAAAGAATCACTGTCGAAAACACCGTGAGGGGTTTTCCAGGAATGCTAGGTAGTCTTGAGTGCATGCACTGGACGTGGCATGCGTGTCTGGTTGAATGGGCAGGTCAATATAAGGGTCATTATCTAAAACCAACTGTAATTTTGGAAGCTTCGGCTACTTATGACTGTTGGTTTTGGCATAATTTTTTTGGACTCCCGGGTTCAAATAAGGACCTCAACGTTTTGTATAAGTCACCAATGTTTGAAGATCTTAAGCATGGGATCGCGTCATACTGTAATTTCACCATCAACGATCATGACTACACTCAGGTTTATTATCGAGCACACGATATCTATCCAGAATGGTCAACTATGGTTCAAGCTTATAATCAGAAAGGTTTTGGACCGACGTTTGCGAAAGATATGAAGTACTTTAGCTGCCAACAAATGAAATACAGGAAGGATGTTGAGCGCGCTTTTGGCATACTGAAATGGAAGTTCTCCATCATAACTGGTCCGACACGCTTTTTTGATCTTCAAAAAATTAAAAAAATTATGCTGACTTGCATCATACTGTGATAGGATTTTAGGAGAACCCTATATATAATAACCGCAATCGTACGGTGTCTAACTAGTAGACAGAGGCAAGTACGGGTCGAACCCACAGGGAGCTGTGGAAATACTCTAATCAATATCTCTAATGAACTGACCAGAAATGGTGTTTTGGATTTTTGAAAGCTTAAAAACAAAGAAAATAAATCAAACTAATTAAACGAATCCAATGAAAAAGTCGGTAACCAGGGT